>NC_138314.1:12197500-12797500 GCF_965601325.2 Salmo salar | reverse complement strand
CAACTGATCCCTCCCTCCCCTGGCCTCTCACTCCCTCCCTCCCTGTTGTCAGGACTACTTTGGAGTGTGCACGGAGGCAGCAATCAAGGACAATGTGGTGGTAGTATATGAGCTACTAGAGGAGATGCTGGACAATGGTTTCCCCCTGGCCACAGAGTCCAATATCCTCAAAGAGCTCATCAAGCCGCCCACCATCCTGCGCACAGTGGTCAACACCATCACAGGTACCTGAATATGACCAAGTTTGCCTCTGCACAGTCACTATGTCATCACTTTTATCCTGACCATAACAACCTAAACACCCTAGTATTACACAACGCAACTTGGAAAAACAACCAGGAAAAACTCAGGCCCCTAGTCATGACATATGTGTTCATCAATAGTTCTATTTATTTACAGATTATTGGCAGTGGGTGTTGGCTATGATATGTTTTTTGAACTTTGCATCTAGAACCATGTCACTGTACACAACTATCTGAATGTGTACATCCTGTTTGTGTGTCATTTATATTTGACTGTTCTGTTTGTAGGCAGCACCAATGTAGGGGAGCAGCTCCCTACTGGCCAGTTGTCTGTGGTGCCATGGCGACGCACTGGAGTGAAGTATACCAACAACGAGGCCTACTTTGATGTAGTGGAGGAGATTGATGCCATAATCGATAAATCAGGTATGGTAGGCATACTGCCCCATCATGCTCTCCTGTAAATCTATCCTGACCCAATAAATGTAACAAACACAGAATTTGACTTTCTGATTGACTCGTTCTCTTTCTCCATCTCTCTCTGTTTCTCTCACACACTGTTAGGCTCCACTATCACAGCAGAGATCCAAGGGGTGATTGATGCCTGTGTGAAACTGACAGGCATGCCTGACCTCACTCTCTCATTCATGGTGAGTCCTCTCTTTCTCTGTCTCTCTAGCCCAGGGGTGGGCAATCATTTTGTCTTCTTGAGGGCCACATCGCGACTTCAAAATTCAGTGGAGGCCCGCAGATATTTTTGGGGGGCCAATTTGTTTCGTCAAAAGCATTACGGGCCAGAAAAATTGCAGTTATTTTAAAATATAGGTCCATTATAATTGTTGCATGCTTTCTATCTGTACTGAGCAAAAATATATAAAATGCACCATGTAAAGTGTTGGTCCCATGTTTCATGAGCTGAAATAAAATATCCCAGAAAATTCCATGTGCACAAAAAGCTTATTTCTCTCAAATAAAAGGCCACTCTAAAATGTGCAGTTCTGTCACCCAACACAATGCCACAGATGTCTCAAGTTTAGGGACCGTGCAATTGGCATGCTGACTGCAGGAATGTCCACCAGAGCTGTTCCCAGATAATTGAATGGTCATTTTTCTACCATAAGCCCCCTCGAACATAATTTTAGAGAATTTGGCAGTACATCCAACCGACCTCACAACCGCAGACCACGTGTAACCACGCCAGCCCAGGACCTCCACATCCGGCTTCTTCACCTGCGGGATTGTCTGAGACCAGCCACCCGGACAGCTGATGAAACTGAGTATTTCTGTCTGTAAGAAATCCCTTTTTGTGGGGAAAAGCTCATTCTGATTAGCCGGGCCTGGCTCCCAAGTGGGTGGGCCTATGCCCTCCCAGTCCTACCCATGGCAGCGCCCCCGCCCAGTCATGTGAAATCCATAGATCAGGGCCTAATGAATTGATTTCAGTTGACTGATTTCCTTATATGAACTGTAACTGAGTAAAATTGTTGCGTTTTTGTTCAGTATAATTTAAGACATTCAAGAGTGTTTTTATTTATTTTTTTACCACAAATAATAAATACATTTGTCTCTACACTCCATAATTTGGGATTTTGTAATGATTTATGAGGTGACAGTACAGAATGTCACCTTTTTTTGTAGGGCTATTTTCATACCTGTTTTACCATTTTAGAAATGAATGCACTTTGTATCTAGTCCCCATTTGAAGGTGTCATAAGTATTTGGACAAATTCACTTATTTTTTAGAACTTTTTGGATGTGTTGTGCCCAATAGAAATGAATGGTAAATGATATGTCATTTTGTAGTCACTTTTATTGTAAATACGAATAGAATATCTTAGACCACTGCGCCACTCAGGAGGCCCAAGGCACTGCATCGCAGTGCTTGAGGAGTCACTGCAGACCCGGGTTTGATCCCGGGCTGTATCGCAGCCAGCCACGGCCAGGAGACCCATGATGTGGCGCACAATTGGCGCATGGCTCTCGACCTTCGCCTCTCCTGAGTCCGTACGGGAGTTGCAGCGATGGGACAAGACTGTAACTATCAATTTGGATGTCAATGTAAAAAAATAAACATTTCATTAGAATATATTTCTGAACACTTTACATTAATGTGGATGCTACCATGATTACGGATAATTCTGAATGAATCATGTATAATGATCAGTGGAAAGTACAGATGCACAAATATACTACATGACAAAATGCTTGTTGAACATCTCATTCCAAAATCATGGACATTAATATGGAGTTGGTCCCCCCCTTTTGCTGCTATGACAGCCTCCACTCTTCTGGGAAGGCTTTCCACTAGATGCGGAGACTTGCTTCCATTCAGCCACAATAGCATTAGTGAGGTTGGGCACTGATGTTGAGCGATTAGGCCAGGCTCACAGTCAGCATTCCAATTCGATTCGTCTGTCAGACTGCCAGATGGTGAAGCGTGATTCATCACTCCAGAGAACACGTTTCTACTGCTCCAGAGTCCAATGGAGGCAAGCTTTACACCACTCCAGCCGACGCATGGTGATCTTCGGCTTGTGTGCGGTTGCTCGGAAATGGAAGCCAATTTCATGAAGCTCCCGACGAACAGTTACTGTGCTGGCGTTGCTTCCAGAGGCAGTTTGGAACCCAGTAGTGAGTGTTGCAACCGAGGACAGACAATTTTTATGCGCTTCAGCACTCGGTGGTCCCGTTCTGTGACCTTGTGTGGCCTACCTCTTTGCAGCTGAGCCGTTGTTGCTCCTAGACTTTCACACTTCACAATAACAGCACACACAGTTGACTGCGGCAGCTCTAGCAGGGCAGTAATTTTAAGAACTGACTTGTTGGAAAGGTGGCATCCTATGACAGTGGCACATTGAATGTCATTGAGCTCTCCAGTAAGGCAATTCTACTGCCAATGTTTGTCTATGAAGGTTGCATGGCTGTGTGCTTGATTTTTATACTTTTGTATATATAGTGTATCATGTCCCTAAAACCTCCTACCATTGCCAACCAATAACTGCAGAGGTTAGCATTTTTTTTGGGGGGGGGGGGTGTATTTATTCCTCTTTCTCACTCGTAGTTATTCAGGATTTGTTCATGAATATCTGTAGTCATGGTAGCATCCATATTAATGTAGAAGTCAAAATAAATTCTCAGAGGAGTGTGAATGTATGTACGGTACCAGTCAAAAGTTTGGGGAGACCTACTAATTCAAGGGTTTTTCTTTATTTTGACTATTTTCTACATTGTAGAATAATAGTGAAGACATCAAAACTATGAAATAACACATGGAATCATGTAGTAACCAAAAAACTGTTAAACAAATCAAAATAGATTTCAGATTCTTCAAAGTAGCCACCCTTTGCCTTGATGACAGCTTTGCACACTCTTGGCATTCTCTCAACCAGCTTCATGAGAAATGCTTTTCCAACAGTCTTGAAGGAGTTCCCACATATGCTGAATAATGAGTACGTGTGTCCAAACTTTTGACTGGTACTATATATTTATTTTATATTATTTTTTTATTATACATTTTTTACTCAAACCTCCCGCTGGACAGATTGAATGGGCTGGCGAGCCGGATCCGCTCTAGCAAATCGTTTATCTCCAATCCTGTCCCCTGCAAATAGCCGATCACTCTCTGCCTCTCCGTATGAAATGCTGAAGTTAACTGTGTCAAACTGTGTCAAAATGGTCCTATCTGTTTCTGTCACTCCCACTCTCTTTCTCTCTGTCTTGATACCCCTGTTTGATCCTGTCACAGAACCCTCGTCTGCTGGATGATGTGAGCTTCCACCCGTGTGTGAGGTTCAAGCGCTGGGAAGCGGAGAGGATTCTCTCCTTCATCCCCCCAGATGGAAACTTCCGGCTGCTCTCCTACCATGTCAGCTCCCAGAAGTCAGTAGCTCTGTTCTCCTCTAGTCTTCTGCTCTGTTTTCTCAGGCTTTACACTGGCTTTACAGTATTATACCACATACAGTGCCTTAAAAAAGTATTTGTCCCGTTTCTGATTTTCTCTAATTATGCATATATTTTTTTATACTGGATGTTATCAGATCTTCAACCTAATGTTAGGTAAAGGGAACCTAAGTTTACAAATAACAAAACAAAGATGCTTATTTAATTAACAAAGTTATGCAAAATCCAATTCCCTTGTGAAAAAGTTTGCCCCTTACACTCAACAACTGGTTGTGCCACCTTAAGCTGCAATGACTGCAATCAAATGCCTCCTGTTGTAGTTGATCAGTCTCTCACATCGCTGTGGAGGACTTTTGGCCCACTCTTGTCGCTGAGTTAACTTCTTTAACTCATTGACATTTGTGGGTTTTCAAGCATGAACAGCTCGTTTCAAGTCCTGCCACATCATCTCAGTTGGGATTATGTCTTCATGTGTTGCTTTTGAACCATTTTCATGTTGACTTGATTGTGTGTTTTGGATCATTGTCTTACTGCATGACCCATTTGTTCTTCCACACCGATCTCAACAAACCATTTCTGTATGGACCTCGCTTCGTGCACGGGGGCAAGTCATGTTGTTGCAACAAAGTTGGAGGCACAGAACCGTCTAGAATGTCATTGTATGCTGTAGCGTTAAGATTTCCCTTCACTGGAACTAAGGGGCCTAACCCGAAACATGAAAAACATCCCCAGACCATTATTCCTCCTCCACCAAACTTTACTGTTGGCACTATGCATTCGAACAGGTAGCATTCTCCTGGCATCCACCAAACCCAGATTCGTCCATCGGACTGCCAGATGGTGAAGTGTTTCCACTGCTCCAGAGTCCAATAGCGGCGAGCTTTACACTACTCCAGCTGACGCTTGGCATTGCGCATGGTGATCTTATGCTTATGTGCGGCTGCACGGCCATGGAAACCCATTTCATGAAGCTCCCGTTGAACAGTTATTGTGCTGATGTTGCTTCCAGAGGCAGTTTGGATCTCGGTAGTGAGTGTTGCAACCGAGGATAGATGATTTTTACGTGTTTCAGTACTCGGCGGTCCCATTCTGTGAGCTTGTGTGGCCTACCACTTTGCGGCTGAGCCGTTGTTGCTCCTAGACGTTGTTGCTCCTAGACGTTTCCACTACACAATAACAGCACTTAAAGTTGACCATGGCAGCTCTAGCAGGGCATACATTTGTCAAACTGACTTGTTGGAAATTTGGCATCCTTTGACAGTGCCACATTGAAAGTTTCTGATGTTTTTCAGTATGGGCCATTCTACTGCCAATGTTTGTCTATGGAGATTGCATTGCTGTTTCCTCGATTTTATACACCTGTCAGCAACTGGTGTGGCAGAAATAGACAAATCCACTAATTTGAAGGGGTGACCACATACTCTGTCGTGCATGTCTTTAAGGCATAACACACACATCTGCTTGCTTCCCAGTTTGTGAATGTTTACTTTTTCTTGTCATTGTCTTTAATTTTAGTCTCCACCCATTAAGGTCAGCAAGGTATTTCAAAGTAAATTGACATTGTAGTTGTGACTCGACCCAAAACTAGAGTTGTTTTAAAGTGTTAGCTAGATGAAGACCTGTGTTTGGTTGAATGTTACATGAATAATTAAATGGATGTTTTTATTCTCAAAACATCCATTTGACAAAGCATTAGATGTAAGTAGTATAGTTGTAGGAATGTAGTGCAGTACTGTACGTGTCTTGGTAAAGATTGGATCGTTATCCCTTCTGGTTTTGCTTGGGAAAACCCAGGCATGATATTTGGCACCAACGCCAGTATGACCCTGACATTTACATTTGTATATCCACATTTTTTTAGTAAGAAATTTCACATTTTTAAAAGTTGTAATAACAAACGGACATCTGAGCAGCAAATGATTCACTTGTTTTATTTAGTACTAGTCACTCACACACTTTGTTCAGTGTGCTCTGTAATTTTTTTGTCTCGGTGTCTGCCCTACCTGTGTTCTTCTGACATGCTGTGTCTGCCCCTCAGTCTGGTGGCCATCCCAGTGTACGTCAAGCACAACATCACGTTCAGGGAGGGTAGTTCTCAGGGCCGCTTTGAGCTGACCCTGGGCCCCAAGCAGACCATGGGGAAGGGAGTAGAGGCTGTTCTGGTCAGCAGCCAGCTGCCCCGCGGTGTTCTCAACACCAACCTCAACCCCACCCAGGGGACACACACCTTCGACCCCGTCACTAAGGTAAGGTGGTGGGGAAGGGAGTGCAGGTATGCGTGCGTGTGTGGAGATATGGATTTATCCGACCAGTTTGTGGTGTATGCTGTACACTTACATAAGGTTATGCAGTCATACATTCCGTGGGATGGTTGATTTCTCCCCCCACCCACCTCTGTGTATTCATAATTATACCCTTCTCCCTATGTGTGGTAATAACAGTGTGAGGATATTGTGTTGTCCCTATGCAGCTCCTGTCGTGGGACGTGGGTAAGATCAACCCTCAGAAGCTGCCTAGTCTAAAGGGCTCTATGAGCCTGCAGGCAGGGGCCTCCAAGCCAGACGAGAACCCCACCATCAACATCCAATTCAAGATCCAACAGTCGGCCCTCTCTGGTAAAACACACACACACACAGACAGGTAGCTTCGAGGTTAGAGTGTTGGGCCAGTAACCAAAAGGTTGCTGGTTCGAATACTGGAGCTGACAAGGTAAAAAATAATTTGCTGTGCCCTTGAGCAAGGCACTTAATCCTAATTGCTCCGGGTGGCTGTACAATGGTGACACTGGCCGTGATCCCACTCCCCGCAGGTGTCTCAGTGGGAGTTTGTATATGCAACAAACACAATTGTGTAATGTATTTTTTTTGTTTAACAGGACGAATATAAGCACCCCCTGTATTATTAGTATTTTACACACACTTTTATCATAATTGGTTATTATACTCTAGAGTAGAAGTTGCCACTTAGCAGCTGATTTAGTATCAGTTTACTTGGCCCATAATCATTTCAGGGAGTAAATAAATATCTAACCCTAGGGAAGATGAATAAGATCTGATATCTACTAACTCCATATTACAAAGCATGCTCAGCAGACAATCACATGACATCCACACAGCTCATTCACAGTGACACCTTTTCACATTTAGATGGAAACAAGATACTCAATCTCTATTTAATCTATCTGATCCTCAGAGAGGTTTGTATCTGTTTCCAAAAGGGATTTACATGTATCTTACGACCCTTGCAGTGACCAAATCAACGTTTTATATGACTTTCTGTAGAAATACATTTTGAATAGCAATGTGACACCTTTTTGTCCTTTTTCATTTCCTTGTTCTTCTCTAGGACTGAAGGTGAATCGGTTGGATATGTACGGGGAGAAGTACAAACCATTCAAAGGCATCAAGTACATGACCAAAGCTGGCAAATTCCAGGTCCGGACATAGAGGCTTGGCTCGCCACTCTCTGGCCTCTGCACCACAACCACTACTATACAACAGATAGGAGGTGGTTTCAGAAGGGGGGGGGGGGCTGCTATGGTACATTCCCTGTGTAAATGCATTTCAGGATTTATCCTCACAAACTGTGGGCTCCGCTCTCTAACTGGACTACTACGGAATGTATGACACGACACAAAACCCCGTTTTTAATGGAGTTGTTTGCACAGTCAAATGTGTTAAGAGGTTACCAGTCAACGTAGCTACGGCTTTTGTAGCAGGCCTAAAATGGGCATCTCTGTTGTCATTTCTGGTTCTCTTTCCAAGCTCTTTGCTATCCTTTGAGTTCCTCTTGTGAGTGAGAATGGCAGGCAAAACGGTTAATGTGCTTCCCTCAGATGTGTAACTACTGTCTACTGCTAGTACCCCCCTTTTCTCGTGCTTCAATCCATTCCTTATAATCAACATTTCCCAGAGTTACTTCTGGTCAGGTCACATGGCCAGGAAAAGCTCCTGGCGCTACTTCTATTACATTCCTATGTTATTCCTCAGTCCCCTTGGTATTTTCTACCCTCACTTATTCCAAAACTCCCTGTTTCCTGAATTTTTCTTCTCAGTCCTCCCAACCATATTTCTGGATTTGTCTGCCTGTCTGTCATCAACACTGAAGTCAACACATTAGAGTTTTGAGAATGTGACATGAAATCCCTTGCCCTGAATTATGCACAACCATATTCATTGTTCTCTCAACAGTTAATACTGTATGTATAACCATGTCCTTCCATATCAAATCTAACGGTTGTATTATGCGGGTGATATGTTACTTCTTTTCTCTCTTTATATCATGTAAGGTGTCATGTTGAGCACTTTGCTGTGGCCTACCTGAAGATTTGTCCACCTGAATCCCTCTTGATTACCTTTTTTTTTTTAAATGATTATTTATTGACCAATGATTGATCAGGGACTGAATCCTGATCCAAGCACAATCCTATACTGTATAGGCCTATTATATAATGCAGCACAGATTTATCTTTATTACTCTATAGTGAATTCTCTTTGTAGGTATGTTCTCTATACTGACTGACATACTACAGTTTGACGATAACGGTGGGTTACCCTATCAAGAATGTTAAAGGTTTGCGTTTGTGTTTACAGCTTTTGTTTGTGTGTCTGTCCAAATGACTTCAAACTGAGTTTTACAATGGTATGATATTAAAGATTTAAGAATTGATATGATATACCCTGAATTATCGGATTAATTTTGGTCCTCTCAGTTAGTGGATACTTTAACTACTACAATGTAGTCGGTGTAGATCTGGTTGTTACCAACTTAAAGAGCCATGTGTTTCTACATGTCTGTAACTTCAAACACATTTCTGTCATGATAGCGTGAGTATTATGAGAGGCCATTAATGAAGATGTATGGGAGGTTTTAATGTTTTTGGTTTGATGAACTAAATGGTAAACAAATGTTGTGGGTTGTGCTTCTTTTCTACCCCACATCATGGGTAGGCTACAATGAACATTACTCTCAAATTATTCGATCTTTGAATTCCACAGATATTCCAAACTTAACAGTTCGACAAGTAGCCCACACCAGTTACTATTATGTGGAAAATGACATCATGGCAAATACCAATTTTCATAATTTTGATTAGGAGGACATAGCCCATCTCATATTTGTTTTCTTACCATCTAAAAAAATTACCCCATGATTTATAACTAATGTAATTTCATGTTTTAATTTTATTGGGGGTTTGTGTGTAAAACGTAAAAATGTGTACTGTCTGAGATGAGAATGACGTCATGGGGAGAAGCGTTAACCCTGTTGTTCCACTGTGTGTATCGAACTCCACTCCGTAATTTGCTGATCACTTTAACCGTTCCACAACGTTTTCTGCTATTATTTTCTTCGTCTTTTAACTCTAACCAGACCTCGGACCTTCAACGAGTCACTAAGTGAAAAACTGTGTAAAAGAATCGCGCATTTTCTCAAAGTTTATTGGCTGCGTTTTGTTTTTATTCTGGGAGTTGAGTTGCTTTTTATGTTACTGTTCCACTGCAATTTTTTGCATTATTTTTCTCATTATAATTCACCTTCGAACAACTTTTCAATAATAATATCTAGACTTTTGATTTGCCTTTAAAGGGGGAGTTTATGCTGTTTTATTTTTATAAACTTTATCCAAGGTAAAAAAAAATCGAGGGATTTAAAGACCCACCCGTCAAACGTGGTATGTATTCTATCTCTTGAGATATTTCTCTATTTCCTTTCTGTAGCCATCAGCCTTTCCAATAGCCTAACAGCTTGTTGTCGAAATAAATCTGGATGTGTATTCCACCAAATGAAAGTGAATAGTATCTCATCAGTAAAGCAATTAGTCAAATACACATTGGGCCCACTGATGAACTCCATTCTTAAATGTGTGTGACTTCACACATGCCTTAACAGATTTATGTGTTCTATTTGACAGATAATGAGGTTTATGTAAATGTTATGATACCATCTAATTGTGTATTGTTTTATCTGATGTTTTTCTCACTTTTTATCCTTTGATCATTGTTGTCTATTTGCTCCAGGGGGTGATGTTTTAAAAGTCTTTATTTGATGTTTTTTTCCCCTCCAACCCCTTTAACTGACACTTCAATAAACTATTGAAAAAGTGTTTCATACGCGAGTTAAACCATCGTTGGTTATAGTAATGGGACTGTGTAACAGTCTTGTACAGCGCTGGCGTTTGCCTCCAGTTAAAGCACCCGGTATAAATCGCTGAATAAGCCATGTGCTTATTTGGGAAGTAGGGTAGTGGGGCGCGTGTTGCATTGTGGCAACGTGCCATTGCATCTGATTCTGCACAAGACTTTCACAGGAAAGTAGCCTAATTAATACCCGTTGCCAGATACTGTCTAATTGTGTGGCTAGGCCTATATTAGCGAGCATGTCAGGTGGCATTGGATAGCCAATATTTAGGCTTTTAACGATTTTTCCATTCCAGCATAATTTTGTTGTTGTTGCATATTGGTTTTTGCACACAACCAAACAAGACAAAAATAAACTATAATATTTCACAATTCACCCTGTATTTACCCTCAGTATGCATGGTTACACCTTTCCATAGGCATTTCATTGGGCATCTATATATTTGCGTTGATGATGCATAGGCTTCCTAAAAAGGTTGTAGATGTATTTATTGTTTTGGACAACGATAAGGGTTGAAGTAGCCTAGTTTTGGATGTAGAAGATTGACACCCAATATGCAGATTTTTAGGTCTCTGTCGTGCCTAATGAATGAAGTCAAACTTAATGTGATTGGTTTGTATCAGAGAGCTTGGGACTGTAAGGGTCATTTTGCAAAACGATGATTCTGATATAATTGGCTTTACATTACCGAACCCTCATTGGTTTGAATGGTGTCAGCAATTTTTATCTTGTATTCTTTTGAACTTAACAACATGAATTGGGTTATTTAAAGTACTATATAGGTAGAGAACATTGAATAAAACAAGGCTATGCCAATAACACTTAAAAAAATTGCAGATAGAACCTTAGTCCCAAGTTCTCGTGATGGCACACTGCTCCGTCTGAGTGGTGGTTGTGACTAATGTTGCAATAATAACGACTTTGTAACAATGTTTGGGACGACTGACAATATTGCTATACTAGTAAGAAAGCTATACTAATAAGAAAGTAACTAGTGAGTTCCCTATCGCGCAATAAAGACTTCACCTCATCTGCGGATTTGCACAACTGAAAAGCATCTTCGTCATGTCATTCGAATTTCAGACACGTTGACAATATTCGTGGGACTAATAATACGTCGTCAAAGCACATTCAATTAGAAAGGCTAATGATACATTTCTGAGTGTATCCTATCTTTGTATATGCAAAAAATTAAGTAAGAAAGTAACTAGTGCTACCGCAGTGATTCAACGTTAGCGTAGGCCTACTGCCTTGGAGAAACAATTTGACTACACCGGGTTTATCGACACAGTTAAAACATTTCAGTTTAATGAGTCTGACTGCGGAACAAAGAGCTCCGTCGCGGGCATTAACGAAACTCCCTTTCTCTCATTCATATAGGACAAACAAAGCCCCCTCCTCGTGGGGAGGGATCGCCATTATAGAACTCGGCATCTTTTCTCAATTTGCACGTAGGCCCATATCGACCCATGTGCATTTCATCTGCCTGTGTAAGACTCCCAGACAATACTAAAATAGACTGGCATCCCCAGACCCAGCCATTTCTAATGACAAGTCTAGACTACTAATACCTATCCTGATGCGAGATTTATGTATTTCCCTGTAAAGCAGTAATTGAAACATTTGTGTGGGGGGAAATGACAGGTGAATTAGTTTTCTCATATTTTCTCTGTTTCTTGGCCTACATGGAACACTCACATTGCTATTGTCCATTGTAAGTAACTGTTCTCTCTTCCATATTTCTCTCCATGCTGTCTATTCCCACTTTCAGATAGCAACCAGGTAGGCTACTGCTGGATTGGCGAGACCAGACCATGTCTCCTCTCACACCTCCTCCCCTGCTGTGGTTATGGCTGACCCCTATCTGTCCCTCTGGGTAGCTGGGAAAGATGCCCTATCCCCAACGATCAATCTCATCCAGCAGGCCAACCAGGAGACTGACAGGACAGGATGGACTAGACTAGCATCTAGAAGTTGCGTACGTTTCAGCCCTTCTCAGCTCTTACAACAATTACCTTCCCAACTCCAGAACTCTCCCATTAGACTACACTACTCTGTGTTGCTGCTGTTCTGTTTTTATCCCTCACATTGCTACCAGGACTGTGCATCTAGTCTTTAGGCTGGACTGTCTGTCAGAATGCACAGGGCCAAGGGAGGGCCTGGCCCCCCACCTTTCCAGGACATCTATGAATTCTCCATGGACGGTGATGAGACCGGCACCCAGATCTTTCTGCGGGGCCCGAGGACAGCCATGGAGGGCCCAGGGGAGCCCCTGTCCCCTCACTCCGAATATATCCAGACTGAGCACCAGCAAGGCGGTCTCTTCTCCCTCAGGCCCCCCGCCCATGGAGTGCCCCACACGGCCCCCCAGGGTAAGAAGAGGAGGCGGTGCGGCGTGTGTGCACCCTGTATGCAGAAGGAGAATTGTGGCACCTGCAGCAACTGTATGAACCGTAAGATTGGGAAGCAGATATGTAAGCTGCGTAAATGTGACCAGCTGAAGAAGAAGGGACAGAAGGACTGCGAGGTGAGTGGAAATGACTGACCAAACGTCTAACTAACGCATATTTTCATGATATAGTCCCAGTGGCTATTTCTCATAGCTCAGTGTGAGACTGATTCCCTGTGGCTATTTCTCCTAGTTCAGTGTGAGACTGTTTAGAGCTGATTGAGGGAAATTGAAGTTGAAAATGTTTACTAGAAAATGTCTCTCTAAGATATATGGCCCTAAAATGTAAAATGTCATGACCCATATAAGTTTAACAGTTTAAACATGAAGGTTTAGTTTTGTATACAGATAACGACCATATGTGTACATACCACAGCAGAGGAGGATTGTATTTGAGTTCGATAACTGATGAATCACATTCATTTCAAAACAGCTAACTTTTAAAGTGCATGCAGCTGGCTGTCTTAGAAGGTTTTCATCAGACCACCTAAATCATGACAAGCTGATGTTAAAGCCCCTGTCTGGATCCCCTTGAACATCCTTTAGTTGTCAAATCTGGACATGCATCACCCCAAGGCCTGGTTAAATGAACAGTCCACCCAAATTACACATACAGTATACCTAATCTTGCCTATACCTTAAAGTTTACCTAGGAACAGCTTACCATTGTCATTGTTTTGTGCAAAACAATGGTGGAGATAGGGACCCCTGAAGGCGTTCGCATGCTTCCCATCCGAAACAGTTTGGAACAGTTTGTGCATGTATTAACCGTTTGTGACGGTTTTGGTCTTTGGCAAGGGTTTAATCGGCTGTTCGTGCACACATTTTTTTCCCGATGCAAGTCGAAGTTGGGAGCCGAAGTCTACGCCCCTTCATCGGTCATTGGTCAACAGTAGGGATTCTTCAATTAAGCGTTCGTTGTCATTCAACGATAGCCGACTCGTTCTCATGCACATTTTTTCACTTGAGAAGTACTGTACCAAACATATTAGTTAGATGTAAAATTGCGCGACTAAGATCAACAAAAACGTCAAAATTAATTACAGATTTCTTGAGTTATCTTCAATTCATTTGGACTATTTTGGCTACGGCATCTCAAGATGGACAAACAGTAATATTGTCGTTTTTCAAGCATAGGTCTTTTAAGGGAGTATGGGAGCACACTCGTTCGGTTCGCCTAGCTGATTACGGCAAATAGCATGTCTGAATGGACTCAGACTAAGTTGTTGAGCAACTAGAAGACCAGTCCTTGTCCCAAACAGACATTGTAAATCAGTTGGAGGAATTATTACTCAGCAGATTTCCAGCCTGTTTAAAAGTAATGGAAACAGGTGAGCTATCCACTGAAGTGTGTGTATGTGTTCATGTGCGCAATGTGCATGTGGGGGTATAAAAAACTTGATATACATGTATTACAGAAGATTTGACTTCCAGAAAGCTCAATACATTCTATTTTGGTTTGACTGAGGTTTTATGCCAACGCCAGAACTGTCTCCATTAGCTCTATTTGTGGAATAATTGAGATGAGGGTCGTGTTTGGTTTCTCCTTCCAGTCAACAAACAGCAGCAGTGTAGAATTCCTTCCAGTGCCCTCTGCGTTTTCTCCCCTGACCCCTGAGGCCCTGCACTGACACTCAGGATGGGGGTTGACCTTAGGGCCAGGGCCGAGGAGGGGAGGGAGGGTGGGGGTTGACCTAAGGTCCAGGGCCACGGAGGGGAGGCAGGGAGACAGGGACAGTGTGTGCGGTGCGTACACAGGATAGGGATGGGGCTGAAAGGCAGGAGGACAGGCAGAATGTAAATAAATAGTCAGCAGTGAGGAGGAAGGGAGGGGGGCTCAGGAACAACTCTGAACTGGCTAGGGAAGGCCTTTTTCCCTCTGTGTGTGTGTTTTAGGATGGGGGGTTGACTCTGTAGACAGGGACATGGATGACAGTTAGGACATGTAGCCTTGGGGACAGAGGGAAAGGTCTGAGGAGGGGCGAACAGGTTCAGTAAATCACAGGACATCTTGGCTTCCCTCCTGGACTGCCCTCCCCTGCTCTGTCACTCTGTCCCCTTTGTTTTCAGACACTCGCTGTCCCAATCTGTGATTGGTTACCTAGACCTCACATGTGGTCATAGTTGAAGATGAGGTTCTTGGAGAGGAGTTGTAACCCAGACATTTCAGTAGTCCTGAGTGGGAATAACTTACGTTTATGGATTTATCCTAACTTATTGTCTTGCATTCACTTTTAGTAACTGCATATTCAGGGACTATACCATTTTTATAGCCTAACATTGTAGAAACGTCCAGCTATATCTAACATGATACTCATGATGACATCTTCTATCTGTATCAGAGAGGAATACAGAAGCAGCCCAGCTAGTGTTTATGGATTGGATATATGACCTTCCAGAGGTTCTCACTCAGTCCCATTGTTGTTTAAAGTAGAATGTTTATGGCCACCATAGATTATACCAGTGAACTCTAGGGGAACTCTTCCTCTATTCAACCTGCTGTTCGGTAGCTAGGGTCTGAACCATAGTAATAGTAACACTGATATGTAGCTGTCTTTCTGTCTCTTACTGTTGCTGCCTTTTTAGCTTTGTAAACTCAGCAAAAAAAAAACGTCCTCTCACTGTCAACTGCATTTATTTTCAGCAAACTTAACATGTGTAAATATTTGTATGAACATAACAAGATTCAACAACTGAGACATAAACTGAACAAGTTCCACAGACATGTGACTAACAGAAATTGAATCATGTGTCCCTGAACAAAGGGGGGGTCAAAATCAAAAGTAACAGTCAGTATCTGGTGGGGCCACCAGCTGCATTAAGTACTGCAGTGCATCTCCTCCTCATGGACTGCACCAGATTTGCCAGTTCTTGCTGTGATATGTTACCCCATTCTTCCACCAAGGCACCTGCAAGTTCCCGGACATTTCTGGGGGGAATGGCCCTGGCCCTCACCCTCCTATCCAACAGGTCCCAGACGTGCTCAATGGGATTGAGATCCGGGCTCTTCGTTGGCCATGGCAGAACACTGACATTCCTGTCTTGCAGGAAATCACGCACAGAACGAGCAGTATGGCTGGTGGCATTGTCATGCTGGAGGGTCATGTCAGGATGAGCCTGCAGGAAGGGTACCACATGAGGGAGGAGGATGGCTTCCCTGTAACACATAGCGTTGAGATTGTCTGCAATGACAATAAGCTCAGTCCGATGATGCTGTGACACACCGTCCCAGACCATGACGGACCCTCTACCTACAAATCGATCCCGCTCCAGAGTACAGGCCTCGGTGTAACGCTCATTCCTTCGACGATAAACGCAAATCCGACCATCACCCCTGGTGAGACAAAACTGCGACTCGTCACTGAAGAGCACTTTTTGCCAGTCCTGTCTGGTCCAGCGACGGTGGGTTTGTGCCCATAGGAGACGTTGTTGCCAGTGATGTCTGGTGAGACCTGCCTTGCAACAGGCCTACAAGCCCTCAGTCCAACCTCTCTCAGCCTATTGCGGACAGTCTGAGCGCTGATGGAGAAATTGTGCGTTCCTGGTGTAATTCGGGCAGTTGTTGTTGCCATCCTGTACCTGTCCTGCAGGTGTGATGTTCGGATGTACTGATCCTGTGCAGGTGTTGTTACACGTGGTCTGCCACTGCGAGGACGATCAGCTGTCCGTCCTGTCCCCCTGTAGCTCTGTCTTAGGCATCTCACAGTACAGACATTGCAATTTATTGCCCTGGCCACATCTGCAGTCCTCATGCCTCCTTGCAGCATGGCTAAGGCACGTTCACGCAGATGAGCAGGGACCCTGGGCATCTTTCATTGGTGTTTTTCAGAGTCAGTAGAAAGGCCTCTTTAGTGTCCTAAGTTTTCATAACTGTGACCTTAATTGCCTACCGTCTGTAAGCTGTTAGTGTCTTAATGACCGTTCCACAGGTGCATGTTCATTAATTGTTTATGGTTCATTGAACAAGCATGGGAAACAGTGTTGAAACCCTTTACAATGAAGATCTGTGAAGTTATTTGGATTTTTACAAATTATCTTTAAAAGACAGGGTCCTGAAAAAGGGACGTTTCTTTTTTTGCTGAGTTTGGTCTAGTTAAATTTAGACAAACATTATATACAGAC
Source organism: Salmo salar (assembly GCF_965601325.2). Classification (NCBI taxonomy): domain Eukaryota; kingdom Metazoa; phylum Chordata; class Actinopteri; order Salmoniformes; family Salmonidae; genus Salmo; species Salmo salar. Next base: position 12,780,649 of record NC_138314.1, on the reverse strand, counting down.
GTGCTCAAATTTGTTGGTACCCTTACAGCTCATTGACATAATGCTTATTTCTTCCTGAAAAGTGATGAAATAAAAGCTATTTTGTCATGTATACTTGCATACCTTTAATATGTCATAGAATAAAGCAAAGAAGCTGTGAAAAGAGATGAATTATTGCCTATTCAACAAAGATATTCTTAAAGGGCCTGGACACATTTGTTGGTACCCCTTAGAAAAGATATTAAATAATTGGATTATAGTAATATTTCCAGCTAATTAGTTTATTTAATTAGTATCACACATGTCTCCAATCTTGTAAATCAGTCATTCAGGCTATTTAAATTGAGAAAAGTAGTCACTGTGCTGTTTGGTATCATTGTGTGCATCACACTGAACATGGACCAGAGAAAGCAAAGGAGACATTTGTCTGAGGAGATCAGAAAGGAAATCATAGACAAGCATGGAAAAGGTAAAGGCTACAAGACCATCTCCAAGCAGCTTGATGTTCCTGTGACAACAGTTGCAAATATTATTAGGAAGTTTAAGGTTCATGGAACTGTAGCCAAACTCCCTGGATGCGGCCGCAAGAGGAAAATCGACCCCAGATTGAACAGAAGGAGAGTGTGAATGGTAGAAAAAGAACCAATAATAACTGCCAAAGAGATACAAGCTGAACTCCAAGGTGAAGGTACATCAGTTTCTGATCGTACCATCCGTCACTTTTTGAGCGAAAGTGGGCTCCATGGAAGAAGACCCAGGAGGACTCCACGTCGGGTCCAGGAGCCGCTACAGGCTCTCATCCCTGAGACAGATCGCCAGGCTCCCCTGCTTCCTCCGGCTCGTCAGGCTCTCATGCCTCAGCCGGATCGCCAGGCTCCCCTGCTTCCTCCAGCTCGTCAGGCTCTCATCCCTGAGACAGATCGCCAGGCTCCCCTGCTTCCTCCAGCTCGTCAGGCTCTCATGCCTCAGCCGGATCGCCAGGCTCCCCTGCTTCCTCCAGCTCGTCAGGCTCTCATGCCTCAGTGGGATCGCCAGGCTCCTCTGCTTCCTCCGGATCGCCGGGCTCCCCTGCCTCAGCCGGTCTGTCAAGTTCCCGCGCCCCAGCCGCATCAGCAGGGGTGACCAGTCCGCTCCTGATCCCCGGGTTCATCCCTTTGGTTGGCGTCCTGCTGCTGGAGCCGAACGCGCCGGGGAGGGGGTACCGTCATCTATGCTCTCCGGCGCTCTAGGTTGCCATGCGCCCGCGTCTCAGCCAGACTGACAGGTTTCCCGTGCCTCTGCAGAGGTGACCGGTCCGCTCCTGATCCCCGGGATCGTCTTTTTGGTCGGCGTCCTCCGGCTGGAGCCACGCGCTGGGAAGGGGTACTGTCACGTGTGTTCCCTCTAGGTCACCAGGCTGTTCGTTATGGCGCACACCTGTCACCATCGTTACACTCACCTGGACTCTATCACTTCCCTGATACCTTCCCTATATATGTCACTCCCTTTGGTTCCTTCCCCAGGTGTTTCAGTTTCATGTCTGTGTGCTGTTAGTGTTTCATGTTTTGTATTATGTTCCGTTTTATTTTATTAAAACACTCACTCCCTGAACTTGCTTCCCGACTCTGAGCGCACATCGTTACACTCTCAGTTGCAGGTCATGGGTCCTCCAACAGGATAATGACCCAAAACACACAGCTAAAAGCACCCGAGAATGGATAAGAACAAAACATTGGACTATTCTGAAGTGGCCTTCTATGAGTCATGATCTGAATCCTATCGAACATCTATGGAAAGAGCTGAAACTTGGCACCCGTCAAACCTCAGACAGCTGTAGCAGTTTGCTCAGGAAGAGTGGGCCAAACTACCTGTTAACAGGTGCATAAGTCTCATTGAGAGCCACAGAAAACATTTGATTACAGTGATTGCCTCTAAAGGTTGTGCAACAAAATATTAGGTTAAGGGTCTCATAATTTTTGTCCATGCCATTTTCATTTGTTGTTATTATTTACAATATTATGTTGAATAAAAAATCAAAAGCAAAGTCTGATTTCTGTTAAATATGGAATAAACAATGGTGGATGCCAATTACTTTTGTCAGTTTCAAGTTATTTCAGAGAAAATTGTGCATTCTTCGTTTTTTTGTGGAGGGGTACCAACATATTTGAGCACATCTGTATATGATATTGATGGTGATTTTCTCATAGAAACAGACCATTGCACCCTGGTAACAGTGTGATTGGAGAGATCAGAGTTATAGATGATATGTGACTAATAATGTCTTGTCTGTCTGAACCTGACAATCCCCTCACAGGGAAAGAGGGTGGGTGATTGTATGTACTTACATGTATGTGTACATGTGTGTTTGTGTACATGTTTGTGTACATGTGTATTTGTTTACATATGTGTTTAAGCATTAGACTATAAGGCCATGACATAACACAAACTACACTGAACAAAAATATAAACGCAACATGCAACAATTTCAAAGGTTTTACTTAGTTACAGTTCATTAGAGGAAATCAGTCAATTGAAATAAATTCATTAGGCCTTAATCTGTGGATTTCACGACTGGGAATACAGATATGAATCTGTTGGTCACAGATACCATAAAAAAAGGTAGGGGGCGTGGATCAGAAAACCAGTCAGTATCTGGTGTGACCACCATTTGCCTCATGCAGCGCGAGACATCTCCTTCGCATAGAGTTGGTCAGGCTGTTGATTGTGGCCTGTGGAATGTGGTCCTAGTTCTCTTCAATGACTGTGCGAAGTAGCTGGATATTGACGGGAAGTGGGACACGCTGTCGTACACGTCGATCCAGAGCATCCCAAACATGCTCAATGGGTGACATGTCTGGTGAGTATGCAGTCCATGGAAGAACTGGGACATTTTCAGCTTCCAGGAATTGTGTACAGATCCTTGCGACACGGACCTGTGCGTTATCATGCTGAAACATGTGATGATGGTGGTGGATGAATGTAACGACAATGGCCTCAGGATCTCGTCACGGTATCTCTGTTAATTTAAATTGCCATTGATAAAATGCAATTGTGTTTGTTGTTCGTAGCTTATGCCTGCCCATACCATAACCCCACCACCACCATGGGGCACTCTGTTCACAACGTTGACATCAGCAAACCGCTCGCCCACATGAAGCCATATACGCTGTCTGCCATCGGTAAATAAAGTTGAAACCGGGATTCATTCACTTCTCCAGTGTGCCAGTGGCCATCGAAGGTGAGCATTTGCCCACTGAAGTCAGTTTCGACATCGAACTGCAGTCAGGTCAAGAGCCTGGTGAGGACGACGAGCACGCAGATGAGCTTCCCTGAGATGGTTTCTCACAGTTTGTGCAGAAATTCTTCGGTTGTGCAAACCTATAGTTTCATCAGCTGTCCGGGTGTCTGGTCTTAGACGATCCTGCACGTTAAGAAGCCCGATGTGGAGGTCCCTGTCTGGCGAGGTTACACGTGGTCTGCGGTTTTGAGACTGGTTAGACGTACTACCAAATTCCTTAAAATGACGGAGGCAGCTTATGGTAGAGAAATGAACATTAAATTATCTGACAACAGCTCTGGTGGACATTCCTGCAGTCAGCATGCCAATTGCACGCTCCCTCAAAACTTGAGACATCTGTGGCATTGTGTTGTGTGTCAAAACTGTATATTTTAGAGTGGCCTTTTATTGCCCCCAGCACAAAGTGCACCTGTGTAATGATGATGCTGTTTAATCAGCTTCTTGATATGCCACACCTGTCAGGTGGATGGATTATCTTGGTAAAGAAGAAATGCTCATGAATAGGCATGTAAACAAATTTGTGCACAACATTTTAGAGAAATAAGCTTTTTGTGCGCATGGACAATTTGTGAGATCTTTTATTTCAGCTCATGAAACATGGCACCAACACTTTACATGATGTGTTTATATTTCTGTTCAGTATATACAGTTGAAGTCGGAAGTTTACATACACTTAGGTTGGAGTCATTAAACCTCGTTTTTCAACCACTCCACAAATTTCTTGTTAACAAACTAGTTTTGGCAAGTCGGTTAGGACATCTAATTTGTGCATGACACAAGTAATTTTTCCAACAATTGTTTACAGACAGATTATTTCACTTATAATTCACTGTATCCCAATTCCAGTGGGTCAGAAGTTTAAATACACTAAGTTGACTGTGCCTTTAAACAGCTTGGAAAATTCCAGAAAATCATGTCATGGCTTTAGAAGCTTCTGATAGGCTAATTGACATAATTTGAGTCAATTGGAGGTGTACCTTTGGATGTATTTCAAGCCTACCTTCAAACTCAGTGCCTCTTTGCTTGACATCATGGGAAAATCAAAAGAAATCAGCCAAGACCTCAGAAAAAGAATTGGAGACCTCCACAAGTCTGGTTCATCCGTGGGAGAAATTTCCAAACGCCTGAAGGTACCACGTTCATCTGTACAAACAATAGTACGCAACTATAAACGCCATGGGACCACACAGCCATCATACCGCTCAGGAAGGAGACACGTTCTGTCTCCTAGAGATGAACTTACTTTGGTGCGAAAAGTGCAAATCAATCCCAGAACAACAGCAAAAGACCTTGTGAAGATGTTGGAGGAAACAGGTACAAAAGTATCTATATCCAAGGTAAAACGAGTCCTATATCGACATAACCTGAAAGGCCGCTCAGCAAGGAAGAAGCCACTGCTCCAAAACTGCCATAAAAATGCCAGACAACGGTTTGCAACTGCACATGGGGACAAAGATTATACTTTTTGGAGAAATGTCCTCTGGTCTGATGAAACAAAAATAAAACTGTTTGGCCATACTGACCATCGTTATGTTTGGAGGAAAAATGTTGATGCTTGCAAGCCAAAGAACACCATCCCAACCGTGAAGCACGGGGGTGGCAGCATCATGTTGTGGGGGTGCTTTGCTGCAGGAGGGTCTGGTGCACTTCACAAAATAGATGGCATCATGAGATAGGAAAAATATGTGGATATATTGAAGCAACATCTCAAGACATCAGTCAGGAAGTTAAAGCTTGGTCGCAAATGGGTCTTCCAAATGGACAATGACCACAAGCATACTTGCAAAGTTGTGGCAAAATGGCTGAAGGACAACAAAGTCAAGGTATTGGAGTGGCCGTCACAAAGCCCTGACCTCAATCCCATAAACATTTTCTTGGCAGAACTGAAAAAGCGTGTGCGAGTAAGGAGGCCTACAAACCTGACTCAGTTACACCAGCTCTGTCAGGAGGAGTGGGCCAAAATTCACCCAACTTATTGTGGGAATCTTGTGGAAGGCTACCCAAAACGTTTGACCCAAGTTAAACAATTTAAAGGCAATGCTACCGAATACTAATTGAGTGTATGTAAACTTCTGACCCACTGGGAATGTGATGAAAGAAACAAAAGCTGAAATAAATCATTCTCACTACTATTATTGTCACGCCCTGACCTTTGCCATGTATTTTTCCTTTTTTGGGTTAGGTCAGGGTGTGATGTCGGGTGGGCATTCTATGCCAGTCTATGTTTTCTATTTCTTTGTGTTGAGCCGAGTGTGGTTCCTAATCAGAGTCTATCGTTGTCTCTGATTAGGAATCATACTTAGGCAGCCCTTTTCCCTCCTTCTGTGTGGGATCATGTTTTTGTATTGCTCAGTGAAGCCTGCAGAACATGATGTTCGTGTTTCTTTGTTTATTGTTTTTTGTATAGTGTTCTGAGTTAATAATAAATATTTATCATGAGCACGCTGCACCTTGGTCTACTCCTTACGAGGAGAGTTACAGAAGATCCCACCTCAATATGACCAAGCAGCTTGGGGCGGACCAGTGAACTTTTGAGGAAATTAGGAGGAATATATCGTGGACTTTGGAAGGAATAGTGGCAGGAGAAAAGAGCCGGGGAGGGGGGGGGGGGCACATGAAGCAGTCGGCAGAGGAGTGAACCAGAGCCAATCCGGGAGAAGAGGGAGAATTTGTCCCCAGTCCAGAGCTTCCGGCGACAGTTCCCAGTCTGGAACTTCCAGCGACGGTCTGCAGTCCAGAGTCTTCAGCGGCGGTCTGCAGTCCAGAGTCTTCAGCGGCGTTCTGCAGTCCAGAGTCTTCAGCGGCGTTCTGCAGTCCAGAGTCTTCAGCGGCGGTCTGCAGTCCAGAGTCTTCAGCGGCGGTCTGCAGTCCAGAGTCTTCAGCGGCGGTCTGCAGTCCAGAGTCTTCAGCGGCGGTCTGCAGTCAATAGTCTTCAGCGGCGGTCTGCAGTCCAGAGTCTTCAGCGGCGGTCTGCAGTCCAGAGTCTTCAGCGGCGGTCTGCAGTCCAGAGTCTTCAGCGGCGGTCTGCAGTCCAGAGTCTTCAGCGGCGGTCTGCAGTCCAGAGTTTTCAGCGGCGGTCTGCAGTCCAGAACCTCCAGCGGGGGGTTCCAGTTCTGAGCCTCCGGCGAGGATCCACGGTCTGGTTCCTCCGGAGACACGAGCGGAGGGATCAGCGGGCGGATTGGGGGCTACGCCCCAAACCAGAGCCGCTGCCAAGAGTAGATGCCCACCCGGACCCTCCCCTATAGGTTCAGGTTTGCGGCCGGGAGTCCGCACCTTTGGGGGGGGGTACTGTCACGCCCTGACCTTAGATTGCCGTTTATTTTTCCTTTTTTTGTGTTAGGTCAGGGTGTGATGTGGGGTGAGCATTCTATGCCAGTCTATGTTTTCTATTTCTTTGTGTTGAGCCGAGTATGGTTCCTAATCAGAGGCAGCTGTCTATCGTTGTCTCTGATTAGGAATCATACTTAGGCAGCCCTTTTCCCTCCTTCTGTGTGGGATCTTGTTTTTGTATTGCTCAGTGAAGCCTGCAGAACATGATGTTCGTGTTTCTTTGTTTATTGTTTTTTGTATAGTGTTCTGAGTTAATAATAAATATTTATCATGAGCACGCTGCACCTTGGTCTACTCCTTACGAGGAGAGTTACAGAAGATCCCACCTCAATATGACCAAGCAGCTTGGGGCGGACCAGTGAACTTTTGAGGAAATTAGGAGGAATATATCGTGGACTTTGGAAGGAATAGTGGCAGGAGAAAAGAGCCGGGGGGGGGGGCACATGAAGCAGTCGGCAGAGGAGTGAACCAGAGCCAATCCGGGAGAAGAGGGAGAATTTGTCCCCAGTCCAGAGCTTCCGGCGACAGTTCCCAGTCTGGAACTTCCAGCGACGGTCTGCAGTCCAGAGTCTTCAGCGGCGGTCTGCAGTCCAGAGTCTTCAGCGGCGTTCTGCAGTCCAGAGTCTTCAGCGGCGTTCTGCAGTCCAGAGTCTTCAGCGGCGGTCTGCAGTCCAGAGTCTTCAGCGGCGGTCTGCAGTCCAGAGTCTTCAGCGGCGGTCTGCAGTCCAGAGTCTTCAGCGGCGGTCTGCAGTCCAGAGTCTTCAGCGGCGGTCTGCAGTCCAGAGTCTTCAGCGGCGGTCTGCAGTCCAGAGTCTTCAGCGGCGGTCTGCAGTCCAGAGTCTTCAGCGGCGGTCTGCAGTCCAGAGTCTTCAGCGACGGTCTGCAGTCCAGAGTTTTCAGCGACGGTCTGCAGTCCAGAACCTCCAGCGGGGGGTTCCAGTTCTGAGCCTCCGGCGAGGATCCACGGTCTGGTTCCTCCGGAGACACAAGAGCGGAGGGATCAGCGGGCGGATTGGGGGCTACGCCCCAAACCAGAGCCGCTGCCAAGAGTAGATGCCCACCCGGACCCTCCCCTATAGGTTCAGGTTTGCGGCCGGGAGTCCGCACCTTTGGGGGGGGTACTGTCACGCCCTGACCTTAGATTGCCGTTTATTTTTCCTTTTTTTGTGTTAGGTCAGGGTGTGATGTGGGGTGAGCATTCTATGCCAGTCTATGTTTTCTATTTCTTTGTGTTGAGCCGAGTATGGTTCCTAATCAGAGGCAGCTGTCTATCGTTGTCTCTGATTAGGAATCATACTTAGGCAGCCCTTTTCCCTCCTTCTGTGTGGGATCATGTTTTTGTATTGCTCAGTGAAGCCTGCAGAACATGATGTTCGTGTTTCTTTGTTTATTGTTTTTTGTATAGTGTTCTGAGTTAATAATAAATATTTATCATGAGCACTCAACACGCTGCACCTTGGTCTACTCCTTACGACGAGCGTTACAATTATTCTGACATTTCACATTCTTAAAATAAAGTGGTGATCCTAACTGACCTAAGACAGGGAATTTTTACTAGGATTAAATGTCAGGAATTGTGAAAAACTGAGTATAAATGTATTTGGCTAAGGTGTATGTAAACTTCCGACTTCAACTCTATTTACAGTGTAAGATTGTAATGGTTAGGCCAGCAGTGAGTAGGATAGACAGAGAGAGGAAGCTGTAGCTGTGCTCTTTAGGTGAACTATATTGAGCAGAGGTTGAACGTCTCTCTCTCCTCACATCCCCCTCTCCTCTTCTGTCTTCTCTGGCCCCTGTGTGAGTCCACCAACTGTGTCCCCATCGCCTTGGCAACCACATCCCATCATCTCTGTCCATTATTCTCCTCTCCAGACACGAGGTCTGGCCACACATCTCGTGGTGTTTACACCTCTATTGTCTTAGGCATAGGAGGCCAGGCTTATCATTTGGAAGGACGGCCACGCAAGACTAGTATAGCCTATGTACATTACTCCGTCTTTAAAGATGCATATGGTGTTTGTATGTCTACTGCCACTTTTGTTTAGCCCAAGGCTAAATAACCCAGAAAGGTCATTTAGAGAGGACAGGAGGAGAGAACAGGACAAGGACATCACAGGAGAGTAGAGGACAGGAGGGGAGAAGGACAGGACAGGAGAGTAGAGGACAGGAGGGGAGAAGGACAGGACAGGAGAGTAGAGGACAGGAGGGGAGAAGGACAGGACAGGAGAGTAGAGGACAGGAGGGGAGAAGGACAGGACAGGAGAGTAGAGGACAGGAGAGTAGAGGACAGGAGGGGAGAAGGACTGGACAGGAGAGTAGAGGACAGGAGGGGAGAAGGACAGGACAGGAGAGTAGAGGACAGGAGGGGAGAAGGACAGGACAGGAGAGTAGAGGACAGGAGGGGAGAAGGACAGGACAGGAGAGTAGAGGACAGGAGAGTAGAGGACAGGAGGGGAGAAGGACAGGACAGGAGAGTAGAGGGGAGAAGGACAGGACAGGACGGGGGTGGGAAGTCGGAGTGTTAGTTAATTAATACTGTTAATAGTGTTGTAATTACAGCCGGCCACCTCTTTCCACTCCTCCCCCTACCCTCCTCACTATGAGTTGCTGATTTTTACAACTCATTGTTAAAGTAATTGTAATGAGTCTCCCTCCCCCTGATTCTTGTCCTAGTCTAGAGGGGTGTGGGAGTGGGAGTGGGTTGTCACAGGTCTGGGTGAGTGAGGAGAATATTGGAGGGTTGCCGGGTTGGTAGCCCTGGTTACACCAGACTGAACACCACTCATTCTTGCTTCACTTGTTCAATTTGTTGTAACCAAAGTTGGTAGGGAGGATGGTGCCGTCCTGGTTACCAGACAATAATCTGTCATTTGTGGGGGTGAGGGAGACTGACATACAGAGTACGTTGGAATTAGCTGAGATTGAGTTGGGGGGCTGGGGTTTATTTATACAACAGGATTACAGTAATGTCATTGAGCAGATGGTGTGAGTGTGTGTGTGTGTGTGTGTGTGTGTGTGTGTGTGTGTGTGTGTGTGTGTGTGTGTGTGTGTGTGTGTGTGTGTGTGTGTGTGTGTGTGTGTGTGTGTGTGTGTGTGTGTGTGTGTGTGTGTGTGTGTGTGTGTGTGTGTGTGGAGAAAATGGGGAGGCCTGTCTGGGGAGGCCAGGTGCAGCGTAATCAGATCAGTCAGTGCTGAGTATTGAGATGAGTTGGAGATATAGACTACACTACGTAAGGCAGAGTGGTCCACAAACTTCCGGCGTTAGCCTCGACTCAGACACGCGACTCTAATGGACTTTATTACAGATATTTGTATCACTCATGTTGGAGGGATAATTTAAGCGCGCCACACAACGGAACCACGGCACGCCGGCAGATACATGACGTTGCTCGGTCGCCACCCATAACACAAACACGCTGCGCAGCCGCTCTTGCTGTACCGCTTACTACAAACACACACACACACACACACACACACACACACACACTCTGAGTGACGTCAGAGCAGGGAATTTCCACGCCAGCCATATAAGAGGCTGAGGCTCAGACAGGCATCACAAACGCTGTGTCACTGACTGGCTGCTTGTTTTACTACCACTCTCTCTCTCAGTCGTTCTCTCTCTCTGTCGTTCTCTCTCTCTCAGTCGTTCTCTCTCTCTCAGTCGTTCTCTCTCTCTCAGTCGTTCTCTCTCTCTCTGTCGTTCTCTCTCTGTCTTCAACATGAACTCGTTCTCTTTATTTTTGTGATTTGTGCTTTTTTCTTTTGACTAAATGGCTGTTTAAAATGTTTTTATACTTCTCTCAAAAGAGATTGCCAGTAAACCTGTGTAACTAACAACAATGAATCCAGGTAAGCCCATATACATCGTCGCTACAGTTGCCTGGCACTCTGTGAAGCTTGGACATTACAACGGCCACTTGTCCTCCTTCACCTAGACTTGAAAGTAGAAGATACTGGTAAAACGCAGATACAAATGTGTTCAGTAGTTGGCTGGCATTGAGGCACATTACTAGTGTCAGTGAAAACTAAACCGAGAGCATATTTTACCTGCGTCTGAGACGGTACTAGCAGATCTCTCTCCCTTTAAACCAACATAAACAAAACACCCCCCCCCCCCCCCCCCACCCCAGACCTCCTAAATATGATCGGTATGTTCATCTTGTAGGGTAAGTTTCCTAAAAGAGAACAACTCAGAATGGAGGGGAAGTTATTTTGTTGTACAACCTTGGGGGTTATTTAGTCTATCAGAATGATACTCATTAGGCAGTGTGTTTTCTTTCATTTCATTTCAACTTTTGTCAATGACCTGTGCAACGCAAAGTGTTCACACGGTACAGAAATACGTTTCACATTCTACCTTGTGTTACGTTTTTACACATTTCCATACATTTGCACAATTCAGAAATGTTTGCTACATTATGTCAGCGTGTGTGAATCTTGAGTCAGCATGTTTAAATGGCTGTGGTGCTGTGTAAGTGTCTGTTCCCCGGTACACAGAGAGAGAGTGTGTGTGTGTGTGTGTGTGTGTGTGTGTGTGTGTGTGTGTGTGTGTGTGTGTGTGTGTGTGTGTGTGTGTGTGTGTGTGTGTGTGTGTGTGTGTGTGTGTGTGTGTGTGTGTGTGTGTGTGTGTGTGCACTGTAGTCCAGTCCAGTTATTGCAGGCAACCCTGACACAGATGGTCCTCAGCGATACCACATACCAGAGGCATTGTTTAGGGAAGCCGAGCTCAAGGAGATAATTGACAGCCATAGAGAGGTCCCATCCCCCAGTCCACCTTCCGTCTATCTCTCTCTTTCTCTCTCTTTCTCTGTGTTATTCTCACTAACTCGATATAGGACTGCATGTGCAAGCAAGCATACACAGCCACCCCCCCCCCCTCCCTCTCTCTCACTCTCTCTCTCTTTCACCCTAGCAGCAGAGCTCAGGCCGGCCGCTGATTGGTTGCTTGACTCTCTTTGTGTGCGGTGTGTAGCGTGACGTTTGCGCCGGCCGTGTGTGTGTGCGTGTGTTCATGCGAGTGTATTGTTGAAGAGCGGGTGGGGGGGGGGGTGTATTCACATCACGAGTGCAGTTAGTTTTACTCGATGGAAAGACTGAGAAAGAGAGGAGGGGGGTTTAAAGAAAGGAGAAGGAACGGGGGGAGGTAGTGTGTAGAGCAGCAGTGAAAACGATCACAGAGGCTGGGTTTGAAAAAAAATCCTCACTCGTGCGTGCGTGTGCGGTAGACCTATTAGCATAGGGGAACGAGGGAGGGAGGGAGGGAGGGAGGGAGGGAGGGAGGGAGGGAGAGAGAGAGAGAGAGAGAGAGGGAGGGAGGGAGAGAATGTGTGTGTACTAGGGCTAATGTAAAACAGGATTAAAAACACAAGATGGCTTCCTGAATGGGTTGGAGCACAGACTAGAGAGAGCGAGAGAGAGAGAGTGTGATAGTAGAGGTTAGACGAGAGGGAGCTTGAGTCTTCTGATGGGGATACGGCCAGCCGACGGAGAGAGAGAGCAGCACACCAAGACAGATTGGCACACTGGGTAAATATTAATTACCAGGCAGAATGCCGGACAGGGACACAGAGAGCCGGGAGAGAGAGAGGGGAGTCTGTGGGGTTTATTTGAGATAGAGGAGAGGGGGGTGGAGAGACCAGGAGGGTTAGCTGGAGACAACACACTGCCGGTACTCTAAACAGCTAGAAGTGGTTAGAGGGGCATATCCAATGTACACTGCTGCTATTCTGTGTTCATTGTTTCAGGACTTCCATTATTACTGCTGTTACTGTTACAACCCCTTTGTAGTGTATTGGAGTTGATACTTTAAACGTGTTATTATCGTCGTATTGACAGTAATCTATACATGAATAATGTCTATGAATTATAAAGACGTTATAATGCATGACCATTTACAGAAATATGGTAGATGTATATGTTGTCATGGTGATATTCAAAGGCACATTGCTACAATCGTGAATAGAGGCTATCCTCCTCGTTCATGATGCATTACATAATTCTATCATTAAAATAGAATCCTTGCTCTCTCACTGTCTCTCATACTCGCTCAGAGCAGTGGGGAAGCGCCGGCTTGGCTTGCCATTTGAAGGCAAATAGAAGTGATATGTGTTAGGTTCCTTTCCTGTCAGGAGGAGAGAATATGAGAAGGGGGTTATATAGACGGGGTATTCTTTAGGCGCTCATGTTGTCTGGATTGACACGTCTCTTTGGAAAGCTCTTGTCGCATTGTTCGATTGATTGTTATTCTCCCCCCATTTCTCTCTCTCCCTCCCTCCCTCCCTCCCTCCCTCTCTCTCCTTCTCCCTTTCTCACTCTCCTGAATGGCTGGTAAGGTGGGACATATTGAGGACTACAGTAAAGCCTGGTCGGTAAAGCCCAGTCTGGCAACAGAGGTAAGAGGAAGACTCCACCTGGAGCAGATAGCGTTGAGACAGAGCTAGTCTGTCAGACAGCGTATTATGTGCTGTATTTCTGGGTTATTAGTGGGATTGGAGGGCTTCAGTCCTTGTGTTACTGCAGTGGGGGGGAGGGCTGTCATCTGGGCTGTCATCTGTCTGCGATTTCCCTGTGTGTCTGTTCTGTTTGTAGGAGGCTTGCAGATGTTAGAAGGGAGGAAGGGCATATAGTGCTGCAGAAACCGGTGTGTGTTTGTGTGTGTGTTTGTGTGCACGCGTGCACTTATATCAGGGAGCTTTAACTAGCCCTTGATCAACAAACAGACAGACCGTAAATAGACATCCACATGTCATCTGTCTGTTGGCGCTCACGCCGGTGACCACGTGTGGTTTGTGTTCAGAGTTGTCTGAGCTCCGTCTCACAGGAGAGGAGAGGCCTTTAAAGGCAGGCGTGTGAACAGACTTATACTGTGGCGCGGTGCAGTGTGTAGTTAGTTAGTTATCTTCACCCTGTAGCTGGCTGCATGGCTGCTAGCTCAGAGCGCAGGCTTTATCTGGCGGCTGCGTTTTGTGCTAGGTCGCTGTGATTAAGTGGCAGGCGGCGAGGCTGGGCCGGGTTTAAAGCGTCCCGGGCTGGGCGGCGATTGGCGGCAGAGGCAGGCATGTGATGAGAGAGGCGGCCAGCGAGAGGAGGAGGAGGATGAGGATGAGAGGAGGAGGAGAGGAGGAGGAACCGTACCCACAGGTTCAGGAGCCAGGGAGCGGGCCCTCCTCTCAGAGTTCAGAAGTCAACCGAGGGAGTAAAAGTTAGTGGGTCAGACAGACACGCATGCGCACATGATTATCTGGCTGTGTGTGTGTGTGTGTGTGTGTGTGTGTGTGTGTGTGTGTGTGTGTGTGTGTGTGTGTGTGTGTGTGTGTGTGTGTGTGTGTGTGTACTATAGTAACCTCTAGCACGTGGCCTCTAAGTGCTGGCGCGCTGCTGTTCTCTGGTCTGCCAAGTCGTGGCACGCTTGTGTGTTTATATACGAGGTAAATCTCTGAGCTATGGGTTCAGACGGAGGATTCCGTCCATGCTGTCGCTGAACTGGCAATCTGTTTATAGAGACTGGCATAGCTAATCAATGTCCAGTATTCTGACGTATGTCTTGTTTTTGAATGGATTCTTTCATTGTAAGATCGGTTGTCAAAGTTGAGTTTTGGCATGTTGATGATCAGTTGAATATGAGGAAGGAGATTCAAATTTAGCCGTAGGCTTTTCTTGTTGTGCTAATGATCTTCGGTTTCAGTTATACATGTTCAGACAGTCAGGGAATTGGTTTTCATGCTACTTTTGAACTCAGTGAACTTCTTAAAGTCCAAGTGCTGACACATACTTCTCATCAGCTAAGGCTGTTGGTCACCATCTGTTGTTGTCATGATTCAAGGATCATTCTGGAAAATAGTCAAGACTGGCTCATACATCCACACAAACAACGCCCTGTTGAAGAAGCACTCTATAAAAATCTAGTTTTCACTCTTTAATTCTCCAGTGTACACATATATATTTGTATATTGTATGTATATATATATATATATATGTAGTTGAAGTCGGAAGTTTACATACACTTATGTTGGAGTCATTAAAAATCATTTTTTCAACCATTCCACAAATTTCTTGTTAACAAACTATAGTTTTGGCAAGTCGGTTAGGACATCTTCTTTGTGCATGACACAAATAATTTTTCCAACAATTGTTTACAGATTATTTGACTTATAATTCACTGTATCACAATTCCAGTGGGTCAGAAGTTTACATACACTAAGTTGACTGTGCCTATATCGACATAACCTGAAAGGGCCGCTCAGCAAGGAAGAAGCCACTGCTCCAAAACCGCCATAATAAAGCCAGACTTCGGTTTGCAACTGCACATGGGGACAAAGATCGTACTTCTTGGAGAAATGTCCTCTGGTCTGATGAAACAAAAATAAAACTGTTTGGTCATAATGACCATGGTTATGTTTGGAGGAAAAATGTTGACGCTTGCAAGCCGAAGAACACCATCCCAACCGTGAAGCACGGGGGTGGCAGCATCATGTTGTAGGGGTGCTTTGCTGCAGGAGGGTCTGGTGCACTTCACAAAATAGATGGCATCATGAGATAGGAAAAATATGTGGATATATTGAAGCAACATCTCAAGACATCAGTCAGGAAATTAAAGCTTGGACGCAAATGGGTCTTCCAAATGGACATTGACCCCAAGCATACCTCCAAAGTTGTGGCAAAATGGCTTAAGGACAACAAAGTCAAGGTATTGGAATGGCCATCACAAAGCCCTGACCTCAATCCCATAGAACATTTGTGGGCAGAACTGAAAAAGCGTGTGCGAGCATGGAGGCCTACAAACCTGACTCAGTTACACCAGCTCTGTCGGGAGGAATGGGCCAAAATTCACCCAACTTATTGTGGGAAGCTTGTGGAAGGCTACCCGAAACGTTTGACCCAAGTTAAACAATTTAAAGGCAATGCTACCAAATACTAATTGAGTGTATGTAAACTTCTGACCTACTGGGAACGTGATGAAATAAATAAAAGCTGAAATAAATCATTCTCTCTACTATTATTGTCACGCCCTGACATTTCACATTCTTAAAATAAAGTGGTGATCCTAACTGACCTAAGGTAGGGAATTTTTACTAGGATTAAATGTCAGGAATTGTGAAAAACTTGAGTATAAATGTATTTGGCTCAGGTGTATGTAAACTTCCGACTTCAACTGTACATATAATGTATACATTTGAAGTATACACTGCTATTTTCTAACATTTAGTTTCAGCTCTAGAAGGGTTACTGGTCTCTGTAGTAGCTCTTCAGGAAACACTAGAGCAACGTGAGAGGTTACAACAGACTGTGCTGGCGTGATTTCTCTTCATATGCACTTAATTCCTTTTCAATCATCAAACGTGCACTTGCACCATGCGCAAATACACGTAGACTGTTTACCGGAAAGGTAGATGGAGCAAAGACATGAATTAGTCATTGTGTTTCTGATTACAAATGGAAAGTACAGCGCTCGCAGGTTTGGTTGAACCGTTTTGTGTCCCAAATGACAACCTGCTCCTATGGGCCCTAGTCAAACACTAGCTATATAAGGAATAAGGTGCCATTTGGAACACAGCCATGTTGTGGAATCCCCACCCTCGATTAGATTAGAAAGGGTTAACCGTGACCTAGTTTATGTGGTAACAGTGAGTGGCAGATGACATCACTGTAATTTGAACTGTGATGAGATGGGTTGCATGTGTGTGTGTGTGTGTATGGGGGGGGGGTAGCAGTATCTGTAGGTGTAGTATTTACAGAAAGCGTGTGGTGTTCCAGGTTAGTTACATTCAGCGTCTTTTTTGTTGTTGTTGACCTGTCACTGAATACGGTTGCATGCACAAAATAATGTGATTACTGTGGATAGTCAGATTAATATAATAGTTCAATTAAAACATTTACATGCTTTGCAAAAAAAATTCAAATCAATTTCCCCAATAATCCTGTTTACATGGACATATCTGAAATCAGGCTACCTGATGGGACTGCAGAAAATCGCTCGATCAAAATTATCGTTCCACCACAGCGACCATGTTATTTTTGGGAAGCGTATTTGATTCGGAGTTCGGACATATAAAGTTTGTATGTGAAAACTACTTCTAAGACGCATACATTCAGTTGTTCTGAACTCACTTCATACATTCAGTTGTTCTGAACTCACTTCATACATTCAGTTGTTCTGAACTCACTTCATACATTCAGTTGTTCTGAACTCACTTCATACATTCAGTTGTTCTGAACTCACTTCATACATTCAGTTGTTCTGAACTCACTTCATTCGCGCAAAAGAGGGAGGCTCGCTCGGGCTGGGGCTAACACATGCGCAGATCAAATACACCCCTGGAACACCGATTTAAGTTGTTTACATGTCCTAATAATTCAAAAGATTGCTCAGAAAAGCAGGTGACTATTGCATTATCTGCCCACTGCCATGCACAGTTTAATGTTGAATTATTACTGTGCATGGAAACGTAGTCATGGTCCTGATGCCTGTTGCCAAATATCTACCTACTGTTTGTTGGATTGAGGAGGTGGGGTTTTCTAGTGCCCACGTGTAGAGGAATTGGACAGAAATGGAGCCGATTGTTTGAATGTGATTGACCAAGTGTCAGTGCTTCCCGTTATGAGTCTCAATGCACTTGGGTCCTATAGATGACAGCTCGCAGCGTCTTAAGAACGAAACTTGTCGAGCACAACGAACAATCATTCCTCATGGTTACGTTTCCATTGGTTACGTCAGATATTCTATAATTATTACTCAGAAATCATCAAACCGTTATGCAAACCACTTCAAATCAAGTGTCTGTCTCCCTGTATTACTCACCGACCAAGATGTGCAGGAAACATACTGAGCCCCAGTGGGATCCTGAATGACATTTTGATTCATGTTCTGTATTCACCCACTAATTCACCTCCCCTGATGCAGACTCCAGGGACCACTCAAATGTCAAGAAGGGATTGACTGTCATCAACAGCTCTCTTGTAATGTGTCTCTTCTAATTAATGCTCTATAACAGACGCTCGTCCCAGTTCCCAGTCATGTTTCTTCCCCCTCACGGGTCCTGTCTGTGGGGCTGACTGAGTGCCCGTGGCTTGGCTTAAGTCCTGGCATGGATCACTGGCGGTGCCCTGTGTGGTTGAAGTGTTGTGGCTCTCGTCCGTGCCGGATGGCGTCTGGTTTCTCCTGGAGGACAGAATGGCTGAGCGGCCCGAGCACCGCTGCCTGCCACGGTTAATGAAAAATGAATGGAGGGAGGAGTAGGAGGCTGTTGTCTCATGTCTTAAATTCTCACCTCTCTGCTGGCTGCTCTCTCTCGGAGACTGGGAACCAGCTCTGTGTGTATAGTACTGTAATGAATCCAGCCAATCCACAGCCTTTCTCCGCCAAACCATGACTGCATGTCAGGATTTAGAAGTTATCCCTGTAGCTGTTTTTAGTTTTCATGATACAGTATTGGAGTTTGGTGTGAAAACACATGGATCCTGTCGGCTAAACTCTTAGGAAAAGAAATGCTTCCAAAAGGGTTCTTCAACTGTCCCCATAGGAGTACCTTTTTTGGTTCCAGGTGGAACACGTTTGGGTTTCAGGTAGAAATCTTTTGGGTTCCATGTTGAACCCTCTGTTGAAAGGGTTATACATGGAACTAAAAAAGGTTCTTCAAAAGGTTCTCTAATGGAGACAGCCGAAGAACCCTTTTAGGTTCTAGATAGCACCTTTTGTTTCTACGAGTGTAGGCTACAAACTTATAGGAGATACAGTATGGCCTCAAGTGGCTTGAAAGTGTTTGTTTACAACAAACGTCATGGTTATTGGATATGTAGGGTATGTAGTAGTTGATGTAAAGCACGACACAGAGCAAGGCAATTGGTGCTCTAGGTTCTCTGCAGCGCTACAGGCAAGGAGATCGCTGGACCTTTTAAAACGGGCTGCACTTGGCTTGAACATATGGGGAGCTAATGTTAGCAACACGCCGCCGTGCAGGGGCTGGGGAAGGTTCTCTCCCTATTCTTTCCCTTTAACCCCCTTTCTATATATTTCTCTCTCTAGCTCCCTCTCCCTCTCTAGCCCTCTCTCTCTCCCCTTCTCTTTATCTCTCCCCCCCTCTCTCGCTCTCTCTCTATTTCGCTCACAGTGTAACCCTCCCCCTAGGTGTTATGTTGTTGCACCGTAGTTGTTTCATTCGCTAATATTTTCCCTCCCTGTACTGCTGTACTGTCTGTCTGTCTGTCTGTCTGTCTGTCTGTCTGTCTGTCTGTCTGTCTGTCTGTCTGTCTGTCTGTCTGTCTGTCTGTCTGTCTGTCTGTCTGTCTGTCTGTCTGTCTGTCTGTCTGTCTGTCTGTCTGTCTGTCTGTCTGTCTGTCTGTCTGTCTGTCTGTCTGTCTGTCTTTGATGGATGGGTCGCAAGTCAGACTCCTCCCCAAAGTGTTCCAACTGAATGTTAGTACTGATTTAAACAGTATAACCTCATCGCACTTGTGACATCATCTGCTATCAATTCTACTGTCTTGTCAACTACAGTATGTAAGGGTATTATTTCCACTACTACTTTAAACCCTTTCACCCTTTCTTCCCCCCCCCTCTCTCCACCCTCTTCCCTCCACCCATTCCTTGCCTCCTCATATTTCCCTCTATTTTTCGTTCAGTCCCAAGTCTTTCCCACAAAGACCAGTCTTTCAAAAACACTATTCCTCCTTCACTTTCCTCCCCCTCTGCTGGTGCTGGAGTGTTTTTGGTGGCTCCGCCCTGGCCTCCCCCTCCCTTTTCCTTCCTCCTCTCCTCCTACCTCCCCTTCTCTTTGTGAGGAGTGGTGGAGTGGGGCAGGCAGGCAGGCAGACCTCTCCCTCCCAGCTGGGCTGTGTGTGTGTGCGTGCTGACTTGCACGTGCCATGTGTCAGGAAGGGCAGTCAGGAGCTATGACACGGTGGATACCCTACACTGCCACCCTACACTTCCCTGTTCCTCTCTGTCCCTCTCTGTCTATCTGTCTGTACCTCTCTGTCCCCCCTGTCTGTCCATATCTCTGTCCCTCTCTCTCTCTGTCCATCTGTCTGTCCCTGCCCAGAGCAGAGGAGGAGCTCACAGGTCAGGGACAACACAGAGGAGAGGACAGGTACAGAGTTAAAGAAAAAAAGAGAGAAAGAAAGAAGAAACGGATGGAGAAAGACAGAGAAATAGTAAAAACTTCTGGTTTCCATTAACCGGTATTAGCTGGCTTTTGGGCAATTTTTTTGTTTGTTTTGACAAGCAGATAAATAAAATTGCCGCTGGCCAATTGTCAGGGAGAAGAAGAAAGAAAAAATCGAATTGCGAAATAATATAGTTTTTTTCCCCTACTCATTGATGGACATACCAGTCGATGGAAATACATTTGACTGGTCATGCTTATCGGTCTATAGGTTAATTTTGCATAATCTTGTGGAATTGAATTCGTGGCGTGTAACGTATATTTGCTATGTATTTTATTTATCACACGTGTACGGCATACAGATACAGAGCCTTTGAGCAAAACATCTGTCAGACACCGCCAGAGCCACTGCTACAGCATCTCAAACAGCAAATACATAGTCAGCGGAAGGCAGGCTTCATCAGCGCGGCACACACCACTTTGCAATGAGCTGGAAGCAGTATGCATTTTGAAAACATATACTTAATTGTTTGAAACCTGAACATTTTTAGACATATTATGAGGCATGTCTTACCTTGCTACAAAATAGCCTAGCCAAAATCAGATCATATTTGTGGAGGCAATTATTTTTTATATCAACTTTCTTTCATTGTCCAGTAGCCCAAGGCACAATCCAAGTCATATTAGCAACCCATGCTACTTTTTGCCTATTAGATCTCACCTCTTTCTAAATTTCAAATTGATATTTACCTCTCTGTCACATGAAACCGCTCTCATGTGCCGTGCCCTTTTGACAACTGTGTTTTCCTGCTAATTGCATTATGGAACGAACATTCCCGCGTAGACTGCTGCCTTGTGTGCATTGTTGCGCTTATAATGCGAAGAAATAATAGTCTATCAACATTTTAAGCTAAAAGTTCTGATCTGTTGCATCTGACTCATTCCTTTTAACGTTTTTTGAAAATGTAGCCTAGTTGTATGAATTTGGGATCTATCGTCCCACAACTGTCCCAGAGTCGGTTTGGAATAGGCTTTTTCTTGACAAGCTGACCAATAGAATAGGTACACTTTTCTGCCATGGGTGATAGTAGATTGACATAGGCTAGTGATTCTGCTGTTCGCTACTCATCTTGTTGGTTGAGGAAAAGTAAATGTGGACAGTCATTCTAACATGTTCAAAGTGCCCATCAGAATTCGGTAAGAAGGGCGGCACATCCTTTCATCCACAATTTGCATGTTCTGTTAATATGAATTACCATCATCTAAATGTGATTCCTGTCATTCTGAGCACCGTGGGTGGACGTCCTAATCAGGTTACGCACCCAATGCATGTGGGTCCGGTAAATTTCTCAAATGTCCGGTAAATTAAAATGCTGCCTGTCAAATGTCTGGCGCCACACAACTGAAACCCTGTTAAAAAAACGTAACTGTTTTTTCTAAGAGTGTAGAGTGAGAGATAAAATAAGACAAAGGAAGGAAAAACAGAGAGAACGAGAGAACGAGTGAGCAGAAAGATAGATTCTCAGATATTTGTATTCTATGCTACACTTTCAGTTCCACTCACCATACCCAATGACCCTTGTTTACATTTGAGTCATTTAGCAGAAGCTCCTATCCAGAGCATACATTTTCATACTTTTTTTTCTTTCTTCATACTGGTCCACCGTGGGAATCGGACCCACAAGCCTGGCGTTGCAGGCACCATTCTCCACTAACTGAGCCACTTGGGACCACCTTCAGTCATTTTATGCGTGTGAGTGAGAGCACAATCAATCAATCAATCAATCAAATGTATTTATAAAGCCCTTCTTACATCAGCTGATGTCACAAAGTGCTGTACAGAAACTCAGCCTAAAACCCTGAACAGCAAGCAATGCAGGTGTAGCAGCACAGTGGCTAGGAAAAACTCTCTAGAAAGGCCAGAACCTAGGAAGGATCCTAGAGAGGAACCAGGCTATGAGGGGTGGCCAGTCCTCTTCTGGCTGTGTTGGAGATTATAACAGAACATGGCCAAGATGTTCAAATGTTCATAGATGACCAGCAGGGTCAAATAATAATAATCACAGTAGTTGTCGAGGGTGCAACAGGGTGTTACACAAGCCAGCCAGCCTGTACTCCGCAGAGAGCCTTTGCGTTTGCTCCCCAGTTTGCGTGTGCTCCCCAGTTTGCGTGTGCTCCCCAGTTTGCGTGTTCTCCCCAGTTTGCGTGTGCTCCCCAGTTTGCGTGTTCTCCCCAGTTTGCGGGTTCTCCCCAGTTTGCGTGTTCTCCCCAGTTTGCGTGTTCTCCCCAGTTTGCGTGTTCTCCCCAGTTTACGTGTTCTCCCCAGTTTGCGGGTTCTCCCCAGTTTGCGTGTTCTCTCCAGTTTACGTGTTCTCCCCAGTTTGCGTGTGCTCTCCAGTTTACGTGTTCTCCCCAGTTTGCGTGTTCTCCCCAGTTTGCGTGTTCTCCCCAGTTTGCGTGTGCTCTCCAGTTTACGTGTTCTCCCCAGTTTGCGTGTTCTCCCCAGTTTGCGTGTGCTCCCCAGTTTGCGTGTTCTCTCCAGTTTGCGTGTTCTCCCCAGTTTGCGTGTGCTCCCCAGTTTGCGTGTTCTCTCCAGTTTGCGTGTTCTCCCCAGTTTGCGTGTTCTCCCCAGTTTGCGTGTTCTCCCCAGTTTGCGTGTGCTCCCCAGTTTGCGTGTTCTCTCCAGTTTGCGTGTTCTCCCCAGTTTGCGTGTTCTCCCCAGTTTGCGTGTTCTCCCCAGTTTGCGTGTTCTCCCCAGTTTGCGTGTTCTCCCCAGTTTGCGTGTTCTCTCCAGTTTGCGTGTTCTCCCCAGTTTGCGTGTTCTCTCCAGTTTGCGTGTTCTCCCCAGTTTGTGTGTTCTCCCCAGTTTGCGTGTGCTCTCCAGTTTGCGTGTTCTCCCCAGTTTGCGTGTGCTCTCCAGTTTGCGTGTTCTCCCCAGTTTGCGTGTGCTCTCCAGTTTGCGTGTTCTCCCCAGTTTGCGTGTTCTCCCCAGTTTGCGTGTTCTCCCCAGTTTGCGTGTTCTCTCCAGTTTGCGTGTTCTCCCCAGTTTGCGTGTTCTCTCCAGTTTGCGTGTTCTCCCCAGTTTGTGTGTTCTCCCCAGTTTGCGTGTTCTCCCCAGTTTGCGTGTTCTCCCCAGTTTGCGTGTGCTCTCCAGGCATAGCGCCTGTGTGTATCTCTGCCTGTGTGTGTGTCACTCTCCCCCCCCCCCCCCCCCCCCCCCCCCCCCTCTGTGTGTGTCACATGAAGTGTGTATCAGAACTGATGACCTTGATGGCATGAGGCTGGAAGGGAGTAGGGTGTGTAACGTGGGTCGGGGGATGGAGGGATGGGGTCAGGGACTGACAGGAAAACATTAGGTTGGGGGTTGGTCTCTGCTCTGTCAGGAACCTAGAGCAATGATCTAATTTGGGTGGCTGGACCGTCTAATCTATTGATGGTATTTGGCCTAGGCTATGTTACTCCTTAGAAGACTTGCACTGTACACTTCCTAGACCTCTCTGTTGTTTTAGAAGATGTGACATATGGTATGTTCTGACACAAGCCTCCCTACAAATAAGGTGAGAGGGTTGAGCGTGGTTGCATCAGCCACTAGACTTACATGCTGTCTTATATTTGCTGTTTCCTCAACACTGAGAGCTGGTTTCCTCTGTACCCTGTAGAAATAAATGATACATTCTGTTTGTCATGTATAATCTTTTTCATCTTCGAGTTTCACCCACCACCTGTGCCTTCTTGATACAGTAAACGCGTACATGTGTTGATTTGTGTGTGAGGGGGTGTGTGTTTTCTTTGTCAGTGTGTGTGGGTGATTGTTTGAAGGAAAAGATGAGTCAGTCCGTCTTAGTCATGGTAGAAAGAGGTGAACACAACACACGGCCCCAGCTGCACTCACTCTATTCTGTCATCACTCCTACAAGGCCAATACAATGCTTTGTGAGAGAGAGAGAGAGAGAGAGAAAGAGAGAGAGAGAGAGGACTTGAGATGTGGAATCACATCTACTGATAAATCTGAGAACTAGTCAGATAATTATTTCATTTCTGTTACCACATACCACGCACCTCATGCTCAAATAGAGTACTCCTACTGTAAGTGTTGAATTGCCCTTCTGTTTTTTTAAAAATCATCACTTTCTCCTTCTTTAGGCCCCCTCATTAAACCAGCACTGTCTTGTTATTATTCACTAGTACATCAGCTGACCACTTGTTGCTATGGAGCGACCCACTGACCACAGACGTCAGTTCAACGACTAGTTTTGATTTACATTTGGTTGAGTTGTCAACTAATGTGAATTCAACGTAAAATCAACAAAACATTTCACCATGTCATTGGATTTAGCTAAAGTTGGGTGAAAAAAAATACTAAATTCCCTTACACTGATGACTTTTTCCATATCCAATTATTTTTCCACGTTGATTCAACATCATCACATTATATTTTATGGTTGAAATGACGTGGAAACAATGTTTATTCGACCAGTTTTTGCAGAGTGGGTACCCTGCAGTGTTTCGAGTGCAGAGTGCTGCTCACTTTGCTAATTTCCACTCTTAAAGGGAGTGCTCCTAATCTCAGTTTGGTACCTGTATAAAAGACACCTGTCCACAGAAGCAATCAATCAATCAGATTCCAAACTCTCCACCATAGCCAAGACCAAAGAGCTCTCCAAGGATGTCAGGGACAAGATTGTAGACCTACACAAGGCTGGAATGGGCTACAAGACCATCGCCAAGCAGCTTGGTGAGAAGGTGACAACAGTTGGTGCGATTATTCGCAAATGGAAGAAACACAAAAGAACTGTCAATCTCCCTCAGCCTGGGGCTCCATGCAAGATCTCACCTCGTGGAGTTGCAATGATCATGAGAACGGTGAGGAATCAGCCCAGAACTACACGGGAGGATCTCGTCAATGATCTCAAGGCAGCTGGGACCATAGTCACCAATAAAACAATTGGTAACACACTATGCTGTGAAGGACTGAAATCCTGCAGCGCCCGCTAGGTCCCCCTGCTCAAGAAAGCACATATACATGCCCGTCTGAAGTTTGTCAGTGAACATCTGAATGATTCAGAGGACAACTGGTGAAAGTGTTGGGGTCAGATGAAACCAAAATGGAGCTCTTTGGCATCAACTCAACTCGCCGTGTTTGGAGGAGGAGGAATGCTGCCTATGACCCCAAGAACACCATCCCCACCGTCAAACATGGAGGTGGAAACATTATGCTTTGGTGGTGTTTTTCTGCTAAGGGGACAGGACAACTTCACCGCATCAAAGGGACGCTGGACGGGGCCATGTACCGTCAATTCTTGGGTGAGAACCTCCTTCCCTCAGCCAGGGCATTGAAAATGGGTCATGGATGGGTATTCTAGCATGACAATGACCCAAAACACACGGCCAAGGCAATAAAGGAGTGGCTCAAGAAGAAGCACATTAAGGTCCTGGAGTGGCCTAGCCAGTCTCCAGACCTTAATCCCATAGAAAATCTGTGGAGGGAGCTGAAGGTTCGAGTTGCCAAACGTCAGCCTCGAAACCTTAATGACTTGGAGTAGATCTGCAAAGAGGAGTGGGACAAAATCCCTCCTGAGATGTGTGCAAACCTGGTGGCCAACTATAAGAAACGTCTGACCTCTGTGATTGCCAACAAAGGTTTTGCCACCAAGTACTAAGTCATGTTTTGCAGATGGGTCAAATACTTATTTCCCTCATTACAATGCAAATCATTTTATACAATTTTTGACATGCGTTTTTCTGGATTTTTTTGTTGTTATTCTTTTTCTCACTGTTCAAGTAAACCTACCGTTAAAATTATAGACTGATCATTTCTTTGTCAGGGGGCAAACGTACAAAATCAGCAAGGGATCAAATACTTTTTTCCCTCACTGTATGTCTGTCAGGGCTTTGGCAGTACTTCAATTGTGACTGTCTGTGGCGGTTTGGGTCTAGGGAACACAAGGTAGTCAGGGGTTTGCCTGAAGGAGTTCAAAGTACACATGACAGTTGTGTCTGCAGGTGGTTGAGACATAGGGAACGTTCTCTCTGGTGTATTGTTGAGATCACAGAACAATAGTTTCTGCCATTTGGGAGTAAAATAGACTCCTTTTGTTTTGATGAGTCTGATGGAACATATGGTTAAAATAAATGGCTAATGTGTGTATAGATTTATATCATCGTGGGTAGATTTAAGTTAAAATAATTTTTCACTTTTAACTTTGACAAGAGTGGTTGTTAGTTTATCCCGTCCTATACATAAAAGGCCAGTTTACCAGGCACAGATTAAGCCTAGTCCTGGACTAGAAACAAGCTCAATGGGAGATTTTACATAAAATTCTTTTAGTGTCCTGGACTAGAAACAAACTCAATGGGAGATTTTACATAAAATTATTTTAGTGTCCAGGACTAGAAACAAACTCAATGGGAGATTTTACATTCAATTATTTTAGTGTCCAGGACTAGAAACAAACACAATGGGAGATTTTACATTCAATTATTTTAGTGTCCAGGACTAGAAACAAACTCAATGGGAGATTTTACATTCAATTATTTTAGTGTCCTGGACTAGAAACAAACTCAATGGGAGATTTTACATACAATTATTTTAGTGTCCAGGACTAGAAACAAACTCAATGGGAGATTTTACATTCAATTATTTTAGTGTCCAGGACTAGGCTTAATCTGTGTCCGGTAAACTGGCCCTTTATGAGTCCACACATGGACAGGCCCGTCAACTTTGGTGTGGCACTGACGTACTGAGGTGAAGAATACAAGGGCTTATAGGGCTCGTTAGGGAGGTGGTGGTCTTGACACACTAGATAAGTGAGTCTGTTGTCTGAGCTGTGATGGCTGCTGGTCTGCTCATCCCAGGTGGTGTATCACAGAACCGTTAACATAATATAGCTTTTTTCTGGGAAGATATTATTTGTATGAAAATCGACTATTTTAGCTTCAAAAAATGTGAGAGAAAATGTATAAAGAAAAAAACAGTATAGTTCTGACAAGAGTATTGAAGTGTAGTCTGCTGCTAGCAGAATGCATCTATATATTGGCCAGTGGAGGCTTCTGAGGGGAGGACGGCTCATAATAATGGCTGGAACGGAGTAAATGGAATGGCATCAAACACATGGAAACAATGTGTTTGATGTATTTGATACCATTCCGCTTCTACTGCTCCAGCCGTTACCACCAGCCCGTCTTCCCCAATTAAGGTGCCGCCAACCTCCTGTGATTGGCCCGCTAGTTGCTTAAAAGCATTTGGATTATCCTACGCTGTTTGAACTGTCTATATGACAAGGCCAGAACAGCCTTTTAGAAATCGGTTGGGGCTAATCCAATTCATATCGGGAATTCATATTCATGTCGTATTCAGGTTCTTAAAACAGGGGTGGGGGTTTGCTTCTTTCTTTGTTGTACATGCACTCTCTTGTTGGCGTTGAGCAGATGAGTGTGTTACGCTGAACGGAGACGGTTAAGTTTGCTCTAAGAGCGAGAAATGCCGTGTCACTGCACTGCGGGAGAGAGCGAGCGCTAGTCAGGAGGGTGAATGAATGAGAGTGTGTGTGTGTGTGTGTGTATTGGGGTAAGGGGGGGGGGGTCTACACACGGTGTCATATGAGACTTAAGTCCAGCCTGTGCGAGGCGGGGCAGCCGGGCGGGTTCTGATGATGTAACAGTTATGTCATAACTACATGCTTTCACTAGCTCTCTCGCTCACCCCTCTCGCTCTCTCTCTCTCGCTCTCTCTCTCTCATTGGTGCTTCCTGGACATGTGACACAACACACTTCCCTTTACTACTAGGCAGCAGCTTGGGTTGTGCCGTGTTTGTCTTTGGGTTACGCGTGCGCACGTGCGGTGTGTGTGAATGCCAGGCAGCGCTGGTGGAGGACTGTGTGAGTCACAGGGCCAGACAACGAAAGCCTCCGACAGGGTTGGAGTGACACTGTCTGCCATGAACCTGGAGCGATGGAAAGGAATGGGCAGAAACCAAACACTAGAGAGAAAGTGTGAGCGGAAAAAGAGAGAGTGAAAGAGAGATAGAGGGAGAGGTTACTCCAATAAATCCAGCCAATGCGCAGTGTCCACATGCTCATTCATAATAATAAAACAATACTGTGCAGGAGCTGACAAGGATCTCATCTGCATGGAGGAGAGACGAGACGTCGGCCATGTTTTTCCCCCCTTCTTCTTTGATAAATCTGATTCCAGATAGAGGAGGGGACAGAGAGAAGAGAAGGAGCAGAGAAGGGCGGTCAGAGGGGTAGCATGTGGAGTAAGCTAGCGATGGTGGTGCTAAAGCTGAAGCAATGGTGAGGGGATAACGTTGGGAGAACATTGGCGGGACAGAGTGACCGGCCGGCCGGATGGTAGGAGAGGGAAAGCAGGCACGCCATGGAGAAGGAGAGACAGCGGAATCATTTCTGTCCTCTTAGACGTCGGTGCAAATGATGTTGCCGTTTGTCGACGTCTCTAGTAGCACCATGCCGCTGCGGACGGTCTCTGTCAAGCGACAAGCCGCTCCATCGCTGCTCCTCTGCTCCCTCGTCCTTCTCTTGCTAGAGCCGAAGTCACATGAATAAGACAACTTACTAGGTTGTTATGTGTGTGTGTGTGAATGTTGCATTTCTGTAGCTCAACATCTCTCCTTACTCTCCCCTCGATGTTCCTCTCGTCTCTACTGTCCCTCTGGCTTCCTTTATCCCTGTGGTCTGTATGTTACCAGACTGCCATCGACTGCTGCTTGTCCAGTTCCCCAGACTCCAGTCCTGTAGTCTTTATCCCCCTCTCTCAATCACATTCAATCCATTTTCTCCCTCTTTCGCGTATGTATTAATCAGGAGATTATAGGCTTTAGAAACGATTGAGTGTGAAACGTATTGGCACCTTAAAAAGTCCTCTCAAGCCATCGCTATCCTCTGGTATGCGGGAGACTCGCTATGCTTCGTCTCGCCTTTACAAGTCCTAGGCTGCTCTTCTTCCCCCGGCATCACCTCGCATTGAGCGACACATCAGCGGCCGGGGAAGGTAACAGACCTGTAAAGAAGTAGCTACTATTAACATTTCTGTGGTAGACGACAGAGAAACGATCAGAGAGATCGTCAGCGGCTTTGCAACGACCAACGGACTATGACAGAAACAGAAAGATAGACGTACAGCTTGTCTCGCAGGAGAAAGTCTGAGTCTGAATCGGTCGAATTCAAACCACATATATATATATATATATATATATATATGGACATTTTAATGTTGTTGTTTTTTTTCTTCATTTTCTTGTTGATGTTCCAGCAAGTGCTGCTGAGATTGGCGTTCGCCTGCATCTAGTGGTTTCCACCGCGTCCACATGCTCAAGAACCGCTCCACTCTTAGATAACCCAAATGACTAGACATGACTAGATACACTAAAACACATAACATAATGTTATCCGAAACACACTGTTATGTATTCACGGTGTTCCTATTCAATAAGGGATTGTGCTGGTGGAGAGAGAGAGGGAGCTTTGCCTGGTAACAGCTCTCGCTCTCCTGCAATGTGTTGCTGTTTCTAGCGCTGCCGCTAGCGTCCATCCCCGAGCTCTCGCTTTCTCTCTCTGCTCACTGCACACTCCTCCATTCCCTCGTACGTGCCCACTGTGCCTCAGATAATGGCCTCTCGCTCTGCACACACAGAAGAGAGAGGGGGAGGGAGAGTGAGCGAGAGAGAGAGAGAGAGAGAGAGAGAGAGGCGAAGGTGGGGGCTGCAAGTAGAACCAGACTGTGAGTGTAAGAGAAAGAAAAAGGATATTGAAAAGGGAAGGGAGGAGCAGAGAGAGGTAATGAGAAAGGAAAAAGGAGAAAACAGAAAGTGACGGCTGTAAGAAGAGACAGAGAGCGGGCGTGCGTTCCATGGGGGGAGGTGTGTGCGTGTGTGTGTGTGCGTGCGCGTCGGTGCTTGTGTGCCGCAACAACAAAAAAAAGCCTCCACCAGATTGCTAGTGGCTCCCCTCATAGCACCACTATTGCATGCTCCCCTCCTCTCCCTGCTGTGTCTCTCCACTTCCACTGGCAGGACGTCTAGACCCATGTAAGTACTGAAGCTGTGTGGGGCTCTCTACTCTTTTCTGGGTTTTATTCTCATGGTTCCTCCTTCATGTTTTCTCGACGACAGACACGGCAGGAAAGGAAAGCCAGGGGAGGGGGGGATAGAAGGAAGGAGAGAGGGAGGGTGTCGTGTGTCTAACTGTTTGGATTTATGTCTACTCCCAGGCTTTATGCCCCCCCCCACCCCCTTTGTCTCTCCACCCTCCTTCCTTTTTGACTTTGTGCTGTCAACCTTGAAGGCATCTGTTCTGGTCTGGTGGAGGTGGGGACGTGAGGTGGGGACAAACGTGTAGTGGTCCAGTTGTAGGATAGACCAGCTTGACTGTTTAGCCGGCAACGTACAGCCTGTGTGTCGTTTAAAGGGACTAGTCTCAGAGTTTAGGGTGTCTAACAGGTCAGGCAGTCTCTTCTGGTTGGGCGTGTTGATGTTTTCGATTGGAAGCTTTGTGCGGTGCGTGCCGTGTGTGTGTGTGTGTCCTGGCAGGAAAGAGTAAGCTCTCACACGGCGTCAATAGTTGTCCGAGCACGTGGTCTGCTCTGTCAGAAGCACCGTGGTAGGTGCCCGCAGGTGTAAGCGTGCCGCGGTGTGTATAACACAGTGTGCATGAAGAGAGAGAAGGTATTTGTGACAGTCTCATTTGGCTAAATACATCTGTGAAGTCCCAGTTGACCGGGTATGAGAACTGTCATTATGATCGTGTTGTTAAAGTGTTTGGGTTTAAGCCGGGCGTGTGGAACCGGCGATTCAATTGGTGTTGTACGTGTTAGAGAGAGTTAGAGGAAGTGTGTCAGTTTATTGACTGTGAGAAACAGAGATGAACAACAACAATGTGACTGGTTGGGGGGGGGGGGGGGGGGGTTGTTGGGTTGTACAGTTTTGTGACCACGGTGTTCCAATATATTGCAACTCTCTTACTCATTCTGTGTCGTCCCCCCCCCAATCCACTAAGCTCAGTCTGATGATCAGTTTGTTATGGGGCAACGTGCATGGAGGCCTCTCACGTATCGCCGGCCGGCTGTTCACCCCCCCCCCCCCCCCCAGGGACCCCCACCAGACACCCGGCACAGAAGGTGAATTCAAAGGGCCTGAGCAAGCGGCCCGTCCAATAATTAGACACTTCAAAAGCCTCATTTCAATATATTTAAATTACGGGAAGCAGGGTGTCTGGTCCACTTCAGCTGTCAACCAACTGTAGGAGCTACAAACGAGAGCTGTGTTCTCACTGTGAATATAGATGTGATGAAGTCTGCATTATACACAGACCTGTTGGATCATAACTCAAAACAACAAACCAGCCTAGTTCCTCTTCTAGGTATAGGCAGTCTTTTGACATGGTGTAGTCTACCTTTATGTGTATCTGTCTGTGCTGTAAACGGTGTGTGCGCAATGGCGGTGTAGTTATACAGTATGCACGTGTGTACAACATAGTGTACGGATATGATTATGACTGTGTGCAATCCTCATGGAGCTCAGTCTGTCTGAGCTCACAGGACTTCAAGCGTTATCAACGTGTGTCTGTCTGGGGCATAGAGCAGGGCTTGCCTTTCACCTGCTATAGCCTCAATGCCACTAAACTCCCTGTTCTGACATGTCCGCAGTGCCATGTTGAAGACTTCCTTATTTAGTTTAGGCTATTGTAGAATAGGACTTGAAGATGTTTCCGAGGAAAAGTCAAAATATGATGTGTGTTATTTGGTTATTTGGATACTCAGTGTGTCATGGATTTGTGTCTCGGTGTAGAAGTGGTTGAACTTACAGTCGTGGCCAAAAGTTTTGAGAATGACACAAATATTAATTTCCACAAAGTTTGCTGCTTCAGTGTCTTTAGATATTTTTGTCAGATGTTACTATGGAATATTGAAGTATAATTACAAGCATTTCATAAGTGTCAAAGGCTTTTATTGACAATTACATGAAGTTGATGCAAAGAGTCAATATTTGCAGTGTTGACCCTTCTTTTTCAAGACCTCTGCAATCCGCCCTGGCATGCTGTCAGTTAACTTCTGGGCCACATCCTGACTGATGGCATCCCATTCTTGCATAATCAATGCTTGGAGTTTGTCAGAATTTGTGGGTTTTGTTTGTCCACCCGCCTCTTGGGGATTGACCACAAGTTCTCAATGGGATTAAGGTCTGGGGAGTTTCCTGGCCATGGACCCAAAATATTGATGTTTTGTTCCCCAAGCCACTTAGTTATCTCTTTTGCCTTATGGCAAGGTGCTCCATCATGCTGGATTAGGCATTGTTCATCACCAAACTGTTCCTGGATGGTTGGGAGAAGTTGCTCTCGGAGGATGTGTTGGTACCATTCTTTATTCATGGCTGTGTTTTTAGGCAAAATTGTGAGTGAGCCCACTCCCTTGGCTGAGAAGCAACTCCACACATGAATGGTCTCAGGATGCTTTACTGTTGGCATGACACAGGACTGATGGTAACGCTCACCTTGTCTTCTCCGGACAAGGTTTTTTCCGGATGCCCCAAACAATCGGAAAGGGGATTTATCAGAGAAAATGACTTTACCCCAGTCCTCAGCAGTCCAATCCCTGTACCTTTTGCAGAATATCAGTCTGTCCCTGATGTTTTTCCTGGAGAGAAGTGGCTTCTTTGCTGCCCTTCTTGACACCAGGCCATCCTCCAAAAGTCTTCGCCTAACTGTGCATGAAGATGCACTCACACCTGCCTGCTGCCATTCCTGAGCAAGCTCTACTGGTGGTGCCCCGATCCCGCAGCTGAATCAACTTTAGAAAACGGTCCTGGTGCTTTCTGGACTTTCTTGGGCGCCCTGAAGCCTTCTTCACAACAATTGAACCGCTCTCCTTGAAGTTCTTGATGATCCAATAAATGGTTGGTTTATGTGCAATCTTACTGGCAGCAATATCCTTGCCTGTGAAGCCCTTTTTGTGCAAAGCAATGATGACGGCACATGTTTCCTTGCAGGTAACCATGTTTGAGAGAGGATGAACAATGATTCCAAGCACCACCCTCCTTTTGAAGCTTCCAGTCTGTTATTCGAACTCAGTCAGCATGACAGAGTGATCACCAGCCTTGTCCTCGTCAACACTCACACCTGTGTTAACAAGAGAATCACTGACATGATGTCAGCTGGTCCTTTTGTGGCAGGGCTGAAATGCAGTGGAAATATTTTGGGGGGGGGGATTCAGTTCATTTGCATGGCAAAGAGGGACATTGCAATTCATCTGATCACTCTTCATAACATTCTGGAGTATATGCAAATTGCCATCATACAAACTGAGGCAGCAGACTTGGTGAAAATTAATATTTGTGTCATTCTCTAAACTTTTGGCCACGACTGTACACTAAATTTCAAAAGTTTGGGGTCACTTAAATGTCCTTGTATTTGAAAGCAAAACGCATTATTTGTCCATTAAAATAACCTCAAATTGATCAGAAATACAATGTAGACATTGTTAGTTGTAAATGACTATTGTAGCTGGAAACGGCAGATTTTTTATGAGATATCTACGTACATAGGCGTACAGAGGCCCATTATCAGCAACCATCACTCCTGTGTTCCAATGGCACGTTGTGTTAGCTAATCCAAGTTTATCATTTTAAAAGGCTAATTGATCATTGGAAAATACTTTTGCAATTATGTTAGCATAGCTGAAAACTGTTGTTCTGATTAAAGAATAATTAAAACTGGCCTTCTTTTGACTAGGTGAATATCTGGAGCATCAGCATTTGTGAGTTCGATTACAGGCTCAAAATGGCCAGAAACAAAGAACTTTCTTCTGAAACTCATCAGTCTATTCTTGTTCTGAGAAATTAAGGCTATTCCATGCGGGAAATTGCCAAGAAACTGAAGATCTCGTACAACGCTGTGTACTACTCCCTTCACAGAACAGCGCCAACTGGCTCTAACCAGAATAGAAAGAGGAGTGGGAGGCCCGCACAACTGAGCAAGAAGACAAGTGTCTAGTTTGAGAAACAAATGCCAACAGTGAAGAGGCGACTCTGGGATGCATGCCTTCTAGGTAGAGTTACAAAAGAAAAGCCATATCTCAGACTGGCCAATAAAAAGAAAAGATTACGATGGGCAAAAGAACACAGACACTGGACAGAGGAACTCTGCCTAGAAGGCCAGGATCCCGGAGTCGCCTCTTCACTGTTGACGTTGAGACTGGTGTTTTGCGGGTACTATTTAATGAAGCTGCCAGTTGAGGACTTGTGAGGCGTCTGTTTCTCAAACTAGACACTCTAATGTACTTGTCTTCTTGCTCAGTTGTGCACCAGGCTTCCTACTCCTCTTTCTATTCTGGTAAGCCGAGTTTGTGCTGTTCTGTGAAGGGAGTAGTACACAGCGTTGTACGAGATTGTACGAGATCTTCAGTTTCTTGGCAATTTCTCTGATGGAATAGCCTTCATTTCTCAGAACAAGAATATACTGACGAGTTCCAGAAGAAAGTTCTTTGTTTCTGGTCATTTTGAGCCTGTAATCAAACCCACAAATGCTGATGCTCCAGATACTCACCTAGTCTAAAGAAGGCCAGTTTGAATGATTCTTTAATCAGAACAACAGTTTTCAGCTGTGCTAACATAATTGCAAAATGGTTTTCTAATGATCAATTAGGCTTTTAAAATGATAAACTTGGATTAGCTAACACAACGTGCCATTGGAACACAGGAGTGATGGTTGCTGATAATGGGCCTATGTAGATATTCCATTAAAAATCAGCCGTTTCCAGCTACAAGAGTCATTTACAACTTTAACAATGTCTACACTGTATTTCCGATCAATTTGGTGTTATTTTAATGGACAATTTTTTTTGTTGCTTTTCTTTCAAAAACAAGGAAATTGCTAAGTGACCCCAAACTTTTGAACGGTAGTGTATATTCATTACCCGTACTCTGTGTTTGTACTTGGATTATCTTTGTTTGCTATGCCTCCTCAAACACAGTAGATCATAATGAATTGTCTTCAGACCTGTGTTCTCTCTGTTTTATACACACCACTGACAGACAGTGTCATATTACTCTAAAGAGGAAGTAGCATGAGACTGCGTAGAATAGATCACCTTCCCTGTTTGTATGTCTGATGCTTGTCAATTTGTAAACAGTTTGTAGACACACAGAAAATGTGGACACAGTTTTACTCATAGGAAACAACTCATCTTAGTATGGGCTCCATTTTGACAAAGCAAAACAGCAGACCCAGTCCTTCCGATACTTGTATGATGTCCATTTAAGGGGTGCCACTGCAGATACATGATTCAAGCACAGATCGGTTGCATTTCCAACTTGTTTTGAAATCAGTGTCGTGTTGAGAAGGCTGTTTGAAGCAATATAGTGTGTTTTGACAACAGCGCTGCTTTTAGTTTTCCCCTCCAAAACCAGGAGCCAGGAGACCAGATTCTCCCCTATAGTCTGTCACCTTGCAGCCTTCATTCTGCAGGTCCAGTAAACAGTGATGTCATCACAGCTAATGTATTGGATGAGCAGCTTCAACAATCAGATGAGATCATCGTGCTCTATCTCTAATGGACTCTAATGGAAGTGAGAGTCATGCAAGGCTCTACTATCATCTTACGAAGCACACTTGTGAAATGGCATCAGGAATGTCACCGTAGACTATCAATGCACATGATTTGGTATTATAAACTGGGTGGCTGGAGCCCTGAATGCTGATTGTCTGTGGTATATCAGACCGTATACCACGGGTATCAAATCAAATCAAAGTTTATTTGTCACGTGCGCCGAATACAACATTTCACCTTACAGTGAAATGCTTACTTACAGGCCCTTAGCCAATAGTACAATTTTTAAGTAAAAAAAAAAAGGTATTAGGTGAACAATAGATAAGTAAGGAAATAAAAAACAACAGTAAAAACATGTATTTTTACTGCTCTAATTACGTTGGTAACCAGTTTATAATGGCAATAAGGCACCTCGGGGGTTTGTGATATATGGCCAATATACCATGGCTAAGGGCTGTGTCCAGGCACTCTTCGTTGCGTCGTGCTTAAGAACAGCCCTTAGCCATGGTATATTGTCCATATATACCACGGCTATACCACCACACCCCTTCGGACCTTATTGCTTAATTACCACACCACTCTTTGCTACATCTTTGCTCTCTAGATCCTTGACACATTCTTATTGCGTTTGTTGATCCATCATGCATTTATTGAGTGTGTCTAGTCTTACCCCATGGTGATATGACAGGTGTTGAATGCAGCAGTGTAGAGATAGATAGATACTCCCCAGTCATAAAGGCCTAAGGGAGAGAGAGGTTCAGGACCACAGGATCAGGAACCAGGAACCCCGCTTGGCTAATAGACAGTCATTGACAACGTATAGAGCTAATATATACACTGGTAATATGTTGACATTTAAATAGGGAAGTTGAGTTGCAAGTTTATTACCTGTAACTATTGAAGTGAATGGTAGAGATGCAGTAATGCTGCCCGTAGGTTCACAGCATTCTCCACGTTCTTCCTTGAGTAAAACAGATATGTGGAGGTAATTGCCATGCATTTGTGTATATTTGATTGCTTTTTAAATGATCCTTTGTGCCTTTGGGGGGGGATGGTATACCTTTACATGGGCTGACTGCAGTGTGTAGTAAGTAGCGTGAGCATTACTGCACAATGATGTCACATGGTCTGTGACTTCAACACTCTGATCATTGTGGAAACACTGTTGAAGCAACAGTTAATTCATTTCCCCAACTGGCCTGACCGAGTGTGTGTGTGTGTGTGTGAGTGTGTGTGTGAGTGTGAGTGTGAGTGTGTGTGTGTGTGTGTGTGTGTGTGTGTGTGTGTGTGTGTGTGTGTGTGTGTGTGTGTGTGTGTGTGTGTGTGTGTGTGTGTGTGTGTGTGGGTGAGTGAGTGAGTGAGGAACCCAAACCAAGACCTCTGAAATGAGGAATGGATTCTAGCCAGTGCCCTGTCATAATCATTATGATATGTTGATTTGTCCCTTCTCTGGGAATGCTTTGTTTGTGTATGATGTTAAGCTAAGATCATCGACTGAATAAAAACTTGTTGTTAACATGTTAAAACAATATATTTTTGTATATTGATTGAGGTATTGCTTATTCCAACTTGATGCACAGTTCCTATTTATTTTTTTCTGGTCTCTAACCTCTTTCATCTGTGTCCTCCCTCTCTCTCGTTCTCAGACTGTTTCGGACACTGGTTCAGTGGATGGCCCCAGAAGAGGAGGCCAGATGGAAACTGGGTCACATGACCGCCTCGAAGAAGGCGGTTCGTTGAGCCTGGAACCGACCAATGGGGTGAGCCGGCAACCCAGTGACACCCATGAGGAGGGTGGAGCCGGCCTGGACACCCAGAGGGAGCCCCATCGGTCAGGGAGTGTTCCCCCAGGACAGGGTTGGGTACCTGGGCAGGGCAAAGCCCCCCAACCCCAGAAGCAGCTGCCCTGCAGTGGCTGGGGCAGTTTTGGTAGGACTCCTGGGAAGCCCGTCCACGAGGCAGACA
This sequence comes from Salmo salar, assembly GCF_965601325.2. Taxonomy (NCBI): domain Eukaryota; kingdom Metazoa; phylum Chordata; class Actinopteri; order Salmoniformes; family Salmonidae; genus Salmo; species Salmo salar. The sequence continues at coordinate 12,743,436 of NC_138314.1, read as the reverse complement.
TGGAGGACGCACGCAATCTGGTAGCCTTCTCAGCCAGTGTTAATGTGGGCTCTCTGGCCCCCATCCCCGAGGCCCAGTCCTACACCGCCCAGCTGTATGAGAAGTTCAACCAGGAGATGGGCACTGCTAAGGGGGCCGTGGCTCAAGCCAGGCTCCAAGCCCCAGAGGGAGGGGATCAGGCTAGCCCCCGAGAGGACTTGAACAACTTGCAGACCACCCTGAAGACTGCCCTGAAGACTGCCCTGAGCCAAGCGAGGCACGGCCACAAGCCCCCAAACTGTGACTGTGATGGGCCGGACTGCCCAGACTACTTGGAGTGGCTGGAAAAGAGGATCAAACAGGCGGGGGAGGAGCAGGACAACAACACACCCTGTTCCAAGATGGCCGCCGACACGCCGCCTCATCAACAGCCACCACACTCACAACAGCCCCCTCACCCCCACCACCATCCTCACCCCCATGTCAATGGAGGTAACCCGCCCTCCTGTCCACCCCTTCACCCACACCAACAGGGCCAACGCCCAGGCTCTGTCCCCTGCTCCCCTCAGGTTCTCTCCATCGCCAAGGAGAAGAACGTCAGTCTGCAGACGGCCATAGCCATCGAGGCCCTGACCCAGCTGTCTGCCACCACCCCCCAGACTGTGGTCCCTCCTGCCCAGGCCTCCTCTACCAGCCACCAACAACCCCCTCTACAGCCCCAGCACGGCAACCGCTTGCTCCCCCCCTCCCCCGGCCCCATGTCCTCTTTGTCCTCCTCGCGGTCACAATCTGTCCCCCCTGGACTGTACCCCCAGCAGAGCTCCTCGTCGTGGGAGCAGCAGCACAGACCCCAGTCCCAGGGTCATCCGGCCCACGCCTCCCCTCTCCCGTCCTCCACTTTGCTTTTCCCCGGGCAGACCCAGGCAGGCAGCCCCCACCCTCACCCTCAGCAGTGGCAGCAGCAGCAGGCCCCTGGGGGAATCCAAGAGCAAAGGAACCAGTGGATGATGATGAACTCAGATTCCCAGCAGTCTCACTTCGCCCCTCCGTCCGGTGGCCACAGCGTTGGCGATCCCATGTCCAAGCTCAAACAGCTACTGGGCGACTCCAGCGGAAAGTATATAAATGACCCCTTCAAGCTGCCTATCCCACACCACCACATCAAGCAGGAACCAGGGATGCCTCAGGTCAAGCAGGAGGTCAACTCTGGAGAGTACCAGAGCTCTGCCTGTGCCTACATGGGCGGTCGCTACGGCCGGATGAACGGCCAGCAGCAGCCTGGGTACCCTGGTCCACCTCTCTCCGCGGGCAGCACAGCCATCCACTACTCCACCCAGACAGCCCTGCAGCAACACCTTCACCACAAGAGGAACCTCTTCTCTAATCCTCCCGGCCCCCCAGGCCTCTGCCCTCCACGGCCCACCCAGGCCTGCCAGAACCTCCGCAAGTGGTGGCCCCAACAGATGGGCCCCGAGGGCCACCTCATCCCTGTGGTCATCAAGCAGGAGCCCAAGGAGCCCAAGAGGAGGAAGAGCACGGCGGGGACATCGCCGCTCCTCAAGCAGCAACCGGGGATGCTGCTCTATCCAGGTCCAAAACCCAAGACGATAGTCATCAAGAAAACCAAGCGGAAGGCCTCCCTGCCAACCTTCCTGCCTCACAGCCAGATCTCCATACAGAAACCGTCTCCACTCACCATGATCGGAGCCCTGCCTCTGGCCAGCGCCCATTCAGGTTCTCTCCCTTTCCCTACCTTCCCCCTCCTCAGTAACCCCACTCAGGCTGCCGCAGGCCTCCCAACCCCGGCCCAATCTCAGGTATCCATTTTAAACTCTTCTATTGCACGCTCTGTCACTGCTCCTGCCTTCTCTGTAAACAGTCCAGCCGTCTCAACCCCTCTGCCTCTCCCTGCAGCCCCGGACGCCCCGGCTAGCTCAGGGGAGGCCGGCGCCACACAGACCTCCACCACCTCTCAGTCCATACCAGGCCTCAGCTCCCTGGACCCCAAGTTTGAGGAGCTGATCCTCCAGTTCGAGGCAGAGTTCGGAGACAGTTCATCCTCGGCCCCAGTGCCCTGCCCTCCTCAGATCCAGCCTCAGGACCAGTCCCCCTCAGCCTCAGCCCAGCCCGTGGTGATAGAGTCTCAGCCCAACATTACCTCAGGACAAGCCAGACCCACGTCACCGTCCAGCACCACCAACACCCAGTCCTGCAGCCCTACTCCCTTAGCTTCTACCACAGCCCCACCAGCAGACCAGGACATGGAGGTGGACAAGGAGAATGTGACAGGGGGTGTGAGTGAAGCATCCTACACCTCCGCCACACAGCCCTCCACTGAGAGCCCCATGGAGGAGCAGCCCGAGGGGGCCCAGTTGCCGCTCTCGCGGCGCCAAGAGGTCCATCTGGAGCAGCAGCAGCACCGTGTCCTTGAAGACCCCTTCACCGTGCCTCTCTCCCCCTCCGCGTCCCCGCTGCCCAAACGTATGAAGATCGAGACGAATGGGAACGTGGCTGTCCTCTCCACCACTGGATCGTTCTCTGAGGGGGGCGAGGACGACACCCCCACTAAGGACGGCTTCCCCCTCAACCCCTCCCTAAAAGGCTTCCTGGAGTCGCCACTACGCTACCTGGACACACCCACTAAAAGCCTGCTAGACATGCCCGCCAAGGACCTCCAGGCTGAGTTCCCCACCTGCGACTGTGTTGGTGAGTAGGGTGTCTGTGTTGAACTACACAGTTTTAATGTAGCTACATTTCGACCACTGCTGGGCCCCAGAGTTACTTTGCTTTACACTCCCAGTAAGTGGGCTGCACACAAGTGTTTTGGCGTACATAATAAAACCAGAAATACGATCTAGTATCTAGTATAGAAACAAACAAACACCTATAGAAGACATGTATGCTATCTTGAAATCCTCTTACTCCATACATTTAGGATTACTAGAAAACATGAAATATACTGTACAGCAGTGGCTGATGCTATACAGCGGGCAGCAGCAGGTATATTTAAGCGATAAGGCCCGAGGGGGTGTGGAATATGGACAATATACCACGTCTAAGGGCTGTTCTTATGCACGACGCAACGCAGAGTGCCTGGACACAGCCCCTTAGCCGTGGTATATTGGCCATATATCACAAACCCCCGAGGTGCCTTATTGCCATTATTAACTGGTTACCAACGTAATTAGAGCAGTAAAAATAAATGTTTTGTCATACCCGGGGTATACGGTCTGATATACCACGGCTGTCAGCAAATCAGCATTCAGGGCTCTAACCACCCAGTTTATCAAGAGGTATACATCAAGTGGCCCAGTCACTTCTGCTCCAGCTCCTCTCTCTGAACATCACATGAGTGTGTCTGAGAATGTGTGTGTTGCCAGCCGGTGTGTGTTTGTGTTGCCGGATTGTGTGTCCCGCGCCTCTACTCTCCAGTCAGCTACAGTGCAAGGTTCAGAGGGAAACGGTGAGAGTGATACAACACGAGAAGGAGTCCATTGTGTTGGTCTGGCTGGCAGACAGCACAGAGCAGGCCACTCTGTCTGGGCTACATGTCTGACAAAGTGGCACACGGCCTCTCGGCCCGCTTCCCAAATGTGCACTATTATTTGCGTACCCTATTTAGTGCACTACTTTTGACCAGGGATCACAGGGAGGGAGAGAAGGGAGACATAGAGAGAGAGCAGCTGCAGGGAACACTTGCTATGCCGTGTGCTGTAAGGCTGTTACTAAGAGAAAAGGCCACCAGACAACGGGTCTCCAAAGTGAAGCCTATTTACACACTTCCCTGTCAACACCCCATGTGTAACCCGACTCCCTCACACACCCACACATTGACTCATTCATTCCTCTCGTTCACCGAACCTCTCTCTGTCTTTCTCTCACTCTCAGAGAAGCAAGCATAGTTTTACAAATCCCTCTACTCTGCTGATTCCAAACATGGAACCACTACTCCCCCTCACACAACTATTTTCTCACACACTATTTAGGCCAGTAGTCCTGTGTAGTATTTCCTGCTTCTCTCTGACCACGCCTTGCCTTGGTTCCTCCCTGCACTGTCACAGGAATGTGACCTCAGATACACTCTCTCATACTCTAGCTTTCCTTCTTACACACGCGGATGCAGGCACGCACACACACGCGTACACACACGCGTACACACACGCGTACACACACGCATGCACACATACGCACACGCACACACACGCACTCGCACACACTCACGCACACGCACGCACACACACACACACACACACACACACACACACACACACACACACACACACACACACACACACACACTGACTCATTCGTTCTCTCAAACACCCTTGTTTCTACTGTAGTGTCCCCACCCAGACTCTCCCTGTATTCAGAAGCTCACTACTATTCCCCTGTCATAGTCAGTCACAGGATACAGGAAGTGTGTGTGGTTTTACATCTGGCTTCAGTCACACCAATCTATGGTTCCTCGTTGTTTCCATGGCTTGTTAGATCTGAATAATTGGGCACTACTGCTTCTGATACTCGCAATGTCACAGAACTGTCCTGCACTCATCCAAATCACCTACTTGTGTGGAAGTAAAAATGGTGGTTGAATTTGGACTGCATTGTGAACTCTGTCTGTAACTCTCTCTCTCTCTCTCTCCTTACAGAGCAAATCCTAGAGAAGGATGAGGGTCCGTACTACAATCACTTGGGCTCTGGGCCCACTGTGGCCTCCATACGAGACCTGATGGAGACCAGGTGAGACTTCTGGAGCATACTTGATACCTGTTAGAGAAGAGACTGACATAGACTGAAATAACTCAGAAACCATAGGAGTATGATGCATACTAGTATTTCCCTCTAGATAAGGCAGGGAGCATGGAGCATGGACTGAAATTGATGGGTGGGTGGAGGAAACACTACAAAATACTGTTGTAGCTAGTGTGCTTGTCCAGGGATTTTTTTAGCCCCCTAGATTACAGCCACGCAACTCGCAATGGCAGTCTCCTGATTCACCTAGAGCAGAGCTAGCTGTCCTCTCTTCACAGTCTCTCTCTCCCTCTCTCATTCTCCCTTTCCCTCTTCCTCCTTCTCTCCTATCCCCTCTTCCTCTCTCTCCGCCTCTCGCTCTCGCTCCCTGTCTCGCCCCTTCTCCCTCTCTCCTCTCCCTTTCTCCTTCTCTGTCTCCCTTTCCCCTTCTCTCTCTCCCTCTCTCTCCCACCCCCTCCCTTTCTTTCCCCTTCTCCTTCTCCCTCTCTCTCCCCCTCTCTCCCCCTCTCTCCCCATCTCCCTCTCTCTTCCTTTCTCTCCCCTTCTCCCTCTCCTTCTCTCGCTCCCTCTCTCTCCCCTTCTCGCTCCCTCTCTCGTTCTCGCTCGCTCCCTTTCTCTCCCCTTCTCCTTCTCCCTCTCGCTCCCCATCTCCCTCTCTCTCCCTTTCTCTCCCCTTCACCCTCTCCCTTTCTCCCCCCTCTCCATTCCTTCTCTCCTCTCCTCTGCCTATGAACAAGAGTCTTGGCATCAAACTCTCTCACAGCTGTGAGCTAGCATCACTCTGTTTTCTTCCCTCTCTCTCTCCATGCCTCCCTCTATTTTGCTCTCTCTCCCCAGTGCTTCTGTCCTCCTACTCTCCCTCTCCCCTCCCCTTAACACTCCTGTGATCCTGTCCCCAGGGAATCCCTGACCCAGAATCCAATAGGAGGAACAGGAAATAACCGCATCAGCAGATCAGACCAAACAGAGAAGAGGGCTAGGCATAGAGAGAGGATAGGAGAGAGGTAGGGAGAGATGAGAGGAAGAGACAGAGAGAGGAGAAGTAGGGAGAGATGAGAGGAAGAGACAGAGAGAGGAGAGGTAGGGAGAGATGGGTGGAGGAGACAGAGAGAGGAGAGGTAGGGAGAGATGAGGGGAAGAGACAAAGAAAGGAGAGGCATGGAGAGATGGGTGGAGGAGACAGAGAGAGGAGAGGTAGGGGGAGATGAGGGGAAGAGACAAAGAAAGGAGAGGCAGGGAGAGATGGGTGGAGGAGACAGAGAGGGAGGGAGGGAGACAGAGAGAGAGGTATGTGTGTGTGTATATATATATATAGAGAGAGGGACAGAATGAGAATCAAACCGAGTACATTTGCATTAGGGAATGGATAGATTCAGTTTCAGAATTCCTCTTGGGAGAATGGTAACGTGAAACTAGGGAATAGAAACAATCACATTTACCATGTATCCTAATACTTACGCAAATCTCAACTGAGTTTTCATTGACTAAACATGGGGGGCTGCTTAGGTTGGGTCCCACACATTGTTGTATAGGGGACCGGGGCCGAGAGTGACATGCCATTATATTGACAGAGGACTGTTTCTATAGACCAGAGACTCATCAGAATGGATGGGATGGGGGGAGGGGGGGGGATAGGTGAGGAGAGGAGGGAGAGCCTTCTTTGTTTGAGAGATGACGTAAGAACTAAAGCCCTCCATAGTCTCCTCCTGACCCCTGACCCACCTCTGACCCCATTGGCCCACCCCTGTGGAGGCCGAGCCAACACACTTTGACCGGCTGATGATTGGTGAATGAGTTCCCATTAAGGACAAAGCCACGTGTCCCACCACGATAGACCCGGTCAGAGGTGACGTTATCAACATGACAGGTATGATACACAGGGAAGAAGGAACATCTGAGTTATGCTGGTAGCTTACCCAACCACATCTCTCTACACATTGTGCAGCAAGAGACACATGCGCCAGAACCTAACCAGGCACATACACATATACCAAGCCAACGCACACTGATGCAGTTACACTTTATTTGGATAGTTCCCTATAGATGATCAACAGATTAGGTCATACTATCCACAAATGATCAACTGCACATGTTGATATGCAACCGCTTGCTAGGGTTATGGTTTAGGGTTAGAGTAAGGGTTAGGTTTAAGGTTGGAGTAAGGGTTATGGTTTAGGGTTAGAGTAAGGGTTAGGTTTAAGGTTGGAGTAAGGGTTAGGTTTAAGGTTAGAGTAAGGGTTAGGTTTAAGGTTGGAGTAAGGGTTAGGTTTAAGGTTGGAGTAAGGGTTAGGTTTAAGGTTGGAGTAAGGGTTAGGTTTAAGGTTGGAGTAAGGGTTAGGTTTAAGGTTGGAGTAAGGGTTAGGTTTAAGGTTGGAGTAAGGGTTAGGTTTAAGGTTGGAGTAAGGGTTAGGTTTAAGGTTAGAGTAAGGGTTAGGTTTAAGTTTGGAGTAAGGGTTAGGTTTAAGGTTGGAGTAAGGGTTAGGTTTAAGTTTGGAGTAAGGGTTAGGTTTAAGGTTAGAGTAAGGGTTAGGTTTAAGTTTGGAGTAAGGGTTAGGTTTAAGGTTGGAGTAAGGGCCATCTACAACATGACGATAACTACAATGATGAATTACACGTAACTATAAACGTTGACGACCATCCTCACCAGCGGACAGTTTATCGTTCTGCAGTACACCTGTCAATCAACTGATCAAAGCATCCTAGTGCAGGCTGTAGGCCAGCGATCATCAGCTAGATTCAGCCGCGGGATGATTGTTTTCTTCAGCAGGTGGTCGGGGGGCCAAAACGTATTTAAATAAATAATTGGTCGATTGCAAATTGACCGCAAGAAGCTCAAACAGGTAATGATTAAAACATAATCATTTCGGGGCCTCCCGAGTGGCGCAGTGGTTTAAGGAACTACATCGCAGTGCTAGAGGCTTCACTATAGACCTGGGTTCGATCCCAGGCTGAGTCACAACCGGCCGTGATCGGGAGTCCCATAGGGCGGCGCGCAATTGGCCCAGCGTCGTCAGGGTTAGGGGAGGGTTTTGGCCGGGGGGGGCCTTAATTGGTTCATCGCGCTCTAGCGACTCCTAGTGGCGAGCCTGGCACCTGCAGAATGACCTCGGATGTCATCGACACATTGGTGCGGCTGGCTTCCGGGTTATGCGGGTGGGTGTTAAGAAGCCGGGTCATGTTTTGGAGGACACATGACTCAACCTTCGCCTCCCGAGCCTGCTGGGGAGTTGCAGCGATGAGACAAGATCGAAATTGGGGAGAAAAATAATAATTATAATTTCAAACCTTGCTTACGTTTGTATACGATCACGTGTCTCTATTATGCAGGGGAATACTTGGCAACAGATTTTTTTAAAGTAAAATCACTTGGAGCTGAATTCCTGGAGTTTTTACATTCTTTGATGTCCTCCCCCCCCAAAAATATATATACATTACAATTCAAAAGTTTGGGGTCACATAGAAATTTCCTTGTTTTTTAAAGAAAAGCAAATTTTTTGTCCATTAAAATAACATAAATTTGATCAGAAATACAGTGTAGACTTTGTTAATGTTGTAAATGACTATTGTAGCTGGAAACGGCAGATTTTTTATGGAATATCTACATAGGCGTACAGAGGCCCATTATCAGCAACCATCACTCCTGTGTTCCAATGGCACGTTGTGTTAGCTAATCCAAGTTTATCATTTTAAAAGGCCAATTGATCATTAGAAAACCCTTTTGCAATTATACTAGCACAGCTGAAAACTGATGTTCTGATTAAAGAAGCAATAAAGCGTCAGCATTTGTGGGTTTGATTACAGGCTTAAAATGGCCAGAAACAAAGAACTTTCTTCTGAAACTCGTCAGTCTATTCTTGTTCTGAGAAATGAAGGCTTTTCCTTGCGAGAAATTGGCAAGAAACTGAAAATCTTGTACAACGCTGTGTACTACTCCCTTCACAGAACAGCGCAAACTCGGCTAACCAGAATAGAAAGAGGAGTGGGAGGCCCCGGTGCACAACTGAGCAAGAGGACAAGTACATTAGAGTGTCTAGTTTGAGAAACAGACGCCTCACAAGTCCACAACTGGCAGCTTCATTAAATAGTACCCGCAAAACACCAGTCTCAGTGAACAGTGAACAGTCAACAGTGAAGAGGCGACTCCGGGATCCTGGCCATCTAGGCAGAGTTCCTCTGTCCAGTGTCTGTGTTCTTTTGCCCATCGTAATCTTTTCTTTTTATTGGCCAGTCTGAGATATGGCTTTTCCTTTGTAACTCTACCTAGAAGGCCAGCACCCGGAGTCGCCTCTTCACTGTTTACGTTGAGACTGGTGTTTTGCGGGTACTATTTAAACTAATACTTAAATGAAAAATAATATTGAAACTTGTATATATAAATGTAGCAATTCTACAACAAACGCTGTTTAGCCTGCACGTCTTTTACATGACATTGCTTGCCTCGTTGCTCAAGTCGTTTGCAAGTGATTTCCATTTTTTTATGGTTGTCAATTCGCTTGGGTCTTTTTTTCCACTGTGCTCATCTTTCTGTATGTCCTGTGCAACCATTTGCAATGCATCAGTGCAACCATAGTATCATAACCGGCCAAAGTGATCACACCAACGTACTCTCTCTCCTTAACTTTCCCTGACAGTTCATTTACCCTAGGCCTATTTTACATTTTAGCAAGAGCAAGCCTGCTTCTCTCCACAAAAGGATATTAGGCCTAGTATAAAAAAGTGCTAAAGAAATGTCCTATAACTTTTCCTGCGATTTCACGAGAAGGGGAATAGTGGAGAGGCTCGCGTCCGTAGCCATATAGCCTATTGCGCACTGGAACAGCTGGAAGAGAAAGGCTAGAGTTCTGTAGCCGAAGTAAGAAGCTAAATATTAGGCCATTCATTATCGAAATAGTAGGGCTATACATATTTACCTGTCAAAGTGCAAGACAAATAAATACATCTGTGCATTCCTCCAGGCTGCGCTCTGCAAGTCCCCTCTGGCACACAGAGCTCCACTATTGATTACTTCTACATTTTTAAACAAGAACATTATTCTACCTGGGATACAACAACACAGTGCAATGAGGACTGTATTATTGTATCAAGTGAGTACACAATTATTCTATAGGACTGTAAACTGCAGTGATGCATGTGCTAATTTGAGTAACTGCTCAAACGTCCTGTTTTGAATGATTCATGCCGAAATAACTGCATAAAGCCTTGGCCTGATTATGTAACCATTTGGATCAGTAGGCTAATGGGACTTTTCTTTGCAGTTTACAAAGTCCAGAAAGGCACAGTAGCAGGCTCGTCATAGTGTGTATTTTGTCAGGTTGTATCTCCGTTAACAGATACCATCGGAGAATATGGCCTTCTCGTACAGATATGCGCTGTTTGACGTTGATCATTCTCCCAAGTCGTCCTGTAATTAATGTGGCCACCAATATGCTCACACATGCCCAGTTATTCAGGCAACGTTACTGTGCACTTTGCCTTCTCTCCTGTTCCAAGCAGCCTCGCACACCTAGAACCAATAACAAACTCTTCAACAGAACACGTTTCTTTATTGGTTGTCAACGTTTTATCATCTGAGGGACGGGGACAAACTGTAGCTCTCGTTAGCGCTCGCCGCTCTATTTGTGGTTATCATTGAAGCGCGAATGCCCCTGTTCACTTGAATTAGAACGATAAAAACAAAAAAGGACATGGTTATAATTACCGTTATCGTTATCGCACTTGGTGTGGACGGCCCTGAAGGGTTCGAGTTTCATTCTCTTTCTCCGTCAGACACACTGACTAACAATGTTCTGGTCAGATTACGTTGGACTTTGGCTGCTACTGTCACGCCTCTGTGAATATCGACGACGTCCTGTGAACACTCCTCTTGGCCAGCCAGCTTGTGGTTTTTGTGTTTGACAAGACACCTTCAACTCTCAAACATTTGCATTTATGGTCATGCAGAAGCACATGGGCTACTTGCTTACTAACCAATAAAATACCAGAGGAGGTGTGGTATATTTACTTAATATACCACAGCTAACGGGTGTTTTAAGGCACGATGTGAACGTTTTATACTGAATACAATACAGTTGAACTGTTGTGTTCAGGAAGACATACAGTATACACTCACACTGTGCTGTCTGTCTCTCGGTGCAGGTATGGAGAGAAGGGAGATGCTATCCGTATTGAAAAGGTAGTCTACACCGGCCGGGAAGGCAAGAGCTCTCAGGGATGTCCCATCGCCAAGTGGGTGAGTACATAAAACACTGAACCTACCTCTCACAGAACAAACAAAGCCTAACCCTACACAACACCTGGTCCCAGATCTGTGTGTGCTCTAACCAACTCCATTGGTCTCATTACCAAGCCAAACATGACAATGAGTGACAGGGGGTTGGCATGGTAGCACAAACAGACTGGCCCTTGGGCTGACACAACACACTAGTGTAGGTTAACCACAAACAATTTCTTATCAACACACAACGTTTCACCAGACATTGTAAAACCAAACAGAAACTTCACACCTGTGTTTTTTCTCTCACATCTATATACTAATAGACATTAGTGAAAGTGAGGGGGAGTAGAGCAGAGGAGATGGTAGCAGACAAACACCACAGCCTCACCCTCAGACAGTAAAGCAGTAGGGGTCCAGTAGGGGGTCCAGTAGGGGGTCCAGCAGGGGGTCTCCCTGATCCCTCTCCTTCCCAGTTAGAGGTCTCTACCTCTGTCACTCTCTTTGACACCCTGCTAATGGTTTCATGGCTTCTCAACAGACACTATTGATAGAGTAGTGGAGAATACAGGTGTCAATCTTAGCCTCTCTCTCTCTCTCTCTCTCTCGCTCTCTCGCTCGCTCTCTCTCTCTCTCTCTCTCTCGCACACGCTCTCTCTCCCTCTCCCTTTCTCTCTCTCGCCATCTCCCCCCCCCCTTTCTGTCTTTCCCCCTCTCCTATCAGGTGATTCGTCGGGGCAGTGAGACAGAGAAGTTGCTGTGTCTGGTGCGTCCCCGGACGGGTCACCACTGTCCCAACGCCTTCATCATCATCCTCATCATGGCGTGGGAGGGCGTGCCCCGGGCGCTAGGCGACAAGCTCTATCGAGAGCTCTCCGCCACCCTCACACAGTTCGGCAACCCCACTAGCCGCCGCTGTGGACTCAACGACGAGTGAGTGACAGGAAACATTCACAGAACCACGAATGAGTCTGCTGAATATGCTTACATTCTTCTTAAATTAGCAGTAAACTCTGCAGTGCAAAGATGTTTAGATGGCCCACTGAGGGAGGCTTTCAGACAAAACGTCTGTGCGTGAAAATAAATGAGTAAGTTAGTCTACTTATGGACTGCAGACTACTTCATTATCATTTTCAATAGACGTTCTATGCACTGAGGCGTTCTCTTTCTGAACGATGAACATTACCTTGTGAGTGTCTGATCGGGTTGTGAGTGGTGCCGACCGTGTTGGTGCTCTCTGTCTCCCCCTGCCTGCCTGCAGTCGTACGTGCGCGTGCCAAGGCAAGGACCCCGACAGCTGTGGAGCTTCCTTCTCCTTCGGCTGTTCCTGGAGCATGTACTTCAACGGCTGCAAGTATGCCCGCAGCAAAACACCCCGCAAGTTCAGACTAACAGGAGACCACCCCCAAGAGGTAAGGGACTATGTGTAGTACCATATCTGTACGACTGAGACTTGAAAAAGGTTGTGCAGCCTCCCCAGACAAGAGAGGCCTCCCTTCCTTGCTTTTATGTCCAGTTACTACATACCACCTGTGTAGAATTGTTGTTATTGACCACACCACACTAAGCTAACACTGGGATTGAGCTACCAGGGTATCTGTCTTTGTGTGTTTGTTAGGAGGATCAACTCAGGGATAACTTCCAGGATCTGGCCACTGAGGTGGCTCCCCTGTACAAGCAGCTGGCCCCACAGGCCTACAGTAACCAGGTAACATCTGCCTTTTCACCCACCATCACCTACCTGCACTTACACTCTTAGGAAAAAAAGGTGCCTTCTCGAGCCTAAAAGGTTTCGTCGGCTGTCCCCATAGGAGAACCCTTTGAAGAACCCTTTTTGGGTTCCATGTAGAACCCGTTCGGGTTCATTGTAGGACCCTTCCCACAGAGGCTTCTACATGGAACCCAAAACGGTTCTCCTATGGGGACAGCCGACGAACCCTTTTTTCTAAGAGTGTACACCTAACTGAGAACAGCACCAGAACTCTAAATAGTAGACGGTTCCTCTGAAAGTAAACAAAACAAGCTGAAGGATGCTATGTGTTAGATAGGTTGTGTACAGTAACAGGTTGCTCCTGGACATGCCATCCTCTTCCCTGTGTCTCTCAGTGATTTTACACTCTGCTGGAGAAGTACTTTGTAGACTTCCCTCCAAAAAGTGCACAATAAAAAGTCACGGCTGCTATGAGTGTTAGATTTGGTCTGTTGAGTAAAACCACGCTAACCCAACTTGTGTCCCCTCTCCTGTCCCTCAGTGTCAGAATGAGACGAAAGCCACAGACTGCAGGTTGGGTCTGAAGGAAGGCCGGCCGTTCTCCGGCGTCACCGCCTGCATGGACTTCTGTGCCCATGCCCACAAGGACCAGCACAACCTCTACAACGGCTGCACTGTGGTACGACACACAGCCCTACCTCTACCTCTGTCTCCTTCTCTCTTTTTGTCGCTCTCTCCGTCACTCTCTCGTCAATCTCCTTTCTCGCTCTTTCCCTCTCTTTGTGTGGACATTGTATGGATGCTCCACTGTGTGTGGGTGTGTAGGGGCATATGGTGGGGGGTATAGAGGCTGTGTCTGGTCTACATGAGGATAGAACAGACAGTGAGTGTCCCACCCTAACCCTTCCTCCACTCCTACCACCCCCCCTGTACGGTCCAGGTGCACTTGCCCCCCAATCCCCCCTTCCACAAAGCATGTGTAAATATTGGACTATAAATTGTGACTTCCTGTATTATACTTATGCTAAAATGTTTATTTTATTCTACTGAGCCATTTATTTTATGTTCATATTGTTATCTTTTATTATTTCTTATTGTTGCATTGTCGAGAAGGAACCTGCAAGTAAGCGTTTCGTTGGCCAGTGTATCACCGTACATAAAACTTGAAAGTTGTGCAGGACAACTGTACGACACACAGCAGCTACCCTGTCTCTCTCACTACGCTAACACCCCTCTGTTCACCCCCAGGTGTGCACTCTGACTAAAGAGGACAACCGTAAGGTGGGGGAGATCCCAGAGGACGAGCAGCTCCATGTACTTCCCCTCTACAAGGCCGACCTCACAGACGAGTTCGGCAGCGAGGAGGGCCAGCGTCAAAAGATGCGTACAGGCGCCATTCAGGTGCTCAACAACTTCCGCCGCGAGGTCCGCAAGCTGCCCGAGCGCGCCAAGTCCTGCCGTCAGCGCCGCCTGGACGCTAAGAACCGTGCCTCTGAGAAGAAGAAGGGCAAGCAGCAGCCGCCAACGCCCACAGAGACGCCGGAGAAACCCGGGATCAAGATGGAGGTCCGGCACTCTGGCTCCCCTGTCAGACAGAATGGCAATAAAGGTGAGATGACCTCTGAACTCTGCTATAAACATGTAGGAGAGTGGCTTTATGAGTGCTGTGAGGTTTATCATAACAAAAAACCCATCACTCTAGTATTGTGAGCAAAACTCCAACCAGCTTTACAGTATGATGATAATAGTGTGGTCATAGAGCAGATCACGGATAATTTTTCTAGAACGGACGGTCAGGGGGCCGGAACATATGGTCTACCAGTTGGGGAGCCCGAGAGTAGATGCTTTAATCCAAACTGACCTAGAGTTAACGCCTATAGCTAGTCAGCTTACAGTATGCAGCCCATGCAGGAATCAAACCCATCAATCCCAAAAGTCCAACTAAGTGAACCATTAAAACCGCTTGATCTTACCCGTCTTATCACCCCTCTATCTTCCCTCCTCCACAGCCATCCCTAAGCAGGAGGTGAAGCCCACCATAAAGAAGGAGCCAGTGGACCAGCGCTTCCAGCCCTTCCATGGTCAGCTGGAGGGCTACCCTGCCCAAACCGCTGACCCCTACCACGTCTACCCCTCCCACCCTGGCTACTACGCACGGGGAGGCCTCTCTTCCAATGGCCAGCCCCCTGCACTTCCACCTCCACCAGGCCCAGTCAATGGCTACCGCCCTAATCTACCGGCAGCACTGCCCTATGGCTACTACAACTACCCCCCCAACCCTAGCACACTTTTCCCACATGAGCTCACTTACGAGGGCTGCAACGGCTCCTGGCACCACATGGGGCACAAGTTTTCCCCCACTCCTGTGGACAAGAAGCCAGACGTTCAGAGCCTCCAGGCCAGGCTAGCTCACTCCTACTCCAGCCCAGGACACCTGGAGCAGCAGCACGGAGACCCAGCCAACCAACACCAACGCAGCGCTTACCCACACCCTCACCAGACTGACTACAACCAATCACGTCCCTCCTCAGTGTCCTCAGAGCCCTCCCACAGAGGGACCCCCGTCATCAAGCAGGAGCCCATAGATATGCCAGTTTATAAGGGGGTCAATGCCCAGAGCTGTCCCAGCACACCCAGCACCACCCCACAGCCTGGCGCTGCTGGAGGGCCCTGGCATGGGCACAAGCCCAACGGCATTAGGGTGCCCAGCAGTTGGGAAGGCAACCTCCAACCACCAGGCCCCCCGGAGGCTCCCTTCACTTCAGACAAGCAGCAGTTCCACCAGCAGGGACCTCACCAGACTTTCCAGTCCCCATACCCCCAAGAGCAGCATCAGCATCCCCCACAACAGCCCTCCCCATACTCCCAGCAATGGAACTCTTACCATGGCCCAAACACCCCCACGGCCTCCCCTGCTCCCTCCCTGTCCCCCTCCATAAAGATACCCCCGTCCCCCTTTCCCTCCTCACACCCCGGCACCCCCCGCCACTGGGACAGCCCTGATTCCAGCCCTCAGCCTAAGGCTTGGCCCATGGGCATGGTTCCTGCTGGTTACAGCCCCAGTCCCGCCGGAGGCTTCCCCGACAAGATGTGGTCCAAGGCGGGCGAGAGTTGGGGCTCGACCCCCTTGGGGCTCCAGGAGAAGGCCTGGAAGTCTTCCGGAGGCTCTATGGCAGGTACACCGTCCCCAGCCCCAGAGGGACGCTTGTTCCCCGATGCCCTACAACAGTCGGATGGACAGTCCCAGGCTGAGACTCCTCACAACCTCGAGGAGGAAGAGCGGTGGTCGGACAGCGAGCATAACTTCTTGGACCCCAGCATCGGAGGGGTGGCGGTGGCGCCCGCCCACGGGTCCATCCTGATTGAGTGCGCCCGGCGCGAGCTGCACGCCACCACACCGCTCAAGAGGCCCGACCGCTCTCACCCCACCCGCATCTCCCTAGTGTTCTACCAGCACAAGAACATGAACCAGCCGTGCCACGGCCAGTGGATCTGGGAGGCCAAGATGAAGATGCTGGCGGAGCGGGCTAGAGAGAGGCAGCAGGAGGCAGCACTACTGGGGCTGCCCTACGACGACATCAAACCTGGGAAGAAACGCAAATTGGGGGCCACGGCAGCAGGGGCCAGCCCGGGGCCTGGCCAGACCACGGACAAGAGAGAGGGGCCGGTGACACGGCTGGCCCCCACGCGACACACCACCTCTACCATCACTGTATCCCCCTACGCCTTTACCACCCTCACCGGGCCCTACAGCCACTTTGTGTGAGGATGGATGGACACACAGACACAGACTGGTGGAGGGAGAGAGGGCTGAGCAGGCCAGGGAGGAGTGTCTCAGCCCTTCCTTCTCTTCTTGCTCTGTTTCCTCTGGGCTGGAAAGAGGGGGACTACTGGTTTAACTCCTCTTTTTGTTTTGTTTGTTTTTTTTACCTCATGTCAGGCAGCAGTTTGGACCAGACCCTGGGCCATACAGACACACTGCCTGTGGTGCTCGTCCTCTTTCCTCCGCGGGGGGACTCCATCGCTTCTCCTTCTTCATAGAATTTTAATGATCCTCCTAATTATTACTATTATTATCAATATTATTATGATTGCTATTGTTACTATCAATGTTGTTATTACAGGTATTGTTATTTTTATGATGCTGAGTTGATTTTTAATTTTTTTGTTGATATGGTTGTTTTGTCATTAATGTTGTTATTAATGATGTGATTGGTTTTGGTTTTGTCTCAGTCGATCTTTATTTTTTCCCATATTTCTGGAAATCTGCCCATTTCTTTGTTGTTTTTCCTTTGGCCTTTGACATTCTTGTGACTGTACTTGGAGAATGGCCTTTCTCAGCACTGCAAGGCTCCTCAAGACAGTCTTTCCAGCACAGAATTCTAAACATTTGAATCACTAATCATTACCAAAAGAGTGAAGAGAAACGCCACCACCCACAGAAACTTCTCTGAACCATCTGGTTTTGAGCAACGTCCCCAAACTCATGCCTTTTTTAAACTCCCGTCTTGTCTGCCTTGCGGTGAAGAGAAGGGTTCTTCTCTCCTCATTGTTACTCTCACCCTACCAATCCACCTCACTCTATTGGTGCTTCATGTTGATCTTCCTCCTTTCCACAGGGAGGATGTCAGTCACTCCATTTCTCTACTCTTAATGGCACTAGATGCTGAATATAAGGAAGGGTGCTTTTATGGCATAGACGTAGAGTGAGTAGAACAACAGGCAGTAGAAGTCCTCATCATCCTTCAGGTGTTGGTTGAGAGATCTATCCCTCCAGTTCTATGACTCCCCTGTAAGCCCCTGTAAAATGGTGCACTGATACACACAGACACACGCACGCACACAAAGCTCTTGTCATCCGGCCAGCACAGAGCAATGCCTTACTGCTTTAAACCACCGAAGCATGGCCGCTAAAGTCCAGTCCTTCCAATGACCGCAGGCAGCACGGGCCACGCAAGGCCTTTACACTGAAACCGGAGACATTGATGGGAATAGTGTGTGGACAGAAATGCACTCCTAAACACACACTGGTGCTTTCTCTACACATGTCGACACACAAAGGGCTCAGTCAGTCAGCCCTGCTTCTGCATGGTGCTGTTTGTTGTCTTGAAGCAGAGCTAGGTTTGTCTCTATGCATACAT
Source organism: Salmo salar (assembly GCF_965601325.2). Classification (NCBI taxonomy): domain Eukaryota; kingdom Metazoa; phylum Chordata; class Actinopteri; order Salmoniformes; family Salmonidae; genus Salmo; species Salmo salar. The sequence goes on along the minus strand of NC_138314.1, from coordinate 12,725,642 downwards.
TGTCACAACAGAGCCAGTAAAAACGTATTCACCAATCCTGGCTGCCTCTGCATTTGGCCCTAAGTCATCAAGTGTTGCAGTCAGTGGGTTGAACCCCAGCTGACTCTATCTAATGTGCACCACAGTGGACTGGGCTATAAGAGGTTGTGAATCTTTTTTCCACATTGCACTAAGATCCTCCTCAGCCTGTTAGAGGCCTCACTCAGTGCAGCGCTGCATGTTGTATCCAGCTCTGAGCTCTGTGTGTGTGTGTGTGTGTGTGCGTGTGTGCGTGTGCGTGCGTGTAAGTGTGTGTGTGCGTGCGTGTAAGTGCGTGTGTGTGTGTGTGTGTGCGTGTGCGTGCGTGTAAGTGCGTGTGTGTAAGTAAGTGCAAGAACCAGAGTCTGCTTGGTGCTCACTTCTGAGATGAAAAACCCTGGTGCTTATGAAGTTGTCGATATAGAGCTCTCTATACCTCAACGTTGCAGAGACACTGGTCATGGTTGCAAAAAGCTAGAAACACACACACACACACATACACACAGGCACCACAGAGGACAGAGAAACGAGATAAACATTAGTCCACAACTTCCCTGTGTGCTCTCTTATCTAAACTCATTTTAATCCACTTTTTTATTCTTATTTATTACATGATAATGATGATTGTTTTTCTTTTTTTTTTATAGGTAATACAAATTGTACATACAGAAGAAAAGATTTTATAAAAGCACTTTTAATCTTGAAAAAATAACAGATTATTGACAACTTGAAGCTTCGTTTTTTTGGTTTGTTTTTTTTGGGGGGGGAGAGATAAAAAAAATGTTAATATTTAAAATATTTAGGTAAGATTATTTAACTGGTTAGGGATAATGACTAATTCCAGGCTTTTAAGTCCAGTCAGTTTGTCAGACAGCCTTCAGCAGCAGAAAGCAACACAGTGATTTCCAATGTGTTGTTGTGTCTGTAGATGTATACTCAATCCTGCTGTCTGGATTTCATTAGTACTGTACTACACGATACCTCTGACAGCAACCAACCAGTCCCCCTTCGTGAGAAGAGATAGACCTAATCAGTAATCAGGCTGCTTATAAACCTGACTATGATATCTAGCTATCCATTCTGAGAACCAATGCTAAACGAAGGGCTCTGTAATCAATCCGTATCGCAGAAATTCAGTGGTAAAGCCCAATTGAAATTTAAACGCAACGGTTCGGTGTTGGAAGAGACGGCACTCACGCTAAATGCATCACGTGTCGGCTCAAATCGGAAATGACTACATTTCTATCACGAAATCTGTAACGCTTCAACAATACGGATTGAATAGAGCTCAAAATATGTTTTTTTCTTTCTTTATTTTTTTTACACGAGATTCAAACAGGTGCAGAATCAAACTCATCAGAAATGTGTGAGAGAACTCTAGTGAGGTGTCGCCCCAGCAATCTATCTGGTTCGTTGTATTAGACTATGAGGTGAGAGGTTGCCCCCACCGTAACTCATTTTTTAAATGTGGTTGTTGGTTATTATTATCAATGATAGTGATTATAACAGTAGTAAAGGATGTAACCGTAATGAAAAACCATGACAACTTAACACTTGTAGTACCAGACTGAAGGTACAGTGCATTACTGGAAGACACCAGATAATACCTGGTAGTATAGTTTGTAATATTGTCTTTTGTTCATTGTCATAGATTGTCACAGACATGACCAACAGGACTTTGACTAACTTAGGGACTGGGGGGGGGGGGGGAAATGGGGAAATATGCCTGTTCCTTTGTCTCAAACTACTCATGATCCTGTTTCAATTGTATTCTATTCTCACTGTTAGAACAAAGTCCCCCTTTAATAACGACAATGCATGATTCACACACAGTTATAATGATTCATTCATATGTATGACCTGTATGTAATAAGGGGTGCTGATCATTATATTCTTCAGATGAATTTTGTACATTTCTATTCAAGACGTGATGGAAATAACAGAAAAATGCTCAAAGGAGGCTGGTGCTATGGTGCCCCCCCCCCCTCCCCCGTGGAATAGTGTGTGTGTGTTGGGGGGGGGGGGGAGAGGGGGGGTATATCACTGATATTTTTTAGAGCTCTTAGAATGATGAGAGGAACTATTATTTTAAATATGTCCGTTTCAGTGGATGGGGAACTGCTCCGGTGCTGATCTTATGGGAATTTCCCATTCATGTTCAAGGCAGTGAACAAAAAAAAAAAAAGACAACTGTTGAATTGAAGCACTCACACATTTCATACATACACTTTTATTAATCCTTGTCCCCATAAGGTACTTTTAACTGCTATGGGGATTGAATGATCATATTATATTGAAGTGAACAGACTGTTATCTTAATTGAAAACTTGTTGCAGTGTATGTGCGGAAGCTATTCTATTAAACATTACTGTTTTGGGTATGTTGTACATTTTAATGGTGAGGGGAGAATGTTAAAATATTGGAACAATATTGGAACAATTGTGTACTCCCACGCTATTTTTCTCCCTCATGCACTTATTTTCTTACGTACTTATACACTCACTAACTGCTTACACATCTCACATACTTTCCATCTCTCTCTCTATCCTTTTCTCCTTCTCCCTTCTCCCCCCCTCTCTCTTCCTCCCCCCCTCTCTGTCCCCTTTTCTATTTCTCACAAACACAGACAAATATTGTCACCATTTATACCCCGCACTCAGTTCTCAAGCTGGGCTCAAGCTTAAATCCTGCCCCAAATAAACAGAAAACAAACACAACACCACAACTGGCAGCTACATTCCTTTTTCAGTTCAAAGATTGTTCTTGGTTCTATTTTTTCATGTCAAGTATGCAGTATGTAAAAAAGTTGTTTTGTTTTTGTTCAGTCTCTCTTTGTAGCTGTATGGTGTATTATGTGAATACATAGTGTATGTGGTACAACCCACAATATTGTTTTATGTTGCGCGATAAATAAAAAGCTAAAAATGAAAATCATTTGTGGTATGATCAACATTTTTTACATTTTTCTTGTCAATTTTACTTATAGCACGTTAGTTTGGAACTAGAATAACGATCACTCAAAGCACAGTTCAGTTACCTCTTCATGTCCACGTGATGGCAGCACAGCAATATTATGTTCTATCTATCTGTGTCTGTCTCTCACTCCGTCTGTCTGTCTGTCTGTCTGTCTGTCTGTCTGTCTGTCTGTCTGTCTGTCTGTCTGTCTGCCTGTCTGTCTGCGCATGTGCGCCCTTGCAGTAAGAGCCCAGCAGCAGGAGGAAAAGCACGATGATATGCAAAAAATGATGATTTCATTCACCGAGATCAGCTGCCATTCAAATTGGAAGTTTAGCATAGAATAAATCAAACAAATAGACACATTCCCATTTGGAGGGCACTCAGGACAGATTAGCTCTGAATAAAATGTATTTTGCACCTCATCGTGCCTTGCCTCTATCACGACTTCTGGACATGACCCAGTACTTTGTCATTTCTGTCTCGCCCTCCATTACCCAACTGTACACTGTCCCAATCAAATAACCAATGACCAGGTCAACAAATAACATATGTTGGACTGAATCAAACATCCTGCAACATCCAATCCAACATCGTTCAACCTCATCACCCAAATCAAATGAGTCGCCAATCAGTTGCAGGGTGTACTTTGATGCAATAACGTTATTTTCTCTCATAATGGGATGATGGCTTTCCTGCAAGGATTCCTTGGGGGTCTGAGGTTAAAGCATGACCGAAGAATAAGAAGAAGAAGATGCGTCTCGTTTAATCTATAAAATGTCTTGCACAACATTTAATTAGCTTAATTTTAAAAAATCAATTTACACATTTATTTTGGCATACACAACTGTAAACGTAATTTGCCTGATGACACGCAAGAGGAATAGGAGAGTCTCATTTCAGCAGAGAGGAAGAGGCAAAGTGAGAGGGTTTACGCAGCCCAAAATCTGTACACGAAAATATGACCACGAAGTGAGGAATTTTTGTTTGGAGGTGAATGAGAGAGAATCAAATTTGGTCAACAAAAAATGTAATTGCTAATTGGCTACGTGAGGCTAATTTGATCAAAATATAAGTATTGGAACACTTAGGTTGTTACGAATGCGCTGATATAGGTGGACTCATGTCATTTCAGCAACTTTGAAAATAATTCTATAATAATCAGTCCCTCTCTTTCCTTTTCTCCTTCTCCCTTCTCCCCCCCTCTCTCTTCCTCCCCCCCTCTCTGTCCCCCTTTCTCTTTCTCATAAACACATTCACAAATATTGTCACCATTTATACCCCGCACTCAGTTCTCAAGCTGGGCTCAAGCTTAAATCCTGCCCCAAATAAACAGAAAACAAACACAACACCACAACTGGCAGCTACATTCCTTTTTCAGTTCAAAGATTGTTCTTGGTTCTATTTTTTCATGTCAAGTATGCAGTATGTAAAAAAGTTGTTTTGTTTTTGTTCAGTCTCTCTTTGTAGCTGTATGGTGTATTATGTGAATACATAGTGTATGTGGTACAACCCACAATATTGTTTTATGTTGTGCGATAAATAAAAAGCTAAAAATGAAAATCATTTGTGGTATGATCAACATTTTTGACGGTTTGTCAATTTGATTTATAGCATGTTAGTTTGGAACTAGAATAACGATCACTCAAAGCACAGTTCAGTTATCTCTTCATGGCCACGCGATCGCAGCACAGCAATATTGTGTTCTATAGATGGCTGTGTGTGCGCCCGTGCTGCAAAAACCCAGAAGCAGGAGAAAAAAACACAATGATATGTAAAATATGATGATTTCATCCACAGAGCTCAGCTGCCATTCAAATTGGAAGGATAGCATAGAATAAATCAAAATAAATGAAATTCACATTTGCAGGGAACTCAGGGCAGATTAGCTCTGAATAAAATGTGTTCCTGTTGTTCACACACAGATCTGCCCTCTCATTGGCTAGAATGGTCCCATCTCGCCTCCTCTCACCTGCCTGCCTTCCACCTTTGAGAACATGTATTCCCATTGTTAGAGCGGTCGCTCGACTATCTTGTCAATATAATTGTCATGCCCTGATCTGTTTCACCTGTCCTTGTGCTTGTCTCCACACCCTCCAGGTGTCGCCCATCTTCCCCACTTATCCTCTGGGTATTTATACCTGTGTTTTCTGTCTGCCTGTGCCAGTTCGTCTTGTTTGTTCAAGTCAACCAGCGGTTTTTCTCAGCGCCTGGTTCCCCAGTCTCGCGCTCTCGTCCTCCTGGTTTTTGACCCTTGCCTGTCCTGACCCTGTACCCACCCGCCTGACCATGAGCCTGCCTGCCGTCCTGTACCTTGGCCTCTACTCTGGATTATCGACCCCTGCCTGCCTTGACCTGTCGTTTGCCTGCCCCTGTTACAATAAACATTGTTACTTCACACAGTCTGCACTTGGGTCTTACCTTGATTCCTGATAATATTAAATTTGATTTCATACAAACACATTTTCGTCCACGTTCCTTTTCCTCGCCGCCAATCTTCAATAACCTTTGACCTTTTTCAAAAGAATCCGAGAGGACGCAGGAGTTAAGGAAATCCAATTGAGAAAAGGTCAAGGTCTATGTCTACGCCAGCATTAGGTTTTATTTTTCTGGTGGAAGACTTCAATTTCACATCTTCAATTATTTCTTCAATGGGAAATAATTGTGCCAAAGCATTGTTGCCAAGAAGCACTTTGTGGCGAAAATCAATAGGAACTGAAGACTTGTCCTTTGTTCAATGTCATTGACTGAGTGTCCCTCCATTTTTGGTACAGTTAGCATGTCAAAGCCCTGCAGGAAGTAATGACGGTGACCAGGAGCAGTCGTTTCTGAGCAAATCTATTTAAGTGTCAAAAGCAAGACCACTATAATGAAAGAGTCATTTAACAATGCTGCCAAAATGTTCTAATGCACCACAAGAACAAAAAAAAATGCTCACATAAGTGCCAAATCTGTTGTTCTGTCATTGAAATAGGTGATGGCTGGACTTAACTTAGTGTTATATTACTGCAAGATACATTTAATTGCTCTTTACACCTACAGTATGGTTCCCACCTGTTCTTTTATACAGTACAAGCACTTCCCAACCAGCCAACCTGGAGAATATCTTTAAATTAATCTTTACAATTCTTGAAGACACTGAAAATGTCAGTACCAGGGCATTTCCCTCAGAAACCATTTCATATATTTCTCATCAATCCACCATTACTTTGGTCTCAAAATATAATTATTTTCCACATACGAGCCTCATAGCTATCCTAATATCATTTCAGCATTTATTGGAAAGTTAGACTACAGCTCTGAAATACAAATTAAATACACAGGGGTGCAACTTTGGTTTTAGAAGAGGGGGGCATAACTTGGCAGGGGTCTGGGGGGTCCTCCCTTCTTTGGGGGCATCTAAAGCGTTCTACACAATCTAATATGACCCATGGCCCTTCTAGCGGTCTCTATTTAGAACAACAAAGTAAGCAAAAATGCCCACAGTTATCAAGCTAGGTATTAAATATGTTTAAGTGATTGATAAGCCTGAACTAGATCAAAAGTAATTCAACAGTCAATATTGTGTTGCACCTTTAAACAATAGCCTAACAAATGAACAACTCTTTCAAATAAAGTACAAAGACTTTTGAATGTCTTAAGACATCCTCTGTATCAAATTTCTGCCATGTGTTAACACAAATTTTGGTGTGTTAACACATTAACACACAACACATTAACACACAGAAACAGCAGACCCTCCATATAATTCATATCATAGGCATAATAGTACTGTTGACCTCTTTTTACTTGAACACAATATTGCTGGGTCAACCCGTCCTGCCCCTAGGGGTCCACGGCCCTGCAGCGCCCCAACCCAACACACCCCACTCACCTTTAGGATCTTAGTGAAACATTCATTATTGGTTTCAGGTGTGTTTGCCAAGGCCAGAGTGACAACCAACAGGACGGCAGACCCCCAGGGCCAGGACTGAGCAGATAGGGATTGCTTTAATAGGTATCTCCCCTGACGTGGGCATGTTTTCAATACAGACTCCTTTTGTCGTACAGTATTCCATATAAGGCATCCAGACCTTATGAAAGTTGCAGTGTACCCTTAATCTTGTAATAAATCAAGTCTAGTGATACATAACTTGACATTTCTTCCATCCATTGTGGGAGGATAAACAACCTTCCAAAGAATGGCAATGTATTTCGTAGCCGCTATCAAGGCACAAGGCGAGACACAAATGCAGACACAGGTGGCAGATGGTTGGAGTCTTACAATGTTTATTAATCTAAAGCGGTAGACAAGAGAATGGACGTGGACAGGCAAAAAGGTCAAAACCAGATCAGAGTCCAGGAGGTACAGAGTGGCAGACAGGCTCGTGGTCAAGGCAGGCAGAATGGTCAGGCAGGCGGGTTCAAAGTCCAGAAACAAGCAAGGGTCAAAACCCGGGAGGACTAGAAAAAGGAGAATGCAAAAAGCAGGAGAACGGGAAAACCGCTGGTTGACTTTGAAACATACAAGACGAACTGGCACAGAGAGACAGGAAACACAGGGATAAATACACTGGGGAAAATAAGTGACACCTGGAGGGGGTGGAGACAATCACAAGGACAGGTGAAACAGATCAGGGCGTGACAGCCGCTATAAATGCTAGTTTACATAGTTTCTTCTGATTACATAGTTTCAGTCTCCAGTATCAACATTTCCAAGTAAACAAAAACAGGGAGAAGGGAGAATCTGTAGACATGCTGAGATAAAAGAACATAATCTTTGCCAGCATTCAGCCAGCCTTCACAAGACCATAACATATGCAAATATGTCCCTTCAGTGTTTTATACCTCCAGCAGAGGAATAACATTTGTAAGTGCATGATATTCAGTTTCACTGGCATATAGTATGTTCTATGGATGATCTTAAACTGCTGTAATTTATGTCTGAGATTATATGAACATGACTGGGCATTCAAACATATCTCTATCCATTCATCATCAATAGCTTCTACCAGGTCTTCTTCACATTTTTGTTTTATATGCTTTGTGTCGTCGGGAAAAGCCTATCAACCCTTGATGCAGTTTGGAAATCAATTTTAGAGGTTAGTCAGACTGCCTTGTCAATCTTTGAAGCTTCTTGCTTGTCCAGTGTTTGCTGCACAGAGAAAATAAATTGTTGTATCTGCAAAAGTTCACCTCTGCACTGTCACAGACTGGTCTTCCTTGGCTGTCTGACCCTGCAGGGACACCGGTCACCATCTGATCCTGCTAAGACATGATGAGCATAGTGTTGTGTTCTGACTGTGCACCATGACAGTGAAGCCTGTAGAGCTGTTTATACTGTGTCAGTGTGAAAAGTAGGGAATTAGCTATGGAAACGGACAGATCAATAACGTTACATTGCTATACTGACTAATAAAAACTCATATTGAGCTGAATAAACGTCAGAATATCTTCAATCGTTTGGCCGCTGGTTTCATCATTTGATTCAGGTTGTTAGGTTGTTATTCTTCAGAGTAAATAACTCTGAATAACTCTCGGACACTAGAGAAGCTTTAACCAAGTTTAATTCTTCCCAAAGGTTATGTACAGCTGTAATTCAGACAACCCAACATTTCTCCCATATCAGGTATATATAACCCCCTTACGACACTCCTCCTTCTCTCCAATCCTTACATCTTATGGTTCCACAGGAAAGGGGTAGTAAACCTTTATTACTCGCTTCAGGGGATATAGCAATCCTTTGAGCTCCTCCCGTCCACCCAGCACATTCCACAGCCACTGTCTTTCCTTAATATACTATGCATCTGATCTATCATGTCTTTAATATCTCAATGTTCAAAATGTCGAATCCAACAGTCCCTCATCTTGAACAATAGCATCCTAATGTTCAATTTATATAAACTTGGAAATTACTAATAAATGTATAAACAATGATAATAAAACATGAATAAAAAAAACGAACACATTATTAGAAAACATGAATTAAACAAACTAACAAATGGAACAAACAATGAATAAACATTCACCGCGAGGTTTACACATTCAGAGACTTATGGCCTCTGTACTATGATCATACAATTTTATTTCCATCCATCATCACACAACAAAAAGCCATTCCAGCTGAATCTGCTGTCTCCTTCTATGGCTTTTAGTTTCTCCACTTCCCCCTTCTGGTTCCTAAGAGAGTAATAGCACAAGACTTGGAAAGCAACAAAATGACACACAAAACATAACAGTATTAATGATGTGATAAACTATGCATAATTATATATGCATGAAGTCTGAGACCATGACAACTCCCACTCTCTCTTCACCTGACTCTATTCCTCCAGGATACTTTCCTGCTGGGTTCCACAAAAATGAAAGCTCTTAAAAAGCTTCCTCATGCTTTCGCCCAGTCTTCCCCTTTTAGGCCCCAGGGTCCGAGAGCTGTTCACAAAGTCATGTAATTTTCACTTTGTTCCCCATCTCCTCCATTTCACCTGATATGCAAGTGCGTATCCCTATTCCACGTTACATCCTCTTGAGGTATAATTACCCCTCTGTCCTCTATCATATGATGCATTAACCAATAAAGCAGGTAACCCCAAACCAACTATGATGTTTACAGTAGCTCCCAGACCCCACCCATCTGTATGTCTTAGTGGAATCTAGTCTCTCTCTCGCTCTCTCTCGCTCCGCTTCGCTTCACTCACCCATTATGCAGCTGGATCTCACTTCACGTGAGAACTATGCACCCTCCCAAGGAGAGACATGACAATCTTTACCACTGCAGGTACTGTACTGGGTAGTGTGTGTCCCAAACCAACTCTGTCCCAACACCCCCGCCTGGTGTCTCTTGATGTACACTCTATCTCCAGAATTCAGCCCGTGCCCTTGGTTATATCTCTGCTTTCACCTGAGGATATACACACTGCAACACATGGGTCATTTCCTGACAACATCATTTGTGACATTTGAATAACCGCATCCTCTGTCCTCCCATCGGTCCCAATCCATGTGACATGAGTCGTCATAAACTGATATCCCAACAATGCTACTAAAGTAACCACTGCTACTTCCAACATGACCCATGACTATAGTCTCATAATACCCCTCATTTACGCAATAGTCCAATTCCATGCTATCAATATAGCATCCTTCGCTACTAGTACTGCTCCTTCAGTTACTGTCCCTCCAGCGCCTGCCGTGAGAATACCTCCTGCATGTAATCTGTCAAATGTTCACCGGCTGTTAGAAATTGGAGAAAAATGTATGAATTGGGAATAACAAAACGCTGAGTCACAGGTGTCCTGAAAGTTTACCATAATGTCTGAAATGCCACCACTATCTCTTCTACTCTCACCATGATCTAGGTATGTGTAATGTTCAACTAAATCCCCATATTGTGTACAGTTAGCTGTCCTCCCTCTTCTATGAGCAATCTCCTGTAACAATATACAGTCTCTAGGAATGATACTCCTCTATCATTTAATCTAACCCAGAACACACGGTACTCCTCTATCATTACATCTAACCCAGAACACACGGTACTCCTCTATCATTACATCTAACCCAGAACACATGGTACTCCTCTATCATTACATCTAACCCAGAACACACGGTACTCCTCTATCATTACATCTAACCCAGAACACACGGTACTCCTCTATCATTACATCTAACCCAGAACACACGGTACTCCTCTATCATTACATCTAACCCAGAACACACGGTACTCCTCTATCATTACATCTAACCCAGAACACACGGTACTCCTCTATCATTACATCTAACCCAGAACACACGGTACTCCTCTATCATTACATCTAACCCAGAACACACGGTACTCCTCTATCATTACATCTAACCCAGAACACACGGTACTCCTCTATCATTACATCTAACCCAGAACACATGGTACTCCTCTATCATTACATCTAACCCAGAACACACGGTACTCCTCTATCATTACATCTAACCCAGAACACACGGTACTCCTCTATCATTACATCTAACCCAGAACACACGGTACTCCTCTATCATTACATCTAACCCAGAACACACGGTACTCCTCTATCATTACATCTAACCCAGAACACACGGTACTCCACTATCATTACATCTAACCCAGAACACACGGTACTCCTCTATCATTACATCTAACCCAGAACACACAGTACTCCTCTAACATTAAATCTAAAGCAGAACACACGGTACTCCTCTATCATTACATCTAACCCAGAACACACGGTACTCCTCTAACATTAAATCTAACCCAGAACACACGGTACTCCTCTATCATTACATCTAACCCAGAACACACGGTACTCCTCTAACATTACATCTAACCCAGAACACACGGTACTCCTCTAACATTACATCTAACCCAGAACACACGGTACTCCTCTATCATTACATCTAACCCAGAACACACGGTACTCCTCTAACATTACATCTAACCCAGAACACACGGTACTCCTCTATCATTACATCTAACCCAGAACACACGGTACTCCTCTATCATTACATCTAACCCAGAACACACGGTACTCCTCTATCATTACATCTAACCCAGAACACACGGTACTCCTCTATCATTACATCTAACCCAGAACACACGGTACTCCTCTATCATTACATCTAACCCAGAACACACGGTACTCCTCTATCATTACATCTAACCCAGAACACACGGTACTCCTCTATCATTACATCTAACCCAGAACACACGGTACTCCTCTATCATTACATCTAACCCAGAACACACGGTACTCCTCTATCATTACATCTAACCCAGAACACACGGTACTCCTCTATCATTACATCTAACCCAGAACACACGGTACTCCTCTATCATTACATCTAACCCAGAACACACACGTTACTACTCCTAATGCATTTTCTACATTTATAAACATACTAACATTCTCAAATCAGTTAGTCAATATACATCATTCCCGCCTCTGGAACAATGAACAACCTCATGTTCCACAAAACCTAAAAACAAATTGAAAAGAAAAGAGAAACAAAGTACATGTTTAATTACTTAGCACCACTCATTGATGCGATGTAACATAAAAATTCTGAATACAGGGTAAAACAAAAGAGAACAAAAAACTTTCATGGTTGTCCCAAGCTAACATCCAGTGATACCCCTAACAAACCACCTCCTTTCAGGATGACGCTTAGAGATAGGTTTCTGGAGACTCTCTCGGCCAAATAAATGTTAGCAGCGCCCCCACCCCTCATCGTGCTTTAGCAATTCTCTCTCGCTGTATCCCAATCACAACTAAATTGAAAAGACCCCATCCAATAAATCCCACAACACGGCGACATTATCTCTCCACCTGTCACGTCCTGACCATAGAGAGCTCTTATTTTCTATGGTAGAGTAGGTCAGGGCGTGACTGGGGGGTTTATCTAGTGTATTTAGTTCTATGTTGTTTGGTTCTAGTTTCTGTTTTTCTATGTTGGGGTTTTTGGATGATCCCCAATTAGAGGCAGCTGGTCATCATTGTCTCTAATTGGGGATCATATTTAAGTAGTTGTTTTTCCTACCTTTGTTTGTGGGAGATTATTTTTGAGTTAGTGCATGTTGCACCTCTGTCGTCACGGTTTGTGTTTTGTTTTATAGTTTATTGTTTGTTAGGCTAAGTTTCACTATATAATAAAGATGTGGAACGATACGCACGCTGCGCCTTGGTCCATTCCTACACACACACACACGTGACACCACCGAGTCTAACGATTCACTGGTCTCCTTTTCTCCATGATTCTCCATAACCACCACACCACATAAAAAATTGTAAAGTACATTTTAGGTTTGGTAACCCCTATACCAATTCCTCGTGACCCCAGTTCATTTTAGGTTAGGTAACCCCTATACTAATTCCTCGTGACCCCTCCATCCTTTCGTCCATTCTAGAATTCCATTCCAGAATAAGACAACATAAAACTTAAATTTATTTAAAAATAAAACCACATAAAATGTCTAATGATTTAAACAAACCTAAGGCCTTCTGCATTTGCAAGGAGTGTTTGGCCATATCATTTAAATGTTTTACCTTTAGAATCCATTCCCCTGGCATTTCGCCTAGAATCTACAACCCAAAAAACGTTTTCCTGTGGCAAATTTAGCCAATTTTTTATTGTAAGGAATCCGCAATATTTACATGTGGTTCTCTATAACCCTTTCTCTCACCAAGGCAGCCGCCTTAGCCATTTCATCTGCTTTACGATTACCTATGGTGATTTTATCTGTACGACTAGTATGAGGTTCACATTTCACCACTGCTAATTTACTGGGTAACTAACAAAATTTAAAACTCCTAAAGTTTTCCTGAGCGTGCGAGGAGCGTTTGGCCGTGCCAAAGAACGCATGGTTTCTACCCAATCCCGGGTAATTGTTTATCTTGCCCTTAGAATTCGAAACACCCAAATATGTTACCTCTTGCTTTGCTAGTTGTGCTTTGTCATACGATGCTTTATGACCCTGTTCCGCCAAATTGTCTACCAATGTGGTGCGGTCTCGCATATGAGTTTCTTCGTCTTTTGACGTTAATAACAAATCATCCACGTATTGTACTAACACAGAACCTACAAATTGACACCCTTTTAACGATTGTTTCAATGCAAAATGATACCAAGTGGAACTATTTTTAAATCCCATCGGTACTCTACTAAAAGTTAGGTAGAACGTGATCTCATACGTCTTCCATCACATAGAAACTGTAATCTCTATGAACCACTTATCGATCGAACAGAAACTATACACCGCTAGGTGAAAGTTCCATTCTTGCAAATGTCAAAATGATTAGTTGTTGCTCTTTTGAAAAAGATGCAAACTCTTGTATAGCGGCATTTCCTTCGAATGCAGAATCAAATCAAATCACATTTATTTATATAGCCCTTCGTACATCAGCTGATATCTCAAAGTGCTGTACAGAAACCCAGCCTAAAACCCCAAACAGCAAGCAATGCATGTGAAAGAAGCACGGTGGCTAGGAAAAACTCCCTAGGAAAAACTCCCTAGAAAGGCCAAAACCTAGGAAGAAACCTAGAGAGGAACCAGGCTATGAGGGGTGGCCAGTCCTCTTCTGGCTGTGCCGGGTGGATATTATAACAGAACATGGTCAAGATGTTAAAATGTTCATAAATGACCAGCATGGTCAAATAATAATAATCAGAGTAGTTGTCGAGGGTGCAACAAGCACGTCCGGTGAACAGGTCAGGGTTCCATAGCCGCAGGCAGAACAGTTGAAACTGGAGCAGCAGCACGGCCAGGTGGACTGGGGACAGCAAGGAGTCATCATGCCAGGTAGTCCTGAGGCATGGTCCTAGGGCTCAGGTCCTCCGAGAGAAAGAAAGAAAGAGAGAAAGAGAGAATTAGAGAGAGCATATTTAAATTCACACAGGACACCGGATAAGACAAGAGAAATACTCCAGATGTAACAGACTGACCCTAGCCCCCCGACACATAAACTACTGCAGCATAAATACTGGAGGCTGAGACAGGAGGGATCAGAAGACACTGTGGCCCCATCCGATGATACCCCCGGACAGGGCCAAACAGGCAGGATATAACCCCGCCCACTTTGCCAAAGCACAGCCCCCACACCACTAGAGGGATGTCTCCAACCACCAACTTACCGTCCTAAGACAAGGCCGAGTATAGCCCACAAAGATCTCCGCCAACCCAGACAGGAAGACCACGTCAGTGACTCAACCCAGTCAAGTGACGCACCCCTCCCATGGACGGCATGGAAGAACACCAGTAAGCCAGTGACTCAGCCCCTGTAATAGGGTTAGAGGCAGAGAATCCCAGTGGAGAGAGGGGAACCGGCAAGGCAGAGACAGCAAGGGCGGTTCGTTGCTCCAGCCTTTCCGTTCACCTTCACACTCCTGGGCCAGACTATACTTAATCATAGGACCTACTGAAGAGATAAGTCTTCAGTAAAGACTTAAAGGTTGAGACTGAGTCTGCGTCTCTCACATGGGTAGGCAGACCATTCCATAAAAATTGAGCTCTATAGGAGAAAGCCCTACCTCCAGCCGTTTGCTTAGAAATTCTAGAGACAATTAGGAGGCCTGCGTCTTGTGACCGTAGCGTACGTGTAGGTATGTACGGCAGGACCAAATCGGAAAAAGATAGGTAGGAGCAAGCCCATGTAATGCTTTGTAGGTTAGCAGTAAAACCTTGAAATCAGCCCTTGCCTTAACAGGAAGCCAGTGTAGGGAGGCTAGCACTGGAGTAATATGATCAAATGTTTTGGTTCTAGTCAGAATTCTAGCAGCCGTATTTAGCACTAACTGAAGTTTGTTTAGTGCTTTATCCGGGTAGCCGGAAAGTAGAGCATTGCAGTAGTCCAGCCTAGAAGTAACAAAGGCATGGATACATTTTCCTGCATCATTTTTGGACAGAAAGTTTCTGATTTTTGCAATGTTACATAGATGGAAAAAAGCTGTCCTTGAAACAGTCTTGATATGTTCTTCAAAAGAGAGATCAGGGTCCAGAGTAACGCCGAGGTCCTTCACAGTTTTATTTGAGACGACTGTACAACCATCCAGATTAATTGTCAGATTCAACAGAAGATCTCTTTGTTTCTTGGGACCTAGAACAAGCATCTCTGTTTTGTCCGAGTTTAAAAGTAGAAAGTTTGCAGCCATCCACTTCTTTATATCTGAAACACAGGCTTCTAGCGAGGGCAATTTTGAGGCTTTCACCATGTTTCATTGAAATGTACAGCTGTGTGTCGTCCGCATAGCAGTGAAATTTAACATTGTGTTTTCGAATGACATCCCCAAGAGGAAAAATATATAGTGAAAACAATAGTGGTCCTAAAACGGAACCTTGAGGAACACCGAAATTTACAATTGATTTGTCTGAGGACAAACCATTCACAGAGACAAACTGATATCTTTCTGACAGATAAGATCTAAACCAGGCCAGAACTTGTCCATGTAGACCAATTTGGGTTTCCAATCTCTCCAAAACAATGTAGTGATCGATGGTATCAAAAGCGACACTAAGATCTAGGAGCACGAGGACAGATGCAGAGCCTCGGTCTGACGTCATTAAAAGGTCATTTACCACCTTCACAAGTGCAGTCTCAGTGCTATGATGGGGTCTAAAACCAGACTGAAGCGTTTCGTATACATTGTTTGTCTTCAGGAAGGCAGTGAGTTGCTGCGCAACAGCTTTTTCTAAAATTTTTGAGAGGAATGGAAGATTCGATATAGGCCGATAGTTTTTATAATTTCTGGGTCAAGATTCGGCTTTTTCAAGAGAGGCTTTATTACTGCCACTTTTAGTGAGCTTGGTACACATCCGGTGGATAGATAGCCGTTTATTATGTTCAACATAGGAGGGCCAAGCACAGGAAGCAGCTTTTTCAGTAGTTTAGTTGGAATAGGGTCCAGTATGCAGCTTGAGGGTTTAGAGGCCATGATTATTTTCATCATTGTGTCAAGAGATATAGTACTAAAACACTTTAGTATCTACCTTGATCCTAGGTCCTGGCAGAGTTGTGCAGACTCAGGACAATGGAGCTTTGGAGGAATACGCAGATTGAAAGAGGAGTCCGTAATTTGCTTTCTAATGATCATGATCTTTTCCTCAAAGAAGTTCATAAATGTATTACTGCTGAAGTGAAAGCCATCCTCCATTTGCGAATGCTGCTTTTTAGTTAGCTTTGCGACAGTATCAAAAAGAAATTTCGGATTGTTCTTATTTTCCTCAATTAAGTTGGAAAAATAGGATGATCGAGCAGCAGTGAGGGCTCTTCGATACTGCACGGTACTGTCTTTCCAAGCTAGTCGGAAGACTTCCAGTTTGGTGTGCCGCCATTTCCGTTCCAATTTTCTGGAAGCTTGCTTCAGAGCTCGTGTAGGTTCCAGTATCACCATACACTCAATATCACCATACACTCATACACTCAATCGTAAGGGAGCTATCTCCTTACGCTTTGATGATTTTTTCGCTACGTTTCTTAGTCTTATCTCTGCCATTGAAACTATAGTTAGTGATTTTCTCTATGGGCCTATTAACCCCTCGCACGTCTGCGAGGTGAGCGGAGTTATATTCCATTCTCAAAACATCGTCTTGAATTAAATCTACCACCCCCCCAATTACCGTTTTGATCACAGGGTTCAAACCTGCCATCAAAGCAGAAGTGCAAATTCTATCAATACAATCCCGTTCCCAGTCCTTCTGTAGTAGCGTACTGATACTCATTCTGGATTTATCGTGATCCATTTTTTGTTGATAGAATACTGACATCAAAACGCTGGTATATTAAGCTTTTGATTCTGGTTTTATGTCTTTATGCCAAGTCATAATTGCCTCCCTGAAGTCTTTATTTGATTTGAATTCTCCGTCAGCAGGAAAATGTTTTCCAATTTGATCTAATTTGCTAAATTCTTCCCATATTCCAGTCGAATTGGTAGAATGCTTGTGTGCTTCTTTCAGCGCCTCCATGGCTTTATTCAAATCTGCTAGCTCTATATTACAGGGAGAAACAGATCTGTTTGTCGCCATATCAATAGTTATTATTCCCTAAACACTCCCGACAGTGTACAGGGTATTTTAGATTTCTTCACTCCCGTCTATAATACACACCTTCTATTAACTATGTTCTAAGATAGCACTACACACCCCGGATAATAATTCATTGGTCACGGCACTTAATACTTTGTATTAGAACTGATACCATAGCGTCTGCAAATGTATTACTGGAGAATACGGATTACTTAATGGCTTTGTCCTGTATCTCCTCCAATATCCCTATTATAGATAACACACATCACCAAAATGATTCACACTTGTCTTCCTATTTCCACATAATCTACCATGGTTCACTACCCCAACAGGTCACAAAACTAACCTCTTTCACACATACACTCACACCCTGCGCTCTCACGGCCACTGCAACTGGGCCTTTTGCCCTTCTTACGGGTCTATATACCGTTACACTATGGTTTTACCCTCCACAGGACTACCCTGTTCAGGACTTTCCCTGTCTCTGAGATTTTAGCCTCCACAGGCTTTATGCTCGGGACTTTATCTATGAGATTCTACCCTCCACAGGAACTATCCTGCTCGGGACTTATGAGACTTACCCTCCACAGATCTATTCTGCTCGGGACTTACTCTTGAAATTTTACCCTCCACAGGAACTATCCTGCTCGGGACTTATGAGACTTTCCCTTCATAGATCTATTCTGCTAGGGACTTACTCGCTACAAGAATTACCCTCCACAGGATCTTTCCTGCTCGGGACTTACTCTATACTTTAGCATATACCACAAAGCTATGACCGGTCGTTACACAATGGACCTGTAGAATTAAACTTAGGCTCTCCAGGTCGTATCCCATCATTAGTTCAGCCAACGATTCTCATCTCCCCAAGATGTCAAAATGAGTGGAAACAGATATAGGAACTAGCCTACCTTGTTTGTTGCCAGCTCTGCTCCACTGATCTGGACTCTTTTGTTTGACTACAACTCATGGTGAATCCTGCCGACAACGCCATCTGTTAGTTTCTTATTTTTCAGAGTAAATAACTCATGGACACTAGAGAAGCTTTAACAAAGTTTAATTCTTCCCAAAGGTTCTGTACAGCTGTAATTCAGACAACCCAACATTTCTCCCATATCAGGTATATATATCCCCCTTACGACACTCCTCCTTCTCTCCAATCCTTACATCTTATGGTTCCACAGGAAAAGGGTAGTAAACCTTTATTACTCCCTTCAGGGGATCTGACCTCACCTCCTGACCTCAACCCTTCCTTCTTCTAGTCCACAGGTGTCCATCTGCCTCCCCTATAGCAATCCTTTTAGCTCCTCCCGTCCACCCAGCACATTCTATAGCCACTGTCTTTCTACAGATCTCACTCCTTAATATACTATGCGTCTGATCTATCATGTCTTTAATATCTCAATGTTCAAAATGTCGAATCCAACAAGGTCTACTGTGATTGAGGGAAAAATAATAGCTGGCTGACATTAGCCAACATTTGGCTAGCTCTGCTAGCTAATGGTACTTCTGTTGAAACGGTACAAAACAAAGGCTTCAAAACATTTCCATACACACAACAGCTGTTAGATACAGGTAAGTGACAGATAGCTAGAGGCTAGCTACAGCTGAACTGGCTGTGGTATGTACTTGCTAACTAACTACAGTAGCTGCTAGTAGTTCATTCACTTCAGTCGAGAGGGGATGAAACATTAGCTAATGTTACACTACTAGCTCAGCACTGGGAATATATATTTTTTCTCTGTCAAACAGCAGTTACCTTGCCAGCTAGATAAGTCAGCTAAAGAGTAACCAGTTTCTGCTCTGCTTGCTTTTACAACTCAGAAAAAAAGCGCAACACAGAGAGCAGCTGTTCAACTCTCCAGTGCTGGTCCTATACTCCAGCCTTTCAGAAGCTTTTCATTCACACAGACACTGTCCGCTCGCTCTGTGGTCTCCATAATCCAGCCATCTAAAACCGGAAAACAGCCTACCTGACCTCTCTGAGGCATCCGCAATGTCCTAAAGCACCCCCAGTGTTGTATCACAGTGCAATGATACAACTGGGGGGGACAAAAACACCATCCAAAGTGTAATTAATAACTTCACCATGCTCAAGGGATATTCAGCTTCTGCTCTTTTCTTTTCTTTTTTCACATCGACCAATTGGTGCCCTTCTTTGCGAAGCATTGGACAACCTCCCTGGTCTTTGTGGTTGAATCTGTGCTGGAAATTCACTACTCGATTGAGGGACCTTACAGATCATTGTATGTGTGGGGTACAGAGATGGGGTAGTCATTCAAAAATCATATTAACCACTATTATTGAACACGAAATGAATCCATGCAACTTATTATGTGATTTTTAAGCACATTTTTACTCCTGAAGTTACTTAGGCTTGCCATAACAAAGGTGTTGAATATTTATTGACTCAAGACATTTCAGCTTTTAGTTTTTTTACTAATTTCACAGCTGGCTAGTTACACCCAGGACCAGAGCTGGACCAGAGCTACTGCAGACCAGAGCAGTAGTTGTGGTCAGTATTTGTGGTCAGCAGTTATGGTCAGTAGTTTGTTAGTTGTGGTCAGTAGTTGTCAGAAATTGTAGTCAGTAGTTATGTGGTCAGTAATTGTGGTTAGTAGTTGTGTATTTGTGTTGCAGGTTCTTTGGCCCTACAGTATGGATGTGGTCAATAGTTGTGGTCAATAGCTGTGGTGTGGTGATCATTAGTTATGTGGTTCAGCACTTTTGTGGTCAATAGTTATGGTCAGTAGTGTGGTTGTGGTCATTAGTTGTATGGTCAGTAGTTGTGTCAGTAGTGGTGTGGTTGTGGTCAGTAGTTGTGGTCAGTAGTCGTCAGTCGTTTTGGTAAATAGATCTGTGATTCAGTAGTTGTGGTCAGTAGTTTGGTCACTAGTGGTTGTCAGGAATTGTAGTCAGTAGTTATGTGGTCTAGTTGTGGTCAGTATTTGTGGTCAGTAGTTGTGTAGTTGTGTTGTAGGTTCTTTGGGCCCTATAGTATGGATGTGGTCAATAGTTGTGGTCAGTGTCTAAGCTACAGTTGTTGTGTGTGAAAACTGAAAGAAGTGCTTTGAGAAGTGATCGGATGAAATATGAAGTGAGTGAACGGAGACAGCTTTGCTGTATCCAATTCGAGCAGCAGGATCAACTTACAGCCCACCTTTCTCTTACAGACAGGCAAAACCATATGCTAATTTATGTATATTTAAGTAGTTATAATGTATAGTGCATACCAGAGCTGGTGCGAACTAGGAACAGAGCTAGTGTAGGACAGAGCAGTAGTTGGTGTCCGAAATTGTAGTCAGTAGTTGTGTGGTCAGTAGTTGTGCAGTTGTGTTGCAGGATCTTTGAGCCATACAGTATGGACGTGGTCAGTAGTTGTGGTCAGTAGTTATGTGGTTGTGGTCAGTAATAGTGGTCAGTAGTTTTGTGGTTGTGGTCATTAGTTGTGTGGTTCAGTAGTTGTGTGGCTGTGATCAGTAGTTTTGGTCAGTAGTTTTGGTAAATAGGTTTGAGGTTCAGTAGTTGTGGTCAGTAGTTTTGTGGTTGTGGTCAGTAGTTTAAAAAGTATGCTTTAAAAAAACACATTGTTTTGTTGTTTAATTGAAATAAAAAGCCAAACTTATTAGAAAATGAGAACGTACATGGCTCAAACGCAATGCAATTTCATGGAGAAGTGCAAATATGATCTGTAAGATGGTTCTATGATATTTATAAAACATTTAGGAGCAGTATAATGGTGAGTGGACATTCCCCCTTTCTCTTTATATAGGATCTTTATCCAGCTTCTGTGAAAACTTTGGATGTGCGTAAAACCTCTATAATCTAAGTGGCCTTGTCTGTATTATATGCCTATGGGGAGCAATTATGGTGCCTGTAACTGTATTTAACATAGGCTTTTTTTTAAAGTTGTTTTGATTTTATTAGAATTATAAGCTGTCTTTTTAGGTCTTATCAATAGCATGTAATCTTGCTTATTGACAATGTTTGGCATGTCCATGGCAAGACTACAATTTAAAGTAGGCTGTCACGTCCTGACCAGCAGAGGGAGTAGTTGTTTAGTATTGTGGTCAGGACGTGGCAGAAGTACTGGGTATGTGTTTGTCTAGTATTTCTGTTTCTATGTTGGTCTGTGTGGCTCCCGATCAGGGACAGCTGGTTATCGTTGTTCCTGATTGGGAGTCATATATTAGGAGTGTGTTTGTCACCTGGTTTTTGTGGGTTGTTGTATTTCGCACTGCTAGTGAATGTATAGCCTGTGAAACTGTCACTAGTCGTTCTTGTTTATTGGTTTCCCGTGTATGCTTTATTCAAAATAAATATAAAGATGAGTATTCACATCCCGGCTGCGTTTTGGTCGATTCAACACAGCTACACCTGTGACATAGGCCTAGCTCCTATATCAGTGTGAATGTTACAAAGTATGTTTAACAATGTGTTTCCATATTGAAGCAATGCCATTAGAACATTGTGGACTGAACATTTTTCAAAATATTTAGCAAATATAGCGAACTAGGCTATATCGGACTAACATTTGAATTGGAGTTGATATCAACACAATACATAAAAGACCATAAATACACAACTTGAAGCAACCACATATTTAGCCATGGAGCATGTTCTGACTGGCCAATGAGGGGCCAAGCCTCGACACACCCACAACTTATTTATTCATCAAAACCCAGCCCTTTCGCCTCGAGAAACACTCTTTTCACGGCACTTTGATACAGCTACTGACCGGAAGTGACTTTTTCACCCGTCTTTTTTTTAGCAGGTTAGGAGAACTTACGCAGCAGGTTAGGATAATTAATTAGGTTAAGGTTAGGGTAAGGTTTAGGGTCAGGGTTAGTGAAAACGCACTCCTAGCCTGCTACAAAAATCACTTCCTTTCATAGCTGTATCGAATTGGCCTGAAAAGAGTTTGTCCCCTTTCGCTCCGCCGCCAGCTGCTGCACCCATAATTCCTATAATGCTACCTACAGCACCAAGATTTACCATTGCATTAGGTTTGTTAAAATAGAGCCCCTTAACCGCTTACATCTAGACGTTCCGCTAGCGGAACACCTGCTCCAATATCCAATGATAGGCGTGGCGCGAATTACAAATTCCTCAAAAATACATAAACTTCCATTTTTCAAACATATGACTATTTTCCAGCATTTTAAAGACGAGACTCTCCTTTATCTAACCACACTGTCCGATTTCAAAAAGGCTTTACAGCGAAAGCAAAACATTAGATTATGTCAGCAGAGTACCCAGCCAGAAATAATCAGACACCCATTTTTCAAGCTAGCATATAATGTCACAAAAAACAAAACCACAGCTAAATGCAGCACTAACCTTTGATGATCTTCATCAGATGCCACTCCTAGGACATTATGTTATATAATACATGCATGTTTTGTTCAATCAAGTTCATATTTATATCAAAAAACAGCTTTTTACATTAGCATGTGACGTTCAGAACTAGCATACCCCCCGCAAACCTCCGGTGAATTTACTAAATTACTCACGATAAACGTTCACAAAAAACATAACAATTCTTTTAAGAATTATAGATACAGAACTCCTTTGTGCAATCGAGGTGTCCGATTTTAAAATAGCTTTTCGGTGAAAGCACATTCTACAATATTCTGAGTAGATAGCCCAGCCATCACGGCTAGCTATTTAGAAAATAAACGCAGTTGACAGTGAGAGGACGTTTCTTTTTTTGCTGAGTTTAGAAGTAGGGCTCGTCTACCTGGCCTGCGTGCAAATGTAGGCCTATACATGTGCCCATTTGGTGACGTCTGATAGTATTTCTGATTGTCTTAACTCACCCCCACTTTTTAGCTGTGGAGCTTCTCAAAGTAATTTTTCTTCACCTCAGACAGCAAGTAAACAAAGTGTTTTTAGAATCAATTGAGAATGACAATGGCCCACCCAGAGGGAAAACGGGAGGAACCCCTGGGGCGGACTTGCTGAATAGATGCTCTCCTTCGTCATGGATGATCTTAACTTTGAGTCTGAGGAGGAGGCAGTCAAGTATTTGAAAAATATTTCCAGCTCGATAACCACTCGACATGAAAGAGAAAA
This sequence comes from Salmo salar, assembly GCF_965601325.2. Classification (NCBI taxonomy): domain Eukaryota; kingdom Metazoa; phylum Chordata; class Actinopteri; order Salmoniformes; family Salmonidae; genus Salmo; species Salmo salar. Next base: position 12,702,094 of record NC_138314.1, on the reverse strand, counting down.
ATGTAATGCTCTGATCCAGTGGAAACGTCATAAAATACCTGATTACTTCTCATCCCTTTCACAAATAGCTCACTGGCACTGGAAACTCTGAGGGCCCAGAATATTTTATACAATGTTTAAAGTTTGTTAGAGAGAGTTTTTAGATTTATAAAATGTTCATTTATATTTAGATAGAATCTAGACTAACCACAGACAATGTGTCACGCCGTGATCTGTTTCACCTGTCCTTGTGATTGTCTCCACCCCCTCCAGGTGTCACTTATTCTCCCCATTGTATTTATCCCTGTGTTTCCTGTCTCTCTGTGCCAGTTCATCTTGTATGTTAGTCAAGTCAACCAGCGTGTTTTTCCTGTACTCCTTTTGCTATTCTCTTTTTGATAGTCTTCCTGGTTTTGACCCCTGCCTGACTCTGGACTACTTTCCCACCTGCCTGATCATCCTGCCTGCCCTGACCTTGATTCTGCGTGCCTGCCCTTTGGTACCTTTTGGACTCTGAACTGGTTTTGACCCTTTTGCCTGTCCACGACCATTCTCTTGCCTTACAATACAATAAATAAATATTGTAAGACTCCAACCATCTGCCTCCTGTGTCTGCATCTGGGTCTCACCTTGTGTCATGATACAATGATTTTGAGATACAAAGACTATTATAAATTAAATAAAACTGTTCCACGAAAATGTTCATCTGAAAATCAGAACTGGCATGCAGATTGGTTGAAATAGTAAGATAAATTGGCATCCCAAACAAAAAGGTTGCCAACCATTGGTGTAGCCTATTACTGGCAACTTCAGGAGCATAACAGCAGAATCTGCAAAGGCCAAAGGCCAGCAGCAGGGTCAGGAACAGGTTATCTTGATCTCTGGCTCCCTTTGAGTAATTTGTGTCTTCATTATTTAGTCAAAGCGTGCTGAAAACATACAGTTGATTTGATTAAAACACATACATTGTGTCTATATATGGAAAAATATGTTTAAAAAAGAAAAAGAAAACGGTCAACCAATTTATTAATCAAAATATTATTATTTTTTTGTCAGTGGCAGTCTTAGTAAAAATGCAGGAAATGAGCTTTAGATGTTAAAAAAAATTCTGAGCAAGGACCGCCTAAGGCACCACTTTACAACTGGAGTAGGCTGTAGTTATAATGAACAAAAATATTTTACAGAGGTACAGTTCATATTTTATTTTTTTATTTTTTCCACCTTTATTTAACCAGGTAGGCCAGTTGAGAACAAATTCTCATTTACAACTGCGACCTGGCCAAGATAAAGCAAAGCACTGCAACAAAAACAACACAGAGTTACACATGGGATAAACAAACTCTAATTTGAGTGTTAGAGGCTATTTTGTAAATGACATCGCCGAAGTCAAGGATCGGTAGGATACTCAGTTTTACGAGGGTATGTTTAGCAGCATGAGTGAAGGCGGCTTTGTTGCGAAATAGGAAGCCGATTCTAGATTACATTTTGGATTGGAGATGCGAGTCTGGAAGGAGAGTTTACAGTCTAACCAGACACCTAGGTATTTGTAGTTGTCAGAACCGTCCAGAGTAGGGTGGGCGAGTCGGGCAGGCAGGTGCTGGGCAGCGATCGGTTGGAGAGCATGCATTTAATTTTACTAGCATTTAAGAGCAGTTGGAGGCCACAGAAGGAGTGTTGTATGGCATTGAACCTCGTCTGGAGGTTTGTTAACACAGTGTCCAAAGAAGGGCCAGAAGTATGCAGAATGGTGTCGTCTGCGTAGAGGAAATCAGTCAATTGAAATAATTTCATTAGGCCCTAATCTATGGATTTCACATGACTGGGAATACAGATATGCATGTGTTGGTCACAGAAACTTAAAAAAAAGGTAGGGACTTGGATCAGAAAACCAGTCAGTATCTGGTGTGACCACCATTTGCTTCATGCAGCGCAACACATCTCCTTCGCATAGAGTTGATCAGAATGTTGATTGTGGCCTGTGGAATATTGTCCCACTCCTGTGAAATGGCTGTCTGAAGTTGCTGGATATTGGCGGGAAGTGGAACACGCTGTCGTACACATCTATCCAGAGCATCCCAACATGCTCAATGGGTGACATGTCTGGTGACTATGCAGGCCATAGAAGAACTGGGACCTTTTCAGCTTCCAGGAATTGTGTACAGATCCTTGCAACATGGGCCGTGTATTATCATGCTGAAACATGAGGTGATGGTGGCGGATGAATGGCACGATAATGGGCCTCCTGACAACATCACAGTGTCTCTGTGCACTCAAATTGCCAATGATAAAATGTAATTGCGTTGTCCATAGGTTATGCTGGCCCATACCACAACTCCACCGCCACCATGGGGCACTCTGTACACAATGTTGACATCAGCAAACCGCTTGTCCACACGACACCATACACGCTGTCTGCCATCTGCCCGGTACAGTTTTGGGGTTCCAAAGTGGTGCAGCGGTCTAAGGCACTGCATCTCAGCGTTAGAGGCGTCACTACAGACACCCTGGTTCGAATCCAGGCTTTATCACAACCGGCCGTGATTGGGAGTCCCATAGGGTGGTGCACAATTGGCCCAGCATTGTCCGGGTTTGGCCAGTGTAGGCCGTCATTGTAAATAAGAATTTATTCTTAACTGACTTACCTTGTTAAATAAAATAATAATAATAATAATTAAACAGTTGAAACCAGGATTCATCTGTAAGGAGCACACTTCTCCAGCATGCCAGTGGCCATCGAAGGTGAGCATTTGCCCAATAAGGTCAGTTACGACACCGAACTGCAGTCAGGTCAAGACTCTAGTGAGGACGATGAGCATGCAGATGAGCTTCCCTGACACGGTTTCTGTCAGTTTGTGCAGAAATTATTTGGTTGTGAAACCTACAGTTTCATCAGCTGTCCGGGTGGCTGGTCTCAGGTGAAGAAGCTGGATGTGGAGGTCCTGGGCTGGCGTGGTTACACATGGTCTGTGGTTGTGAGGCAGACTGGACGTACTGCCAAATTCTTTAAAACGACGTTGGAGGCGGCTTATGGTAGAGAAATGAACATTAATTTCGGTGATCAGGCCTACCACTGTTGTGTCATCGGCGAACTTAATGATGGTGTTGGAGTCGGGCCTGGCCGTGCAGTCATGAGTGAACAGGGAGTACATGAGGGGACTGAGCATGCACCCCTGAGGGGCCCCCGTGTTGAGGATCAGCGTGGCGGATGTGTTGTTACCTACCCTTACCACCTGGGGGCGGCCCGTCAGGAAATCCAGGATCCAGTTGCAGAGGGAGATGTTTAGTCCCAGGGTCCTTAGCTTAGTGATGAGCTTTGAGGGCACTATGGTGTTGAACGCTGAGCTGTAGTCAATGAATAGCATTCTCACATAGGTGTTCCTTTTTTCCAGGTGTGAAAGTGCAATGTAGAGTGCAATAGAGATTGCATCATCTGTGGATCTGTTGGGGCGGAGTGAGTCTAGGGTTGGAGTGGGTCTAGGGCTTCTGGGATAATGGTGTTGATGTGAGCCATGTCCAGCCTTTCAATGCGTTTCATGGCTACAGACGTGAGTGCTACGGGTCGGTAGTCATTTAGAAAGGTTATCTTAGTGTTCTAGAGCACAGGGACTATGGTGGTCTGCTTGAAACACGTTGGTATTACAGACTCAGACAGGGAGAGGTTGAAAATGTCAGTGAAGACACTTGCCAGTTGGTCAGCGCATGCTCGGAGTACACATCCTGGTAATCCGGCTGGCCCTGCAGCCTTGTGAATATTGACCTGTGGAGAGCGTGATCACACAGTTGTCCGGAACAGCTGACGCTTTCATGCATGTTTCAGTGTTATTTGCCTCGAAGCGAGCATAGAAGTAATTTAGCTCGTCTGGCAGGCTCGTGTCACTGGGCAGCTCTTGGCTGTGCTTCCCTTTGTAATCTGTAATAGTTTGCAAGCCCTGCCACATCCAACGAGCATTGGAGCCGGTGTGGTACGATTCAATCTTAGTCCTGTATCGATGCTTTGCCTGTTTGTTGGTTTGTCGGAGGGCATAGCGGGATTTCTTGTAAGCTTCTGGTTTAGAGTCCTGCTCCTTGAAAGCGGCAGCTCTACCCTTTAGCTCAATGAGAATGTTGCCTGTAATCCATGGCTTCTGGTTGTGGTATGTACGTAGAGAGGGGATGACGTCATCGATGCACTTATTGATGAAGCCAGTGACTGATGTGGTGTACTCCTCAATGCCATCGGAATAGTCCAGGGAACATATTCCAGTCTGTGCAGGCAAAACAGTCCTGTAGCTTAGCATCTGCTTCATCTAACTACTTTTTTATTGACCGAGTCACTGGTGCTTCCTGCTTTAGTTTTCGCTTGTAAGCAGATATCAGGAGGATAGAAATATGGTCAGATTTGCCAAATGGAGGGTGAGGGAGAGCTTTGTACGCGTCTCTGTGTGTGGAGTAAAGGTGGTCTAGAGTTTTTTTCCCCTCTGGTTGCACATTTAACATACTGATAGAAATTAGGTAAAAGTGATTTAAGTTTCCGTGCATTAAAGTCCCCGGCCACTAGGAGCGCTGCCTCTGAATGAGAGTTTTCTTGTTTGCTTATGGCGGTATACAGCACATTGAGTGTGGTTTTAATGCCAGCATCAGTCTGTGGTGGTATGTAGACAGCTATGAAAAATACAGATGAAAACTCTCTAGGTAAATAATGTGGTCTACAGATTATCATGACATACTCTACCTCAGGCGAGCAAAACCTCGAGACTTCCTTAGATATCATGCACCAGCTGTTGTTTACAAATATACATAGGCCCGCGCACTGTGTCTTACCAGAGGCTGCTGTTCTATCCTGCCGATAGAGTGTATAACCCGCCAGCTGTATGTTATTAATGTCATCGTTCAGCAACGACTCAGTGAAACATAAGATATTACAGTTTTTTATGTCCCGTTAGTAGGATATATGTGCTTTCAGTTCGTCCCATTTATTTTCCAGTGATTGAACGTTAGCTAACAGTACGGATGGCAAAGGCAGATTAGCCTCTCGTCGCCTGATCCTCACAAGGCACCTCGATCTCTTTCCGAAAAATCTTTCTCCAGCGAATGACGGTGATGAGGGCCTGTTCGGGTGTTTGAAGTATATCCTTCCTGTCCGACTCATTAAATACAAATTATTTGTCCAATTCGATGTGAGTAACCGCTGTTCTGATGTCCAGAAGCTCTTTTCGGTCATAAGAGACGGTAGCAGCAACATTATGTACAAAATAAGTTACAAAAAATGCGAAAAAACAAATAAAGTAGCACAGTTTGTTAAGAGCCAGTAAAACGGCCGGGGCCTTCCACTCCTCTTTCTATTCTGGTTAGAGCCAGCTTGCGCTGTTCTGTGAAGGGAGTAGTACACAGTGTTGTACGAGATCTTCAGTTTCTTGGCAATTTCTCGCATGGAATAGCCTTCATTTCTCAGAACAAGAATAGCCTGATGAGTTTCAGAAGAAAGTTATTTGTCTCTTGCCATTTTGAGCCTGAAATCGAACACACAAATGCTGATGCTCCAGATACTCTCAACTAGTCTAACGAAGGCCAGTTTTATTGCTTCTTTAATCAGAACAACAGTTTTCAGCTGTGCTAACATAATTGCAAAAGGCTTTTCTAATGATCAATTAGCCTTTTAAAATGATCAACTTGGATTAGCTAACACAACGTGGCATTGGAACACAGGAGTGATGGTTGCTGATAATGGGCCTCTTATGCCTATGTAGATATTCCATAAAAAAAATCTGTCGTTTCCAGCTACACCAGTCATTTACAACATTAACAATGTCTACACTGTATTTCTGATCAATTTGATGTTATTTTAATGGACAAAAAAATTGCTTTTCTTTCAAAAACAAGAACATTTCTAAGTGACCCCAAACATTTGAACTGTAGTGTATATGCTATATGGTACTTGGCGGAGTGCATACATTTTTTGTAGGCCTATGTGTAGTGTAGGCCTGCGTGATCCCTCCAGAAATAGACGTTTATATTTATACGTTGAATTTACATTTTCTTCATTTAGCAGACGCTCTTAACCAGAGCAACTTACAGTTAGTACATTCAACTAGACAAGAAACCACATAGATCACAATGACTGCGTTTACACAGACAGCCCAATTCTGATATTTTTTCCACTAATTGGTCTTTTGACCAATCACATCAGCTCTTTTCACATCAGATCTTTTTCAGAGCTCATCTGATTGGTCAAAAGATCAATTAGTGAAAAAAATACTTGAATTGGCCTGCCTATCTAAACGCAACGAATGATTGTAAGTAAAACATTCCTTAATGGTAGACTCAGCAATTAAGTAGATGCAGAAAGTAAACAGCATAGTGAATCAATTTCTGCAACAACTAAAGTGTGAGGCTCATCTTCTCTGCTGTTTTAGTGGCGTGGCTACCACAATGTAACAGCGTGAAGGGAACCTGTGCACATGTGCAGATACTCTGTGTGACTGTGTGAGAGCGAGGTCTTGCATCTCGCTCTTCTCAATATCTGCGGTGCTGCTCGTGACAGCATCATTTCGCTGAGTCTACCATTTATATCACTGAGGCTGAGCTCCCTGCCATCCAGGAACTCTATACCAGGCGGTGTCAGAGAAAGGCCCCAAAAAATGTTAATGACTCCAGCTACCCAAGTCATAGACTGTTCTCTCTGCTTCTGCCAGGCAAGCGGTACCAATGCACCAAGTCTGGAACCATAGTGGCGTCGTACTACTATGGCTGAACCTGTAAAACAACACATTTCACTGCACCTATCCGGTGTAAGTGACAAAACATTTTTTTTCATAATTTTGGGGGGGAACCAACAGAACCCTGAAAAGCTTCTACCCCCAAGCCACAAGGCTGCTAAATAGCTCATCAAATTCTTATATGGACTCCCTGCATTGGCCTTTAACTGCACTAACTCTCTTGCACTGACTATGCACACACACTGGACTCCACCCACACACACACCGATACCCCAACACACACATACACCCACTCAAACGCAATCACAGATTATCTATCCTGTTGCCTAGTTACTTTACCACTACCTATATGTACATCGCTACCTAAGTTCTCGTATCCATGCACATCGACTCAGTACTGGTACTCCCTGTATATAGCCATGTTATTTTTACTCGTTATTGTTTCTCGTTAAGCACTGTGTATTTTTTCCATATGTAACTGTTTTTGTTTCTTTACTCTGCATTGTTGGAAAAGTACCCGTAAGTAAGCATTTCACTGTTAGTCTACACCTGTTGTTTTATTTGATTTTAATAAAGCAGCTATAAAAGGGACTGTATGTTATTTATAATGAGGGATACGTGGAGAAAATCGGATCTCTGAAATGAAAATGGATGGCCCTCCCTTCAGGAAAAATATATATTTTACCCGATCCTCTGTGAACTCTTGAAAAAAAGAAGTGACCCTCCTCTATACCTAAAATAATAATTGAAACATAAGTGGATAGCAGAGAAAATGCCTACCGTTTACCCTTACTCCTAGGACAGACCAAAGCCTTAGATAGAGATGGCCGCCAGCGCCAACAGAGATGGCTGCCTCGCTTCGCGTTCTTAGGAAACTATGGAGTATTAATTTTTTTAATGTATTATTTCTTACACTGTTACCCCAGGAAATCTTAAGTCCCATTACATACAGCTGGGAGGAACTATTGGATATAAGAGCAACGTCAACTTACCAACATTATGACCAGGAAAACAACTTTCCCGAAGCAGATCCTCTGTTTGGGCCACCACCCAGGACAATGGATCGGATCCCAGCAGGCGACCCGAAACAACAGCGCCGCAGAAGGGACAGATGGAGCGGTCTTCTGGCCAGGCTCCGTAGACGGGCACATCCCCACCGCTCCCAAGTATACTACTTGCCAATGTCCAGTCTCTTGACAACAAGGTAGACAAAATCCCGTGGTCCCGTGTGGCTCAGTTGGTAGAGCATGGTGTTTGCAACGCCAGGGTTGTGGGTTCGATTCCCACGGGGGACCAGTACGGGAAAAAAATGTATGAAATGTATGCATTCACTACTGTAAGTCGCTCTGGATAAGAGCGTCTGCTAAATGACTAAAATGTAAATGTAAAATCGGATTAAGGGTTGCCTTCCAGAGAGACATAAGAGATTGTAACATTCTCTGTTTCACGGAAACATGGCTCACTCAGGATACGTTATCAGAGTCGGTACAGCCACCTGGTTTCTTCATGCATCGCGCCGACAGAAACAAACATCTCTCTGGTAAGAAGAAGAAGGGGGTGTATGCCTTATGATTAACGAGTCGTGATGTGATCATAACAACATACAGGAACTCCAGTTCTTTTGTTCACCTGACCTAGAATTACTTACAATCAAATGCCGACCGCATTATCTACCAAGAGAATTCTCTTCGATTATAATCACAGTCGTGTATATCCCCCCAAGCAGACACCTCGACGGCCCTGAAGAACTTCATTGGACTCTATGTAAACTGGAAACCACATATCCTGAGGCTGCATTTATTGTAGCTGGGGATTTTAACAAGGCTAATCTGAAAACAAGGCTCCCTAAATTTGATCAGCATATCGAATGCGCAACCCGGGCTGGCAAAATCCTGGATCATTGTTACTCTAACTTCTGCGATGCATACAAAGCCCTCCCGGACCCTCCTTTTGGCAAATCTGACCACCACTCCATTTTGTTGCTCCCAGCCTATGACAGCAACTAAAACAGGAAACACCCGTGCTCAGGTCGGTTCAACGCTGGTCCAACCAATCTGATTCCACGCTTCAAGATTGCTTCGATCACGTGGACTGGGATATGTTCCGGATAGCGTCGAACAACAACATTGATGTATACGCTGATTCGGTGAGCGAGTTTATTAGCAAGTGCATCGGTGATGTTGTACCCACGGCGAATATTAAAACCTTCCCCAACCAGAAACCGTGGATTGATGGCAGCATTCGCGCAAAACTGAAAGCGTGAACTACTACTTTTAATCAGGGCAAGGCGACCGGAAACATGACCGAATACAAACAGTGTAGCTATTCCCTCCACAAGGCAATCAAACAAGGTAAGCGTCAGTATAGAGACAAAGTAGAGTCACAATTCAACGGCTCAGACATGAGAGGTATGTGGCAGGGTCTACAGTCAATCACGGACTACAAAAAGAAAACCAGCCCAGTCGCAGACAACGATGTCTTGCTCCCAGACAAACTAAACAACTTCTTTGCTCGCATTGAGGACAATACAGAGCCACGACACGGCCGCTACCTAAACCTGCAGGCTCTCCTTCACCGCAGTCAATGTGAGTAAAACATTTAAACGTGTTAACCCTCGCAAGGCTGCCGGCCCAGACGGCATCCCTAGCCGTGTCCTCAGAGCATGTGCAGACCAGCTGGCTGGTGTGTTTACAGACATATTCAATCAATCCCTATCCCTGTCTGTTGTTCCCACATGCTTCAAGAGGGCCACCATTGTTCCTGTTCCCAAGAAAGCTAAGGTAACTGAGCTAAATGACTATCGCCCCATAGCACTCTCTTCCGTCATCATGAAATGCTTTGAGAGACTAGTCAAGGATCATATCACCTCCACCCTACCTGACACTCTACACCCACTCCAATTTGCTTACTGCCCCAATAGGTCCACAGACGACGCAATCACAATCACACTGCACACTGCCCTAACCCATCCGGACAAGAGGAATATCTATGTAAGAATGCTGTTCATCGATTACAGCTCAGCATTTAACACCATGGTACCCTCCAAAGTCGTCATTAAGCTCGAGACCCTGGGTCTCGACCCCGCCCTGTGCAACTGGGTCCTGGACTTTCTGACAGGACACTCCCAGATGGTGAGGGTAGGAAACAACATCTCCACCCCACTGATCCTCAACACTGGGGCCCCACAAGGGTCCGTTCTCAACACTCTCCTGTACTCCCTGTTCACCCATGACTGCGTGGCCAGGCACGCCTCCAACTCAATCATCAAGTTTGCAGATGACACTACAGTGGTAGGTTTCATTACCAACAACAACGAGACGGCCTACAGGGAGGAGGTGAGGGCCCTCGGAGTGTGGTGTCAGGAAAATAACCTCACACTCAACATCAACAAAACAAAGGAGATGATCGTGGACTTCAGGAAACAGCAGAGGGAGCCCCCCCCTATCCACATCGATGGGACAGTATTGGAGAAGGTGGAAAGTCTTAAGTTCCTCGGCGTACACATCATGGACAAACTGGAATGGTCCACCCACACAGACAGCGTGGTGAAGAAAGCGCAACAGCGCCTCTTCAACCTCAAGAGTATGAAGAAATTTGGTTTGTCACCAAAAACATACAAACTTTTACAGATGCACAATCGAGAGCATCCTGTCAGGCTATATCACTGCCTGGTACGGCAACTGCTCCACTCACAATTGTAAGTCTCTCCAGAGGGTAGTGAGGTGTGCACAACGCATCACTGGGGGCAAACTACCTGCCCTTCAGGACACCTACACCACCCGATGTCACAGGAAGGCCAAAAAGATCATCAAGGACAACAACCACCCGAGCCACTGCCTGTTCACCCCGCTATCATCCAGAAGGCAGTACAGGTGCATCAAAGTTGGGACAGAGAGACTGAAAAACAGATTCTATCTCAAGGCCATCAGACTGTTAAACAGGCATCACTAACATTGAGTAGCTGCTGCCAACATACTGACTCAAATCTCTAGCCTCTTTAATAATTAAACAATGGATGTAATAAATGTATCACTAGTCACTTTAAACAATGCCACTTTATATAATATTTACATATCCTACATTACTCATCTCATATGTATATACTGTACTCTATACCATCTACTGCATCTTGCCTATGCCGTTCGGCCATCGCTCATCCATATATTTATATGTACATATTCTTATTCATTCCTTTGTTGTTGTGAAATTGTTAGATTACTTAGATTAATTGTTAAATTACTTAGATTACTTGTAAATGCACAAGCATTTCGCTACACTCGCATTAACATCTGCTAACCATGTGTATGTGACCAATAACATTTGATTTGATTTGACATGCAGTTTTAGAAGAAAAACAAAAGTTTTGTAAGCATTACATGGCAAAGTAGCCAGAAGGTTGTGGATTTGCAGACCACCAAGCGGTCTAGGGTAGGAGTGAAAAGATATCCATTATAATAAAAGTACTGCATGCATCTATAATCGTATTTGCAGTCAGAGATAAAATAGCCTTTTATAAAAGCATTTCATGCAATTCTACATGACTGGAGACAAGCAGAATATTTTTTAATACCAAAACAGAGCATGACAACGAATGAGCGCATTCTGCAGGACCGGAAACCTTTTTGATTTCTATACAGGCTACTGTTAGATGAGAAAAAAATAAAAATCCTGCAGACTGCTCTTGATAGGATCACTGCTCTTCATTAAGCTTTACGTATCGCCCTCACTGCCTTCGTCAGTGTTTTTGTGCTTAAAAAAAAATGTGCAGCCTTATGTAGACCTAGCCCCACCCGCATCCGTTCCACGCATCGAATGGGGTTGGTGTCGAGGGAAAACAAATAAGTGCATTTCATAAATATTCGAATAAAGTGTGTACATAAAACGTATTAAACACGTCTGTAAAACCACAATGAGGACATCGACCTATAAAGGAAGATTTCATAAATCATTGGGTACAGTGCAAGAAAAACGTCAGAGTAATCTGAAATAGGGGCATAATTCATGTTCAAATTCACAACATAACATTTCATCATTAAGACCTTTAGGAAATAATGTCTGGAGGGTGAAAATCCAAAAACATTCTCTTTTGCTCAGAGTGTTATTTATATCACCTCCCCTGTCTGATATCTTAACTTTCTCTATGCCACAAAATCTAAAAGGTATAAATGTCATGTTTTAGGTCATTAAAATGTACTCCGACTCCTGTCGTTTCTCCTAAATGAACTTTGATGTTCACAGATTCTCTGTTTGATAGAACGAGAGGTTTTACCTACATAGCACAGCCCACATGGACATTTTATAATTTAGATAACATGGGTGATGGAGCACGTAATAATGTCATTTATTTGGAACCGTTTTCCTGTGTGTGGGTGGCAGAAATATTCACACTTCATCATATTGTTGCACTGTGCACAACCTCTGCATTTCTAGCTAGCATTCGGAAGAGGGCGTAAAAGAGCCTAGCTGATTTTCTTTTGTGGCTGGCAGTTGGCATGGACCAATTTATCCGTAAATTGCAACCTCTCCTATATACAATAAAACATGCCAGTGTTTCTTGACAGCATCTCCCACTTTTCGCGAGTTCGAAGTATATGTGGTTGTGAACATTACAGTGTGTTCTTTAGCTCTAGTGGGTCTTTTTTGAAGCAGTTCATCTCGTGTTTTCCCCAATGCCAAATTAAGAGCTTCATCCACACATTGTGGAGAGTAGCCTTGTAGAAACCTATTGCACATTTCTGCAGCTTTTTCTGGATAATCATCGGTGGAGTGGCATATACGGCGCAGTCTGAAAAACTGGCTTCTTGGAAGTTCTCTTTTTAATGGCTCAGGGTGGAAGCTGTCCCCCTGTAATAGAGTATTTCTGTCCATTTCTTTTCTATATAGAGTTGTAAACAGGGTTCCATTTGATTTCTGAATCCACATATCGAGGTAATGAACACGTTTAGTGTTACACTCAATAGTGAGTTTGAGATTGGGGTCAATGTCATTGAGTAGTGCCATAAAGTCTGACAGCTCTTTTCCCGTTCCTCCCCTTATGCAAAAAATGTCATCAATATATCAATACCACTTCAGGACTTTATTCAAAAATGTATTTTAGCTTTCATTATTAACAAAACGTTCTTCAAAAAGACCCACATAAAGGTTAGCATAGCTCGGAGCGAATGTGGAGCCCATCGATGTACCATTTGTTTGGAGGTAATATTCATCATCAAACCTGAAATAGTTATACTTCAAAACATATACAGGCTACTGTTAAAAGAGAGGATAGTCTAAGTTTGGAACAATGCTAATGTTGTCTACCAACTGTAAAAATTGAGCGCAAATGAACCAGTTGCAACTGAAGTATCTGACCATAAATTAATTCGAGAAAAAGCCATTCATTGTTTAACCCTTTCCCACCTACCATCACACAGGTGTGATCGTTCAACAGTGGTCCCTGAAGTGCACGATCACACCCATGTGATTAGAACGCTTATTTAGAACGCTTATTTAGAAGGGCCAGTTTGGAGTGACGCAACAATCAGCATTTGAGCTGGCCACACTTTTTTCAGAAACTATTTACACAAACACAGTCCTTACAAAGTTATGTCCAGAATGTGAGCAGTTTATTTGTGGATGCAATGTTCAGATATTCACAGAACTATCTATAGCATAACACAGTCATCCAATCCGGAAAAATGTAGGCTACATTTGTCCTAGCACTAACTGAGGAAAGATTGAAGCAACACAAGCGGTCATATTTTCTAACTCTCGGCTGACATAAACTACAATATGAATTTGCTAATAGCAATTACTATTTATAATTAATCACATCACGGGTGAGCCCACCATTGATCGAAATAATTGAGTAAAACACTTTCTAGAAATTGAAAGTAATCCGACGATGATTAGTTTCAGCACACAGCCATGCTTTTTTTCCTCACAGAAACCAAAGATAATAAGAGAAGACAAGATGAGTTTGTTCTGTTTATAGTATGCATGTTGAAGGCGTGTGTCGTCAACCATCGTTCACATCCCACCATTCACTTCCTGAAGTTCTCAAAAAATGAGTGAACCCTTACTCACCTCATTTGTTATAGCATCTTTGGTCCGACAGACGATTACGTGAAACCCAGAATGCATTGTATATTAACAAACATGGCTCCAAGCATAGCTGGAATTAGCTAAGCTCATCATAATCAGTACAACCTTCAAAAAAGTATTTTACACACATACTATGTGCCCATTGCAATCTATGCAAGAATCGGAATGCATGATTTATCACCGGTACTTGAAAAACATGTGAATAAAACAGTAAATATACCAGTAATTACCACACAAAACATTTTCTGATAGTGTCCTCTCCACTGTCCATACAGCAACCATGTCGGCCACAGGGAAGGTAGACCACCTGAGGGGAGAGAGAAAAATCAAACCAAACTGCGTGCTTGACTATAACCTCAAAATGGGGGCAGTGGATAAGGCGGACATGATAAACAGCTTTGTAGAATGCACTCAGAAAATGATCAAGTGGTATAAGAAGATATTTGTACATTTTTCCAGGGTAGCTTCAAAACACAACAAGCCAATACTTCTCTGACGCAATTAGCATTGTTTTACAGAGCTAATATAAGAATGTAGCTAGCTACATAAGCACGATTGAATATAACACCATAAGGTTATGAAATGAGTAACGTTACCTCGCTTGTCAGCGGTTTGTGGTTGCTAATTTCTGTATTACCAAATGAGGAGAGACAAACTTAACACACACCAGTCAGAGTTATACTTAAACTACATCTTTAATTATAAGAGCTTTGCATTAGCACTTGACTTTCAATGATTCACCATTTCTAATGAACCATTGAGAGTGTCAACACAATGGCTACTGAGATCTTTATAGCAAGATCCACCCCCTTTTGACATGACAAACCACAGATAGTTAGGAACGGTTCACAAAGAAAGACTGTTACTTGAGAGAGGAGTATCCACAGCCAAATAGCATTCGCTATAAATTATCGTTCAGTTTGGTCCTCTTGACGAGGTTTCTAATCTCGTCCTTGGTACTTCATAGTACAAAAACAACAACTCATCCAATGCCATATATCAATTGTCAACTCTAAATACTCCCATCTCAAGCAAACCCCCTCATGACCCCACTCCTGGACAAGCTCACTGGGGGTAGTGAGCCTCTAGGTCATATACTATCCCAGGATAAGAGCAAGATCTAAGAGAGGACATACAATGGTCCCAGACACTGCCATAAACCTCCCCACAACATAGAAAAGGAGGAAGTGACTTGCTCACAGACATTGTGGAGACAAGTAATTGGTTCCCCATTAATCACGCCATCCCTTCACATGGTTTAAGAATGGGTAAAGACACATTCACATATGAAGACAATGTTTCATTCTGACTTCTCCCCTCTCTGGGCCCCAAGTGACTGAGCCCTAGCTAAGGGAAAAGTACAACTATCAACACCAGAGTCCAAAGGGCACGCCATCCTAATGACAAGTATCTCACATAAGCATATTATACAAATAAAACATCTTAAATATCTATGTTACCCAACTAATTCTGATTCATCCGCCACAGGTTATAAGGAATATACACAAAAATATTATGCTACAGTAGAAACAACATAACACGACATGCAGAAACTATTATAACATAATAAGGCACTTACTTCGACAGAAACGCACACATTTCCAAAGTTATTATTGGCAATGAAAACTATGACTACGATGCAGGCAACAGACGGAAAATGTGAACACGTGTGTGCAGGATGGGAGGTTAGCAAATGTCTGCAGACTTGAACTGCACAAACAATTGGTAAGTGTTTGGGGAATTTTGTCCGGGTCAGAAATGTCCAAAAAATGTATTGGTCCGCAAAAGTAAAAATGACTACTTTTATGTGAATGAATGAGGCGGAACACACCTCAATTCAAACTGTTCTTAGAAAATAAAAAACTTGTTAGAAAAGAATTTGAAATTGACAAGTTGAAAACAGCCTATAAATAAAAACAGGCTGCGTGCCTTGGTTTGAGGGCAGCGCGGATTAAATGTACTGTTGTGTAGCAATCACATTCTGGAATGGAGAGAACTTTCTAACATCACGTGCATAAAAACACTCACGCTGGGGAGACCGTTAGAGATATTTGGAACTCATTAAGGATCGGCGTCCCGTCAATGGGACAGTTGTAAATCATTCAGAGCGTTATGTCAAGATTGCGGATTTTAGAGTAACAACAATTGTCGGTACATAGAAGTGTCTTATATTAACAAGAATTTAAGCGTTCAGCCGATATAACTGCACTGTCCAATTTACAGTAGCTATTACTGAAGTAAAAAATGCCATGCTATTGTTTGAGGAGAGCTCCCAACAATAAAACTTCCTGACTACTTCACGTTTTTTACTTTTTCATTACCGTATATTTTTAGTTTTTCCCTCACTCAACTTTTTTCATTCAACTTTTTCACCCCGGAGGTTTTTATCCTGTTAGGGCTAGGGGGCAGTATTTACACCGCCGGATAAAAAACGTACCCGATTTAATCTGGTTACCACTCCTACCCAGTAACTAGAATATGCATATACTTATTACATATGGATAGAAAACACCCTAAAGTTTCTAAAACTGTTTGAATGGTGTCTGTGAGTATAACAGAACTCATTTGGCAGGCAAAAAACTGAGAAGGTTTCATGCAGGAAGTGGCCTGTCTGACAAGGTGTCGTTCTTCTTGTCTCTGTTTATTGAAGAGTGAGGATCTTAGCTGTCCTGTGACACTTCCTACGGCTACCATAGGGTCTCAGAAGGTGGTAAAAAGCTGAATCGTGGCTTTGCAGGCTCTGGCTGAAAAAAAAAGTAGCGCGTTTGGGTAGTGGCTGGTTACAGTACTGTGAGACTCAGGCTCGTGCCCGCGTTGACCGAAAGCTTTGTTTACTTTCCTCTGTTTACCTAAATGGACATTCCCGGTCGGAATATTATCGCTTTTTTACGAGAAAAATTGCATAAAAATGGATTTTAAACAGCGGTTGACATGCTTCGAAGTACGGTAATGGAATATTTAGATTTTTTTTGTCACGAATTGCGCCATGCGCGCGACCCTGATTTACCATTTCAGATAGTGTCTGGGACGCACGAACAAAACGCCGCTATTCGGATATAACGATGGATTATTTTGGACCAAACCAACATTTGTTATTGAAGTAGCAGTCCTGGGAGTGCATTCTGACGAAGACAACAAAAGGTAATCAAACTTTTATAATAGTAAACCTGATATTGGTGAGTGCTAAACTTGCCGGGTGTCTAAATAGCTAGCCCGTGATGCCTGGGCTATGTACTTAGAATATTGCAAAATGTGCTTTCACCAAAAAGCTATTTTAAAATCGGACATATCGAGTGCATAGAGGAGTTCTGTATCTATAATTCTTAAAATAATTGTTATGCTTTTTGTGAACGTTTATCGTGAGTCATTTAGAAAATTGTTAGTGAATTCGCCGGAAGTTTGCGGGGGGTATGCTAGTTCTGAACGTCACATGCTAATGTAAAAAGCTGGTTTTTGATATAAATATGAACTTGATTGAACAAAACATGCATGTATTGTATAACATAATGTCCTAGGGTTGTCATCTGATGAAGATCATCAAAGGTTAGTGCTGCATTTAGCTGTCTTCTGGGTTTTTGTGACATTATATGCTAGCTTGAAAAATGGGTGTCTGATTATTTCTGGCTTGGTACTCTGCTGACATAATCTAATGTTTTGCTTTCGTTGTAAAGCCTTTTTGAAATCGGACAGTGTGGTTAGATTAACGAGAGTCTTGTCTTTAAATAGCTGTAAAATAGTCATATGTTTGAGAAATTGAAGTAATAGGATTTTAAGGTATTTGAAAATCGCGCCACAGGATTCAACTGGCTGTTACGTAGGTGGGACGAATTCGTCCCGCCTAGCCCTAGAGAGGTTAATGAAGTCAGACCGAGGTTCTGCGTCTGTCCTCGTGCTCCTAGATCTTAGTGCCGCTTTTGATACCATCGATCACCACATTCTTTTGGAGAGATTGGAAACCTGCATTGGTCTACATGGACAAGTTCTGGCCTGGTGTAGGTCTTATCTGTCGGAAAGATTTCTGTTTGTCTCTGTGAATGGTTTGTCCTCTGACAAATCAACTGTAAATTTCGGTGTTCCTCAAGGTTCCGTTTTAGGACCACTATTGTTTTCACTATATATTTTACCTCTTGGGGATGTCATTCAAAAACATAATGTTAAATTTCACTGCTATGCGCATGACACACAGCTGTACATTTCAATGAAACATGGTGAAGCCCCAAAATTGCCCTCGCTAGAAGCCTGTGTCTCAGACATAAGGAAGTGGATGGCTGCAAACTTTCTACTCTTAAACTCGGACAAAACAGAGATGCTTGTTCTAGGTCCCAAGAAACAAAGAGATCTTCTGTTGAATCTGACAATTAATCTAGATGGTTGTACAGTCGTCTCAAATAAAACTGTGAAGGACCTCGGCGTTACTCTGGACCCTGATCTCTCTTTTGAAGAACATATCAAGACTGTTTCAAGGACAGCTTTTTTCCATCTACGTAACATTGCAAAAATCTGAAACTTTCTGTCCAAAAATGACGCAGAAAAATCTATCCATGCCTTTGTTACTTCTAGGTTGGACTATTGCAATGCTCTACTTTCCGGCTACCCGGATAAAGCACTAAATAAACTTCAGTTAGTGCTAAATACGGCTGCTAGAATCCTGACTAGAACCAAAGAATTTGATCATATTACTCCAGTGCTAGCCTCCCTACACTGGCTTCCTGTTAAGGCAAGGGCTGATTTCAAGGTTTTACTGATAACCTACAAAGCATTACATGCTCCTACCTATCTTTGCGATTTGGTCCTGCCGTACACACCTACACGTGCACTACCGTCACAAGACGCGGGCCTCCTAATTGTTCCTAGAATTTCTAAGCAAACAGCTGGAGGCAGGGCTTTCTCCTATAGAGCTCCATTTTTATGGAATAGTCTGCCTACCCATGTGAGAGACGCAGACTCAGTCTCAACCTTTAAGTCTTTACTGAAGACATATCTCTTCAGTAGGTCCTATGATTAAGTGTAGTCTGGCCCAGGGGTGTGAAGGTGAACGGAAAGGCTGGAGCAACGAACCGCCCTTGCTGTCTCTGCCTGGCCGGTTTCCCCTCTTTCCACTGGGATTCTCTGCCTCTACCCCTATTACGGGGGCTGAGTCACTGGCTTACTGGTGTTCTTTCATGCCGTCCCTGGGAGGGGTGCGTCACTTGACTGGGTTGAGTCACTGACGTGGTCTTCCTGTCTGGGGTGGTGCCCCCCTTTGGGCTGTGCCGTGGCGGAGATCTTTGTGGGCTATACTCGGCCTTGTCCCGGGATGGTATGATGGTGGTTGGAGATATCCCTCCAGTGGTGTGGAGGGTGTGCTTTGGCAAAGTGTGTGGGGTTATATCCTACCTGTTTGGCCCTGTCCAGGGGTTTCATTGGATGGGGCCACAGTGTCTCCTGACCCCTCCTGTCTCAGCCTCCAGTATTTATGCTGCAGTAGTTTATGTGTCGGGGGGCTAGAGTCAGTCTGTCACATCTGGAGTATTTCTCTTGTCGTTTCCGGTGTCCTGTGTGAATTTTAAATATGCTCTCTCTAATTCTCTCTTTCTCTTTCTTTCTTTCTCTCTCTCGGAGGACCTGAGCCCTAGGACCATGCCTCAGGACTACCTGGCTTGATGACTCCTTGCTGTCCCCAGTTCACCTGGCCATACTGCTGCTCCAGTTCCAACTGTTCTGCCTGCAGCTATGGAACCCTGACCTGTTCACCGGACGTGCTACCTGTCCCAGACCTGTTGTCCCAGACCTGCTGGAACCCTGACCTATTCACCGGACGTGCTACCTGTCCCAGACCTGCTGTTTTCAACCCTCTAGAGACAGCAGGAGCGGTAGAGATACTCTCAAAGATCGGCTATGAAAAAGCCAACTGACACTTACTCTTGTGTTGCTGACTTGTTGCACCCTCGACAACTACTATGATTATTATTATTTGACAATGCTGGTCATTTATGAACATTTGAACATCTAGGCCATGTGCTGTTATAATCTCCACCCGGCACAGCCAGAGGAGGACTGGCCACCCCTCATAGCCTGGTTCCTCTCTAGGTTTCTTCCTAGGTTTTGGCCTTTCTAGGGAGTTTTTCCTAGCCACCGTGCTTCTACACCTGCATTGCTTGCTGTTTGGGGTTTTAGGCTGGGTTTCTGTACAGCACTTTGAGATATCAGCTGATGTAAGAAGGGCTATATAAATAAAATTGATTTGATTTGATTAGATTTTTTCACTGCGATAGGTTTGATGAATTCACCTCTGAAGGTGAAATGTGTACTTACATTCTGAAATCTTGCTCTGATTTATCATCAAAAGGGTCCCAGAGATAACATGAAGTGTCATTTTGTTAGATAAAATTATTTTTCATATCCTAAAAAAGTCCATATACCATGCACGATCGATTTTGTATTTCCACTCGTTCAATTTGCAAAGAAAGGAATCTGTGAAAATCTCACCTTAAACGTTGTTTCAACGAGTCAAATCACGTTCGTATCTATTCCTCAGAGATCCTAGAAGGTAACAAGACTTCACTATTTCATTAGGGGTGTAGTATACGCCTTCATGGCACACCAATGACGTGGGTGGCCATCTCTTGAATGACTATATCTTTGTCAAATAAGCACCAATCGGGGTCAAACAAAGCTAGCTAGATAGCCAATGAGCTGGGCTTTATGGGAGTACCTGTAAACCATGTATATGCTAACCTTGTACGACAGCATGCCTTTTCATTTTGGCCCAAAATTATAAGGATATTCAGAGTTATGAAGTTATGAAAACTGGTTGATTTGCAAATGTTGAACTTATAATATGGCTACTAATACTTGGAAAGCTATATCAAAGTCCAAGTATACAGATTTGATGATATTCTTGCAGAAAAAAATGGAATATGAATGCGAATGTCTCACGATTTGCCCAAATGTACATGGGGACTTCACACTAAAAGTCTTGAGGATCAGTCATACTGCTAGCTGGCTCCCCTTGTGTTCAGTGCTACAGGTGGCAACAATGTCATACACTTGATTTCTTAAATGGCAGGCTACAGCCTTGAAATAAAATTATAGCCTAAATAATACATTTTCGTTCCTTCTTGGCTACCTGGCTTGCTCCTGACTGATTGAGAGGTAGTATGTTGTTTAATAGCTTGTTGAAATGTCTAACGTCAATTGAGCAAAGTAAATGTTTAGTCTCCTATAGAAGGTTGTAGTCTATGAAGATCATAGAGACAAACAAAAGATGTCCCATTTGCATTAGTCTGGTCTTTCCTCGGTGTTTTACAGCTTGTTTCTAGGATAAAGCATTGTGACTAAAGCATGTAAAAAATAATGGCTTTATATAATCAGGTCCATACAGTGCCATACCCCTTGACTTTTCAAAATGTTGTTACGTTACAGCCTTATCCTGTCTGGGCTAGGGGGCAGTATTTTCACGGCCGGATGAAAAACGTATCCAATTTAAACAGGTTACTACTCTGGCCCAGAAACTAGAATATGCATATTATTAGTGGATTTGGATAGAAAACACTCTGAAGTTTCTAAAACCGTTTGAATGGTGTCTGTGAGTATAACAGAACTCATATGGCAGGCAAAAACCTGAGAAAATTCCAAGCAGGAAGTGAAAAGTCTGGGAATTGTAGTTCTTTTGATTCTCTATCGAAGCTCCAGTGTCTGTGGGGTGACGTTGCACTTCCTAAGGCTTCCATTGGCTGTCTAAAGCCTTCAGAAAGTGTTTTGAGCATTTTCCTGTCACTGGGCAGAGTATAGGAGCTCAGTTACTGAGTGGTCTGCCTGGCAACAAAGGGATTGGATATGCTCGGTCCCACGAGCGCGCCCCTCCTTCTTTTTCTTCTTGAATGAATATGCTATTGTCCGGTTGGAATATTATCGCAATTTTACGTTAAAAATACCATAAAGATTGATTTTAAACAGCGTTTGACATGCTTCTAAGTACGGTAATGGAACATTTTGACTTTGTCTCTCGTTCCGCGCTCGCGCGTTATGCCTTTGGATAAGTGATCTGTACACACGAACAAAACAGAGGTATTTGGACATAAATATGGATTATTTGGAACAAAAACATTTCTTGTGGAAGTAGCAGTCCTGGGAGTGCATTCTGACAAAGCAAAGGTAATACAATATTTCTAATACTAATTCTGAGTTTAGGTTGCCCCGAATTTGGCGAGTATCTGAATAGCTTGCCGTTAATTACAATTTTTTATTATTGAATATTTAAAACATACAATATCCTTGCTGTGAAGCCGCTCAACAACTACATCACATTAGTCATCTAACAGACTCTCTGCTGGCCACCCTCTTCGGATTTCCACTCACCATATATCTTTCAACTATGCTGTAATGTTTAACATACAATTTCAATCTATCTAATCGAATAGAATCCACAGATTGCGAATTGAAGATAAATACTTTTACTAAGAGTATTAGTATTTTAGTAATTGACTGACCCGGTCTCTCCATATCTCCCAACAGTACTATTTCTAGGGTAAATTTTAGATCAATGATCAATGCATTTTCAGCCATACCTGAACCTGAGACCAGAAACAGGCTACCTGAGGGCAATACCAAAATAAATGGACAATTGATTCTGTATTCTCACAACAAAATCGGCAGAGCTTTGATGATTGTATGCCCCAAATATTCAACATTTTGTTGGAAAGAAATCTATATAATAATTTTTGCTGAAAAGCACGAAGTTTTGAATCTTACGTCGTTTTATATATCAACTCATACACCCTTTACCACGGAATCGGTACATCAAAAATTTCTTCCCAACTATTTTGCAAACTGTATGGCACAGCTGTCAACATCCTGGTCCTCAAATGGAACTGGTATACTTTCCTATTTATGCTATTTTTATTCCCCAGTTTTGATCCTTTATATTGGGCAGACAGACCAGTTCCCTTCCTCCTCCCACTGCCACTTGCAAAACAGCAATTTTTAAACAATAGATTAGCTTTTCTTAGTTATCTACTTGAGAACCATTTAGGGTTCAAGTAAAACTTTTGAATAAGTGAAGCTTTTAGAGAGAGGTTTAGTGCTTTTATATTTAATTATCTCAACCCACCCAATTCATATTCATTATATAGATAGGCACACTTTATCTTGTCTAGTTTAGCGTCCCATATTTTTTGCTTATATGTTTTGAAAAACAAATCATCAGGAGTAGGCAGCGCCACAAGTAAGTCAGTAAACTGAGACATGACTAAGGAGTTAATCGGGGCAATTTTTCCATAAATAGACAGGTATTCACCACTCCATGGTTGCAGGATCTTTGTGGAGAGCTCATTTATATCTTTTGTGACATGAATAACAAGTATGTCTACTTCAACGTCAGCCTGAAACTGCAGGGTAATGTAAAAGTTTTATTTTTTAAAGATCCAATACGTAATATTGTACACTTATCATAATTAGGTTTTAGTCCAGAGAGTACAGAAAAGTTATCTAGATCTTCAATGAAACATTGCAGGAGTCTAGCTTGCGGACTTAACATAAAACTTGAGTCATCGGCATACATGGACACTTTTGTTTTTAAGCCTTTGATTTCTAATCCTCTATTGTTGTTATTTGATCTGATTTTAATAGCTAGCATTTCGATGGCCATAACGAATAGATATGGTGACAGCGGACAGAGCCCGAACTTGAACCCGATTGAACATCTCTGGAGAGACCTGAAAATAGCTGTGCAGCCACACTCCCCATCCAACCTGACAGAGCTTGAGAAATCTGCAGAGAAGAATGCGAGAAACTCCACAAATACAGGTGTGCCAAGCTTGTAGCGTCATACCCAAGAAGACTCGAGGTTGTAATCACTGCCAAAGTTGCTTCAACAAAGTTCTGAGTAAAGGGTCTGAATACTTATGTAAATATTATATTTCTGTTTTTAATTTTAATACATTTGCAAAAATTTCTAAAAACTGTTTTTGCTTTGTCATTATGGGGTATTGTGTAGATTGATGAGGGTGAAATTAAAAAAAAAATCCATTTTAGAATAAGGCTGTAAGGTAACAAAATGTGGAAAAAGTTGAAGGGTCTGAATACTTTCCAAATGCACTGTATATATCTACATATTTTTTTTAATCTTAAGTTGACAAGGGGTAGGCCTATGCTTTTAGCCAATTTATTTAACAAAAGCCACAATACCCTCAGATACCCCCTTAATGAGCCCAGGTTTTAACTTACACACCAAGCTCTTCACTGACAAAGATATTTAAGGTGGGCATGGTGACTAGGGTTGAATAGCGAGAACTGGGCTACTGAGATTTACCACCCAAATCCAGTCTCTTTTCCAGGGATAAATAACTGCGAGAAATGATACATTATTTATATGAACAGCATGACGTAAAATGGAACTGTTAAATTGTATGCATTGTCTAAATCTGGCTTCTCTATGCCCTTCTCTCTGCTATCTGCATGATCAATCACCAATGCTCAGGGTGGGATCAGACAGCGCATAGCCACATCTAATTCTCAGAGAGCATAGCCACATTTACAGGCTTTTATGCTTTTCTGTGAAGTAGCCTATATATCATTGACTATGTATTAGATAATGGCACAATAATTGTGGCTTTTTTGGGCTTGGGCTCATAATATGTCTTTAATGTAGGGCTCATAAAATGTATTTAATGTATGGCTCATCAGGCTCAGGTAGCATCAGGCTTGAATGTTAATGCCGATCAAAGCTCTAATGAAATCCAGATATAGGCTATTAATATGCTTTTGAATGACACTTCCAGTTTTGGTGGGAAATACCGGGTTACCAGGGAGAAAAGTGATTTATTCTTGGGATGGAACATTTGTAATATACTGGGTAAAGATTCAACCCTAATGGTGACTGAAGGAATTGTCTAACGAAAACCATGGACAGTAGACTATATTTTTGTCTGTCAAACAGGTAGGCCTACCGCTTATTTCTTGAATATGAAGAGATAGGCTCCAATACAAAGACGTTTTGTTGTTAGTAGACTTATGTCAAATTAAAATGAAGACGGTTTAAATGAATTAGGCCTTCTCGAATTAACCCACTTTCAGCACCCATGCGCTGTCCATCTCCGCGGCTGCCGCTTCATAGTAATGTAAATTATGTAAATTACTCGATATGGCTTGTTGTGAGGTCAATAACTCTGATAAATAGCTTCATTATGGACAACATATTGTTTTTATTCAAATCAATTATAGCCATAACAAGCTTACCTCCGGTCCTCCTTCTCATCTTCGCACTCTACCTGTCAAATGAATAGGATATCTGTAGGCCTAGTCCTCACGCACAGATTTTTTCTACAAATTGACTCACCTCCTGAAGTGCCACCATACACAGCACAGTCATTGGTTAGGCAGTACAAAACAGTCTACATCATCAAGAGCAGGGCAGGCCGGGGCTCATGATTGGGAACACCTATCCATTGCAGTGTGTAATGCAATGTAGCCTAGTTTTATCTACACCATCCAAGCAGTGCAAAATCTCGGGAAAGAAGTACATTTTCTTAGAAATATAACTTGGCCCAGTGCTTCTCCGAGCATACACTTTGTATAGCCTAGGCCTGTAGCCTATAGTATAGGCTGTGGATAATTTTATTGAGACCACACAAGGCAAACTTGATATTGTGTAACGGGCGTCGTATAGAGGGGACCAAGGCGCAGCGTGTTGAGTGCTCATAATTGTAATTTTAATGAAAACGAACACTTTGACAAAAGAAACAAAACGACAGCCAACAGTTCTGTCAGGTTACATTAACGAAAAAGAAAACAACTACCCACGAAAACCAAGTGGGAAAAGGCTGCCTAAGTATGGCTTCCAATTAGAGACAACGATAGACAGCTGCCTCTGATTGGAAACCATACCAGGCCAAAACATAGAAACAAAAACATAGAATGCCCACCGCCTATCACACCCCGACCTAACTAAACAGAAAAAATAACAGTTCTCCTAGGTCAGGGCGTGACAGTACCCCCCCCCCCCCCCAAAGGTGCGGACTCCCGGCCGCAAACCTGAACCTATAGGGGAGGGTCCGGGTGGGCATCTGTACTTGGCGGCGGCTCTGGTTCGGGGCGTAGCACCCCCACCACCTGCTGATCCCCCCGCTTCTGTGTCTCCGGAGGAACCAGACCGTGGATCATCGCCGGAGGCTTTGGAACGCCAACCGCCGCCGAAGACTCCGGGCCGCGGGCCACCGCCGAAGGCTACAGAGCGTCGCCGGAGGCTTCGGACTGGGGAGCGTCGCCGGAGAAAATCAAAAGAAATCAGTCAAGACCTCAGAAAATAAATTGTAGACCTCCACAAGTCTGATTCATCTCTGGGAGCATTTTCCAAACGCCACGTTCATCTATACAAACAATAGTACGCAAGTATAAACACCATGGGACCACGCAGCCGTCATACCACTCAGGAAGGAGACGCATTCTGTCTCCTAGAGATGAACATACTTTGGTGCGAAAAGTGCAAATCAATCCCAGAACATCAGCAAAGGACCTTGTGAAGATGCTGGAGGAAACAGTATCTATAAAAGTATCTATATCACTGTAAAACGAGTCCTATATCGCCATAACCTGAAAGGCCGCTCAGCAAGGAAGAAGCCACTGCTCCAAAGCCGCCATAAAAAAGCCAGACTACGGTTTTGCAACGGCACATGGGGACAAAGATCATACTTTTTGGAGAATTATCCTCTGGTCTGTTGAAAGAAAAATAGAACTGTTTGGCCATAATGACCATCGTTATGTTTGGAGGAAAAAGGGGGACGCTTGCAAGCCGAAGAACACCATCCCAACCGTGAAGCACGGGGGTGGCAGCATCATGTTGTGGGGTGAGTTTTTTATGACTACCTCATCTCTGTACCCCACTTATGCAATTATCTGTAAGGTCCCTCAGTCAAGCAGTTAATTTCAGGCACCCATTGGTAAAAAAGCAGACATTGAATATCCCTTTGAGTATGGTGAAGTTATTAATTACACTTTATACAATGGGTGAGTCTAATCCTGACTGCTGATTGCTTAAAACCGCATTCCAGCCGGTGTCTATACCGGCTAAATCTATGATTTTGAAATGCCTATTTACTCTGTTCCATCCGACTGCGCAATCCCCTGTCTCATCAGCCCAGCCAGGCAATTTATTAACTTGATCTCCACTATAAAAAGCATCGAGACATTATCTCACATTTCTTTTAGACTAACATTGAGTTTTCAACATCGGAGATTTGTATAAACCTTGCTGTCTGTCTCTCCGACATTTGCAATATTATTTTAATATTCAAATTTGATCTCCAGCTGTCCTATTTCAGGAGATGGGACAAGACAGCGAGGCAGGCAGCGTTTCTCAGCCAAAATCATGAATCAGATAGCATATTTTTAATGGATATATACAAATAAATGTCAATTGAAAAAAGGTAAAATGAAATGAAGTGCAGTGTCACGGCTGTCGTAGGAATGAACGGACCAAAGTGCAGCGTGTGTGTCATTCCACATTTTATTTATACTGTGAAACTATGCAATACATAAATAAACTGAATGACAAAAAACAACAAACCGTGACGCAGAGGTGAAACATACACTACTCAAAATTAATCTCTCACAAACCCAGGTAGAAAAAAACCCTACTTAAGTATGATCTCCAATTAGAGACAACGAGGACCAGCTGCCTCTAATTGGAGATCATCCCAAACAAAACCAACATAGAAATACAAAACTAGAACATGACAACATAGAAAAACTAAACTAGAAAAAAAACCTGTCACACCCTGACCTACTCTACCATAGAAAATAACATCTTTCTATGGTCAGGATGCGACAGTACCCCCCCCCGAAGGTTCGGACTCCGAACACACCTAAACAAAACAACCCCCCCGAAGGTAGGGTGGGTAACTACTGTCTATGGCGGCTCTGGTCCCGGGCTGCGGGCCGTCGCCGGAGGTCCCGGGCTGCGGGCCGTCGCCGGAGGTCCCGGGCTGCGGGCCGTCGCCGGAAGCTCTGGACTGGGAACTGTCGCCGGAAGCTCTGGACTGGGAACTGTCGCCGGAAGCTCTGGACTGGGAACTGTCGCCGGAAGCTCTGGACTGGGAATGCACACTGGAGGCCTGATGTGTGGGGCTGGCACAGGTGGTGCCAGACTGGTAACACACACCTCAGGGTGAATGCGGGGAGCAGGAACAGGACACCCTGGACTGGGCAGGCACACTGGAGGCCTGATGCGTGGGGCTGGCACAGGTGGCGCCAGACTGGTAACACACACCTCAGGGCAAGTGCGAGGAGCAGGCACAGGGCGTACCAGGCTGGATAGACTCACTGGAGGCCGGGTACGTGGCGCAGGCACAGGATATACTGGGCCATGGAGGCGCACTGGTGAAAGTTGAATTCATCTACCAGTGTCTGGTGGAAAGCAGGCAACCATGTTTTCCTCTAGGATTTTGCCTGTGCTTAGCTCCATTCTGTAAATGTTTTATCCTGAAAAACTCTCCAGTCCTTAACGATTACAAGCATACCCATAACATGATGCAGCCACCACTATGCTTGAACATTTGAAGACTGGTACTCAGTAATGTGTTGTATTGGATTTGCCCCAAACATAACACTTTATATTCAGGACAAAAAGTTAATTGCATTTCCACATAGTATTACTTTAGTGCTGTGTGCTACGGGTGGGTGCTGCTATGGTGACCAGTGAGCTGAGATAAGGCGGGGCTTTACCTAGCAAAGACGGGCGGGCAGGTGCTGCTGGTGATCGGTTGAAGAGCATGCATTTAGTTTTACTTACATTTAAGAGCAGTTGGAGGCCACGGAAGGAGAGTTGTATGGCATTGAAGCTCGTCTGGAGGTTAGTTAACACAGTGTCCAAAGAAGGGCCAGAAGTATACAGAATGGTATCGTCTGCGTAGAGGTGGATCAGAGAATCACCAGCAGCTAGAGCGACATCATTGATGTATACAGAGAAAAGAGTCGGCCCGAGAATTGAACCCTGTGGCACCCCCATAGAGACTGCCAGAGGTCCGGACAACAGGCCCTCCGATTTGACACACTGAACTCTGTCTGAGAAGTCGTTGGTGAACCAGGCGAGGCAGTCATTTGGGAAACCAAGGCTGTTGAGTCTGCCGATAAGAATGTGGTGATTGACAGAGTCGAAAGCCTTGGCCAGGTCTATGAATACAGCTGCACAGTATTGTCTCAAATCGATGGAGGTTATGATATCGTTTAGGATCTTGAGCGTGGCTGAGGTGCACCCATGACCAGCTCGGAAACCAGATTGCATAGCGGAGAAGGTACAGTGGGATAAGAAATGGTTGGTGATCTGTTTGTTAACTTGGCTTTCGAAGACCTTAGAAAATGCAGGGTAGCATAGATATAGGTCTGTAGCAGTTTGGGTCTAGAGGTGTCTCCCCCTTTGAAGAGAGGGATGACCGCGGCAGCTTTCCAATCTTTGGGGATCTCAGTCGATACGAAAGAGAGGTTGAACAGGCTAGTAATAGGGGTTGCAACAATTTCGTCTGATAATTTTAGAAAGAGAGGGTCCAGATTGTCTAGCCCTGCTGATTTGTAGGGGTCCAGATTTTGCAGCTCTTTCAGAACATCAGCTGTCTGGATTTTGTTGAAGGAGAAATGGGGGAGGCGTGGGCAAGTTGCTGTGGTGGGTGCAGGGCTGTTGACCAGGGTAAGGGTGGCCAGGTGGAAAGCATGGCCAGCCGTGGAAAAATGCTCTCAATTATCGTGGATTTATCGGTGGTGACAGTGTTTCCTAGCCTCAGTGCAGTGGGCAGCTGGGAGGAGGTGCTCTTATACTCCATGGACTTTACAGTGTCCAATAACTTTTTGGAGTTTGTGCTGCAGGATGCACATTTCTGTTTGAAAAAGCTAGCCTTAGCTTTCCTAACTGCCTGAGTATATTGGTTCTTAACTTCCCTGAAAAGTTGCATATCACGGGGGCTATTCGATGCTAATGCAGTATGCCACAGGATGTGTTTGTGCTGGTCAAGGGCAGTCAGGTCTGGAGTGAACCACGGGCTATACCTGTTCCTGGTTCTACATTTTTTTAATGGGGCTTGCTTATTTCAGAATGTGAGGAAAGCATTTTAAAGAGCAGCCAGGCATCGTCAATATCCTTCCAGGATACCCTTGCCAGGTTGATTAGAAAGGCCTGCTCGTTGAAGTGTTTGAGGGAGCATTTGACAGTGATGAGGGGTGGTCGTTTGACCGCAGACCCATTACGGATGCAAGCAATGAGGCAGTGATCGCTGAGATCCTGGTTGAAGACAGCAGAAGTGTAATTGGAGGGCAGATTGGTTAGGATGATATCTTTGAGGGTGCCTGTGTTTATGGATTTGGGGTTGTACCTGGTAGGTTCATTGATCATTTGTGTGAGATTGAGGGCATCAAGCTTAGATTGTAGGATGGCCGGGGTGTTAAGCATGTGCCAGTTTAGGTCACCTAACAGCACGAGCTCTGAAGATAGATGGGGGGCAATCAATTCACATATGGTGTCCAGGGCACAGCTGGGGACAGAAGGTGGTCTATAGCAAGCGGTAATGGTGAGAGACTTGTTTCTGGAAAGGTGGATTTTTTAAAGTAGAAGCACAAATTGTTTGGGCACAGACCTGGATAGTATAATAGAACTCTGCAGGCCTTCTCTGCAGTAGATTGCAACTCTGCCCCTTTTGGCAGTTCTATCTTGTCGGAAAATGTTATAGCTAGGGATGGAAATTTCAGGTCTTTTGGTGGCCTTCCTAAGCCAGGATTCAGACATGTCTAGGACATCCGGGTTGGCAGAGTGTGTTAAAGCAGTGAATAAAACAAACTTATGGAGGAGGCTTCTAATGTTAACATGCATGAAACCAAGGCTTTTACGGTTACAGGAGTCAACAAATGAGAGCGCCTGGGGAATGGGAGTGGAGCAGGGCCTGGATTAACCTCTACATCACCAGAGGAGCAGAGGAGGAGTAGGATAAGGGTAAGGCTAAAGGCTATATGAACTGTTCGTCTAGTACGTTTGGAACAGAGAGTAAAAGGAGCATGTTTCTGGGCACGGTAGAATAGATTCAATTAATAATGTACGGACAAAGGTATGGTAGGAAGTGAATACAGTGGAGGTAAACCTAGGTATTGAGTGATGATGAGAGAGGTATTGTCTCTAGAGACATCAATTAAACCAGGGGAGGTCACCGCATGTGTGGGAGGTAGGACAAGAGGGTTAACTGAGGCATATTGAGCAGGGCTGGAGGCTCTACAGTGAAATAAGACAATCACTAACCAAAACAGCAATGGACAAGGCGTATTGACATTAGGGAGAGGCATGCGTAGCCGAGTGATCATATGGTCCAGTGAGTAGTTGGGCGCGCTGGAGACACGGCGATTCAGACAGCTAGCGGGCCGGGGCTAGCAGGCTAGCAGAAGGGCCTTAGAGGGACGTCGCGACGGAAGCAGTCTGTTGTAGCCCCCTCGTGCGGTTACGTCGGCAGAGCAGTCGTGTTGGATCAGCAGGGTTCCGTGTAGTAAAAGGGCCCAGGCCAATTGGAAAAATAGGTATAGTAGCCCAAGAAATTGAGTGATGGACCTCTTCAGCTAACAGTCCGGTATGCTCTAGACAGCTAGCGGGCCGTGGCTAGCAGGCTAGCAGATGGGCATTCAGGAGACGTCGCGAAGGAGCAGCCTGTTGAAAAAAAAAAAACCTCGGGCGGATTACGTCGGTCGTCCAGTCGTGATGGATCGGCTGGGCTCCGTATCGGCAATAAAGGGGTCCAGGCCAATTGGCAAAATAGGTATTGTAGCCCAAGAAGTGGCTGATGGACCTCTTCAGCTAGCCGGGAGATGGGCCTAGCAGAGGCTGGCTCCAGGCTAATTGGTGCTTGCTTCTGGACAAAGACGTTAGCCAGGAGAAGCCAATCGGATAGCAGCTAGCTAGATGCGATGATCCAGGTGAAGAGGTTCAGAGCTTGCGGTAGGAATCCGGAGATATGGAGAAAAATAAGTCTGATAAGATCTGGGTTGAATTATGCTGTGCAGACTGGCAAGAGTTGTCCGGGCTAAAGGTTAGCTGATGACCGCTAGCAGTGGCTAGCTGACTACTAGCTAGTAGCTAGTTAGCTGGCTAGCTTCTGTTGGCGGTTCCGGTTCTAAAGTAAAGAAAATAGCAGATCCATACCACTTTGGGTGAGGCGGGTTGCAGGAGAGTATGGTGAAGTTGGGGTTAAGAAAAATACTGTATAAAAATATATGTGAAGAAAAAATATATAAAAAGATATATATAAAGATATATACACGGGACACGACAAGACAAAGATAAAGACGCCTGACTGCTACGCCATCTTGGAAGAATGACTCAGGGGTGTGAATACTTATGTAAATAAGATATTTCAGTATTTCATTTTCAATAAATTCACTGTCATGTATACTGTACGTAATTAAATAGTACGCATAATGAACCTGTCACCACTACAGCAGCGACACTGGGGTAATAAATGGTTGCCACGTCAACAACTGCATCCATCCCAATTATACAAACATCCAAAGCATTGGATAATGAATAAACAAACCAAAACACTTCCATGTATGATGACATGATTATCAGTCTCCCTACGCCATTCAAAACTACAGATCGTCCTTGATAAACATCTAAAACATCTGATAATTAATAAATCAACCAGAAAACATCTATTTATGTTGATTATCAGTCTCCCTACGTTATTCATAAGAGCGTCTTGCCCACCTGCTCTCCATGATGGTCTAATTAATAAAAAAATTTACGGATTTAATTGGCGTCTCCTCTCCATCTGCTCCATGGTCTCTGAGAGGGATAGAGTAACCAGCATTCAGTAAGCCTCGTCTGAGCTATAACAGCCTATAGGATGTTTCTGCCGTGAGGCAGCTTGATTTACAAAATGTTGATTGCTGAGGAATGTGATTGTTTTTCTTGATTATATTGTATTTTATTTTAAATTGTATACTGAGTGCCAAGAAGAGATGCATCAGGTTCCATATTTTCTCTTTTGTATGATTGAACCGGTGATCAAACCCCCAACCTGGCCAAGGCTTTCGACTCTGTCAATCACCACATTCATATCAACAGACTCAATAGCCTTGGCTTCTCAAATGACTGCCTCACCTGGTTCATCAACTACTTCTCTGATGGAGTTCAGTGTATCAAATCGGAGGGCCTGTTGTCCGGACCTCTGGCAGTCTCTATGGGGGTGCCACAGGGCTCAATTCTCGGGCCGACTCTTTTCTCTGTATATATCAATGATGTCGCTCTTGCTGCTGGTGATTCTCTGATCCACCTCTACGCAGACGACACCATTCTGTATACATCTGGCCCTTCTTTGGACACTGTGCTAAAAAACCAACAAAAAACGAGCTTCAGCGCCATACAACACTCCTTCCGTAGCCTCCAACTGCTTTTAAATGCTAGTAAAACGAAATGCATGCTCTTCAACCGATTGCTGCCCGCTCCCTCCCACCCGACTAGCATCACTACTCTGGACGGTTCTGACCTAGAATATGTGGACTAGAGGTCGACCGATTATGATTTTTCAACGCCGATACCGATTATTGGGGGGCCAAAAAAAGCCGATGCCGATCTATTGGACAATTCTTTTAAATGTATTTGTAAACTGTCAGAGCAGCTTACCGATCACTCTACCTGTACACAGCCAATCTGTAAATAGCACACCCGACTACCTCATCCCCATGTTTACTTACCCTCTTGCTCTTTTGCACCCCAGTATCTCTACTTGCACATCATCATCTGCACATATATCACTCCAGTATTAATGCTAAGTTGTAATTTTATTCGCCTCTATGGCCTATTTATTGCCTACTTCCCTATTTTTCTACATTTGCACATGTTCTTCCACCATCCCCAAACTCGGTTTGTGTGTTTGACATTTCTATTGATCTTGATCTTTATTTTGTGTTATTGACTGTACGTTTGTTTATGTGTAACTCTGTGTTGTTGTTTTTGTCGCACTGCTATGCTTTATCTTGGCCAGGTCGCAGTTGTACATGAGAACTTGTTCTCAACTGGCCTGCCTGGTTAAATAAAGGTGACATTATTATGTTTTTAAATACAAAAACCTTCCAATATCAACAAAACAAAGGAGATGATCGTGGACTTCAGGAAACAGCAGAGGGAGCACATCACTGACAAACTGAAATGGTCCACCCACACAGACAGTGTGGCTTGGCACCTAAATCCCTCACTAACTTTTACAGATGCAGAATTGAGAGCATCCTGTCGGGCTGTATCACCGTCTGGTACAGCAACTGCACCGCCTGCAACCGCAGGACTCTCCAGATGGTGGTGCGGTATGCCTAACGCATCGACGGGGTCGAACTGCCTGCCCTCCAGGACACCTACAGCACCCAATGTCACAGGAAGGACAAAAAGATCATCAAGGACAACAACCACCCGAGCCACTGCCTGTTCACCCCGCTATCATCCAGAAGGCGAGGTCAGTACAGGTGCATCAAAGCTGGGACCGAGAGACTGAAAAACTGCTTCTATCTCAAGGCCATCAGACTGTTAAATAGCCATCACTAGCACATTAGAGGCTGCTGCCTATATACATAGACTTGAAATCACTGGCCACTTAAATAAATGGAACACTAGTCACTTTAATAAGGTTTGCATATTTTGCATTACTCATCTCATATGTATATACTGTATTCTATTCTATTCTACTGTATCTTAGTCTATGCCGCTCTGACATTGCTCGTCCATATATTGATATATTCTTAATTCCATTCCTTTACTTAGATTTGTGTGTATTGGGTATATGTTGTGAAATTGTTAAATATTACTTGTTAGATATTACTGCACTGTCGGAGCTAGAAACACAAGCATTTCGCTACACCCGCAATAATATCTGCTAAACACGTGTATGTGACCAATATAATTTGATTTGATTTATCAGGGCGGACACTCTAACCACAAGGTCACTGAGTTCATGTTGAGTAGGGTACATGCCACAGTCTAATGAAAACTACACCATTCCTTTATTTGTCTGTCAGCTGTCTGTCTGTCAAAGTGAGGGATTGACCACCCAACAGGCATGCTCACACCCAGGGGCATCGCTAGGCTTATTTTAGGGGGGTGAGTAGATGTTTAAGCTTTCAGTTAAATTTGTACAGCACATGACAGCATATGTCTTACTTTGTTAGGCATAAGTAAATTATGGGTCATGCAGAAAGAGAGGCTTCTATGCAAGGCAGAGATCAACATGCGAGCTGTATAAGTGAGAGAGAGCAAGCATGCCCAGAGAAAGAGGAACAGCGAACAGATCCAGAGAGAGAGGGACAACAAACAGATCCAGAGAGAGAGGAACAGCGAACCGATCCAGAGAGAGAGGGACAACACACAGATCCAGAGAGGGAGGGACAACAAACAGATCCAGAGAGGGAGGGACAACAAACAGATCCAGAGAGAGAGGGACAACACACAGCTCCAGACAGGGAAGGAGAACAAACAGATCCAGAGAAAGAGGAACAGCGAACCGATCCAGAGAGAGAGGGACAACACACAGATCCAGAGAGGGAGGGACAACACACAGATCCAGAGAGGGAGGGACAACAAACAGATCCAGAGAGGGAGGGACAACAAACAGATCCAGAGAGAGAGGAACAACAAACAGCTCCAGACAGGGAGGGAGAACAAACAGATCCAGAGAAAGAAAGTAATCATGCCACTGCAGCAACTCCTTCCAGAAATGAGAGCGATTTAGGTGACAAAGACACAGGGCCCAGACAAGTAAAGCTGAATAGCTATCCCCACAAATGTTTTGGTACATTGAAAAGGGCATTACAGCACTGCTGGTTTGAGAAATACAATTGGGTAGAGTACTCTGTCCACAAAAACGCAGCTTTCTGCTTTCCATGTAGAGTTTTTGGCAAAAACATAAAATTTGATTATGCAAAAATTGGAAAAAAGCTTTGTTTATCTTTGGTAAACATGAAATGGCACAAAAGCACAGAGACAGTGTTGTGGCATGGCAAAGCTACCAGGCAACCAGCAGTCATGGGAATATTGCTCAGATCTTAACATCTGCTCATGCTAGTGATATTGCAGAGAGAAGGGAGTATCTGAGGAGAATTGTTGCGGTCACCTCAATGTTAGGAAGACAGGGACTCTCTTTCCGTGCCAATGATGAATCTAGTGAAAGCACAAATAGAGGGAACTTTCTTGAATGTATGGCGCTTTTGAAGGAGTTTGACCCTTTCCTGCAAAGGTACAATACTCCATCAAATGGGACGTATCTCTCTCTAGAATCTCAGAATAATATGATCGCATGCTGTGCTCAAGAGATTATGGACACCATGGTCTCTGAGATGTCAAAGTCTGGAATGCATGCCATTATGGCGGATGAGGTCAGGGATGGGCAGTCTGAACAGTTGGCTCTGTGTGTTAGGTTTGTGACAGAGGGGACAGTTAAGTAGCTTTTACTAGCACTAGCAGGTAGACATTTCACGAATTGTGGTCCCCCCCCCCCCACTCCTGGCTCTCTCTTCTCCTGTAGCTCCAAGGCATAGCGATTGGTCTCTGCTATGTCTCCCACCAGCTCCTCTGTCAGAAACAACTTGAACCACTCTGCATCAGATGGAAATGGTAAGGGGCTTTGCACTCCAGACTGGGACTCATCAAAACGAACAGCAGGGCCAGGAGGGGTGAAATGGCTGGCGGCCTTCCAGCTACCACAGAACTCCTGTACGTCATCCACTGTCGGTCTGCCTCCATCATCACCAGCATCTTCAAAGGGAACCGGGACTTTGTCAATGGAACCTCAGATTCAGGGTTCTCATTGGCTGGGGGGCAGCTTCTCACTGTCACAGTCAGAATCTGATTCCTGACTTTCATACTCAGACTCATTGTCAGAATTTAAAAAAATATCCAGAATTTCCCCGTTTGTGAGTTGTCTCCTTTTCGAAAGACATTGCTAATGCTACAGTTTAGCTCACAAGCTACATACATAAACAACACTGAATGGCTCAGAGTGGGAGTGAGAGGTTATGTAATTGACTGCCGGCACACGCCATTTGTATCAATAAATCACTATCAGAAAATGTTTTGTGTGGTAATTGATCTATTTACTGTTTTATTCACGTTTTCAAGTAACGGGGATAAATCATGCATTCCGATTCTTGCATAGATTGTAATGGGCACATTGTATGTGTGTAAAATACTTTTTTGAAGGTTGTACTGATTATGATGAGCTAAGCTAATTCCAGCTATGTGTGGAGCCATGTTTGTTGACATACAATGCATTCTGGGTTTCACGTAATCGTCTGTCTGACCAAAGATGCTATAACAAAATGAGGTGAGTAAGGGTTCACTCCTTTTTTGAGAACTTCAGGAAGTGAATGGTGGGATGTGAACGATGGTAGACGACACACCCCTTCAAAATGCATACTATAAACAGAACAAACTCATCTTGTCTTCTCTTATCTTTGGTTTCTGTGAGGAAAAAAAGCATGGCGGCACAATGAAACTAATCATAGGATTACCTTCGATTTCTAGAAAGTGTTTTACTCAATTATTTCGATCAATGGTGAGTTCCACATTTGAATAATAGTGAAACTTATCAAAACAACAAAGATATAACGATGTGAAATACATTGCGCACATAAGCACACATACAAAACAAAACAATATCCCACATCGCAGGTGGGAAAAGGAACACACTAAGTATGATCCCCAATTAGAGGCAACGATTATCAGCTGCATCCAATTAGGAACCATACACATACACCAACATTTGAGACTGGGATGGAGGTTCACCTTCCTGCAGGACAATGACCCTAAGGATACTGCTAAAGCAACACTCAAGTGGTTTAAGGAGAAACATTTAAATGTCTTGGAATGGCCTAGTCAAAGCCCAGACATCTATCCAATTGAGAATCTCTGGTATGACTTAAAGATTGCTGTACACCAGCGGAACCCATCCAACTTGAAGGAGCTGGAGCAGTTTTGCCTTGAAGAATGGAGAAAATCCCAGTGGTTAGATGTGCCAAGCTTATAGAGACATATCCCAAGAGACTTGCAGCTGTAATTACTGTAATTAACGCTCGTTTTCAGTTTTTTGTCTTATTTCTTGTTTGTTTCACAATAAAAAAATATTTTGCATCTTCAAAGTGGTAGGCATGTTGTGTAAATCAAATGACACAAACCCTCAAAAAAAAATATATTTTAATTCCAGGTTATAAGGCAACAAAATAGGAAAAATGCCAAGGGGGGTGAATACATTCACAAGGCACTGTATGTCTTTGTCTTTAAAAACCAATACAAAATATATATTTTTTAAATATTTAAATTGTACCTGCAAAACCCCAGTTTCAATGTCAACAGTGAAGAGGCAACTCTGGGACGCTGGCCTTCTAGGTAGAGTTGCAAAGAAAAGCCATATCTCAGACTGGCCAATAGAAAGAAAAGATTAAGATGGGCAAAGGAACACAGACACTAGACAGAGGACTTCTACCTAGAAGGCCAGCATTCCGGAGTCGCCTCTTCTCTTTGTTGACGTTGAGACTGGCGTTTTGCGGGTACTATTTAATGAAGCTGCCAGTTGAGGAATTGTGAGGCATCTGTTTCTCAAACTAGACACTCTAATGTACTTGTCCTCTTGCTCAGTTGTGCACTGGGGCCTCCCACTCCTCTTTCTATTCTGGTTAGAGACAGTTTGCGCTGCTCTGTGAAGGGAGTAGTACACAGCGTTGTACGAGATCTTCAGTTTCTTGGCAATTTCTCTCATGGAATAGCCTTCATTTCTCAGAACAAGAATAGACTGACGAGTTTCAGAAGAACATCTCAAGACATCAGTAAGGAAGTTAAAGCTTGCAAATGGGTCTTCCAAATGGACAATGACCCCAAGCATACTTCCAAAGTTGTGGCAAAATGGCTTAAGGACAACAAAGTCACGGTATTGGAGTGGCCATCACAAAGCCCTGACCTCAAACCTATAGAACATTTGTGGGCAGAACTGAAAAAGTGTGTGCGAGTAAGGAGGCCTACAAACCTGACTCAGTTACACCAGCTCTGTCAGGAGGAATGGGCCAAAATTCACCCAACTTATTGTGGGAAGCTTGTGGAAGGCTACCCAAAACATTTGACCCAAGTTAAACAATTTAAAGGCAATGCTACCAAATACTAATTGAGTGTATGTAAACTTCTGACCCACTGTGAATGTGATGAAAGAAATAAAAGCTGAAATAAATCATTCTCTCTACTATTATTCTGACATTTCACATTCTTAAAATAAAGTGGTGATCCTAACTGACCCAAGACAGGGAGTTTTACTAGGATTAAATGTCAGGAAGTGTGCAAAACTGAGTTTAAATGTATTTGGCTAAGGTGTATGTAAACTTCTGACTTCAACTGTAGCTACATTTCTTAACAAAAGACTCTCGTCTTAGTATGCCAGAGCGCAGATTAATTGATGAATTTTTGAATGCTCAACACCTATTGAATATGTAAACGTTGGCAAAACAAAGCGTAATTCAATTGTTGCCAGCAACACAGGTACAGTCACAAACGCTCTTGATAACTTGAAAAAAGCAGGGCATGATACACTAGCACAGGATGTAGTGATGGGTCGTTCGCGAACTTGTAGGTGAACATTGGTAGCCGGCTCGCATATCAGAAGAGCCAAATCTATTTATAAAAATATTTAAAAATTAAGATTTGAATATTTAAATGAATTGAATTAACTAATTCAAAGAACTAAAACATAAATAAAATAATATAGGCCTAAATGCTCAAGCGCACACATTCAATCTGACTGTCTGCTCAGACTAACAGCCTCACCTGTTGTTCCTGTCAATCAGACACGCAGTGTCAACCAATGAACCAAAGATGCGTGAGGGAGGGCCGAGCCAACTCACTCACAGTCACACACTTAGCAGCCGAGGAGAGAGAGGAAGGACAGCTGTGAAAACAACAGCTGGAAAAGGAGTCGGAAGCACTATAGCATTTGGATGCATTTTAATAATGTAGACAATGTTAGAGCACAGTGTAGAATTTGCCAAAACAAAATCTCATATCAAGCCGGTTCTACGCACAACCTACACCGGCACATGCGAACTGTGCACCCAACTGTGAAGCTACTGTAGCTGTAGCGGAGCTTCGAGAAACTAGCGGGCCTGCTAGTGATAGTGGTGGAGCCAGCACCTCCACACGTGGAGATGTATCCACTCAGTCAAGTAGGCCTACTCCGCGACCCACAGCAACGCAGTCTTCTGCCAAAGTCTATGTCTGTAGCAAAACAAGGCCAAATTGATATTGCATTGGCTAAAACGATTGCCAGCCATTTTTCGATCATGGAGGACAGAGGTTTTAGAAATTATAGCAATAGTCTAAATCTAATGTATACAATTCCAAGCAGGAAAACCCTTTCAAAATCACTTATTCCACAACTGTACTAGAGCACACAGGAATCAATGCGGGAAAGAGTCCAAAAAGCAACTGCAGTTTGCCTTACCACTGACTGCTGGACATCATGGGTAACCACTTCTTAAATGTAGGTTACATGTCACTTCATTGAAGATGTCTAGCTGTCTTCTGGACTGCTTTGAGTTCAGCGACAGACACACCTCAGAAAACTTGGCAGAGGAACTGTTGAGAGTGGCCAGAGAATGGCAAGTAGATGGAAAAGGGGTCTGTTGTGTTAGCGACAATGCAGCTAACATAACCAAAGCCAAGAAAATGTTAAAACGGACCCATCATCCATGTCTTGCCCACACAATCAACCTGATTGTAAGAGATGCTCTGAAGGTGATGAAGCCCACTGTGGACAAAGTGAAAGCATCTGTGGAATAGTTCCACAGGAGCACAGTAGGTGCTGAAAAACTAAAGTCTACACAACGCCAGATGGGGATGCCTGAGCTGAGGCCTAAACAAGACTGCACTACAAGGTGGAATTCAACATTTTATATGTTGAAGCGGTTTCTTGAGTCAAAGGATCCCATCATCTCTACCCTGCCATTGTCAATGCACCTGCTGATGCTCTGACCCAAGAGGAATGGGAGGTGGTGGAGGAGGTGTGCAGAGTCCTGGAACCCTTTGAGCAGGTCACTGTGGAGATCAGTGGAGAGAGCTACAGTAAGCAGTTATTACTACATCCTTATTTAATCCAGTATTATATATGCACCGTAATTTCCGGACTATTGAGCGCACCTGAATATAAGCCGCACCCACTGAATTTTAAAATAATTATTATTTTGAACATAAATAAGCCGCACATGTCTATAAGCCGCAGGTGCCTACTGGTACATTGAAACAAATGAACTTTACACAGGCTTTAACGAAACACGGCTTGTAACAAAAATAAATAGGCTTTAACAAAACACGGCTTGTAACAAAAAGAAATAGGCTTTAACGAAACACGGCTTGTAACAAAAAACTAAAAATTTGCAGTAAACAGTAGCCTACCAAGAAAGTCATTGGTCACCATCTTCCTCCTCCTGTGCACTGAAACCACTGAAGTCATCTCCTTTCAAAAAAAATTGAAAGTGGGAAAAATCCATATATTAGCCGCGTCATTGTTTAAGCCGCGAGGTTCAAAGCGTGGGAAAAAAGTTGCGGCTTATAGTCCGGAAATTACGGTATATGAGTAGTAGATGAGAACGTAGTATCAGTAGACAAAACATGAACCTTAACTAATAAGTTACTGTTCTCTCTTTTCAGCTATGTGACAGCCTAAAAAATGATACTCCTGTGTAAGGGTCTGCAGCGAATCACAGCCAGCCGTCAGAGAGAAGCAAACGTAACCACAGGACATGTGACAGAGTTGACGGACACCCTATGTTCATCAATGGACAGAAAGTTCCACAGAATGGAATATAATCACGTGCTATCAGAAACCGCTGCACTTGACCCCAGGTTTAACAAGTTAGTCCTCTGTGATGCCAGAGCGATTGACGAGGCTCTTCAGAGAATAACCTCAGCAGCAGGGAGGGACAGCCCCGGCAGTCAGCTGGCTCAGGCACCAGGGCAACAGGAAGAAGAGGGATCAGATGGAGCAGAAGCACCAGCAGTAGTGCCACAAACGTCTGCTGTTTGGATGCTGTTAGACGAGAGAGCAACTGGGGATGCAGCACGAAGGAATCCCTCAGCAGATGCCATAATGGAGGTCCGATTCTATTTGAAGGAGCCCCTGAGTTGGTGGAAGAACAAGGCCTCTGTCTACCCACGGCTTACTAAAGTCATGACAGGGAGACTCTGCATAGTGGCCACATCCATACCCTCTGAGAGGGTCTTCTCGAAAACGGGACAAATAATTACGGAGAGAAGAAACCGCATCAGCCCCTCGAAAGTGAGGTAGCTTGCATTTCTGAATGCAAATCTCTCATAAGAGCAAAATATGGTCAGCATTGCTGTGTGCTGCTGGTAATAACATGGCAATAAAGAAGAGAGAGAAAAGAGGGACCAGTTTAATGTTTTAAGTGGGATGCTGAAGTTTTGCACATTGTTATTTATTTTTCTTTGATATGGTGCAATATTCTATTATTATGTTGTTCAGATTGTATTCGTTTTGTATTGTTACGTTTATATGCACTTTGTTCATATATATTAAAAAGTTATACTTTAAATGCACATGTGTAATAGCATCCTTCTTTTTTACATTTATTTTAATTTGTGGGATGCTGCAGTTTTGCAAATTTATACTTTAAATGCAAATGTTTAATATCATTATTTTTCATAACAAACCAATGCATTTTAAATAAATTGTGGTTAAGGTAGAGTATGATTTTATTTAAGAATATAATTAGAATTCTTTTAACACCAATCATAGTCAAACTATCGCAAACTGTTTGACTTGAAAAAATACAAAACATATTTTTTTAAAGAGCTGTTTGGGAGCCAAAAGAGCCCGCTCTTTTTGGTGAGCTGAGCCGGCTCACTGAAAAGAGCCAGAATGCCCATCACTAACAGGATGCCGCGCTGTGAAACATCGCTTCCCATTAATTTCAATGGAAGGAAAGCGGTGAGAAGCGGAGAGGGCGGGGTCCTTTGGGTGGTGCGAAGGTGGCGCTGGAGGCGGTGAAAAATATAAACTTTTCCTAACTTTATGCCAATCACCAGCAGCGACCGCTGGGTGATGACCAATCATATCGAGTGGTTCCCATGACGAATTTTACGCTATGCGATGGAAGCAAATGTAAGTGATTATAACGTCATAACGAATCATGCAAAAAAAATTACAGCTGACAGAAATATGTTAGTTAATGTAGACAAACGATTATGCATATTTTTTTTAATCATTTAGTTAATTTACGAAAATTGCGATTTAGCAAGCTAGCTGACTAGCTAACATTAGCTAGCTGGCTAGCTTTATGGGTGTTGTGAGAGTATGAAATTGTAATTCTGGTTGTTTAATATTTTAGGGACTCCTGAAACAACCAGCAACCAAGCTGTCGTCTTGTGAAACAGTGGATGTAAAGAATCTAGCTAGCTAAAGCATTTACTGCAAATTGAATGTACAATTTTGTAAGCTTCCCTTGGGGGTACTGTCACGTCCTGACCAGCAGAGGGAGTAATTGTCTTAGTATTTGGTCAGGACGTGGCAGAAGGGTATTTGTTTTGTATGGTTTAGGTTGAGTGTGAATATTGTAGGGGTGTTTGATTTATTATTTCCGGGTTTTGGTTTATGTTCTATGTTTTGTATTACTAGGTTCATTCTAGTTCTTTGTATTTCTATGTCTAGGTAATTGGGTGTTGGACTCTCAATTGGAGGCAGGTGTTTTTAGTTGCCTCTGATTTGCCTCTGAGTCCTATATATAGGTATGTGTTTTGTTTGTAGTTTGTGGGTAGTTGTATTTCGCACTGCTGTGAGTATTAGCCTGTGAAACTGTCGGTCTGTCGTTCTTTGTTTTCTTGTTTTTCTGTGTTCACATTTAG
Source organism: Salmo salar (assembly GCF_965601325.2). NCBI lineage: Eukaryota > Metazoa > Chordata > Actinopteri > Salmoniformes > Salmonidae > Salmo > Salmo salar. The sequence goes on along the minus strand of NC_138314.1, from coordinate 12,658,456 downwards.
TTAATAAAATATAATGATGAACATGCAACCCGCTGCGCCTTGGTCCTCTCTACCGAACGACACCCGTTACACTTCAACAGTGTTTACCAATCTTGGTCCTGGGACATTGTAACTAATAGACTGGAAACAGGATTTAACTAGTTAAAGGCTGATTTGTAATTCATATATACAGAAATAGAATTTAAAAAACAGTACACTACGCCCTTCATCTGCATTGATCTGATAAACACAGGATAGGTGTAGTATTTCATCAAATGAGACTTAATTTCAACCAGTAGAGAATGTGAAACACTTTATTGAAAGAAGTTCATTATCCAAGTGTTATAAATACATGCATTAATATTATAATTGTAATATTATAAATACAAGTTCAATCTGTACTTCAATGCACATCTGTTGTGAATTATAAAAACAGAGGAAGAAAGAGGAGGTGGCGAGAGAGGTGTAAAAGACAGAAAGGGAAAGAGGTAAGAACATAGGAGCAGGGATATGAATAATGAATCAGTGCTACACAAATATTCTCTCAGTTCATCACAATTACATAAGTGTCTCTAGTCAGCCTGAAGGTTATCTTAAAAGCGGGTGAGGTTGCGATGATGGGACTGGGGGTTGGCATCCTCTCTCACAACAAAACACATCTGCAGACGAGAGACAGATGGAGAGAGAGATCTAAGCCTTGTGTTTTTAGTTTTTATTCTAACATTGTTTCTCATCATAATAATCAGGAGGTGAAATGCAAAACTAACCTTGGATCATTAACTCTGGGACTACTGTGTCTCTATCTATATTTCAATGTAAAGCATCCCTTTAATAATACTTCTTGTTGAGCTGACCAAGTGACCTCTCACCTCTGATCATGCTGTGCCCTCTATGTAGCCAGTTCAGATGAGGGAGGGGTTCACCAACACAGCTGATATAACCTAGAAGATTTAGGGAGAAGAGGAGAGAGGAATGAAGTGAAGGAGAGAGATTGTTATTGAGAAAATAAGGTAGTTAAAGACAGTGTTCAACAGGAATCTGTGTGTGCGGCCTCACCTGGTGTCCACTAAGTAGCTGCAGAGTACTTTATGCTGAAAAACATGAATGAACACATGAGGACAAACAAAATAGCGTGGTAATAGAAATAATGACGTGTCTTATTATTCTCCATGGTTGGCCCTCTTACCTTTTTTTTATACACCTGAGCCTGCTTATGAGTGTGTAGGTGTGGGTTACAGGGTGTCTAATTGTTCTACATTTTTTCAATATGGGTGATTTAAATAGCCTGTTTTGTTTTTCTACAGACATCACACCCTTATCTAAACAGCACCCTCACCTGAGAAGTAGAAATCAAAGGGAGAGAAACTGGGAATTGAATAACTGCAGTTGACATAGCTCAGTAAATGGAAGAATACTCTTATTGCAATGTGGATGGCTCTTAAAATAGCCTTTGGTTGTGCATAATGTAGTCTATGGTGTTGCCAGGGAACAGCACCCTCTTCGAAGAAGTAGGAGGTGACGAGCTCCAGCACACGGATTGCCTCTCTTGCTGCGTTGCTGGACCCCAACCTTGAAACATCCTGCAGAGCACCAGACTTCTCCTCTGGCACACGGCGGCAAGCTGCAGATCCACTCCTGGTCCTCGTGTCCATCTTCATGAAGTTATGCAGGACACAGGTAGCCTTCACACACCTGAATTCCTCCAGGAGGCAGTCCCAGATGGCCCTGATCACCCAACCTTGCAGTGCCCTACACGCTAACTGTAGGCAATGGTTTTGAAGGAATCTCCAATTACAAGGTATCTGTAGGAATATCGAAGATAATGTAATTATTAGACTTTTACCAGGTCATTGTGGATTACTAAACTATAATATCCCTGATAACAAATCATGATAACATTGGATTGAAAGATGCATTGGCACACATATGTGCATGTGTCACATGTGACAATAACAGGATCATATCAAGGATAGCATCACAAATGAATACATAAATAACACTTGAAGCTTGATGATGACTTGATCATTTCATTCAGCTGTGCAGTGCTAAGGCAAAAACAAAAATGTGCACCCCTTTGAGTCCCCAGGACCAGGACTGAGAACCACTGCTCTTCATTGGGACCTCTTCATATGTAGACTGGCTTTCATAGCTCTCTTTATCTGAGGACAGAAAACCTCACAAGAAACAGACTTCATTATAGTCAAATTACACCACACCAAATATTATGTTACTATTATCTCCGTCCTCACTTCTAGGGACAGGAACTACACAAAAGTACCTGCCCTATCCAGAATAGCCTACTCTCTCACTGACAGTTGGGGCTGCTATCTTTTCACCCTCCTCCATGGCTGTTCGCTAGCTACCTACAAATGCATTTTGAGTTTGTTTTTTACAGTGATAAATATATCAAGATAGCTAGCTAATATGGAGTTAGGTAGATGGTGATATTTCATTCACTTAGTTAGCTATCTATACAGTATGTGAAGTTGGCTAGATAGTTAACTAGTTAGCTCATTTAGCAGCTCATTTGAGTTAGCCTGCACCATAGCTAATTAGCTAATAATACATAGTTTTTTTTTACATTTTCGAAATATATTTACTTTACTTACAAATAGTTTCATATTTAATAATCATACGTTTTACAACATTTAGATGCAAATCTGATATATACATTGTGAAAGCTCTTATTGTTACAATGTTTCCGTTATAACGTCTTTCTGATCATTTTAATGACATCACAAAATAGACATTAATTTCCCATATGCCATCCCTCGTCATCCCCAGCGTTTGGATGTTGAAGTATTTTGCCCCAATGTCTATTGTTTGAAGTTTTGGACAAGAGTCTCTCTTCTGTAATACAAAGGATGTCTTTCCCAATACTGCAGAGGCAAAGGGAGAGTTTCTGCAAAGTATTTACGATAACGGTTGTTAAGTTAAAAAACTGGGCCAACTCCCCCAGGACAGAGAGAGAGAGAGAGTTTGGCTGACTGTCAGTTTGGCTGCCTACTTTATCCGGCACCTTTGATCCTCACCAAGGAGAGAGAGTCATGACACCGCTCATGTCCTATTACACTTTGACTATATAAAATAATTGAATTTCAGGTGGTTTCAAGTACATTGTTTAGATTGGCTAACCACAGCGGCTGCTTTGCAGAAGTACATTCTACAGCGCCCTTGTTGGACCTCTCCCTGACCTCTCAGTTCTCCAGATAGAAGAGGCACACAAGAACTTTGACCCTCTATCCAAGCCATTGATCTGCAGCATGGGGATGTCTGCTGAAAAGCTCCCACTTTGGAAAGGTACAGGTTGGGAGCCTCCTGTCTTACCAGCAGCCTCCAATCACAACGTGACACATAGTTCACCATAAGGAGACACCATCATTCCCTTCACTGCCCCCTGGATGGCTACTATAGTTTTTTTCAGGTGAGCTTCGCAACAGCCCTTAAAATAGAGGAAGCTACTAAAGAACAGAGTGCTGTCTCTGACTGGCAGGTGCTCCGGAAACCAAGACTGACCTCGTCATGGTTCCGAGAGGCTTGACATGTGAGAGGGCTGACATCCGCAGGCAATCTAGCTGAAAGGATCCTCAAAGGCACAGCACCAACAGCTGACATTAATAAATAAATCATTTCAAATAATTCAGTTACATTTTTTCTGTTCTCTTGTCACTGTAAATAAAAACTCTTTACAACATTTTGTGTTTGGAGGATAAGCAGTGGTGTTTATCAATAAATGGACTACAAGGTGTTAGACAATGTGGACGGTCACAGCAAAACAAGGAAAGATGCATTGCAGTAGTAGCTCCTTGGCCTATGCCTTCGCAAGAGGCCCACACTGGTAGTTTGTGAGAAGGCAAGCCACAGCCCAGATGCAGTTGATGCGTCCCATCAGTGACATGGGGATCTCTGACTGACACAGCTTTTTCAGTTTAATTCTGCCAATTCATTTCTCAATGTGGACTCTAAGATGAGCAATCTATTGCGTTTGATGGACCTGTGCTGCTGGCATTTGGCTCTGTTAAGACAGAAAGGGTGGACGGTAGACCTTGCCTGGCACACAGTCATCAATCAGGAACCCCTTGTCTGCCATCACTGCCATGTCTTCAGTGAGCAAGCCAAACAGTCCTGATTGTTTGAATAGCTCTTCGTCGCTGATGGAGCCAGCATACAATTCTGACACAAAAGTAACTGCTCCATGTGGGGCCATCCCAAGCAGGACTTTCAAGGTACAGTGGGACTTGTAATGAGAGTACATCTCACTGTGTAGAGGGAGACTGGCTGGCTACTGGCATCTCAACTCGGTACAGTCAATGATGACTTGGGTGTCTGGATACCTAATGAACTCCTTCGGCAACACAGCCTTGACATCTTCCGAAGACATCAATATAGAGACAGACCCCAGCAGAATGTAAAAGGTAGTTGGCCCATGTGACAACGATCCTGCTTACTGTTGAGTGATGGATGCCAAATCGGTTAGCGAGGTCCATCTCAGTTGAACCCAAGAACAAGTACATGAGGAAGTGGAACAGCTCATCCAGCATGGATAGGGCATGTCTCTGTAGGATACATGCATAACAGATATTTACAGTAGGCTATAGCTTTTAGCTCAAGTGAAAAGTAACGTTGGTAAGACAGTACAGTTAAGCAGAAATGGGAGAACTTACTGAGTAGGTACATGGAAGTGTCACCTCATTCCGCAGCTTGGCTCTCCTTGCTCATGTGACCAGGACAATATTGTCAGTTGACAGTTCGATGAGTGACCAAAAGGCCATCAGATGGTCATATGAGGCAAGAATCATTGATAGGAGTTATTTACTCATAAGTCTAAGACAGAAATGCTGGTAGCTAGGGGAAATGGTGCCAGAAAGCAAACAGTGTAAAGTTTATGATGTAACAATACTAAGCAGGGCTAGGTTTACCCACCTTGTGAAGGACTGGATCTGTGCCTCTGATCCCACAAATCGCTGCAGCCCAAAATAACTTCTCACAGTCAACTCCTCTACTTTGTTCAATAGGTCCTCAATCGCTCTCTGCATCTCTTCCCTCTCAATCAAAACCAGGTCAACTACATCGGGCCCAGCCACTGCACAGTAGTCATGGTCATGTTAGCAATCCATCTTTTCATCCTTTCCATCTTCAACATGGTTGTCCTCTACACATCCAGTCCTTGGTCTCCCTTCTTTCCCAAACACTTGCTCTTGCTTAGTTATTCCACTGGAATAGCAAAGGTACTGCTCCCTTCTTCAGATGTCGAAGCACACATGGTTCAATGAAATCATGTGGTAAAAAGTGTCTACCACAAATCTTGGGAGTGACTTGTGATGGGGAACTTTTCCCTGCGAATATTGATGACCCATTTTACTCTTAGCTCAGTATCACTTGGAAATGAGTGAAAACTCAACGAGGAGTATTTCGCTGAGGAGGTACACAACGGAACAGAGCAATATTCCATGAAGATGACCTCTCGCCTCAACCTTGATGTTGCTCTTCTTCACTTCCTAACTTTCAATAAAGATGCTGCACCAACTAATAATGTTAACGTTAGCACTAACATTAGCTAGCTACTGGTAGCTAACGTTTGCTAGCTAAAGAGACAAAAAAAGACACAGAACACAAAAATCGAATCACTAACTGAACGGATAAACAATTTTCAACAAGAACGATAAAAAAACGCTATAGAAATATGATTATATTAATATGATTATATTAATATACTGAGATAATGATAAAACGAGTGAATTCGAGGCTAGAATGGCTACAATCATCATGACAGGATGCAATCGGGAGAGGAAGCTATGTATCGGGTAAGAAGTTGAACAGAAGTGGGCGTTGCTACGTTGTGCAAAAGGACTATTGAGGCAAATTCCATTTTGAATTACTAAATTTTCTTCTTCACGATTGGCTGATCACTCCTGATGACCCAGTTGGACATGACATGGAACAACCACGACAGTTGACTACATTAAAATGGTGGAAGCCCTCAATGGCGCTGCCCATGCTAATATGGCCTTTCGGCCACTAGAGGCCTCTCATTCTCTGATTCCACCACGTTTGATACAACAGTCTCTGCCACTATCCAACAACCAGGATGTTACAGTTTTCAGGGGAAATGGAAAGAGAGCCTTTGATGCGACAACCACTTTTGGATGATAACAAGGCAACACTCCATCTTAACTCCTCCTCCACATTTACTGGATTGGTTGAACAGTGCAGAAGAGAACCACTTCCAACTGTTTTTTTTCTTCTTCTACTAATCAAGACCAGTATGTAGGGGATGTCGTTTCAGGCATTTATTTTATGTTGGCTACTTTAGGTTAGTAACGTAGCAGGCGTAAGAGAAACATCTGAGCGGAGTTACCACATCCGGTTTTCAGCGGAAAAGGAAGCTAGGTTGAAAATAGCTGTATACCTGAAAACCAGAACATCCGTTTTTTTGGCAACTCATCTAAGGCTAGGTTAGATGCAACGTAGCATGCGGAGTGATAAGTCAGCAGTCAGTGCCTACAGTGCCTTCAGAAAGTATTCACAACCCTTTACTTTTTTCACAGTTTGTTTGTTTGTCAACAAGCTACACGAAACACTGTAATGTCAAAGTGGAAGAAAAACTAACATTTGTAAAAATAAATGTTTTATCTAAGATTCTGTAACACAGTTGAAGTCGTAAGTTTACATACACCTTACCCAAATACATTTAAACTCAGTTTTTTTTCACAATTCCTGACATTTAAACCTAGTAAAAATTTCCTGTCTTAGGTCAGTTAGGATCACCACTATTTTAAGAATGTGAAATGTCAGAATAATAGTAGAGAGAATGATTTATTTCAGCTTTTATTTCTTTCATCACATTCCCAGTGGGTCAGACGTTTACATACACTCAATTAGTATTTGGTAGTATTGCCTTACAATTGTTTAACTTGGGTCAAACGTTTCGGGTAGCCTTCCACAAGCTTCCCACAATAAGGTGGGCGAATTTTGGCCCATTCCTCCTGACAGAGATGGTGTAACTGTGTCAAGATTGTAGGTCTCCTTGCTCACACACGCTTTTTCAGTTCTGCCCACAAATTTTCTAGAGGATTGAGGTCAGGGCTTTGTGATGGCCACTCCAATACCTTGACTTTGTTGTCCTTAAGCCATTTTGCCACAACTTTGGAAGTATGCTTAGGGTCATTGTCCATTTGGAAGACCCATTTTGTGACCAAGCTTTAACTTACTGTCTGATGTCTTGAGATATTACTTCAATATATCCACATAATTTTTCCTCATCATGATGCCATCTATTTTGTGAAGTGCACCAGTCCCTCCTGCAGCAAAGCACCTCCGCAACATGATGCTGCCACCCCCGTGTTTCACGGTTGGGATGGTGATCCTCGGCTCCCCCTTTTTCCTCCAACATACGATGGGCATTATGGCCAAACAGTTCTATTTTTGTTTCATCAGACCAGAGGACATTTCTCCAAAAAGTACGATCTTTGTCCCCATGTGCAGTTGCAAACCGTAGTCTGGCATTTTATATGGCGGTTTTGGAACAGTGGCTTCTTCCTCGCTGAGCGGTCTTTCAGGTTATGTCAATATAGGACTCGTTTTACTGTGGATATAGACAGGTACAAAGTGTTTCCTCCAGCATCTTCACAAGGTCCTTTGCTGTTGTTCTGGGATTGATTTGCACTTTTCGCACCAAAGTATGTTAATCTCTAGGAGACAGAATGCGTCTCCTTCCTGAGCGGTATGACGGTTGCCTAGTCCCATGGTGTTTATACTTGCGTACTATTGTTTGTACAGGTGAGCGTGGTACCTTCAGGCGTTTGGAAATTGCTCCCAAGGATGAACCAGAGGTCTACAATTTCTTTTCTGAGGTCTTGGGTGATTTCTTTTGATTTTCCCATGATGTCAAGCAGAGGCACTGAGTTTGAAGGTTGACCTTGAAATATATCCACAGCTACACCTCTAATTGACTCAAATTATGTCAATTAGCCTATCAGAAGCTTCTAAAGTCATGGCATCATTTTCTGCAATTTTCCAAGCTGTTTAAAGGCACAGTCAACTTAGTGTATGTAAACTTCTGACCCACTGGAATTGTGATACAGTGAATTATAAATTAAATAATCTGTCTGTAAACAATTGTTGGAAAAATTACTTGTGTCGTGCACAAAGTAGTGTCCTAACCGACTTACCAAAATGATAGTTTGTTAACAAGAAATGTGTGGAGTGCTTGAAAAACTAGTTTTAATGACTCCAACCTAAGTGTATGTAAACTTCCGACTTCAACTGTATATCTTGATTAGACAGATATTCAACCCCTTGAGTCAATACATGTTACAATCACCTTTGGCAGCGATTACAACTGTGAGTCTTTCTGGGTAAGTCTCTAAGAGCTTTGCACACCTGGATTCCGGATTGTACAATATTTGCACGTTATTATTTTTGGAAAGGAAAAAGTGCAATGCTTGCTCACCATTAATTTTATTTTTTATTTTTTATTTAGGCAAGGTTAAAAGATGTATGTTTTGGCCTTCAATGTCCTTCATCAGAATTCTGAATTGAAGACCGAAACATTAATCTTTTAACCTTGCTTAAATAAAACAAATACTTTTTAATGGTGAGCGAGCGTTGCACCTTTTCATTTCCAATGATGACAAAAATGTTGGTTGCACCTCGACTCACGTTAGTTGAGTACTCTCCACTTTGTTCCACATTATTCGTTTAAAAATTCTAACTTACTGCATTTCAACAAATTTTGCCATGGTGTGGAGAAAAGAAATATGCAGTTTTATAATGCTTTTCTACACATTATGTCATGGGGCAGAGAAAAAAAATGTTTTTATAGCTTATCTCATGCTTTTATTCACATTTTACCTTGAGGCTGAGAGAACATTCTGCAGTTTTAACCCTTTGACGCGTACGACCATGTATTTGTGATCATTGTTGAGTCGTCCCTGCAGTGTACGATCTCAAATATGTGATTTGAACAGTAGCAACAGAACGTATGACGTAACAAATGCGTCTAAACAGCATTGTTGCCTGAACAGCATCTAAATATATTTTTGTACTGATTGAAAATAAAGGTCTTAAACTTTATTCCTGAATTTGACCTTTAATGTAAAATATAAATGTGAAATTCCTCATCCAAGCATCACACGGAACACATGCACAGCCATTCCATAAACCAGTCCAAATAACAGATTGCGCTGACAAAAAAACTAAACATAAGTTAGCGACCTAACAACTAGACTAGTTTACAATGTATCACATCTCTGGTGAGCACGAGACTAGTGTAATATTGTTTGGAAAATAAATGTGTGTCAGCTAAGCTAACAGCAGCTAAATTCTTTATGATGGCAGCCATGTTTGTTTATGTTAGACTGGGCGAAATCTCCCTAATCCCAGAATGCTATTCACTATAAGATGCAAATAAACAAAGTCAAAGATGGCTGCGCTCATTGCCTGAAAAATATTAACTTAGTTTAGCACTTTTCAGCATATTACAAATCGTCGATGTACTTGTTACAGTGTATACAAGAACCGGAGCACATGACTTGACAAGTCGTTAACCGTTTTTTTGACAAATCACAAAGCAAATAAAATGTTTTCACCTCATAGATCATCACACCAAATACAAGCCTACTGCCGAGCCTAACCGTAGCGTGAAAGCTAAACAGGGATGAAACCATTTTAGGTGGATTCGTGGGGGTTTTTCAAGTCCATGGGGGTGTCATGACATTGGCCTCTTTGAGTACAGGGAGGACAGTTGATCCCCTCCCCCTTGCACCATCCCCCAACCTACCTCCCCCCACCCAGGCCCTGTGTGAAGGGTTGTAAAATTCTAAAGGAGAATCTCTTGCCACATGGTTCATAGAGAGACACAGGAAATTCTTCCAACTCACAGAATTGGGGAACCGAATGACATGTATGTTCTGGAGAAGGTATGGAAGATTGGTGAAGTATCCAGCTAAAAACTGGTCCGCTTGGTACAATTTTGTGATACTCAGAAGAGACTATATAGCCATATTACCATAAAACTGTTCATATAATAGCCTCAGCGATGGGACTTGCATCCAAATGGTTGTATAGAATGTATTAATAAGGATAAAGCTATTTTGTAATACATTGAGATGCTGTGTACTGATGTTAATGTGATAGAATGTATTTATGTTCAAAGATTAAATCAGTCATCGGCACGCCCCCAGGGACACAGACAGGACCAGGCGTCATGTGACAAGCCTGTTCTATGTTCACTATAAAACCCCACCCTGATTTACTTTCCTGGGACCAGGCCTCCACTCCATTGCGAGTTGGCCAATAGGTTTGACCATCCAATTCCTATACTGAAAGTGAACTATACCACGTGTTAACTTTTAGACTATTGATACCGACAGAATAAGAACAAGTCTTTGATATTAATTAATAGTCTGCAGCTAGAAATTATATCATTGAACGCGAAGACCAACGAAACATCCATTCTATAACGACATTAATGAATGTCGCTTTGAAAGATCCATTCTAACCGAGAGAGAGAGAACTCTCCAACAGAACGACTCTTCAACAAGGATCCCGACGACACACTGAGCGTAAATATATATTGATTGCAGTTGTTCCCGAATGAGTGAGCGTTCATGTACAAAGGATTAGCATATCAATTGTTAATATTAATGAACTCTGTGTGTCTCCTCAGCTGACCGTTTATGACCCTTTGTTCAACAGGCCGCCATGCCCGTTTAGCCCACTAGGGCACATTCCTCTACCAATTCTTTGTGACGATAATTACTGTTTGTATACTTTCTGTGAATTACTTAGTTTAGTAACTAAATGATTTTAAGACAATTGATGTATGGATGACTCTTAGTAAAGACTGGGTTCGTGCAGTTACAACAATTTACGACGTTTGGAATGAGACTGGACGCGAGGTAAAATACACCATTTAAACCAGAAGATAATCGGCCTATACTATAATAGAATATAATATATAATGTTATAATATAGGAAAGTTATATTAGGAAAATTATAACTTTGTAATCTGAATATTTTCCTTGGTGCCCCGATCTCCTAGTTAATTACAATTAAACGATTAATCAGTTTAATTGCGTGATAATAATTGCAGGGAGTTAATTGATAAACATGTCTTCAGTTTAATGGTACCCCAAAGACACGACATATATGGAGCCCCCGTGCGAGGAATCTAAGATAGAATTGGAGTTTGCTGTGAAATTCTATATATCAATTGTGCAAACAGAATTGTCCAAACAGGCTATCTAAACAAAGTGATTGTGTATTTTCCATTGGGAGAAGCTATTTAGAGTGGCTCCAGTCTTATGTCGATAGCAGTGAGGGATAAATTCCAGATTTAGTCCGTTAGGCCAAACGGTACTATTTCTGTCGGTCAATATTAACTTCTAGAGTAAGGTTAGAAATTAGAAGATAACTGTCCGGTGACCGAGCCGAATAATTTGCCTACCGCACTAAGACAGTGTGGGCAGACCGTATGCGTATCTGTATTTAAGTACCGTGTCGCTCCGGTCAGCATAAACGCTAGCAGAATATGCTGAATGGGGTTAAGGTGAGACGTCACTAGAAAACCCACCCTTTCCATAGTGAAAGGACCCTATTTTGGTGCTTGGAAGTGATACTCCTGAACAAAGTTAGGAAGAGCTTAGCATTACTGCAAGCTAACAGAGGGAACATTTTACCCTCCCCGTACCAGGTTTAAAATTCCTCCGCTAGCGCGACGGAAGTCCCGACCTTTGTACTTCCGTTTAATTTCAGCATTCTATACCCTGGTGGTGAAGAATTGCCAGTACATCTCTAGGGGAAATCCAAACGTGGATTACGGTAAGATATCCAGACAATCGCAATTGACTGGATATGACGTCTCATTCAATTTAACTAACAAGTGAAATTGCCAGATTTACCTTTTCAAGTGGATCTTTTAAATAATATCCAAAATTGATTGGGCTTCTACAATGAGACATGATTAACTTTTTTCAAACTTAACTTAGATGAAGCAAAGCTCTCAGGTTAATTGAAAGTTAATTCCCAGATAGCCTTTACAGGTTTGATTTATCATAAATAGATTAATCAGTAAAATCTGCTTTATCAAAGCACATTCAGTAAAACCCATTACTGACGGGAGTGAATCCCATGTGGCTTCGGCCTTAAGGGAAAGTATAATGGTGAATGTACCCTAAACATTTAAACTACATTACTGTTATGATAACCCCGCAATCTGAATTGCTTGGGTATCATTGCCTCATTCAATTTATTTATTTAAATTGCCGAACAAACCTTTCTAGGTTCTTCCAACTAAATGAGACAACTTAAACTTTGCATATTAACCTTGATGACGCAACCTCTCAGGTCATTGAAAGTTAATTCCCAGATAGCCTTTACAGGTTTGATTTATCATAAATAGATGAATCAGTAAAATCTGCTTTAGCAAAGCACATTCAGTAAAACCCATTACTGACGGGAGGGAATCCCAAGTGGCTTCAGCCCCAGGGAGGAGCGTACCCTAGTGGTGAAGGGTCCCAACATTTGACCTACGGTTTACACTTATGATATCCAATCAATGGAGATTGTATGGATTATTGTCTCATTCAATTTAATAAGTTAAATTGTCGAACATACCTTTCTAGGTTCTTCCAACTAAATGAGACAACTTAAACTTTGCATATTAACCTGGATGAAGCAACCTCTCAGGTAATTCAAGTTTAATACCCAGATAGCCTACCCAGGTACGACTAATTGATTAATTCAATTTGCTTTTGCAAATTCAGTCACGTCCAACTTCCACAGTACTGTACAGTACTGATGGTTCATTAACGTCTATAAATAGATTAAAATCGTCTTTGCAGCTCCCCACATTCCAAAACCAAATTTTGGAAAATTAGGAAAAACATTTTTCCTTTCAAAGGTTCTAATAATGTGCAAGCTATCAGAGGGGGTGGTCCCCACTCACCCGCTAATTAGTGAACCTCCACCCGTAAATGGATTGATCTCTGACCTCAGCAGCGATAACAACCCTAATTATGCCATTAGTGGAAAAGCAGACAACAATGCTTTCCAAAACCAAACATCGGGCGCAGGTCTCGTAAAGGTTCTCTCCAGTCTAGCTCTGATGTCTTGCCATCCGAGATTGGCATCTGTCCAATACCGCAGTGCGCAGCTGAAGCACGAGCAGGTAACGGTAGACATAAAGGGACAGGTGGAGAGAACCGGGAAACCAATGATAAATGCAGAAAAGGGAAAAATTCTGCTAGCTATGGAACTGCGCTTGAAAACCGAACAATTAAATGTAATTGCAAAAACGTACGACGATGAACAAGCACAAGCTCTTCAACAAAATCGTTTTCTACAGGAACAAAATCATATGCTACAGGAACAACTCAATTTAGCCAAAACTAAATACCATGATGTCCACGCCAAACTAGATAAATCTGAAGAGTTATCTACAAACAGGAGCGCTCAACTTGACAATATGCATGCTGTTTTGTTGAATGTTACTCAAAATAACACGGTTCTCCTCAAAGCGCTGCAGACCAAAGACGATCAGTTAATGAACACAATGACAAAGTTGGATGATAAATCAGCAGAACTTATTGAAGTCGCTGACCAAATGAATGATGAGAGAACTCAGGTGATGAGGATGGAAATATTGATTTCTAAGCAAGCAGAGGAAATCTCATCACTGAATCTCTCGCTCCGTACTCAAGACCTCTATCTGCAAACCATGACAGATAAGTTTGAGACCGAAAGGAGCAGGTGTGACATTCACGTGTCCAAAATCGGTACTCTAAGCGCTTAAGTGGACTCTGCAATGCAGCAGAATTCCACCCTTAGGTACCATCTGGAGGAAATCCAGAATGGTCACGCTCTACAGTGCGACTACCCATCCAAGCAACCGGAGCCCTGTACTCACAGGAGTGAAGACAATAGGTTTCAGACCTTGCCTCCCTCATGTGTCCCTCAGTCTTCTCTTCTTGGCCCTTCGGCACTGAGTAATATGGCGCCTCTTGGCCAACAACAACAAGGCTTGGCTTCCTCTCTTGGCCTTTCGGCCCCAATCTCTCCACAGGATGAAGCCAACCCTCTCCGCCCGCTTGGCGCGGAATACCTTGACAAACTCGTCAAGAATTTCCCCACCTTTGACCCTGTTCCAGGTCAGCCAAACGATACTGAGACGTTCCTAGCTGACATAGAGGACGCGTTGGATGGCTACCCGAACGCTACGGGTTCTGACAGGGTTTACCTGTTGAAGCGAACGTCGAATAGACACGTGACGAGGTTCAATCGCCTACAACAGCAACACGTGCTAAATGACTACGCTAAACTTGCCACAGCTTTGAAATTAGAATTCAGTGGTTCTGCGACTCGCAAACACGACAGCTCACTGGCTAACACCGTCAAACAAGCTCGGAACGAACACCCTCAAGCTTACTATCATAGGCTTCGTTCAGCTTACTTTGGCCTACTCACAGAAACAGGAATGGAAGAGCTGTTACCATTCAAACAAATGTTTCTGTCGAACATGTATCCCACCTTCATTACCTACTTGGGCCCTGCCGCCCACGTTGGCTTGCCTATCTTACAACTCAGAGAGCTTGCAAGCACAGCTTTTGAGGCATCTAAAGTTCACAATGCAAAGATCCCTGACCACTCGGTTTTGACGTTTGACCAGGAGCACTCACTCCAGTTAGAGGGTGCATTATCAGGTATTGGAGCGTCGAGAGATGACGCACAACAACAGTTTCTACCACGAAACCATGGTTCCAATAACCTCTGTGGTCGAAATAACTGTAAAGTACGTAGCCATCAACATGACTACCGCTACAATCAACCTGTTCGCTACGTTCCTGCACCCAACCCACAAAAAGTGTCAGAGCGCAAGGGTAACAAAGGGTTGAAGGACGATCAAAACGTAGACCAATGTTCTCCAGAAGTCCCACTACGGGAAGAACTTAACCTGTTAGGGCTAGGGGGCAGTATTTTCACGGCTGGATAAAAAAATGTACCCGATTTAATCTGGTTACTAATCCTACCCAGTAACTAGAATATGCATATACTTATTATATATGGATAGAAAACACTCTAAAGTTTCTAAAACTGTTTGAATGGTGTCTGTGAGTATAACAGAACTCATTTGGCAGGCAAAACCCTGAGACATTTTCTGACAGGAAGTGGATACCTGATGTGTTGTATTACCTTTAAACCTATGCCATTGAAAAACACAGGGGCTGAGGAATATTTTGGCACTTCCTATTGCTTCCACTAGATGTCACCAGCCTTTACAAAGTGTTTTGAGTCTTCTGGAGGGAGATCTGACCGAACAAGAGCCATGGAACGATGATGGCCCATTAGACACCTGGCGCGCGAGTTCATGTTGGGTACCCTCGTTCCAATACGTTATAAAAGAGAATGCATTCGTCCACCTTGAATATTATTCATGTTCTGGTTAAAAAAGTGAGTGCTGTAGAGTCAAAGGCCTAGAAGTAAATGTTCAACTTTACTAAGGCTGGTATATTGCTTGGGCCCTTAAGTGGTCCTAGCATAAATCCTAATTGGATGTTCCGTTGTGCATGTGCGCTTATGCTTACACAAGCGCGCATGTCAAGGGAAGAAAACCAAGTATCCGGGCAGATTACAACTTGTTCAGAATGAGTCTGACGTAGTCAGGTAATTTTCAGGTCAATGCCTGGAGGTCAATCAGAATTGGTGTCAAGGGAGTCTGTAGTGGTTTTACTACCAGTCACTGTCTTCCACTATTGTAGTGGCGATAGGTATGAAGTCTATTTCATAGCTATGTTATCCACGGAGGAGCTAACCTCACGACGGAAGTACTCTTTAAGTATTGGACCAGTCATACGTGGTGTGATCATGGTTCATGACTTCTAATAATTTTCCTCCTGAATGGAGGGTCCTATTTATTAGTGACGTGTGTTAACCATTGGAAGAGTGCACTGGAGATTCCCCTACACGTGTTGCACTCTGAGTGACTCCTATGTCGCTGTTGTCAATGGTAATTTGATTGGTTAAGTCTCTAACCTTCTTACTGATTGTAGCGGGACTGACTGTTGCTAGTATTGGTACTGGTACTCAAGGGGACCAGTTATCCTACCGATTTATTCTGAAATATTATCTACCGGAACACATGATTGGAGCATTTTACTAGTTGTATTGTAGTTGAACCTACACATGGCAAGGAATGACTATTGATGCCATTTGTTTTGGAGGTGGACAAGTCCACTGGACTTCCTTTACGACCAGTGTGGTACACCTCAGTACTATCTTTAAATGTGTTCTAAGATAAACCCCGTCTAGGGGCCTGTCTGCTCCTCACTGTTCTCATAGGGGAGTTTACAACTAGATTTGATTTATGCTCTGGCGGCCTCGTACGGTGTTGTCCGTAGTCTTGACCCCCCCACCGGCCTCGATGAGGCTCATCATGGGTCTGGGCTACTATTTCCCCCCCTTTGTGCCTCGGGACCCCCCCACCAGCGGGTGGTGTTGGTGTCCGATGCGCAAATGAAAAGGTCGGACCCTACGTACGAGATGTCAGCGGCCGCGTTGTTATGAGAATGGCTGTAACCTTTCAACCAAATCTCCTGGTGTTTGTGCTTCAAAACGCTCAGTGGCTGTTGAGGCATGTCAGTCACCACCGCGTCCGCGTGTGGCAACCTCTTCATTACCTGCGAACTGAGACGAGGATATCGGTCTGTGATATCGCAAAGTGTTTCACCAGTGAGAGTCATCGGGTCAGTTGCTGGACTGACGCCATTAGTGTCATTGTAAGGGGTGACAGTCCCCAACAAAGCAGAAGGTGTATCATCGTAAACAGAGTATACTCTGCACATCAATGTTTTTCTTGCTGAGACGGCCGCAGTGCTTGCGGAAGTGTCCAAAGGGCAAGAGTTCATCTCAACTATCGTATTGCACGACTGCAAGGAGGAGGGAAGTTGCTTATTCACAGAGACAGCTGGCTCGAAATCATGAAAAGACTGGTCAATCAGGTTGGCTGATGGAAAGTACGATATCTCGACACAATCTCCGTGGATCGGATTCTGTACCAAGAGGTTTCTAAACGTCTTTTTCCCAAGGGGTGCTTTCGACAGATACCCCTCGTGAAGGACTGCGTTGCAGCTAGCGTTAGGGGGAGACAGTGTGGTCAGTGGAGAAGGCACTGTGGCCTGTGACCATACCTGGTTGGTTTTCCAATCCATCAATGGGAGTAACCGATCCATCAAGTCTGCTCCAAGTAGCAGGGGTACAGTTTCGAGGCTGGTAACATACACAGGGTGAACGAGCGATACGTCCTGGAAGTGTAGTTTCAGCATGACTCTCAATGTGAGAGGCGAGGTAGTCTGAGTGACCCCTCGAAGTTTAGTGTCGCATCGTTCCACTTTTAACCATCTCAAAGCCCTTTTGAGATCATCAAACAATGTTTGAGAGATGAGTGATATTGTCGCACCCGAATCAATTAGCGCATGACAAGCTAAGCAGTCCTTCAGGACTGTTTCCAGGTATGGCCGTTTAGATTCGTGGTTAGTGGACATATTCCCCACAAAGTGGAGTGGTCGTTCGCAACGACGTGATGTGCCATGTCTGTTCAAGATGGAAGCAGATTGACTTTTCCGATTTTGAGTGGGCTTGGCTTTAACGAAGCGTTTGACCTTTTTCTTCGCAACTTTTGTATCAGAGTCTATAGACAGAGCCCGGGGGCTTGTTTCTTGATCAAGCGGGCCCTGGATAGGGTCTTGAATGAGAGCGGGAGAAATTTGAACTTTAACGTCCTTGCTATGGGTGTTAATTCCTGCGGACCTGGTGTCCGGTAATTCCCCGTCTAGTCCTTGTGACTTATCTTTTACCCTTTTCTCAATTTGTTCTCGCTTAACCTCTATGGGCTAGGTGGGACGCAAGCGTCCCACCCGTGGTGCACTCCATCAACAGCAGGTGCATTTCAAGAGCGGCAAATTTGAATCCAAATAAATGTAAAAATTCAAATTTTTCAAACATACAACTATTTTACACCCTTTGAAAGATAAACATCTCCTTAATCTAACCACGTTTTACGATTTCAAAAAGGTTTTACGGCGAAAGCATAAATTTAGAGTATGTTAGGACAGTACATTTACAAGAGTTGTGTGTAATGTTTTGTCAATTCAAAGACAGGGTCACCAAAACCATAAAACCAGCTAAAATGATGCACTAACCTTTTACAATCTCCATCAGATGACACTCCTAGGACATTATGTTAGACAATGCATGCATTTTTAGTTCTATCAAGTTCATATTTATATCCAAAAACAGCGTTTTACTATGGCATTGATGTTGAGGAAATCGTTTCCCTCCAATAACCGGCAGTCAAGTCAGCACCACAAATTAAATAATTAAAATTAGAAAACATTGGTAAAATATTATATTGTCATTTAAAGAATTATAGATTTACATCTCTTGAACGCAATCAACTTGCCAGATTTAAAAATAACCTTACTGGGAAATCACACTTTGCAATAATCTGAGCACTGCGCCCAGAAAAATACGCGTTGCGATACAGACTAGACGTCATGTTGGGGAGATCTAAAATCGAAAATACTATGTAAATAATCCATTACCTTTGATTCTCTTCATCAGATGTCACTTCCAGGTATCACAGGTCCATAACGAATGTAGTTTTGTTCAAAAAAGCTCATCATTTATGTCCAAAAATCTCCGTCTTGTTAGCACATGATCTAAGCCCGCCGGACTTCACTTCATGAACGAGGGGAAAAAGATAAACGGGGTTTATCTTAGAACACATTTAAAGATAGTACTGAGGTGTACCACACTGGTCGTAAAGGAAGTCCAGTGGACTTGTCCACCTCCAAAACAAATGGCATCAATAGTCATTCCTTGCCATGTGTAGGTTCAACTACAATACAACTAGTAAAATGCTCCAATCATGTGTTCCGGTAGATAATATTTCAGAATAAATCGGTAGGATAACTGGTCCCCTTGAGTACCAGTACCAATACTAGCAACAGTCAGTCCCGCTACAATCAGTAAGAAGGTTAGAGACTTAACCAATCAAATTACCATTGACAACAGCGACATAGGAGTCACTCAGAGTGCAACACGTGTAGGGGAATCTCCAGTGCACTCTTCCAATGGTTAACACACGTCACTAATAAATAGGACCCTCCATTCAGGAGGAAAATTATTAGAAGTCATGAACCATGATCACACCACGTATGACTGGTCCAATACTTAAAGAGTACTTCCGTCGTGAGGTTAGCTCCTCCGTGGATAACATAGCTATGAAATAGACTTCATACCTATCGCCACTACAATAGTGGAAGACAGTGACTGGTAGTAAAACCACTACAGACTCCCTTGACACCAATTCTGATTGACCTCCAGGCATTGACCTGAAAATTACCTGACTACGTCAGACTCATTCTGAACAAGTTGTAATCTGCCCGGATACTTGGTTTTCTTCCCTTGACATGCGCGCTTGTGTAAGCATAAGCGCACATGCACAACGGAACATCCAATTAGGATTTATGCTAGGACCACTTAAGGGCCCAAGCAATATACCAGCCTTAGTAAAGTTGAACATTTACTTCTAGGCCTTTGACTCTACAGCACTCACCAGTTTTCTTCCCAGAAGTCCATAGGTCATCCCTGTAGACTGCCCAAAACTAGTGCATTACGCTGTAGACTTATCATATAGTTGTCAACTTAGGATAGCGCCTAAGCAACACACCAAGTAGGAAAAACCCTAGATATGGCATTAGAGACAATGCCATGATAATCATTTTGCCAGAACATTGGACGTATATAGAATACAGTCCAATTAGATTATTTTTTTTGTGTGAGAACTATATTTTGTATACTTTTTTTTTTTTATGCTTTCATTCCTTTTCGGTTCAGTTCCTTTGACACTTAGGAAGTGACAGAGCCATAAACAAGTCCCCATACAACCATCACTTAGTGCCATAACGCCGCTCATTGGGGAATGAATGTAATTATATATATTTCATGAGTGTGTGTGCGTTGTTAACATCTGCCTAAGTTACTGCCAGATCTTCCAGTTTGGGCGACGGGTCCGGAACGGCGACCCCAAATCCGGACACCCACGGCCTATCCTTGTGGCGGCATGCCCGCTGTCAGAGAGCCTACCAAGGTAAACCACCAGAGGGGGGGACCGCAACGGCGATCACCAACCAGGACATCCCCTGGCCCTTCCTGGGGTACTTTGCAGCTTCCAGGGAACCTACCAAGGTACACCACTAGAGGAGACCGCAACGGCGATCACCAACCGGACATCAACTGCCCATCCTTGTGGTGGACTGCGCCGCTTTCAGAGAGCCTACCAAGTTCAACCACCAGAGGGGACTGCAACGATGATCAACCAATGGGACATCACGTGGTCATGATTTTATGTTGATTTGTAACTTGCATTATAAACAAGATCCAAACCACCAGGGGGGGGGTATGTCATGACGTTGGCCTCTTTGAGTACAGGGAGGACAGTTGACCCCCTCCCCCTTGCACCATCCCCCAACCTACCTCCCCCCACCCAGGCCCTGTGTGAAGGGTTGTAAAATTCTAAAGGAGAATCTCTTGCCACATGGTTCATAGAGAGACACAGGAAATTCTTCCAACTCACAGAATTGGGGAACCGAATGACATGTATGTTCTGGAGAAGGTATGGAAGATTGGTGAAGAATCCAGCTAAAAACTGGTCCGCTTGGTACAATTTTGTGATACTCAGAAGAGACAATATAGCCATATTACCATAAAACTGTTTATATAATAGCCTAAGCGATGGGACTTGCATCCAAATGGTTGTATAGAATGTATTAATAAGGATAAAGCTATTTTGTAATACATTGAGATGCTGTGTACTGATGTTAATGTGATAGAATGTATTTATGTTCAAAGATTGAATCAGTCATCGGCACGCCCCCAGGGACACAGACAGGACCAGGCGTCATGTGACAAGCCTGTTCTATGTTCACTATAAAACCCCACCCTGATTTACTTTCCTGGGACCAGGCCTCCACTCCATTGCGAGTTGGCCAATAGGTTTGACCATCCAATTCCTATACTGAAAGTGAACTATACCACGTGGTTAACTTTTAGACTATTGATACCGACAGAATAAGAACAAGTCTTTGATATTAATTAATAGTCTGCAGCTAGAAATTATATAATTGAACGCGAAGACCAACGAAAGATCCATTCTATAACGACATTAATGAATGTCGCTTTTGAAAGATCCATTCTAACCGAGAGAGAGAGAGAACTCTCCAACAGAACGACTCTTCAACAAGGATCCCGACGACACACTGAGCGTAAATATATATTGATTGCAGTTGTTCCCGAATGAGTGAGCGTTCATGTACAAAGGATTAGCATATCAATTGTTAATATTAATGAACTCTGTGTGTCTCCTCAGCTGACCGTTTATGACCCTTTGTTCAACAGGCCGCCATGCCTGTTTAGCCCACTAGGGCACATTCCTCTACCAATTCTTTGTGACGATAATTACGGTTTGTATACTTTCTGTGAATTACTTAGTTTAGTAACTAAATGATTTTAAGACAATTGATGTATGGATGACTCTTAGTAAAGACTGGGTTCGTGCAGATACAACAATTTACGACGTTTGGAATGAGACTGGACGCGAGGTAAAATACACCATTTAAACCAGAAGATAATCGGCCTATACTATAATAGAATATAATATATAATGTTATAATATAGGAAAGTTATATTAGTAAAATTATAACTTTGTAATCTGAATATTTTCCTTGGTGCCCCGATCTCCTAGTTAATTACAATTAAACGATGAATCAGTTTAATCGCATGATAATAATTGCAGGGAGTTAATTGATAAACATGTCTTCAGTTTAATGGTACCCCAAAGACACGACAGGGGGTAGAAATGGGAGAAGGTATCATTGAGGGATATGATGCAGGAAATATTACTATGATCGGGGATTTATCAATAAATGGGGGCCAAACAAGAGAAGTTTATACGCTAAATAAAAATACAACCCCTGGAAGGGGGGGTCTGAGCTGGCAACCCTGAGGTACCAAAGTTACAATCTGATGCCGCGTTCAAGACAACTGGGAACTCAGGAAAAAATGAGCTCCGACTGGGAAGAATAGTTTTGAACGGTCATCCAACTCGGAATTCCAACACAGTAACTCTGGCCTCTTTCTAGATCTCCGACTTTCCGACCTGAAGATCATTGACGTCATGATTTTACCTAGTATTTTTCCGAGGTCACAGATGTCTTGAAAGCACTATAAAAGTCAGTTGAGTGAACTCTCCCTTGCTATAACATCTTTGGTCTGACAGCCGCTTATGTGACAACGAGAATGCATTGTATGATGTCAAGAAATATAGCGCCACACATAGCCGGCAAATAGCTTAGTATTAATTCATCATAATCAGTACAACATTCAAAAAAGTACTTTACACACATCATATGTGTCCATATGTGTCCATTACAATGCAAGATTCGGAATGTATGATTTGTCACCTGAACTTGAAAACATGTGAATAAAACAGTAAATACATTATGATCCATACATACTATGTGCTACAGCAGAAACGACAACACAATATACAGAAAATTAGCCACTTACTTTGAGGGGAACGCACACATGACCAAAGTCCAATTTGTAAGGAAAACAACCATGAAGCAATGCGGAAAATGTGCTGGGGAAAAATGTTTGTGCAAGGCCTGTACTGACTAGAAATGCGCTATGTCTTCAGACTTGATCTGAGGAAACATTAGGGAAGTGCTTGGGCTATCGTTGAAGAGAGAATTTAGTCCGATCAGTAAAGCCACAAACATAAATTGTCAGCAACAGTGAAATTGGCTACTTCTTATGCAAATTAACGAGGCGGAACACACCTCAATTCAAACGGTTGTTAGAAAATAAAACTTATTCGAAAATAATTTGAAATTGACAAGTCGACATAGCCTATAGATAATTAGCAGGCAGTGTGCCTTGGTTTGAGTGCAGCGCGGGTAACTGTCCTGTTGCGTAACAATCCCATTTTGGAACAGTGAGAGCATTCTGACATCACGCTCATGAAAAAAACTCATGCATGGGCGACGGTTAGAGATATTTGGAACTCACACATGAAAAGGTTAAAGCTAATTTCCTGCTATTCTACACATTTTTCTATGAGCCTGAGTGAAAAATGAGCAGTATTAAATATAATTTCCTGCAATTCTACACATTTTGCTATTATAATTTTGGTATTTGGGGTTGGGGGCCCCCTGGAGGTCGGGTGCCCCGGGGCATGTGCCCTGTGTGCCCGTTTGGTAAGCCGGTTCTGCTGGCTAACATTATAGGTTTACAGAGTCATGTCTAACCAAACAAATCATTGTTTTCTAATCTATTTTTGCGTTAATCATTTCTCTTGATTGTAAATACATTTTTTTGCATGCTAATGGTGTTATAGTGATTCACTTTTCACAGGTCGAAAATGTTTGTTTACACTGTTGCTATGCTTACCTGCTTGTGGTCTCCATTATGTGGAATTTGCGTCTAAGCTCTTCAGAATAAAAGTCCCTAATTGAAAGTGATGCATACTGATACAAATAGAGGAATCATGTCATATTTGGACTAGATAATGCTAAACAACGTTGGAATGTTACATCTTTAAAATTAAATACATTAATGAATTAGTTTGACAATAAACATACTTTTGGGGGGAAATCCCACTGTGGATGTGTTAGACTGCATAACTGAATTGGGGGCATACTGAGGCCTATCAGCCTACACCGTGACACCAACAGAACACAACTATGTAGAGTTTACACAGATATGAATGTCTTAGCTCTTACTGCAGAACTCAGAAACCACAGTGAAATGAGCCACATTAGCTCAGAATGTTCAATACACATAGTACGTTGAATGGCTAGGTAATGTGGCTCATTTCACAGTGGTTTCAGAGTCCATAAATAGAGCTAAGACGCTAATATTTGTGTAAACTCTACATAGTTGTGTTCTATGGGTGTCACTGAGTAGGCTGATACCCCATTTCATGGGTGAACAATCCATAGCTTAGCCTGTACGGTGTAATGTTCATTACGCACAATAGACTGACTGGGAAGGGGATTTTCCATAGTCAAAGCCCTGCAATAAGAGCTTAGATGCTAATATTTGAGAGAATGGCTTACCAAGAAAAACTTACAAAAGGACTAATTTGAGGTAAAAAGGAGTTGGAGCATTCAACAAAAAAAGGCAGAGATTGATTTATTTTTGCTCACTTGAATTCCTTGTACAGGATGTGAACAGGTGACTGATGTTTCGAGGTCAAACTGACTTCTTCCTCAGTGATCTGAACATTGCACTTAGCTCCTATTTCTGGCCTAGTGGCCCATTGAGACACAACAATGTAAAAACAATAATCATGATATGTTTCAAGGTAAATAGCAAATTATAGAACAAAATAATAAGATAGTGTGCCTCATGAAAGAGACCCCAAAAACAACATTATAGAAATGTTAGGACAGTGAAAGATCATAGTTTAGCCCCTTTGGATCCACAGTGTGTAAGGAGTACAGCCAGAATGCCTCTTTCTCTCGATGTCACCTCTTTGTGAAATTTGGATGATGCAAAGTTTCAATGCTCGTTTAGTTTGACAAATATAAGCAGCCCAGCAGATGCATTTGAGCATGCATATGACATTTGTGGTGCTACAATTAATGAAGCTTTGGATTTTGTATTCTTTACCTGTTCTAGAGTGGTAAAACACTTTAGTATTGGTCGTATTTTGACAATGTACACAGTGACCACACTTGTAATTGCCATTGGGCGGGCCTGGGAGCCAAGTGCACCGCTGCATGCTGTGCGTAACGGAATCGGCTAGAATGTGAACGCTCATAGATTTGGATAACTGTTGAGGGTGTTCCAGTGTTTCAATACAATGGATTTGAGCGACCGGCACATGGGCTGTACTCCTTGCAAGAAAATAAAAAACGCGGGGGCGTTTTGTATGACATTCTTATCATACCCGCATCACAGGAACCTGGTGTGCGTATCATTAGCTTTGTGCTCGAAATCTATGTTTGTACTACAGTAAGGATGGAGTCTTAGGAATTGACACACCGGTATGTTCCACTTAACGCCTAGATCACACCGACAGCGTCTTTGCGCAAAATGATATGGGGCATAAATGTGGATATGTCTGCAACAAAAGTTCAACATGAATCTTCTTTAGCCATTTCTGTTAAGCAGTCTACCCATACAATTTGATGCATACGTTTCATAAATCCAATGTATGCACCACATAGAACACATTGCAACTGCCCCTGCAACACAATGCGGAGGAGGCAAACGCAGCATTCCTTTGGAAAGGAATGTACTTCTTCTGTACTAAAACGCAATGTCACTGTTGGTTTGATCGAGGCGTACCGAGTGGTTAGCTTAAAAGTGTATTCCTACTCTGTGGTTTGAGGAAAATAGTAGACTTCAACTTGTTTTGTTTATTGTTATGGATGTAAGATCCAAGATGTCTATTCTCTCCCAACTTCGCTCTGCTGTGAATTTGAGATTGGGGTCAGATAAATGAATATACAGTGCATTCGGAAAATATTCAGACCCCTTGACTTTTTCAACATTTTGTTATGGTACAGCCTTATTCTAAAATGGATTCAATAAAAATGGTCATCATCAATCTACACACATCACATCATCAAACAACACATCATCAAGCAACACAAACATTGGCGCGCACACACACACACGGATTTAGTACTGTAGATATGTGGTAGTGGTGGAGTAGAGGCCTGAGGGCACACAGTGTCTTGTGAAATCTGTGAATGTATTGTAATGTTTTAAAACTGTATAAACTGCCTTAATTTTGCTGGACCCCAGGAAGAGTAGCTACTGCTTTGGCAGCAGCTAATGGGGATCCATAATAAATACAAATACACACAGTAACCCATAATGACAAAGCGAAAACAGGTTTTTAGAAATCTTTGCATATTTATAAGAAATAAACAGAAATACCTTCAGACCCTTTGCTATGAGACTCGAAATTAAGCTCAGGTGCATCCTGTTTCCATTGATTATCCTTGAGATGTTTCTACAACTTAATTGGAGTTCACCTGTGGTAAATTCAATTGATTTGACATGATTTGGAAAGGCACACGTGTCTATATAAGGTCCCACAGTTGACAGTGCACGTCAGTGAAAAAAATCAAGCCATGAGGTAGAAGGAATTGTCCGTAGAGCTCCGAGACAGGATTGTGTCGAGGCATAGATCTGGGGAAGGGTACCAACAATTGTCTGCAATATTGAAGGTCACCAAGAACGCAGTGGCCTCCATCATTCTTACATGGAAGAAGTTTGGAAGCACCAAGTCTCTTCCTAGAGCTGGCAACCCGGCCAAACTGAGCAATCGGGGGAGAAGGGCCTTGGTCGGGGAGGTGACCAAGAACCCTATGGTCACTCTGACACAGCTCCAGAGTTCCTCTGTGGAGATGGGAGAACCTTATAGAAGGACAATCATCTCGGCAGCACTCCATCAATCAGGCCTTTATTGTAGAGTGGCCAGATGGAAGCCACACCTCAGTAAAGGCACATGACAGCCCGCTTGGAGTTTGCCAAAGGGCACCTAAAGGACTCTCAGACAATGAGAAATAAGATTCTCTTGTCAAATGAAACAAAGATTGAACTCCTTCTACAGAGCGTTCAGGACCTTATATTGAGGCAAAGGTTCACCTTCCAACAGGACAACGACCCTAAGCACACAGCCAGGACAACGCAGGAGTGGCTTTGGCACAAGTCTCTGAATGTCCTTGAGTGGCCCATCCAGAGCCCTCACTTGAACCCAATCAAACATCACTGGAGAGACCTGAAAATAGCTGTGCAGGGACGCTCCCCATCCAACCTGACAGAGCTTGAGAGGGTCTGCAGAGAAAAATGGGATAAATTCCCCAAATACAGATGTGCCAAGCTTGTAGAGTCATACCCAAGAAGACACGAGGCTGTAATCGCTGCCAAAGGTGCTTCAACAAAGTATTGAGTAAAGGGTCTGAATACTTATGTAAATGTGATTTTCATTTTCTTTTTTTTTCAAACATTTCTAAAATCTGTTTTTGATTTGTCACTATGAGGTATTGTGTGTAGATTGATGAGGAAAAAAATATTTGATCAATTTTAGAATAAGGACGAAACGTATCAAAATGTGGAAAAAGTCAAGGGATCTGAATACTTTCCAAATGCACTGTATGTGCATGTACAGTATATGCTCTCGGGATAAAAGTATTGTTTGGATAACCTTACTATTATGTATTGATTTTTATCTTGAATTTATTCACTCTTTATGCGTTGCGCACTGCAGAGAACACTGGAAGAATTATCACTGAATAAACACAGTGAATTATTGTAATGTTTGTTTGTGTGAATTAATCCCATAAGAGATGGGTTGCCAACTGCCAATTTGACACGAAAATACAATTTTCATTCATTCATTCATCAACATTTCACACATACTATCCAGATACTGACTGTTAGCACTTGGTGGTCTACAGCAGCTTTATGTGAGGCAGATGAACCTGTACCCATATTACTTCAACAGTATTTAACATGAGATCCTCTCTAAGCTCTGTCTTTTCGGTAGATGTTATAACCATGTATTGCTACCACTGTATAATCAAAGGTAAGTGAGTTTCAGAGATAGAATATGAATGTCATCTGTTACAAACAAGTTATTGACTTCATGAACTACGGGCTATTTTTAGCACTTTTCTGGGTTGCTTGATAGTTTTTTTGTTGTTGTTTTTTTGGTACTTTCTACCCCTTTTTCTCCCCATTTTCGTGACATCCAATTGGTAGTTACAGTCTTGTCTCAACGCTGAAACTCCCGCACGGACTCGGGAGAGGTGAGGGTTGAGAGCCATGCGTCCTCCGAAACACGACCCCGCCAAGTCGCACTGCTTCTTGACACACTTAACCCGGAAGCCAGCTGCACCAATGTGTCGAAGGAAACACAGTACAGCTGGTAACCGAAGTCAGCATGCATGCGCCCGGCCGCCACAAGGAGTCGCTAGAGCACGATGGGACAAGGACATCCCAGCCGGCAAAACCCTCCCCTAACCCGGACGTCGCTCAAACAATTGTGCACCGCCTCACGGGTTTCCTGGTCGCAGCCGGCTGCAACACAGCCCGGGTTCGAATACGGATCAGTAGCGACGCATCTAGCACTGCGATGCAGCGCCTTAGAACACTGTGCCACTCGTGAGGCCCTGCTTAATTGTTGTTATGCTTGACTAGGAAGATTATCAGAAGTATACTTGCTCATGTTATTTATATTGGAGCTGATAGTGTACGGTGAGCTGCACACAGTGGACTTCCTACTAGGGCACACTGCCTCAGTGCTAACAATCTAACTCTGCTTCATATACACATGATTACTGCATACAATAGCTGTACAATCAACAGAGGTATTCAGGGCAATTATGGGGACAAAAATTAAGTTACTTACATTGTGTCTGCCAACGCCCCTGGGATAATGTACATTTGATGCAGCATTATGACAACTCAGCGTCACAATGGTAGTGTTTAACTGAGCTGGTCTTGGGTCATTGATAAGTAATTGTCTCAACCAGTGGCGATTTTAGCATGTACAGTACCAGTCAAAGTTTGGACACACCTACTCATTCCAGGGTTTTTCTTGTACATTGTAGAATAATAGTGAAGACATTTAAACTATGAAATAACACATATGGAATCATGTAGTAACCAAAAAAAGTGTTAAATGTTAAATATATTTCATATTTGAGATTCTTCAAAGTAGCCACCCTTTGCCTTGATGACAGCTTTGCACACTCTTGGCATTCTCTCAACTAGCTTCACCTGGAATGCCTTTCCAACAGTCTTGAAGAAGTTCCCACATATGCTGAGCACTTATTGGCTGCTTTTCCTTCACTCTGCGGTCCAACTCATCCCAAACCATCTCAATTGGGTTGAGGTCGGGTGATTGTGGAGGCCAGGTCATCTGATGCAGCACTCCATCAATCTCTTTCTTGGTCAAATAGCCCTTATACAGTCTGGAGGGTCATTTTCCTGTTGAAAAACAAATGATAGTCCCACTAAATGCAAACCAGGTGGGATGGCGTATCGCTGCAGAATTCTGTGGTAGCCATGCTGGTTAAGTGTGCCTTGAATTCTAATGAAATCACAGACAGTGCACTTGAAGAAACTTTCAAAGTTCTTTAAATTTTCTGCATTGACTGACCTTCATGTCTTAATGGATCGTACCCTTTTTTCAATATTCGCCCAAAATTACTTACCTAAATCGAACTGCCTGTAGCTCAGGACCTGAAGCAACGATATGCATATTCTTGATACCATTTGAAAGGAAACACTTTGAAGTTTGTAGAAATGTGAAATTAATGTAGGAGAAAATAACACATTAGATCTGGTAAAAGATAATACAAACAAAAAAGCATGCATTTAAAAAAAAATGTGTTCCATCGTCTTTGAAATGCAAGACAAACGCCATACTTTCAGATGGCAGCAGTGTGTGTGCTAAGTTCCAGACTGATCCAGTGAAGAATGACATTACTGCACAATATTTTGTATCAAGTCTGCCAGGAGTTTGCCCAAATGTGCCGAATTGGTCAATTGATACATTTTCAAATACATAACTTTAGAGAACATTCAAAAATGCTATGGTAATAAAACAATTACGATTACACACTCCCAGGAATGTCATACATGATGGACCATTAGCTTATACACTAACATTCACACATCTAGATGGCCGGTTGGGTGTGGAGCCTGAGACAGCAGTTGGGTCAAACTGTAGACCCCAATTCCTACATTTGAACATAAAAATGATTTTTATCAAACAAAACTATGCTACATTTTATCTCTGGGACCCTCAGGATGACAAATCAGAGCAAGATTACTGAATGTAATTATATTATTTACCTACAGAGG
The DNA here is from genome assembly GCF_965601325.2 of Salmo salar. Taxonomy (NCBI): domain Eukaryota; kingdom Metazoa; phylum Chordata; class Actinopteri; order Salmoniformes; family Salmonidae; genus Salmo; species Salmo salar. The sequence goes on along the minus strand of NC_138314.1, from coordinate 12,628,528 downwards.
TAAATGTATCAAACCAGTTGCCGTGATAAAAGTGTTTTGTTGTTGTAAACTCTCCTCAAACAATAGCATGGTATTTTTTTCACTGTAATAGCTACTGTAAATTGGTCTTGATCTTTAACCAAATAGGGCCATCTTCTGTATACAACCCCTACCTTGTCACAACACAACTGATTGGTTTAATTATATTAAGAAGGAAAGCAATTCCACAAATTAACAAGGCACACCTGTTAATTGAAATTCATTCCAGGTGACAACCTCATGAAGCTGGTTGAGAGAATGCCAAGCGTGTGCAAAGCTGTCAAGGCAAAGGGTGGCTACTTTGAAGAATCTCAAATATAAAATACATTTTGATTTGTTTAATAGTTTTTTGGTTACTACATGATTCCATGTGTCCAAACTTTTGACTGGTACTAATATACACTGCTCAAAAAAATAAAGGGAACACTAAAATAACACATCCTAGATCTGAATGAATGAAATAATCTTCTTAAATACTTTTTTCTTTACATAGTTGAATGTGCTGACAACAAAATCACACAAAAATAATCAATGGAAATCCAATTGATCAACCCATGGAGGTCTGGATTTGGAGTCCCACTCAAAATTAAAGTGGAAAACCACACTACAGGCTGATCCAACTTTGATGTAATGTCCTTAAAACAAGTCAAAAATGAGCCTCAGTAGTGTGTGTGGCCTCCACGTGCCTGTATGACCTCCCTACAACGCCTGGGCATGCTCCTGATGATGTGGCGGATGGTCTCCTGAGGGATCTCCTCCCAGACCTGGACTAAAGCATCCGCCAACTCCTGGACAGTTTGTGGTGCAACGTGGCGTTGGTGGATGGAGCGAGACATGATGTCCCAGATGTGCTCAATTGGATTCAGGTCTGGGGAACGGGCGGGCCAGTCCATAGCATCAATGCCTTCCTCTTGCAGGAACTGCTGACACACTCCAGTCACATGAGGTCTAGCATTGTCTTGCATTAGGAGGAACCCAGGGCCAACCGCACCAGCATATGGTCTCACAAGGGGTCTGAGGATCTCATCTCGGTACCTAATGGCAGTCAGGCTACCTCTGGCGAGCACATGGAGGGCTGTGCGGCCCCCCAAAGAAATGCCACCCCACACCATGACTGACCCACCGCCAAACCGGTCATGCTGGAGGATGTTGCAGGCAGCAGAACGTTCTCCACGGCATCTCCAGACTCTGTCACGTCTGTCACATGTGCTCAGTGTGAATCTGCTTTCATCTGTGAAGAGCACAGGGGACCAGTGGCGAATTTTCCAATCTTGGTGTTCTCTGGCAAATGTCAAACGTCCTGCACGGTGTTGGGCTGTAAGCACAACCCCCACCTGTGGACGTCAGGCCCTCATAGAGTCTGTTTCTGACCGTTTGAGCAGACACATGCACATTTGTGGCCTGCTGGAGGTCATTTTGCAGGGCTCTGGCAGTGCTCCTACGGCCTCCTCCACGTCTCCTGATGTACTGGCCTGTCTCCTGGTAGCGCCTCCATGCTCTGGACACTACACTGACAGACACAGCAAACCTTCATGTCACAGCTCGCATTGATGTGCCATCCTGGATGAGCTGCACTACCTGAGCCACTTGTGTGGGTTGTAGACTCTGTCTCATGCTACCACTACAGTGAACGCACCGCCAGCATTCAAAAGTGACCAAAACATCAGCCAGGAAGCATAGGAACTGAGAAGTGGTCTGTGGTCACCACCTGCAGAACCACTCCTTTATTGGGGGTGTCTTGCTAATTGCCTATAATTTCCACCTGTTGTCTATTCCATTTGCACAACAGCATGTGAAATTTATTGTCAATCAGTGTTGCTTCCTAAGTGGACAGTTTGATTTCACAGAAGTGTGATTGACTTGGAGTTACATTGTGTTGTTTAAGTGTTCCCTTTATTTTTTTGAGCAGTATATATATATAATATATATACACACACATACATACATACATATACACACACACACATACATACATACATACACACACACAGTGTGCACAATTATTAGGCAAGTTGTATGTTTGAGGATTAATTTTATTATTGAACAACTACAGCGCTCTCGGTCAATCCAAAATGTTAATAAACGTCAAACCTGAATATTTAAGAAAGTAAAAGTGAGGTTTTGGCTTTCTTTGGAGAATATCTATGTGTGCACAATTATTGGGCAACTATTAGTGTGCAGAATTATTATGCAACTAAATTAAAAACGAAAAGTTCCCCATCTCACTTGTTTATTTTCATCTGTTAAAGTGAGAATAATAAACAAACAACTGAAAATGTATAAATAAACATGTCTGACATTTAAAAAAATAAATAATCTGTGACCAATATAGCCACCCTTCTTTTCAATAACAGTCATAAGCCTTCCATCCATGGAGTCTGTCAGTTTCTTGATCTGTTGACGATCAACTTTTTGTGCAGCAGCAACCACAGCCTCCCAGACACTGGTCAGAGAGGTGTACTGTTTTCCTTCACCGTAAATCGTCCGTTTAAGAAGGGACCACAAGTTCTCAATAGGGTTTAGGTCAGGTGAGGAAGGGGGCCATGTCATTATTCTTTCATCTTTAAGGCCTTTACTGGCTAGCCACACAGTGGAGTACTTCGATGCATGCGATGGAGCATTGTCCTGCATAAAAATCATGGTCTTCTTGAAAGATGCAGACTTTTTCCTGTACTACTGCTTGAAGAATGTGTCTTCTAAAAACTGGCAGTAGGTTTGGGAGTTGAGTTTGAGTCCATCTTCAACCCGAAAAGGTCCAACTAGCTCATCTTTAATAATACCACCCCATACCAGTACCCCACCTCCACCTTGCTGGCGTCTGAGTCGAAGTGGAGCTCCGTGCCCGTTACTGATCCAGCCACGGGCTCATCCATCTGGTCCGTCAAGAGTCACTCTCATCTCATCAGTCCATAAAACCTTTGAAAAATCTGTCTTCAGATATTTCTTGGCCCAGTCTTGACGTTTCAACTTATGTGTCTTGTTCAGTGGTGGTCGGGTTTCATTCTTCCTTACCTTGGCCATGTCTCTGAGCACTGAATACCTTGAACTTCTGGGCACTCCAGGTAGGTTGCCATTCTGGAATATGACAGCACTGGAGGATAATGGCTTCCTGGTAGCTTCACGTTTGATTCTTCTCAAATCTTTGGCAGTTAATTTGCGTCTTTTTTTCTCAACACGGTTCTTGCGACCCTGTTGACTATTTGCAACAAAACGTTTGATGGTTCTGTGATCACGCCCCAATATCTTAGCAATTTCAAGAGTGCTGCATTCCTCTGAAATACTTTTTACAATTTTTGACTTTTCAGAGTAATTTAAATATCTTTTTTGGCCCATTTTGCCTGAGGAAAAGAAGCTGCCTAATAATTATACACACCTTGATTTAGGGTGTTGATCTCCTTAGGCCACACCCTCCCTCATTACACATCACCTGATATGCTTAAATCCAATAAGCATTCCAGTTTATACAGCTTGGAGTTGGGAAATATGCATAATAATGATGATATGGTCAAAATACTGACTTGCCTAATAATTGTGCACACAGTGTGTGTGTATATATATATATTAGTACCAGTCAAAAGTTTGGACACATGGAATCATGTAGTAACCAAAAAACTATTAAACAAATCAAAAAAAATGTTTTTGTAATTTATTGTTAGAAAGGTGGGGCTCAAAATGACGGGTCACCACTGGTCTCAACACAGCCTTGAAATGTGTTAACAGAGTCCAGGAGCCAAGATGATTAGGATGGACTCCATCATTCCTGTAAAGCAGCGGTCCCCAACCTTTTTTGGGCCACGGACCGGTTTAATGTCAGACAATATTTTCACGGACCGGCCTTTAAGGTGTGGCGGATAAATACACAAAATAAAATGATACGACCGGCATAAAAACGGTGGTATTTTTTACAAATAATAAAAAACGTGAATCCACTGTGTACTCGCATGCAACTTTATTAGCAGCGTCCTCGTAACATCGCACCAACAACATAACATGAGTAACATCCTCTCTGCCCCTAACGCTCTCTTGTCGCTACGGTAACGTTTAAACATGCCTTAAAAATAAGAAACAACACAAAAACAAATACAAAGTGCATGAAAAATACAACTCACCATAACGCTAAATCAGTGGGAGCCCTGAGCTTGTTTCTCTGCAACGAGACGGTCCCATCTAGGGGTAATGGGAGACAATGACACCCGAAGTGTGTTGCTTATGTCCAGTCTACTCCGTCATTTTGTTTTGGTTGCTGTCACTGCAGAAAATCCCGCTTCACACAAATAGGATGTCGGAAATGGCAACAGGGTTTTCAGTGCTGTTGTGGCGATCTCAGGGTATTCTGCCGTGACTTTAATCCAGAACACCGGCAGAGTTGTTGTCTCGAACCTACCGCCGTCATTTGCGATCTCCAGCAGTTGATCTTCTTGCATAGACATGCTGGATTCACCTGGTTTGTTGACAAATGGGTCGCGGATCCATTCCTTGGCAGTTCGTGGGTCTTTTGTGGTTGGGAAGTAGCGCTCAAACTCTTTTAAAAGCAAAGACAGGTGATCGTGCACCAGCTGGGACAATGAAGGCTCAGTCTCTTCTAGAATCCCCGCGAATGTTTGAAACATGTCAAATATACCTCTGTTCACGTGCCGTCCCCACAAATCCAGTTTGGCTTTAAATGCAGCTACTTTATCTGCCAACTTGAAGACAGTTGTCATTTTCCCCTGAAGTGACCGATTGAGTTCATGGAGCTGGTTGAATATGTCGCACAAGTAAGCGAGTTTTGCGACCCATTCCTCGTCACTGAAATGTGCTGCCAGAGAGAAATCTCTGCAGCGGCTCTCGTAATTCAAACACTCTGGCCAGCGATCTCCCTCGGGATAACCATCTTATTTCTGGGTATAAGAGAAGGTGTCTCTGCTCCGTGTTCATCTCCTCACAAAGCTGCTGAAAATACTCCGAAGGCTTGTCTTTTAATGCAGGGTGCTTGGTCTCCAAGTGGCGAAGCAGTTTTGAAGGCTTAATTTCCTCATTAGAGAGCCGGTCGCCACATATTATGCAGAGCGGGCTTTGGTGCGCGGGAATCACCTGTCGCGATAAATCCATATTTTAAGTAGGACTCCTGGTATTGTCTGTTAAATGCAGCTTTCTTTTTCTTGGAAGTCGTAGGCTCTTCTTCTGTCTCCTCACGGGCCCTTTTCCACTTCGCAAAGAAACTTTCCAAAGACGTTTGTTTTTTACAAATTTTGCTAGCTTGTGGGTTTATTTTTAGCGGCAACGTATCACGTGACCGAGACAAGCGTCAAGAGTGAGACATAGACGGGTGTAACAGGGAATCCGGTCATTTTTCAAAATAAAACATCGTTCCGACTCAGATAATAAATAAAACGGAAATAATGTAAGTTATTTATTATTTCTCTGCGGCCCGGTACCAAATGACCCACGGACCGGTACCGGTCCGCGGCCCGGGGGTTGGGGACCGCTGCTGTAAAGTATCTTCTGTTTCCATAAGGTGTCAGATTTATCAATAAAAGTGATTCCAACAGAGCTACAGTAATCTTTTAGCCAGGTGTGTAATGCCAGTAGCCTGCTGAATCTTTCACACCTGAGGCCCAACGATGGTACCAGACCAGCCAACCGCTGCTTTTTGTAATCTTTCAGTGCTCTAGTCAGTTCTTCAAAATAAGTTTTCAGAAGTTCCGAGCTAGGCCTCCTGATATCTTTAATTAAAGATACAAACACGCTTTTTACCGGACTACCTTTTCAAATACACATTGAAATGTTGCCTACACGTTTTGTGGTATTATAGGAATAAGTAACTCCCCTTTGCTGACCAATACTTACCTATAATAGGGCTAATAACTCGCTATAGCAAAGAATATCAACAAACGTGCACAAGCGCGGCTCTGCGAGCTGAACTGATCTGAGGAGCGCAATCAATCGTGGGTGATTGAAAGACCGCTCGTGGGCTTCCTGTCAACATAATTTTACTCTGTTGCTCTCTGGCTCTGCCTGGAACAAAATCCCAGACTCAATCTTGCAAAATTAGATTCGTTTTGGTTTGTTCCATTGAAAAGAGGGTGATATAATTTTGATTTGATAATAGAGGAAAAACGTTGATCTATAGTGCAAACTAATAGGGCGAACTCATTGAAGTTCAATCTCTTGCCTCTGCGCAGCCTGGCATTTCTTCTGCACGGCTGTCCTGGAGGAGGTGCGCAGTTTAGAGGGAACATTGCTAATAAACACACGGTGGGATTTCAACCGTTTCTTCTGTTTATTAAACTAATGAATTATTGTATATAATTTGTAATTATGCAACAACCTTCCAAACTTGTTCAGCATCATCTAGTCCAAATATAGCGTGATTCCACTATTTGTATCCGTTGGCCTCGCTTTCAAATTAGGGACTTTTATTTTGAAAGTAAACTGCAAATTCCACTTGCTGCTAATCATTGAAGTGGCTAGCTTCATAGGTAGGGACATGCGGGTACCAGGTCCGCATTCAGCAGGACAGACACAACGTTGGCCAACGTTCAGATACAAATGTGTTATGTAGAACAATCATGCTCTAATTCTAAGGAATCTTGTCTGTTCTATTATATCTGCAACGTTCCAAAACGTTTTTGTATTGAACATACCCATATACACAACACGCTACACGAACCCAGCTTTGCTCATCTGTCTGGAAAGCCTCCGCAAATGAAATCGTGTGGTGGGCGGGGTCGGCCCGGTAAGGGGCTTCTCTGTTAGGTGGGAGATTGGTATGACTTACCCAGCTCCCTGAACTCAGTTTCGTTGGAATTGAGAAGCGAGACATGAAGACGAGAAATATGGAATTCCCCAACAAAAAGCGTTGATTTTGCTCAATTTGATCAACATTAAAGAATCCATTTCCCCATCTCCATTTGGCTGAATTGGGAAAAGGGCCACTTTACTATTGCGCGTTTATGCATCTACATTTGCATAGCTTCATCGCTGAACTATTTTAAACTACTGTCAAAGTAGCCTAATTGGAGTGAAGCGCTCGCTCAATACGGTAAGTCATCTCTTTTTGTTGGTGTTACTAACCAGGTTTCCATCCAACCTTTTTCTGAGAGTAAAGTAAATGTTGGATAAAAAAAATGTCATGACCGGCCTGATGGAAACAGCACATTTGTCAGTAAACTTTCAAAATGTCTACAAAGCAAAATACACTGGACAACGTGGATTAAAAAATAAATAAATAGCCTGTAAAATTTGTGAAAAATGGCGGTGGAATTCCTTTTTGCGCAAATATTGATATAAGTATGATATCGAAGTAAACTTGGGAGTTTCGCAATGATGTTGATATTGTGTGTCCATCCCATTACGACTCGAGACAGCATGCAGTTTAGGCTACCGATTAAATAAATGATGATTAACTTCACAGGGTTGTGAATGTGCACAGTGATGAGCTTGACCCTATTGAAGATAGAATCTTATGACAGGGGTGTTACTCCTTCTGAACGTTAAAATGCATTAGTTGTGGAAATAAGGAATCTTTCATATCAGCAATACATTTTTTTTGTCAAGAAACCAAAAGCTTACATTACTACACACCTTTTATAGGGTTCCCATACCGACACATTTCCATGTTATAGCGCTTATTTACAGAAGACAGATGGGTACCTGTGCTAATTAGCTATCTGCGTCTCCGAACACCTGTGTGTAAACGGAAGACGGAAACTACAAAACTGTCGGCTGCAACTGATATAATCGGTTAAAACAGTGTATATTTAGCATTTGTGAAATTATTTTGATGTGATATGAAAGTATAGTGCTTTATGTTTCTAGATCCGTACCACAATTGACAATCGATTCACGTTTAGATGAAGTATTTGGCTGTCAGAGCCAATTGTTCTCTATACAGAACATGTAAAGTCCTTTGACTATAAGGAGTGATATTAGGCTCCTTTAGTCCACTGGGCTAGGTGACATGATGATTGATGCTTGGCTGCCTTTGACAAATAAAAATAATCTCACTCTTGTCCATAATAAATCTCATCATGTAGGCTATACACGCACTGTATCTGCGAGCTGTTGGCTAGAGCGCATGTGCCAAGACCATATAACACAAAATTGTTACTGAAAAGAAAACATCAGTAGAGTTGAAAATGTGATGGAGAGTTGTATTTTTTGAAATGGTGGTAGTGGGGAATTTAACCACAAAAGTTATTTGTATGTGCACTATCTCATCATGCACAGTCAGTTTGATGTAAACACCCCTCTGGTGAGAAAATGCTCATATTGGTTTTGGTATTTGGTATTTTATTAGGATCCCCATTAGCCATTGGGAAAGCAGCAGCTACTCTTCATGGAGTCCACACAAAGAATGAAACAAAACGTTAGTGGACAAGAACAGCTCAAGAACATAACTACATCATTTAAAAAAAGGCACACGTACCCTACATATCAACGCATACACACAAACTATCTAGGTAAAATAGGGGAGAGGCATTGTGCCATGAGGTGTTGCTTTAACAGTTTTTTTTATTTTATTTTTTAAAACAGGTTTGCTGTTCATTTGAGCAATATGAGATTGAACGGAATTCCATGCAATAATGGCTCTATATAATACTGTACCCTTTCTTGAATTTCTTCTGGATTTGGGGACTGTGAAAAGACTCCTGGTGGCATGTCTGGTGGGGTAAGTGTGTGTGTAAGGTGTGTAAATTGACTATGCAAACAATTTAGGATTTCCAACACATTGTTTCTTATAAAAATAAGTGATGCAGTCAGTCTCTCCTAAACTCTCAGCCAAGAGAGACTGGCATGCATAATACAGTGTTTATATTAGTCCTCTGATATTTTAACCATCTGTTTTAAGCAGATTTTTAGAATATTAACATGAAAATCTCTCGCCAATTGGAAAGATACTGTAGTTCCAGCACAACCTAGGTTATCTTTAAACACCTGCAATTACATAGCCATAGCCAGGGGCAGCAGGGTAGCCTAGTGGTTAGAGCATTGGGTTATTAACTGAAAGGTTGCAAGTTCGAATCCCCGAGCTGACAAGGTACAAATCTGTCGTTCTGCCCCTGAACAAGGCAGTTAACCCACTGTTCCCCGGGCGCCGAAGATGTGGATGTCGATTAAGGCAGCCCCCCGCACCTCTCTGATTCAGAGGGGTTGGGAAGACACATTTCAGTTGAAGGCATTCAGGTGACGAGGTATCCCCCTTTCCATATCTAAAATGAGAAGATGTTTTAAAATCAGAGTTCTTTGTATCTCTTATTACTCGTGGTCGATTCCAGCATTATGGGCTTTACATTTGCATGCAAAATCACAACTTTAATGTCTCACAGAATGGACATACAAAATATCAATGCAACTTGGAGGGGAGCGTATACCCCAAAAAGCAGATTTTTTAATATTGACATTTTGGGGAAGTAAAGCAAATAAGAAGTGTTAGGGATGTTAGGCTACATGAAAGGGGCACGCTTTTTGAGGAGACATATTAGCAAAAGTCTGAGTTTGTATGTTTTAAGTCAAAATAGGGATTGACATTTTGAAGGAAAGACTTGGTTGAACACAAAAACTATCATTTTTAAAGAGTTTAATTTCCATTATTACTTTAGAGAGGAAAAACTATATATGGATGTTACACCCTCCGTTGTGGATGTTAGCGTCCGAAATAGACATTAACATCTAAAAAAAAATCTGAATCATAACACAATTGTTGTACTGTAATTTGGAATGTTTTTAAAATATCAGCAGAAGGCACTTAGGATTGCATATTTACAGATAGCCTGAATAGTATGCAAGGCCAGGCACAACACCCTAATAGCATAGTCGCGGGAAGTAGGGGTGCTGAGGGTGCTGCAGCACCCCCTGAAAAATCAGAATTAAAAATATATATTAATAAGAAATCTATATAATTTTAAAGTAGTGCACTGGGCCTTTACTAATATTAGCGGAATGATCTAGATATCTGTAGCGCAGGCAAAAAATGTTCTGTAAAACATTCTCTTTGCTATTATCATTTTAATGGGATCCAGGAAGAACAAAATCCTGTCCTCAAACATTTACATCAAAGGGTACAAAGTTATGGGCAAAAACACAAAACATTCACATGAAATTCTCGATCAAAATAACATGGCATTTGCAAGGTATTTCAAGAAACTGGAAAACGTATATAAAGCAAGTACTTTTATATTCCACAAGTATTATCAGATTAAATGTTTTGTACAGATAATTATCAGACTCAAATTACAAATGCTGGTAAACACTCAAATACATTTAGTTTAAACATTTTCACAAAAGTCCTGTATTAGCAGACCAATGTACCCCCAACCCCAAATGACTTCCTGCAGCTATGCCTAATAGGTTATTTATTTATATTTTCCAGTTGAATTAAGACACATATAAGACATATATATATATATATATATATATATGACATATTGTAACAAAATATGCAAATTAGGCAATATACATGTGCCTATACTGCCAACCCACTTTTCTGGACACTAGATCAATTCAGTATATTTTAGGGGGCTTTCATTTAAAAAAGACATTCCAGGACTATTCACAGATTATTGATGAACAATTTTTGTACTGCCATGTATGAGAAATGCATTTCAGTGGCCTCCCGAGGCACTGCATCGCAGTGTTGCGGCGTCACTACAGCCTGGGGTTTGATCGTCATCCGAGTTAGGGGAGGGTCTGGCCGGGGGGCTTTACTTGGCTGATTGCGCTTTAGCGACTCCTTGTGGTGGGCTTCTGCAGGCTGGCTTCCAGGAAGTGCGGTTTGCGGGTCATGCAGCGATGAGACAAGATCGTAATCACGAGAAAAATGGGGGGTAAAAATTACAACAAGCAAACACAATGTGGTGAATGCACAAGCTTCTGAAGCAAACAAATAATACATCAATATCCATCAGATCCACAACCATTATGGATGTTACGAATAGGCAGCCTATCATAACACTGAAAAAGAATAGGCCTACTGGCAAAGAAAATAGAAACCAATTGTAGACCATTTAAGATCTAACACTTTTTTTTGTTGTTGCCTAAAATGACACCCAAATCTAACTGCCTGTAGCTCAGGACCTGAAGCAAGGATATGCATATTCTTGATACCATTTGAAAAGAAACACTTTGAAGTTTGTTGACATGTGAAGTGAATGTAGGAGAATAACACATTAGATCTGGTAAAAGAAAATACAAACCAAAAAACATGTTTTTTTTTTTGTTTTTTTTATCAATCTTTGAAATGCAAGAGAAAGGCCATAATATAATATTGCAGGTTAGGTGCACTTTAGATTTTGGCCACTAGATGGCAGCAGTGTGTGTGCAAAGTTTCAGATTGATCCAGTGAAGCATTGCAATACTGCACAGTATTTTGTATCAAGTCTGCCCAAATATGCTGAATCGGTCAATTGATATATTTTCAAGTACGTAACTATAGAGAACATAAAAAATGATATGGTAATACAAAATGTAAGTTTACACACTCCCAGGAATGCCATAAAGGATGGATCATTAGCTTATACACTAACTTTCACACATCTAGATGGCCGGGTGGGGTGGGTGTGGAGCCAGAGATGGCAGGGGTTCAAACTGTAGAACCCATTACCTACATTTAAACATAAAATTATATTTTTTTATCTCGGGGACCCTCAAGATGACATCAGAGCAAGATTACTGAATGTACAGTTGAAGTCGGAAGTTTACATACACTTAGGTTGGAGCATTTAAAACTCGTTTTTCAACCACCACAAATTTCTTGTTAACAAACTATAGTTTTGGTAAGTCGGTTAGTCGGACATCATTTGAGTCAATTGGAAGTGTACCTGTGGATGTATTTGAAGGCCTACCTTCAAACTCAGTGCCTCTTTGCTTGACATCATGGGAAAATCAAAAGAAATCAGCCAAGACCTCAGAAAAGAAATTGTAGACCTCCACAAGTCTGGTTCATCGTTGGGAGCAATTTCCAAATGCCTGAAGGTACCACTTTCACCTGTACAAACAATAGTACGCAAGTATTAACACCATGGGACTAGACAACCGTCATACCGCTCAGGAAGGAGATGTGTTGTGTCTCCTAGTGATGAACGTACTTTGGTGCGAAAAGTGCAAATCAACAGCAAACGACCTTGTGAAGATGCTGGAGGAAACAGGTACAAAAGTATCTATATCCACAGTAAAACGAGTCCTATATTGACATAACCTGAAAGGCCACTCAGCAAGGAAGATGCCACTGCTCCAAAACCGCCATAGAAAAAGCCAGACTACAGTTTGCAACTGCACATGGGGACAAAGATCGTACTTTTTGGAGAAATGTTCTCTGGTCTGATTAAACAAAAATAGAACTGTTTGGCCAATATGACCATTGTTATGTTTGGAGGAAAAAGGGGGAGGCTTGCAAGCCGAATATCACCATCCCAACCGTGAAGAATGGGGGTGGCAGCATCATGTTGTGGGGTGCTTTGCTGCAGGATGGACTGGTGAACTTCACAAAATAGATAGCATCATGAGGCAGGAAAATGACGCGGATATATTGAAGCAACATCTCAAGACATCAATCAAGAAGTTAAAGCTTGGTTGCAAATGGGTCTTCCAAATGGACAATGACCCCTAGCATACTTCCAAAGTTGTGGCAAAATGGCTCAAGGACAACAAAGTCAAGGTATTGGAGTCGCCATCACAAAACCCTGACCTCAATCCTATAGAACATTTGTGGGCAGAACTGAAAAGTGTGTGCGAGTAAGGAGGCCTACAAACCTGACTCAATTACACCAGCTCTGTCAGGAGGAATGGGCCAAAATTCACCCAACTTTTTGTGGTAAGCTTGTGGAAGGCTACCCGAAACGTTTGACCCAAGTTAAACAATTTAAAGGCAATGCTACCAAACACTCCATTAGTATATGTAAACTTCTGACCCACTGGGAATGTGATGAAAGAAATAAAAGCTGAAATAAATCATTCTCTCTACTATTATTCTGACATTTCACATACTTAAAATAAAATGGTGATCCTAGCTGAACTAAGACAGGGAATTCTTACTAGGATTTAATGTCAGAAATTGTGAAAAACGGAGTTTAAAAGTACATTTACATTTAAGTCATTTAGCAGACGCTCTTATCCAGAGCGACTTACAAATTGGTGCATTCACCTTATGATATCCAGTGGAACAACCACTTTACAATAGTGCATCTAAATCTTTTAATGGGGGGGGTTAGAAGGATTACTTTATCCTATCCTAGGTATTCCTTAAAGAGGTGGGGTTTCAGGTGTCTCCGGAAGGTGGTGATTGACTCCGCTGTCCTGGCGTCGTGAGGGAGCTTGTTCCACCATTGGGGTGCCAGAGCAGCGAACAGTTTTGACTGGGCTGAGCGGGAACTGTGCTTCCTCAGAGGTAGGGGGGCCAGCAGGCCAGAGGTGGATGAACGCAGTGCCCTTGTTTGGGTGTAGGGCCTGATCAGAGCCTGAAGGTATGGAGGTGCCGTTCCCTTCACAGCTCCGTAGGCAATCACCATGGTCTTGTAGCGGATGCGAGCTTCAACTGGAAGCCAGTGGAGAGAGCGGAGGAGCGGGGTGACGTGAGAGAACTTGGGAAGGTTGAACACCAGACGGGCTGCGGCGTTCTGGATGAGTTGTAGGGGTTTAATGGCACAGGCAGGGAGCCCAGCCAACAGCGAGTTGCAGTAATCCAGACGGGCGATGACAAGTGCCTGGATTAGGACCTGCGCCGCTTCCTGTGTGAGGCAGGGTCGTACTCTGCGAATATTGTAGAGCATGAACCTACAGGATCGGGTCACCGCCTTGATGTTAGTGGAGAACGACAGGGTGTTGTCCAGGATCACGCCAAGGTTCTTAGCACTCTGGGAGGAGGACACAAGGGAGTTGTCAACCGTGATGGCGAGATCATGGAACGGGCAGTCCTTCCCTGGGAGGAAGAGCAGCTCCGTCTTGCCGAGGTTCAGCTTGAGCTGGTGATCCGTCATCCACACTGATATGTCTGACAGACATGCAGAGATGTGATTCGCCGCCTGGTTATCAGAAGGGGGAAAGGAGAAGATTAATTGTGTGTCGTCTGCATAGCAATGATAGGAGAGACCATGTGAGGATATGACAGAGCCAAGTGACTTGGTGTATAGCGAGAATAGGAGAGGGCCTAGAACAGAGCCCTGGGGGACACCAGTGGTGAGAGCGCATGGTGCGGAGACAGATTCTCGCCACGCCACCTGGTAGGAGCGACCTGTCAGGTAGGACGCAATCCAAGTACTTGGCTAAGGTGTATGTAAACCTTCATCTTCAACTGTAAGTACATTATTTACCTTCAGAGGTGAATGTATCAAACCATTTGCCGTGATAAAAGTTTTTTGTTGTTGTTGTGCACTCTCCTCAAACAATAGCATGGTATTTTTCACTTTAATAGCTACTGTAAATTGGACAGTACAGTTAGATTCACAAGAATTTAAGCTTTCAGCCCATGTAAGACATGTCTATGTCCAGCACAGTTTGCTGTTACTTACAATGTCATTCTAGTCACATTAGCACACGTTTAGCGCACGTTAGCATCAACCGTCCCGGTATAGGGACACCAATCCCATAGAGCAGTGGTTCCCAAACTTTTTATAGTCCCGTACCCCTTCAAAAATTCAACCTCCTGCTGCGTACCCCCTCTAGCACCAGGGTCAGCGCACTCTCAAATATATATATATTTTTACATCATTGTAAGCCTGCCACACACACACACTTATTTATTTATTAAACATAAGAATGAGTGTGAGTTTTTGTCACAACCCGGCTCGTGGGAAGTGACAAAGACCTCTTATAGGTCCAGGGCACAAATAATAATATAATAATTAATGATTTTGCTCTTTGTTTTGCCATCTTACATATAAAACCTTATTTGTTCATCAAAAATTGTGAATAATTCACCACAGGTTAATGAGAAGGGTGTTCTTGAAAGGATGCACATAACTCTGCAATGTTGGGTTGTATTGGAGAGAGTCTCTGTTTTAAATCATTTTCCACACAGTCTGTGCCTGTATTTAGTTTTCATTCTAGTGAGGGCCGAGAATCCACTCTCACATAGGTACGTGTTTGCAAAGGGCATCAGTGTCTTAACAGCACAATTTGCCAAAGCAAGCAACTCTGAGCGCAGATATCTAGCCGTAGATATCTAGCCGTGGCTTCTGATTTAAATTCAATTTTCACAGAACCGCTTGTTGCAATTTCGATGAGGGTCTCTTGTTCAGATATTGGTAAGTGGACTGGAGGCAGGGCATGAAAGGGATAACGAATCCAGTTGTTTGTGTCTTCCATTTTGGGAAAGTACCTGCGTAATTGCGCACCCAGCTCACTCAGGTGCTTCGCTATATCACATTTGACATTGACCATACGCTTGAGTTCATTTGCACACAAAAAAAATCATAAAATAATGGAAAGACCTGTGGGTTGTCCTTGTTAATGCAGAAAGAAAAGAGCTCCAACTTCTTAATCATAGCCTTAATTTTGTCCCGCACATTGAATATAGTTGCAGAGAGTCCCTGTAATCCTAGATTCAGATCATTCAGGTGAGAAAAAACACCACCCAGATAGACCAGTCGTGCGAGAAACTCGTCATCATGCAAGTGGTCAGACAAGTGAAAATGATGGTCAGTAAAGAAAACTTTAAGCTCGACTCTCAATTAAAAATAAATAATTGTCAATACTTTGCCCCTTGATAACCAGCGCACTTCTGTATATTGTAAAAGCGTTACATGGGTGCTGCCCATATCATTGCATAATGCAGAAAATACGAGAGTTCAGGGGCCTTGCTTTAACAAAGTTAACCATTTTCACTGTAGTATCCAAAACATCTTTCAAGCTGTCAGGCATTCCCTTGGCAGCAAGAGCCTCTCGGTGGATGCTGCAGTGTACCCAAATGGCGTCGGGAGCAACTGCTTGCACGTGCGTTACCACTCCACTATGTCTCCCTGTCATGGCTTTTGCGCCATCAGTACAGATACCAACAGATCTTGACCACCAAAGTCCATTTGATGTCACAAGGCTGTCCAGTACTTTAAAAATACTTTCTCATGTTGTCCTAGTTTCCAAAAGAGGATGTCTTCCTTAATTGACTCCCCATAAATGTAACGGACATATACCAGGAACTGTGCCAGGCCCGCCACGTCTGTTGACTCATCCAGCTGTTATGCATATAATTCACTGGCTAGTATGTGAAGCAGTAATTGTTTCAAAACATCTCCTGCCATGTCACTGATGCGCTGTGAAACAGTGTTGTTTGATGAAGTCATTGTCTGTATAGTTTGTTGGGGGCCTTTTCCCCCAGCATTGTCCCAGCCATATCTGCGGCAGCAGGAAAATTAAGTCCTCCACAATAGTATGGGGCTTGCCTGTCCTAGCCACTTGGTAGCTCACCATATAAGACGCTTCTAGCCCCTTCTTATTAATGGTATCTGTTGCTTTTATACGTCTTACTACTCGAAAGTCGTCTTTATTCTCGCTCAAAAAACTCCTGTGGCTTATATTTCAAATTGTTATGTTTTGTTTCTAAATGTCTGAGCAAGAGTGAAGGTTTCCCGCGCGAGAGTAACGGTTAATGTGATTGGATGCTAGTTATTTTACTAGGCAACCTGTATTTGACATTGTGTTGTTATTTCGCTGAACACTAGATGGTTTAATTTAATTTTTGGAAGTGAAACAAGGCTACTCAGGCGAGGGGGGGAAAAAAACCTCACCCAAATGTATAGCCCCGTTGCAAAATATAAAAGTACTGTTTGAAAATGTGAAGAATTGTATTTTTAATGTGAATCACATTTCTATTTGGCGTACCCCCAGACGGCATTGCATACACCAGTTTGGGAATACCTGCCGTAGATGTTAAAACCTTGATGAAAGTTAGTTTTGTAGAGAAAGTTTCAATCTAATACGATGTAAGGTGCATGTTTTACTAAAGCTTTTCCTAAAAAACTTTATTAGGCTACATTGCCTGTCCCAGTTAGCTGCTATCTTTAAAAGATTGTAGAAACACAAACAAAACTCAAGACACTTAAATTTGGTCTATATTGCTTGATCAACAGCGCACCTTCACCACTAATATGGGACAGCTGTGAGTGGAAAGACAAACTCTGAGCCCTTTCTAAAAGCCATGAAATGTGATTGACTGAAAATACCTTTTTGAGACTTGGCAACCTACTCTGTAGCCTGATGGACCAAATTCATGCAATTTCCTACTTTTCAAATAAAGCTTGAACTCCAAGATATAGACCTTAAAGGGCCAGTGCAGTCAAAGGAATGATTTCCTGTGTTTTTATATGCTGAACAAATATATAAAACCAACATGTAAAGTTTTAGTCCCATGTTTCGTGAGCTGAAATAAAAGATCCCAGAAATGTTCCATACGCACAAAAAGTTTATTTCTCTGCAATTTTGTGCACAAATTTGCTTACTGTGCATTCGGAAAGTATTCAGACCGCTTATCTTTTTCCACATTTTGTTTACGTTCAAACATTTTTCTAAAATGGATTAAATAGCATTTCCTCATCAATCTACACACAATACCCCATAATGACAAAGTGAAAACAGGTTTAATTTTTTTTAATTTTTTTTAAACAGAAGTATTCAGACACTTAAGTTATGAGACTGAAAATTGAGCTCTGGGGAATCCTGTTTCCATTGGTCATCCTTGAGATGTTTCTACAACTTGATTGGAGTCCACCTCTTGTAAATTCAATTGAGTGGACATTATTTGGAAAGGCACACACCCGTCTATATAAGATCCCACAGTTGACAGTGCATGTCAGAGAAAAAAACAGGCCCCGAGTTCAAAGGAATTGTCCGTAGAGCTCCGAGACAGGATTGTGTCGGGGCACAGATCCGGAGAAGGGTACCAAAACATGTCTGCAGCATTGATGATCCCTAAGAACACAGTGGCCATCATTCTGAAGTAGAATAGGTTTGGAACCACCAAGACTCTTCCTAGAGCTGGCCCACCAGCCAAACTGAGCAATCGGGGGAGATGGCCTTGCTCAGGGAGGTGACCAAGAACCCGATGGTCACTCTGACAGAGCTCCAGAGTTTCTCTGTGGAGATGGTAGAACCTTCCGTGAGGACAACCATCTCTGCAGCACTCCACCAATCAGGGCTTTATGGTAGAGTATCCAGGTAGAAGCCACTCCTCAGTGAAGGGCACATGACAACCCCTTTGGAGTTTGCCAAAAGGCACCTAAAGACTCTGAGACCATGAGAAACAAGATTCTCTGGTCTGACGAAACCAAGATTGAACTCTTTGGCCTGAATGCCAAGCTTCACATCTGGAGGAAACCTGGCACCATCCCTACGGTGAAGCATGGTGGTGGCAGCATCGTGCTGTGGGGATGTTTTTCAGTGGCAGGGACTGGGAGACTAGTCAGGTCTGAGGGGAAAGATGAATGGAGCAAAGTACAGAGATCCTTGATGAGAACCCATTCCAGAGTGCTCAGGACCTCAGACTGGGTTCACCTTCCAACAGGACAACAACCCTAAGCACACAGACAAGGAAACACAGGAGTGGCTTCGGGACAGGTCTCTGAATGTCCTTGAGTGGCCCAGCCAGGGCCCAGACTTGAACCTGAACGAACATCTATGAAGTGACCTGAAAATAGCTATGCTGCAACACTCTCCATCCAACCTGACAGAGCTTGAGAGGATCTGCAGAGAAAAATGGGAGAAATTCCCCAAATACAGGTGTGCCAAGAAACAAATTTGGAAAATGGGGTATTGTGTAGATTGATGAGGGGGGAAAACAATTTAATCCATTTTAACATAAGTCTGTAATGTAACAATGTGGAAAAAGTAAAAGGGTCTGAGTACTTTCCGAATGCACTGTACATCCCTATTAGTGAGCATTTATCCTTTGCCAAGATAATCCATCCACCTGACAGGTGTGACATCAAGACGCTGATTAAACTGCATGATCATTCATTTTGAGGGAGAGTGCAATTGACATGCTGACTGCAAGAATGTCCTCCAGAGCTTTTTCCAGAGAATTGAATGTTCAATTCTCTACCATAAGCCGCCTCCAACATTGTTTTCGAGAATTTGGCAGTACATTCAACCAGCCTCACAACCGCAGACCACGTGAAACCACGCCAGCCCGGGACCTCCACATCCGGCTTCTTCACCTGAGACCAGCCACCCAGACAGCTGATGAAATTGTGGGTTTGCACAACCAAAGTATTTCTGCAGAAACCATGTCAGGGAAACTCATCTGCGTGCTCATTGTCCTCACCAGGGTCTTGACCTGGCTGCATTTCGGTGTCGTAACTGACCTTAGTGGGCAAATGCTCACCTTCGATGGCCACTGGCATGCTGGAGAAGTGTGCTCTTCACGGATGAATCAGCGTGTTGGGCGTTGTGTGTGCGAGCGGTTTGCTGACCTCAACATTTTGAACAGCGTGCCCCATGGAGGAGGTGGGGTTATGATATGGGCAAGCATAACCTACGGACAATGAACACGATGGCAATTTGAATGCACAGAGATCCCATGACGAGATCCTGAGACCCATTGTCGTGCCATTCATCCGTCGCCATCACGTCATGTTTCAGCATGATAATGCACAGCCCCATTTCACAAGAGTCTGTAAACAATTCCTTGAAGCTAAAAATGTCCCAGTTCTTCCATGGCCTGCATACTCATCAGACATGTCACCTATTGATCGACACGTACGACAGCGTGTTCCAGTTCCCGCCAATATCCAGCAACTTTGCTCAGCCATTGAAGAGGAGTGGGACAACATTTGGCAGGCTACAATCAACAGCCTGATTTAACTCTATTCAAAGTAAATTGTTTTTGATATCTGAGCTGTATTAGACTAAGCACCGATGATTTGATGATGTTGAAATATTGACATTGAAATGGTGCTGGAATAGTGGAGGCTGCTCACATTTTCTTTGCGACTTCGGTTAACTCTTCGTGGTTCCAAATCAATCATTTCAATCATTTCTGCCTGTTTTGGTGGGATGGAGTTTTGGCCTGCCTGGTGACCAGGCAGTAAATTAGTTAATTGCTGTTTGCTGTTAATTGCTAAGAAGCAATTTTTGTTTCTTTTTGACAATTTGAATTGAAAACAATCACAGTAAGGTTTTTAATTGTTACCCAGAAATTGTTTGACTTTGAGAAAGACACGGCTGCATTGGACTTTTTAAAGCATAATTATGAACATGGTTTAATTAGGAAATGTCTAACTTTATTTGTGCATGCTGAGGTTGACTTTTACACAGAATTGCCCTCCTACAGATACCCCCAAATCTCAGCGTGGTGGCAACTTCAGAAGTTAATACTTGTACAAATGTAACTTCTTAATGCCTACCTTGTACCTCTTTGCCCTGTGCATTCGCAGGGTTGTCATTGAGTGTTGAAATCCATTGTTTTTCATAAAAACTGCATTCTTTGCTACATTTTTAGTCATAGATATGGTTAGCAATGACAGAGAGAGAAATTCACAGATACTGAATTACATTTACCTGCTATGAGGCATTTGCTAAATAAAGGGTGAATGTTATGTTGGTAGACTAACCAACCAGCATAAATATTTTCCATCTATGCACAAGCTGTTTTTCTGTTGTGAAAAAATAAATAAAAATGATGTTGTACAGTTGTAGGATCTTAATTTCATTTTGCCCAACTAGCCAAAAGATGGCACTATTATTCCTTTTACCGAGTTTGTCATCTTACTTCAGACTTTAAAACCTCTTAAGGATCGGGCCCTTTTATTTAATTTTCGCCTAAAGTGACATACCCAAATCGAACTGCCTGTAGCTTAGGACCTGAAACAAGGATATGCATATTCTTGATACCGTTTGAAAGGAAACACTTTGAAGTTTGTGGAAATGTGAAATTAATGGAGGAGAATATAACACATTAGATCTGGTAAAAGATAATTCAAAGAAAAAACATGCATTTCTTTTCATCATCTTTTGAAATGCAGGAGAAAGGCCAAAATGTATTATTCCAGTTTAGGCGCAATTTAGATTTTGGCCACTAGATGGCAGCAGTGTATGTGCACCATTCCAGACAGATCCAATGAACCATTGCATTACTGTTCAAAATGTTGTATCAAGTCAGCCCAAATGTGCCTAATTGGTTTATTGATACATTTTCAATTACATAACTGTGCACTCTCCCAAACAATAACATGATATTCTTTTCACATTAGCGTAACCGTCCCGCGCGCGGGGGGCAACATAAGTACTATATACAGTGAGTGTACAAAACATTAGGAACACCTTCCTAATATTGAGTTGCACCCCCTTTTACCCTGAGAACAGCCTCAATTTGTCGGGTGTCAAATGCGTTCCACAGGGATGCTGGCCCATGTTGACTCCAATGCATCCCACAGTTGTGTCAAGTTGGCTGGATGTCCTTTGGGTGGTGAACCATTCTTGAAACACATGGGAAAACTGTTGAGTGTGAAAATACCAGCAGCGTTGCAGTTCTTGACACACTAAAACTGGTGATTCTGGCACCTACTTCCATGCCCCGCTCAAAGGCACTTAAATATTTTGTCTTATCCATTCACCCTCTGAATGACACGCATACAAAATCCAAGTTTCAGTTTTTGCAAGGCTTAAGGATCCTTCTTTACCCGGTCTCCTCCCCTTCACCTACGCATATTGAAGTGGATTTAACAAGTGACATCAATAAGGGATCATAGCTTTCACCTGGATTCACCTGGTCAGTCTATGTCATGGATAGAGCATGTGTTCCTAATGTTTTGTGCACTCTGTGTAGATATGAGTCAGTGATTTAATGTGTGCAAGAAATTAAGTATGTGGTGTGGGTATGCATAATTATACACAGGGGTGGCATTTAGCCAGGAGTGGTGTGATCTGGCTAAGGATGCTTGGTTTCGGTGTTAAGTAGCCCCAGAGCATTTTGTGTTTGAGATGAAGATCGAATGAAATTAGATACACAGCTTTGACTCCTTTTTTGGCCTGGGAAAGTCAATAACAGTGTTAAGTGAGGTGAGCTGAGGAGTGAGCGAGATGAGTACATAGGTGATGTGTCAGAGTGAAAATGGGCTACCTACCTCGCTGTTCACTGTGCTTGAGAAGATAGTGTTGGAACCTGTTGCTAGTCTGTCTGAGCCACTACAAAGATAGAAGCTCTATCCTGATCCAGCTAACAATTCTAGGGAGTGATAACATTGTTGTAATGTTACCCATAATGTTCCTCTTCTGTCTATGTTTGCAAAAACCTTCTGAGAACCTTTTTAGCGTGTGTTGGTGTTAAAGGTAGGAGAACATTACCTTCATCTCAAAGAGAACTTATCTAGAACGTGGTTACAATGTTCTCAGATTACACATTAATGTTCTTGACATGTTTTTTTTATGGGACATTGCAAGCACATTCATGTGTCCAGTTTTCTGAGTTAAGAAAATATTCCATCAACATCCCACCAAACATGCACAGAACATGGTTGCCATGTTCTCAGAATACAAGATATTCATGTTTTGTGATGTGTAATAAATTAAAAAGTAAATTACACATCAAAGTTTGTTACTGTTGCCAAGCCCATCAAGGCCCTGATTGGTGAACCATTGATCCAGTCACAGCTATTTTTGTCTGTTGGCAAGGTTAGGCATACTCACACAGTGATTGTAACATATCGTTTTCAACTTACATATTTCTACACGTGCATGTTCATTTACACAGTAATAGTTATTCAACATGTCCTCACCTGGGATTTGAATCTCTTGGTTCACAACATCAACATCTTCCTGCTATGCCACCATGTCTGTGTCATTTCTAAGTTAATTTGACTATTCTCTCATCATTGATTAGATTGACTTATTTCAACAATTTTAAGGGCTTTTTGTATAGTTGTCTCATGTTGTTGGGGCATTGATACTCCTCAATCACTATGATCAATAAAGGTTTTTCTTGTGTGTACTTTTAATAAAACTGAGATTGAATTCAATGTGCATTCACCCCATTGCTTTTACCTGTCATGTTGTTTCAGATCCTTTCAGTGCCTAGGGAGGCGGGGTTAGGGTTTCTTCTGGATAGAGCCCAATTATACTGGCCCAATAAGTACATGGCTGAAAGATATCCCATTTGGGACAGTGGTTAGGATGTTCGTCATTGGTGCCGTTGTCCTTGGTTTGAGACCTGCTAGGATAGTCACACTACTCTTACATTCTCGCAATATACATCAGTGGCCAGTTTATTAGGTACACCGAGCTAGTACTGGGTCGGACCTGCCTTTGCCTCCAGAACAGCCTGAACTCTTCGGGGGCATGGCAATGCTGCTCAATTGGTATCAAGGGACATAATGTGTGCCAAGAAAACATTCCCCACACAATTACACCACTGCCACCAGCCTGTACTGTTGGCACCAGGCAGGATGGGGCCATGGACTCATGCTACTTATGTCAAATTCGGACTCTGCCATCAGCATGACACAACAGGAACCGGGATTCGTCGGATCAGGCGACGTGGTCGTCTGCTGCAATATCCCATCCGGGACAAGGACTGACGAGTGTATGTTCATGTCATTATTTGTCAAGAGTTACAACATGCCTATCTGTTCTAATTAAATGGGTTTCTCATTGAAAGATGGGAATCAGTAGAATTCTAGATAGAGTTCTCCTTGAGATGCTCAGCTATCTTCTTTTTGAAATTCACACTACATATACTATGTAGAAGAAATGTGTCTCTGATACAGAATCACATCAGCTCTTGTCATTGCATTTCTATTTGTAACGTTCCTAATTTGTTGCCAAACATGGCCCAGGTGGAACTTTCCTTCGGATAGAAGCATACCTAAAACATGGTTTAACTTTAAAATGAATGATATAAATTCAGCAACCATGTCTTTCAAAGATAATTCTTAAAAATCCTAATAACTTCACAGATCTTCATTGTAAAGGGTTTAAACACTGTTAAACACTGTTTCCCATGCTTGTTCAATGAACCATAAACAATTAATGAACATGCATGTGGAATGGTCGTTAAGACACTAACAGCTTACAGACAGTAGGCAATTAAGGTCACAGTTATGAAAACTTAGGACACTAAAGAGGCCTTTCTACTGACTCTGAAAAACACCAAAAGAAAGATACCCAGGGTCCCTGCTCATCTGCGGGAATGTGCCTTAGGCATGCTGCAAGGAGGCATGAGGACTGCAGATGTGGCCAGGGCAATAAATTGCAATGTCTGTACTGTGAGACGCCTAAGACAGCGCTACAGGGAGACAGGATGGACAGCTGATCGTCCTCGCAGTGGAAGACCACGTGTAACAACACCTGCACAGGATCGGTACAAACGAACATCACACCTGCGGGACAGGTACAGGATGGCAACAACAACTGCCCGAGTTACACCAGGAACGCACAATCCCTCCATCAGTGCTCAGACTGTCCGCAATAGGCTGAGAGAGGCTGGACTGAGAGCTTGTAGGCCTGTTGTAAGGCAGGTCCTTACCAGACATCACCGGCAACAACGTCGCCTTTGGGCACAAACCCATCGTCGCTGGACCAGACAGGACTGGCAAAAAGTGCTCTTCACTGACAAGTCACGGTTTTGTCTAACCAGGGGTGATGATCGGATTTGCGTTTATCGTCGAAGGAATGAGCTTTATACCCAGGCCTATACTCTGGAGCTGGATCGATTTGTAGGTAGAGGGTCCGTCATGGTCTGGGGTAGTGTGTCACAGCACCATCGGACTGAGCTTGTTGTCATTGCAGGCAATCTCAACGCTGTGCGTTACAGGGAAGACATCCTCCTCCCTCATGTGGTACCCTTCCTGTAGGCTCATCCTGACATGACCATCCAGCGTGACAATGCCACCAGCCATACTGCTCGTTCTGTGCGTGATTTCCTGCAAGACAGTAATGTCAGTGTTCTGCCATGGCCAGCGAAGAGCACGGATCTCAATCCCATTGAGCATGTCTGGGACCTGTTGGATCGGAGGGTGAGGGCTAGGGCCATTCCCCCCAGAAATGTCCGGGAGCTTGCAGGTGTCTTGGTGGAAGAGTGGGGTAACATCTCACAGCAAGAACTGGCAAATATGGTGCAGTCCATGAGGAGCAGATGCACTGTCTGTTGTTGAATCTTGTTATGTTCATACAAATATTTACACATTTATTAAAGGTAGTGGAAATTTGTGCTCAAGGGGTAATCGTACGTATTTCCCATTTTTCAGTAGCTACTGTAGGTTTCCCATCCATTTGGCAACAGATTTTCATGTGAATATTCTATATAAAATCTGAATAAAAAAAATATGCTAATTTTCCCACCAGGGGTGTGTTTCCACCAAACCGACTTGTTGTGGATAAAAATCAGTGTGTGATGACGTGGTGCACCATTTTTCTTTTTTGCATAATTTTTCGTGTACTGAATAAAATGTGAAGTTCAATGTTTCCATCTCATTTTCAACTCTACCGATAGTTTTCTCATAAAAGTTGTTGCGTTCAATAGCAAATGTGCCTACTCTGATCTTGGCATGTACGTTCTAGCCAACAACAGCTCGCAGATACAGTGTGGGAAGGCTGTGCGGGTAGGCGAGACTACATGATGAGATTATTATGGATAAGAGCGAGAATATTATTTGTCAAACGGCTGTCAAGCATCAACCACCATGTCACCAGAATAAGACCCTCTATATTTATTGGAAATGAGCATCAAGCTCATCATACACTTTCATCAGCCAATGAAATTCATAACTTATTTCAACTATAGCCGAATAAACTGCATTGTTCCCGAGTCGTAGTGGGAGGACTACACACAATTTCATCACGTGACTCCAAGTTTATTTAAACATTAAGGCGTTTCCACCGCCATTTTTCGCATAATTAATTTTAAATAATGACATTAACATGTATTGCTAAGAACGTGACAGTAGGGTGAATCCCCTATCGGGTCTTGAACCCAGGCTACCAGCAGCAATGACAAATTCCCTAACCACTGTACCAGTAAAGGATATCTCTTGGATATGTGCTTATTGGGCCAGTATACTGTAGTTAGGTCCTGTTAAAAAGAAAAACGCTATTGTAACCTCTTTTCAATAAGGAATTGAGACCAAAAGCTCAAGAGAAGTTTCAAGTGTTTAATACCAAGGATACAGTCAGCTGAGTGCATACATTTAGAAAGTTCACAACACATTTTACACTCTTCCCTTGTAGGCGTCACCTTCCCAG
Organism: Salmo salar; assembly: GCF_965601325.2. Lineage (NCBI taxonomy): Eukaryota > Metazoa > Chordata > Actinopteri > Salmoniformes > Salmonidae > Salmo > Salmo salar. Next base: position 12,602,368 of record NC_138314.1, on the reverse strand, counting down.
CTATACATTTTATGACTCCAGTGAGTTTCCCTCCTTTCCCCTGTGGAATGTCCATGGTCCTCTCTTGTTTAGCTAGATGTCAGAATCACACCCCGTCCATCTTCTGTTCTGGCCTGACCCTTCTCTCTGATCCGAGGTCATTTCCTGTTATCTGATTAGGTCAACCTTTCTAAATGAACATACATTGTCTGAACTCCATTTAATACTCAAAGTAATCATTCACTAAACAGGTAACAAACAATCTACAGTTTTAACTTGAAACATGTTACATTTTAACAGAATCCATCAGTCCTGTCCAGAAGAAACCCTAACCCCTTCTCCCTGGGCACGTTTGTAGATCTGAAACAACTTGATAGGTATAAGCAATGGGGTGAATGCACGTTGAAGTAAATCACAGCTCTGTTAAAAGTACATTTAATAAAATATTTTATTGATCATAGTGATTCAGGAGTATCATTAAAACATGTTTATATGCCCCATCAACAACATGAGGCAACTATACAGAAAGCCCTTACCAATATCCAATTGTAGCGCCTGGCGCAAAATACGAAAAACCTTAAAAATGCTATAATTTCAATTTCTCAAAAATATGACTATTTTACACCATTTGAAAGACAAGACTCTCCTTTATCTAACCCCATTGTCCAATTTCAAAAAGGCTTTACAGCGAAAGCAAAACATTAGATTATGTCAGGAGAGTACCCAGCCAGAAATAATCACACACCCATTTTTCAAGCTAGCATATATGTCACAAAAACCAAAACCACAGCTAAATGCAGCACTAACCTTTGATGATCTTCATCAAATGACACTCCTAGGACATTATGTTATATACTGCTCAAAAAATAAAGGGAACACTTAAACACCACATCCTAGATCTGAATGAAAGAAATAATCTTATTAAATACTTTTTTCTTTACATAGTTGAATGTGCTGACAACAAAATCACACAAAAATAATCAATGGAAATCCAATTTATCAACCCATGGAGGTCTGGATTTGGAGTCACACTCAAAATTAAAGTGGAAAACCACACTACAGTCTGATCCAACTTTGATGTAATGTCCTTAAAACAAGTCAAAATGAGGCTCAGTAGTGTGTGTGGCCTCCACGTGCCTGTATGACCTCCCTACAATGCCTGGGCATGCTCCTGATGAGGTGGCGGATGGTCTCCTGAAGGATCTCCTCCCAGACCTGGACTAAAGCATCCGCCAACTCCTGGACAGTCTGTGGTGCAACGTGGCGTTGGTGGATGGAGCGAGACATGATGTCCCAGATGTGCTCAATTGGAATCAGGTCTGGGGAACGGGCGGGCCAGTCCATAGCATCAATGCCTTCCTCTTGCAGGAACTGCTGACACACTCCAGCCACATGAGGTCTAGCATTGTCTTGCATTAGGAGGAACCCAGGGCCAACCGCACCAGCATATGGTCTCACAAGGGGTCTGAGGATCTCATCGTGGTACCTAATGGCAGTCAGGCTACCTCTTGCGAGCACATGGAGGGCAGTGCGGCCCCCCAAAGAAATGCCACCCCACACCATGACTGACCCACCGCCAAACCGGTCATGCTGGAGGATGTTGCAGGCAGCAGAACGTTCTCCACGGCGTCTCCAGACTCTGTCACGTCTGTCACGTGCTCAGTGTGAACCTGCTTTCATCTGTGAAGAGCACAGGGCACCAGTGGCGAATTTGCCAATCTTGGTGTTCTCTGGCAAATGCCAAACGTCCTGCACGGTGTTGGGCTGTAAGCACAACCCCCACCTGTGGACGTCAGGCCCTCATACCACCCTCATGGAGTCTGTTTCTGACCATTTGAGCCGACACATGCACATTTGTGGCCTGCTGGAGGTCATTTTGCAGGGCTCTGGCAGTGCTTCTCCTGCTCCTCCTTGCACAAAGGCGGAGGTAGCGGTCCTGCTGCTGGGTTGTTGCCCACCTACGGCCTCCTCCACGTCTCCTGATGTACTGGCCTGTCTCCTGGTAGCGCCTCCATGCTCTGGACACTACGCTGACAGACACAGCAAACCTTCTTGCCACAGCTCGCATTGACGTGCCATCCTGGATGAGCTGCACTACCTGAGCCACTTGTGTGGGTTGTAGACTCCGTCTCATGTTACCACTAGAGTGAAAGCACCGCCAGCATTCAAAAGTGACCAAAACATCAGCCAGGAAGCATAGGAACTGAGAAGTGGTCTGTGGTCCCCACCTGCAGAACCACTCCTTTATTGGGGGTGTCTTGCTAATTGCCTATAATTTCCACCTGTTGTCCATTCAATTTGCACAACAGCATGTGAAACTTATTGTCAATCCGGGTTGCTTCCTAAGTGGACAGTTTTATTTCACAGAAGTGTGATTGACTTGGAGTTACATTGTGTTGTTTAAGTGTTCCCTTTATTTTTTTGAGCAGTGTACAATACATGCATGTTTTGTTCAATCAAGTTCATATTTATATCAAAAACCAGCTTTTTACATTAGTTTTGTTCAGAACTAGCATACCCACCGAAAACTTCCGGTGAATTTACTAAATGACTCACGATAAACGTTCACAAAAAAACATAAATTATTTAAAGAATTATAGATACAGAACTCCTTTATGCCACGCGGTGTCCGATTTTAAAATAGCTTTTCGGTGAAAGCACATTTTGCAATATTCTGAGTAGATAGCCCGGCCATCACGGCTAGCTATTTTGACACCCACCAAGTTTGGCAGTCACCAAACTCAGATTTACTATAACAAAAATTGGATTACCTTTGCTGTTCTTCGTCAGAATGCACTCCCAGGACTTCTACTTCAACAACAAATAATCCATAGTTATATCCAAATAGCTACGTTAGGTTCGTGCGTTCAAGTCACTATCCGATGGGTGACGCGCCGACGCGTTTCGTGACAAAGAATTAGAAAAATATTCCATTACGGTACTTCGAAGCATGTCAAACGCTGTTTAAAATCAATTTTTATGCGATTTTTCTCGTAAAATAGCGATAATATTCCAACCGGGCGACGACGTATTCGTTGAAAGAGAGAAAGAAAAAATGGAGTCGTCTCGTGCACGAGCGCTCCAGTGTCATTGTCCTCAGAAGGACCACTCTCCAAAACCCCTGCTGTTTTTCGCCCAGAGACTGCAGAGCTATCATTCCACATTCTGGCGCCTTCCTAGAGCCAATGAAAGCCTTAGAAAATGTCACGTTACTGCACAGAGGCTGTATTTTCGATAGAGAGGCTATAGAAGGACAAGAAATGGTCAGACAGGGCACTTCCCGTATAGAATCTTCTCAGGTTTTGGCCTGCCATATGAGTTCTGTTATACTCACAGACACCATTCAAACAGTTTTAGAAACATTAGAGTGTTTTCTATCCAAATCTACTAATTATATGCATATTCTATTTACTGGGCAGGAGTAGTAACCAGATTAAATCGGGTACGTTTTTTATCCGGCCGTGAAAATACTGCCCCCTATCCCAAACAGGTTAATTGCTGAAATAAGTCAATCAAATAAATGATGAGAGAATAGTCGGATTAATTTACACGGGTATGGTGGCAGCAGGAATATCGGTGTACTGTGAACCAAGAGGTTACGAGTTCAAATCCAAGGTGAGGACATGTTGAATAATAACTACCATTTTTTTTTTATTAACCATGCACAATGTTATCATCTGCGTGAAATATGTAATTTTGAAAACACTATCTTAAAAGCACTGTTTGTGTGAGTTCCTTTAAAAATAATGAGAGTCGCACACTCTGTATACATGCTTCCAGTAATTTATTGGGTAAACCACCAACATTTCGGCATCAATGTGTCTTCTTTAAGAACTCTCTTTTATTTATTTTATAGCCTTTAGTTTACACGTCGCTTGTCAGCACCTCTACCAAGTTTTTTTGGGGTGTCCGTCAGCTCGTGCTTTTCACAAGTATTGGTAACCTTGCCAACAGAAAAAGAGCTGTGAATGGATCTGTGGTTCATCAATCAGGGCCTTGATTGGCTCGACAACAGTAACAAGACGTGATGTGTAATTTAATATCTTTTGTTCTGTGTATGTTTGGTCAAACGTTGACGGCATATTCTCCTAACCCTCCGAAAAAACTGGACGCATTGTTTTTTCCAAGTTCCCATGAAACGTGTCTAGAAGCATTTCGCTACACTCGCAATAACATCTGCTAACCGTGTGTATGTGACCAATACAATTTGAATTGATTCAGAACATTATCTTAAATTCGGAGAACATGGTAACAAAGTTCTGGGTAAGTTCTATTTGACATTAAGGGAATGGTCTCTTTGAAACATTCCTTGCACATCACAGGAGCATTCCTATGAAAACATTAGTTAATGACCTAATGAGACTCTTAAAGGAACGTTCTCTAAAGTTGTGGGAACGTTTGTTAGCTGGGGAAATCCATTATCCTCATTGTCAGATATTACACAAGGAAAATATGAAAAGTTCAGTAGATGGGTAGGTATCTGCACCAATTACACTTGACAACTGTACTTTTAAAAATGCGTTTTATAACTCTGCCAGTCCAGTGAGTCAACTGAAAATGGGCTACCTACCGTACTCCACTGTCCTTGAGGAAGATATTGGCTTTGACACCTATTGCTCCAGGCTCTCTGAGTCACTACAGAGATGAAAGCTCTGTACTGAAGGGGCCATTAAAGACAATTCTTGCATCCCAAATGGCACGGTTGGCACTCTAATTCACTTTATAGTGCACTACTTTTGACCTGTTACACTATAGGGAATAGGGTGCCATTTGGGATACATCCTATCATCCTATCATGCTCTATTCTAGTTCTTGTGGATCTCAGTGTCCTGATTGACACAATTGATCATAACATTCTTGTTGACCGGTTGCAGAGGTGGGTGGGAATCTCCAACGTTTCCCTCGACCGGTTCAGGTCATATCTATGTGGCAAATGTTTCTCAGTGAGCATGGGTGGTTCAGTATCGTCCCAAGCATCCATTCACTATGGTGTCCCTCAGGTCAATTCTGGGCCCCATACTTTTTTTGGTGACATCATCCGCAATCATAACATTCAGTTTCACTGCTATTCAGATGACACGCAGCTGTATTTACCAATCCGACCCATTGACCAAGCTAACCTTCACAAGTGTCTTGCTGACATCAAATGTTGAATGTCTGACCATTTTCTCCAGCTTCCATAGCTCCAGAGTCCAATGGCGGCGAGCTTGACACCACTCCAGCTAATGCTTGGCATTGCGCATGGTGATCTTAGGATTGTGTGCGACTGCTTGGCCATGGAAACCAATTTCATGAAGCTCCCGACGAACAATGATTGTGCTGGCGTTGCTTCCAGAGGCAGTTTGGAACTCGGTAGTGAGTGTTGCAACCGAGGACAGACGATTTTTACGCGCTGCGCCATTCATCACTCTGTGGTCCCATTCTGTGAGCTTGTGTGGCCTACCAGTTCACGGCTGAACCGTTGTTGCTCCTAGACATTTACACTAAACAATAACGGCACGTACAGTTGACCGGGGCATCTCTAACAGGGCAGAAATTTGAAGAACTGGCTTGTTGTCCTATGACGGTGCCACGTTGAAAGTCACTGAGCTCTTCAGTAAGGCCATTCTACTGTCAATGTTTGTATATGGAGATTGCATGGCCGTTTGCTCAATTTGTATACACCTGTCAGCAACGGGTATGACTGAAATAGCCAAATCCGCTATTTTGAAGGGGTGTCCACGTACTTTTGTATATATAGTGTATCTGGACCCATTACAACGGTTAGGACTGTGCATAGTACATAAAGAACTGCATTTAATAACTCCGCCAGGGTCCAGAGGCTCTGACTCAGTAAGGTACTCGCATCACTTACCATCACAGGAGTTGTCCTGACCTATAATCACTTCTGATCAACACTGATTGTAACCAGTTTGTCCTTAGCATTGATGGAGGTGGTGATGACATTCTAACAATAGCACTTATAGTCTTGTTAGGGCTCCCGAGTTACGCACTGCATCTCAGTGCTAAAGGTGTCACTACAGACCCTGGTTCAATTCTAGGCTGTATCACAACCGGCTGTGATTGGGAGTCGCATAGGGCGGCGCACAATTGGCCCGGTGTCGTCCGGGTTAGGGTTTGGCCGGGGTAGGCCGTCATTGTAAATAAGAATTTGTTCTTAACTGACTTGCCTAGTTAAATTTAAAATAAACAGCACAATTAATTTGTCAACAACTGTGTGATCTGCTTGCTTATTTTTCCATTTAAATTGATGGATGGAAGAAACAGACCATTAGCTAGTACTGAATTGACATCACTAATACAAATGGAGGAGGCTCTCACTGGCTGTAATTACAGAACTTGCTGTGTAGAGACTTCTAATGATGGGCTCATTCTATTCAAGCCAGTTAGAAGGAGCTTGTTGCTGTAATGCATGTGAATCTCGCCTGTAGCATGTTGGCTGAAGTTCATCGGGTACATCCAAACTCCCCTTAGATCTAAATGCACTGGTCGCTCACAGAGTCACAGAGAAGTCTCTTGGGCTAAATCCCTCCTTCCTCCCAAAGTGTGCACTTGTTCACTTCTGTTCACTGATTTGAAAGGAAATTACTGCTATTAGAAATATGGTAAACTCCTACTATCCCATGCCTCCATCAATCCAATGGTTTCAGATCTGTGGGATGTAGTGAACAAGTGTAGGAGAAAGGTGATATTTTTGGGAAGTACCCTAGCTCTGTTGGCTAAGACTTTGAGTTGCATGTGTTGGATGTTAGCGTTCCGGTGGGGGTACAACAGAACATAAGCTAATAGTGATGTAACAATGTCCAAATGACATTAAATAATGCAGAGGAGTCTCCAATAACTATGGAAGAAAGGTTTGTTCAGTTCAAGCCAATTAAAAGGAACTTGTTGCAGTAGCGGAAGCAAATATTTGTACAAAATCTTAACATGAAAGGGCTGTCAACTTGTCAGTCATTAACATCAACCTTTTCCTTATTAGCCATATTCTTTGCATGACTTTAAAATCTCTGTCCCAAATGTACTGTCTATTTATCTCATATGAGTAAGCAGTTTTTCTGATCCATCAACATCTCTAAAACAAGTATGCCATTGAATTATGGATGAGTAATCTATCAATCATGAATTTATCAACCTCTAAACACAAGTCTGATATTGAGTGATCCATGTGTTTACGTACTGGTCAAGCATGCAGCCCCAGGCTGGAAAATCAAGCATCAAGCAAAATCAAGCAAGAATTATAAGTGAAATAATCTGCCTGTAAACAATTGTTGGAAAAATTACTTGTGTCATGCACAAAGTAGATGTTCTAACCGACTTGCCAAAACTATAGTTTGTTAACAAGAAATTTGTGGAGTGGTTGAAAAATGAGTTTTAATGACTCCAACCTAAGTGAATGTAAACATCCGACTTCAACTGTAGCACGCTTCTGTCTATTTGAGCTGGTCAGTATGTTTAGGTAATCCTGTCTAACACAGCTTTTTTTTATTAAGTGTATCACGTAGTAAAACTGCATAAGTGTTGCTCTCCACTTTCTGGAGGACAGAGTTTTGAAATTATTGGAATTCGAGAAGGATAGCTAAGGAGATGGAGAAAGATAGGCATTCAGCATGTTTTGGGTATGGTCAATTATTTGGGGAAGTTTGTACCAAATCTGTCAGCTAAAACAGTGAACTTAATGGACACTCCTTCAGGTCAAGACAGAGTTCTCGTGGAACAGAGAACATGAAAGAGTGTCATAAACCATCACTCAGAACCCCGTCAGTACAACATGTCTTCGGATTACATCTTTAAACTAAGGGCAACCGTGGCATCCATGACCGGAAGATGCGTCCATCCATGAATAATGTATGTAAGATAGTCTAGCGTTACCTGTATGATCTTATTATTCGTATCTCAGAGCCATTTCCATTGCTAGTTATAACTTAATGTTAGCTAGGTAACATTGAACCTGGTTGGTTAGCTACCTGCAGATTCATGCAGGGTAGTAATGTCATGAATTGGGATTATGGGTAATTGTTTAGCTAGCTAGCTAGCTACATGTCTTACAAAAGACTCCACTATGCAAGTATCCATTTCAATAGAATGTCACTGCAACAACTGTTGATGCACGTAGCTGGTAAATTCACTCTGGCTATCTACTCCGATTTCAGACCAGAGGTAAGATAGTCTAGTTAGCTACATTTTGACATCAAGTCTTTTCATTTCAAGTTAAAGTGTACTGTTAGCTGGCTGGCTCGCAAGCTAAGGTTACGTGTATCAGCTTATTATTCGTATCTCAGAGACATTTTCTTGGCTAGTTATAGCCTAATGATAGCTAGCTAACATTGAGCCTGGTTGGTTAGCTACCTGCAGATTCATGCAGGGTAGTAATGTCATGAGTTGGGATTATGGTTAATTGTTTAGCTAGCTGCATGTCTTAACAAAAGACTCCACTATGCAAGTAACCATTTTGGGTCCGTTCGTAAATTCAATACTCTGATTTCAGAGCACTCTCGTCTGAGTGTGGCAGAGCACAGATTAATTTACGAACGCTCAACACTTGTTGAATATGGCCGGTGTCAGTAAACGTCAGCAAAAAGGGCGTAATTAAATTGTTGCCAGCAGCACAGTTACTGTCACGTGTGCTCCCTCTCTGGCCTCTAGGTCACCAGGCTGCTCGTTATGGCGCACATCTGTCACCATCGTTACGTGCATCAGCGCATTATGACACTCACCTGGACTCCATCACCTCCTTGATTACCTGTTAGTGTTTCTTGTTTTGTATTATGTTCCGTTTATTTTATTAAAACTTGCTTCCCGACTCTCAGCGCACATCGTTACAGAATGACGCCTCACCAAAGGGAAGCATCAGTGAGTGTATTTTTTTTTGGGGGGGGGGGGGTTGATGTCGGGTCTGGGTGTCAGAACCGGAGCTACCTGGGAGGCCGGTTTGTCGGATTCCCCTGCCTCGGCGGGTTCGACAGGTTCCCCTGCCTCAGCTGGCTCAACGGATTTCCATACCTCAGCGGGTTCGATAGGCTCCCGTGCCTCAGCGGGTTCGATAGGCTCCCGTGCCTCAGCGGGTTCGATAGGCTCCCGTGCCTCAGCGGGTTCGATAGGCTCCCGTGCCTCAGCGGGTTCGATAGGCTCCCGTGCCTCAGCGGCCCCGATAGGCTCCCGTGCCTCAGTTTGGTGAACAGGTTCCCGTGCCTCGACCGAGGCAACCGGGGAGGGCTCAGTCGGCTCATCAGGTTTCTGCGCCTCAGCGGAGGTGACCGGTCCGCTCCTGATCCCCGGGATCTTCCCTGTGGTTGGCGTCCTGCGGCTGTAGCAGAACACGCCGGGGAGGGGGTACTGTCACGTATGCTCTCTCTCCGGTGCTCTAGGTTGCCATGCTCCCGTGCCTCAGCTGGTTCGACAGGTTTCTGCGCCTTAGAGGTGACTAGTTCGCTCCTGATCCCTGGGATCGTCATCTTGGTCGGCGTCCTGCGGCCGGAGCCGCGCGTTGGGGAGGGGGTACTGTCACGTGCGCTCCCTCTCCGGCCTCTAGGTCACCAGGCTGCTCCTTATGGCGCACACCTGTCGCCATCGTTGCGCACATCAGCGCATTATGACACTCACCTGGACTCTAATCACCTCCTTGATTACCTGCCCTATATATGTCACTCTTTGGTTCCTTCCCCAGGTGTCATTGTTTCTGTTTCTTGTCTGTGTGCTGTCAGTGTTTCTTGTTTTGTTTTGTGTTATATTCCGTTTATTTTATTAAAACACTCACCCCTGAACTTGCTTCCCGACTCACAGCACACATCGTTACAGTTACAGTCACCAACACTCTGGATAACATGAAAACAGCCTAACCAGCTCTGCTAGGGTGAGTAAAATGGTCAGAGTTTGGGTGGGGGCTAAAGCTTAAGAGGGTGTGAACAATGCTGAGTGGGTGTAGACAAAGAAGAGCTCTCCAGTAGGTACCAAAATATTAAAAGGCAATTTTCTGAAAAAGTGAGCTTACAAGTTTATCAACTTTCAAAGCGGAATTACCTTCCCATTGTTCATCAAATGCAGTGTATGATATACCATTTTGTAGCTCTGTGTCTCTGCTTTTATCCAAAGTAAAAAAACTCAATTTTGCTACATAAGACCGAATCAAGGTGGTCGGTCACATATGTAGAATGAAGCACATTGAATAAAAGCCTTTTCCATCTTTAATTGTTTAGTTTTCTCTCTATCAAGCTTTATATTCCTTTTATCTCCCTTTTCTTTCTATTTATCTGTAACCCTCTCACCAGGCTCGAATATGACTCTCACAATATTAACTTATGCAGAGTATCTCAGCAGCATGGGATGTTAGGTGAGAAGGACATCTCCAATAAGAATTCCTATTGTAAACTATCTAGGGGTATGACAATAGGGTATTAACTTCAGATGAAATGATTATAGGTTTCTGTTATTGAATCAGGATAAACCATCCCATGCATTAAATGAAATTGAAACAATCAATGACTCCACCAAGGCAATATACATAACGTTCCATATGTGTATTAAAACATTTTTAAACACAAATACATTTTCAGACACAACATCAAAAGAAATAAAAAAAATAATCCCCAATCAGTCATGCACAACCCGTGTCCAAATTATTTCAAGTTTGCTTAAATAAACCGTTGGCGCGCGTTGGAGCTAAAAAAAAATGACGACACCCAAAAATATCCTGAAGCACCTCACGTTGTGGTTACTCACTGCTTGGTAGATATTCCCTCAGCGAAGTATAGCAGTTCCATGCAGGTTTCCTCACAAAGTCCAAGGCAAGCACAGCTACCCATGCAGACAGTACTCCTTAGCCGTAACCGATATCCCCATGGGAACACGAACTCGTTAAGCTTCCCAAGCAATTATCTCCCGGTGTCACACGATGCTAGGCTAACCTCAGGGCTGGCAAATACCTCCACGACAAGACGGTAGCTTCAGTCTTTACTAAGTTTTAACAAAATTATAACAACTCTTTTATAAAATAAAACATGTCTTAGTAAGTATGGGTTTTGTTCTAGTTCTGTCGTCTTCTTTTATAACTTTTCTTCACCAACCGTCCTAAGGTAAAACGTCCATCCTTTCATCAACGTCTTTTTCCCTCTCTTTTTCCCAGGTCTCCCGTTAACCAGGTCAACTCCCATTGGCCACAACTTAACAAGCGACCTTATTGGTCAAAACTTAAACTTCAAAGTAAAACAAACTATTCACTTATACATTAAATAAATATTTCTTCAAAAAGCATAATACATTAACAACATTACAGTTTAGGAGCAATTCAATCATCTTTTAAATATATAACCAATTAATTATAACAAATAAACTCAATACCTGGTTCAAACAAGGGTATTACATATCTTTTTACTTAAATGTAATAGAATGGAACACTTTTTCTTTGTTCCATTGATAAACTGAATCACATGCGACTTGGGTTTATTAAAGATGTTCAGTTGTTCGTGGAGGAAAACTGAAGAAAATACTTCATCCTAAAGGCCATGATAATAAGACTTTGGGGCGGCAGGTAGCCTAGTGGTTAGTGCGTTGGACTATTAACCGAAAGTTTGCAAGATCGAATCCCCGAGCTGACAAGACAAAAATCTGTCGTTCTGCCCCTGAACAAGGCGGTTAATGAAAATAAGAATTTGTTCTTAACTGACTTGCCTAGTTAAATAAAGGGGGGGGGGGAAATGAAAAACTTGACTGTGAGCTAGTACCCTAACAGTATACTGTGATTTTTTTCTCCCCTTTGTGACTATAAGTACACAATACTGTCCACCCACACACCAGCAATTAACAATGGCATTTAGAAGTCTACCCATAATAATACATCTGAGAACAGAATAGAAACGTGTCTTCAATATGGCAGAACAGGACTGCTTCCCAAATGGCACCCTTTTTCCTATATAGTACACTACTTTTGACCAGAGCCCTATGGTATAGTGTAGTCCACTAGGGGATAGGGTGCCATTTGTGATGCACACCTGCACATGATTGTTGCTAAAGCCTATTAAACAGAACCACAGAAGTGGATTAATTGTGTGTGTGTGTGTGTGTGTGTGTGTGTGTGTGTGTGTGTGTGTGTGTGTGTGTGTGTGTGTGTGTGTGTGTGTGTGTGTGTGTGTGTGTGTGTGTGTGTGTGTGTGTGTGTGTGGTGCAAGGTACAAGCTCTTGCAGGAAGACGTCAGGTTAGAAAAATCTGCCTAACAATGTCTACAATTAACAATAACTGATGTAATAAGGAAATACATTTCTGAAATATACTGCTGATGGTTCAGTTACAGTACATCCACTTTGAAGCATTTTCTTTTACTGTGCTACAGTGCAGATTACATTTTTAATGGCAGAACTGACTGTATTTCATATTTGGAAGCTGCACAAATGACACTTTATTGATTAGACATTCTAAATGGCAAATAGATAAGGACAGAACCCTAGATAGATAAATGCCATGGAAATATCAACAATGCCTTGATAGCAAAAAAAAACGTATTTAGCCAGCACTGTCCAACTGTCATCATAACATTGTCCATCTCATCTCAAGGGCTTTACGTTAACGAAAAGCCCTTGAAAGCAGCAAACTGTGAATTTATGGATTGAGGACAAATTAGAGGCACTGAAGGGGTGCTTTCTATGCAGATCATTTATTTCAGATCCAGTTGGGCAATTATGAAATACAAAGATTGACACAGGCTATGTCCATATTTTGGTGATGACCAAAAATCACAGTTAAAGAATGAAACCGTCTCTATGATGTCTTTGTGGTTCTAAAATATTATAAAGGATATGCAATCTGGAAACAGGTGTGAACAGGTCCGAGAATCAGAGTGGTTAGTACAGTGGTCTGATGGATGAACAACGTTTCATACTTACTTTACTGTCAAAATAACACACTAGAGGAAATCATTTTCAACTAGCCTGAGGCTTTCCATAATGACACCAGAGAAGCACATAGTCTAAGTATCTGGGTGTAAACATCAATAGAAAACTATACTGTGTCCAGCGCATTCCAGAGTTCACCAACCTTATTTTTAATGAGACCCAAGAGTTTACAAGCTGGATAGCATATTGTCTAGGTTCACACAATCATATGATTCAGAATTCAACAACTGTATTTTTTTATTACACCCACTGTAGGTCTTTGGAGTTTACTATATGTTGATTCTTTGGACATTCTCCAAGTAAACCATTTTTGTTTTATCATGTTTGGTACAAATTTGACCATTTAAACATTTTCCAAAAGTGAATGGTTTTTCGGTTCCAGTTTCACACAGAATGACCCTTCTGTGTATCACGTGTTGTTGGTTTCTATAAAGCAATGTGTACACTACCGTTCAAAAGTTTGGGATCACTTAGAAATGTTCTTGATTTTGAAAGAAAATCACTTTTTTTGTGCATTTAAATAACATCAAATTGAACAGAAATACAGTGTAGACATTGGTAATGTTGTAAATGACTATTGTAGCTGGAAACGGCCAATTTTTTTAATGGAATATCTACATAGGCGTACAGAGGCCCATTATCAGCAACCATCACTCCTGTGTTCCAATTGCACGTTGTTTTAGCTAATCTAAGTTTATCATTTTAAAAGGCTGATTGATCATTAGAAAACCCTTTTGCAATTATGTTAGCACAGCTGAAAACTGTTGTTCTGATTAAAGAAGAAATACTAGTTGAGTATCTGGAGCATCAGCATTTGTGGGTTTGATTACAGGCTCAAAATGGCCAGAAACAAGAACTTTCTTCTGAAACTCGTCAGTCTATTCTTGTTCTGAGAAATGAAGGCTATTTCATGCGGGAAATTGCCAAGAAACTGAAGATCTCGTACAACGCTGTGTACTACTCGCTTCACGGGACAGCACAAACTGGCTCTAACCAGAATGGAAAGAGGAGTGGAAGGCCCCGGTGGGCAAGAGGACATGTACATTAGAGTGTCTAGTTTGAGAAACAGACGCCTCACAAGTCCTCAACTGTCAGCTTCATTAAATAGTACCCGCAAAACACCAGTCTCAACGTCAACAGTGAAGAGGCGACTCCGGGATGCTGGCCTTCCAGGCAGCATCCTGTTTATATTTTTGTTTAGTACAATTTACAGTGCCTTGCAAAATAATTCAAACCCCCTTGGACTTCTTCACATTTTATTGTGTTACAAAGTGAGATAAAAATGTATTTAATTCTCATGTTTTGTCAACAATCTACACAGAATACTCTAATGTAAAAGTGGACTAAAATATAGTTGTTGTGTAAGTTTTCACCTTCAAATCAAATTTTATTTGTCACATACACATGGTTAGCAGATGTTAATGCAAGTGTAGCGAAATGCTTGTGCTTCTAGTTCCGACCATGCAGTAATATCTAACAAGTAATCTAACAATTCCACAACAACTGCCGTATGCACACAAGTGTAAAGGAATGAATAAGAATATGTACATAAAAATATATGGATGAGCGATGGCCGAACGGCATAGGCAAGATGCAGTAGATGGTATAGAGTACACTATATACATATGAGATGAGTAATGTAGGGTATGTAAACATTATATAAAGTGGCATTGTTTATATTGGCTAGTGATACATTTACTACATCCAATTTTTAATTATTAAAGTGGCTAGAGATGAGTCAGTATGTTGGCAGCAGCCACTCAATGTTAGTGATGGCTGTTTAACAGTCTGATGGTCTTGAGATAGAAGCTGTTTTTCAGTCTCTCTGTCCAAGATTTGATGCACCTGTACTGACCTCGCCTTCTGGACGATAGCGGGGTGAACAGGCAGTGGCTTGGGTCCTTGTTGTCCTTGACAATCTTTTTGGCCTTCCTGTGACATTGGGTTGTGTAAGTGTCCTGGAGGGCAGGTAGTTTCCCCCGGTGATGCGTTGTGCAGACCTCACTACCCTCTGGAGAGCCTTATGGTTGTGGGCAGAGCAGTTGCCGTACCAGGCGGTGATGCAGTCCGACAGGATGCTCTCGATTGTGCATCTGTAAAAGTTTGAGTGTTTTTGGTGACAAGCTGAATTTCTTCAGCCTCCTGAGGTTGAAGAGGCGCTGCTGCACCTTCTTCACCACGCTGTCTGTGTGGGTGGACCATTTCAGTTTGTCTGTGATGTGTACGCCGAAGAACTTAAAACTTTCCACCTTCTCCGCTACTGTCCCGTCGATGTGTATAGGGGGCTGCTCCCTCTGCTGTTTCCTGAAGTCCATGATCATCTCCTTTGTTTTGTTGACATTGAGTGTGAGGTTATTTTCCTGACACCACACTCCGAGGGCCCTCACCTCGTCGTTGTTGTTAATCAAGCCTACCACTGTAGTGTCGTCTGCAAACTTAATGATTGAGTTGGAGGCGTGCATGACCACGCAGTCATGGGTGAACAGGGAGTACAGGAAAGGGCTGAGAACGCACCCTGAGGATGAGGATCAGTGGAGTGGAGATGTTGTTTCCTACCCTCACCACCTGGAGGCGGCCCGTCAGGAAGTCCAGGACCCAGGTACACAGGGCGGGGTCGAGACCCAGGGTCTCGAGCTTAATGACGTGTTTGGAGGGTACTATGGTGTTAAATGCTGAGCTGTAGTCGATGAACAGCATTCTTACATAGGTATTCTTCATGTACAGATGGGTTAGGGCAGTGTACAGTGTGATTGCGATTGCGTCGTCTGTGGACCTATTGGGGCGGTAAGCAAACTGGAGTGGGTCTAGGGTGTGCGGTAGGGTGGAGGTGATATGGTCCTTGACTAGTCTCTCAAAGCACTTCATGATGACGGAAGTGAGTGCTACGGGGCGATAGTCATTTAGCTCAGTTACCTTAGCTTTTTTGGGAACAGGAACAATGATGGCCGTCTTGAAGCATGTGGGAACAGCAGACTGAGATAAGGATTGATTGATTTGAATATGTCTGTAAACACACCAGCCAGCTGGTCTGCGCATGCTCAGATGACGCGGCTAGGGATGCCGTCTGGGCCGGCAGCCTTGTAACACGTTTAAATGTTTTACTCACGTTGGCTGCATTGAAGGAGAGCCCGCAGGTTTTGGTAGCGGGCCATGTCGGTGGCACTGTGTTATCCTCAATGCGAGCAAAGAAGTTGTTTAGTTTGTCTGGGAGCAAGACATCGTAGTCTGCGACGGTGCTGGTTTTCTTTTTGTAGTCCGTGATTGACTGTAGACCCTGCCACATACCTCTCGTGTCTGAGCCGTTGAATTGCGACTACTTTGTCTCTATACTGATGCTTAGCTTGTTTGATTGCCTTGCGGAGGGAATAGCTGCACTGTTTGTATTCGGTCATGTTTCCGGTCCCCTTGACCTGATTTAAAAGCAGTGGTACGCGCTTTCAGTTTTGCGCGAATGCTGCCATCAATCCACGGTTTCTGGCTGAGGAAGGTTTTAATAATCACTGTGGGTACAACATAACCGATGCACTTGCTAATAAACTCGCATACCGAATCAGCGTATTCATCAATGTTATTGTCCGACACTATGCGGAACATATCCCAGTCCACGTGATCGAAGCAATCTTGAAGCGTGGAATCCGATTGGTCTGACCAACGTTGGACAGACCTGAGCACGGGCGTTTCCTGTTTTAGTCTATAGGCTGGGAGCAACAAAATGGAGTCGTGGTCAGATTTTCCAAAAGGAGGGTGGGGGAGGGCTTTCTATGCATCGCGGAAGTTAGAGTTACACTGATCCAGGGTTTTGCCAGCCCAGGTCGCGCATTCGATATGCTGATAAAATTTAGGGAGCCTTGTTTTCAGATTAGCCTTGTTAAAATCCCCAGCTACAATAAATGCAGCCTCAGGATATGTGGTTTCCAGTTTACATAGAGTCCAATGAAGTTCTTCAGGGCCGTCGAGGTGTCTGCTTGGGGGGATATACACGACTGTGATTATAATCGAAGAGAATTCTCTTGGTAGATAATGCGGTCGACATTTGATTGTAAGTAATTCTAGGTCAGGTGAACAAAAGAACTGGAGTTCCTGTATGTTGTTATGATCTCACCACATCTCATTAATCATAAGGCATACACGCCCGCCCTTCTTCTTACCAGAGAGATGTTTGTTTCTGTCGGCGCGATGCGTGGAGAAACCAGGTGGCTGTACCGATAACGTATCCCGAGTGAGCCATGAAACAAAGAACGTTACAATCTCTGATGTCTCTCTGGAAGGCAACCCTTGCTCGGATTTCGTCTACCTTGTTGTCAAGAGACAGGACATTGGCGAGTAGTATACTCGGGAGCGGTGCGCGATGTGCCCGTCTACGGAGCCTGACCAGAAGACCGCTCCGTCTGCCCCTTCTGCGGCACGTTGTTTTGGGTTGCTGGCTGGGATCCGATCCGTTGTCCTGGGTGGTGGACCAAACAGAGGATCCGCTTCGGGAAAGTCGTATTCCTGGTCGTAATGTTGGTAAGTTGATGTTGCTCTTATATCCAATAGTTCCTCCCGGCAATGTAAGAAATAATACATAAAAAAACAAAATACTGCATAGTTTCCTAAGAACGCGAAGCGAGGCGGTCATCTCTGTCTCATTCATGAGGTAATACATGTTAGAAACACCTTTGGCATTGATTGCAGCTGTGAGTCTTCTTGGGTAAGTCTATAAGAGCTTTGCACACCTGGATTGTGCAATATTTGCCCATTAATTATATTCAAAATTCTTCAAGATGTTGGGGATCATGGTTAGACAGCGATTTTCAAGTCTTGCCATAGATTTTCAAGCAGATTTCAGTCAAAGCTGTAACTTGACCACTCCGTAACAATCAAAGTCACTTATTGGTAAGCAACTCCAGTGTAGATTTGGGCTTGTGTTGTAGGTTATTGTCCTGCTGAAAGGTGAATTCCTCTCCCAGTCTCCGGTGTAATGCAGACTGGATCAGGTTTTCCTCTAGGATTTTGCCTGTGCTTAGCTACATCCTGTTTATTTTTATCCTGATAAACTCCCCAGTTTTTGGCCTCATTGCAACGTCCCTGAGTAGTTGCATTCCTGTCCTGCAGCTCAATTCAGAAAGAAGACTGTCTTTGTGTCTGGGGTGTTTAATACATAATCCACATCATAATTTTTAACTTTGACTATCTCTATAAGTATTGTAATGTCACTGCCATTCGTTATGAGGCTTTCAAAAAGCTCCCTATAGTTAAATCTGTGTTTTGAAATTCAATACTTGACTGAGGAACCTTACAGATGTTGTATGTATGGGGGTAGGAGGAAGGGTTAGTCAGTCAAAAATCATGTCAACCCCTATTAATTCCCTATGTCCATGGAACTTATGTGATTTGTTAAGACACATTTGACTACTGAACTAATTTAGGCTTTCCTAAACGAAGAGGCTGAATAGGCCAACTTAGGCAATGACTATATTTTAGTTCTATTTTTTTTTTTGTATTATTACCTTAAATACGTTTTTTTATATTTTGTGTAGCTTGTTGACAAAAAAGTACAATTAAATCAATTTTAATCCCACTTTGTAACACAATAAAATGTGAAGAAATCCAAAGGTCCTGAATATTTTTGCAAGGCAGTGTGATTTTTTTTTTTTCTTCTTGCACACATGATAGTTAAGGCCTTGTTCATTGTTTTATAATATAATTATTATAAAACACATTTCCAGTATCTGTGAAAGGCAATTTATTAAGAAAAAGGTTCAGGATAAGGTCACTTATTGTACATGTCTCTCTTTGTTCTCAGGCTCTTATTATTTTAGGGCCTTGTTCGTAGATTAAAATTATAACACACGTAATGTCTTCCTGGCCTACAGTATGCTGTTTCAAAAAGGCGTCTGTGAAAGAAAGGAAAAGAACAAGAACAATTTTCAGGTTAAGGCCACTTATTGTAAAGGTCTCTCATTGTACGATTCACTGAGAGCATACAATGATCCTTGTACGTGACTCTGTCAAAGATGCAATGTAAGATAAATGATTAGTGACAGTGAGTCTCTAAGGGGAACCCACTGGGCACACACTGGTTGAATCAACGTTATTACGTAGAAACAACGTGGAATAGTGGGAAGTGATTGTGGTCTTGGAAAACATTTAAAAACATTCGAAAATGAGTACCAAGTAAAATAAAAAGGTTTTCCAGTAGATGGCATGAAAACATCAACAGGTGTAGTCAAAACTGTTCGCTGCTCTGGCACCCCAATGGTGGAACAAGCTCCCTCACGACGCCAGGACAGCGGAGTCAATCACCACCTTCCGTAGACACCTGAAACCCCACCTCTTTAAGGAATACCTGGGATAGGATATAGTAATCCTTCTAACCCCCCCCCCCCAAAAAAAAGATATAGATGTACTATTGTAAAGTGGTTGTTCCACTGGATATCTTAAGGTGAATGCACCAATTTGTAAGTCGCTCTGGATAAGAGCGTCTGCTAAATGACGTAAATGTAAATGTAAATGTGTAGGATCTTAATTTGATCACCCTGTTGCAGGACAAGGAGATTTAAATCTTTGAGGTTTAAAAACGCTTCTGAAGTTTAATAGCCACTTTGAAATTTCAGACTTGATTTTCCCTTCAAATAAAGATCCTACATGTCTAAGTGTACCGATATTGTATGAAGAAACAGAAAGTTAAGTTGACAGACATTACATTTTTGGAATAGAATTATAGAAGCAGAATAAATGCCATATCAGAACATTTTATGTACAGTATATAATTAAATACTTAAAATAATTAGACTGAATAAGATTGTATGTGTCCTTTAATTGGAGAACATCTTGAGATTTAACCTACAACTAAAGATTAATTTACTTTTCTACTGCCTTCCAAAGGCAAACATGAATTTGTCATTTTACTCAACAAGCTTTTTCAAATTCAGCTCACTTCGAGCAGTTTGTTGATCGAACAAACTAAAACATTGGCCCAAATTCTTGTTCATTTAAAGTCCACTCAACTCAGAATAAGCAATTGGTTAGCATGGCTTTTTTTTATATAGTAGACGTTTGTCGATGATTTGGGTATCATGTGCACATAATTGAATTACAGTAACTGGTTCAAATATAGAACTGTGTAGAACCTGATTTAGTGTTTGATTCAGGAGGTGATCGTTGCTGGACATTTTTTGAGGTCAACGACTGGGCTAACTGGCATGTAATTTTAGCTCTCATCAATGGGAGCTGCTTGTGAGTTAACTTTATCTATTACTAAGAATTGTGCTTCATGTCATTGTGATTCATCTTAGTGTGTCTGAGGTAAGCGTACATTACTACAATGACAAATTGATGATACAGTGGGGGAAAAAAGTATTTGATCCCCTGCTGATTTTGTACGTTTGCCCACTTACAAAGAAATGATCAGTCTATAATTTTAATAGTAGGTTTATTTGAACAGTGAGAGACAGAATAACAAAAGAAATCCAGAAAAACACATGTCAAAAATGTTATAAAATGATTTGACGTTTCTTGTAGTTGGCCACCAGGTTTGCACACATCTCAGGAGGGATTTTGTCCCACTCCTCTTTGCAGATCTTCTCAAAGTCATTAAGGTTTCTAGACTGACGTTTGGCAACTCGAACCTTCAGCTCCCTCCACAGATTTTCTATGGGATTAAGGTCTGGAGACTGGTTAGGCCACTCCAGGACCTTAATGTGCTTCTTCTTGAGCCACTCATTTGTTGCCTTGGCTGTGTGTTTTGGGTCATTGTCATGCTGGAATACCCATCCACGACCCATTTTCAATGCCCTGGCTGAGGGAAGGAGGTTCTCACCCAAGATTTGACGGAACATGGCCCCGTCAATCATCCCTTTGATGCGGTGAAGTTGTCCTGTCCCCTTAGCAGAAAAACACCCCCAAAGCATAATGTTTCCACCTCCATGTTTGACGGTGGAGATGGTGTTCTTGGGGTCATAGGCAGCATTCCTCCTCCTCCAAACACGGCAAGTTGAGTTGATGGCAAAGAGCTCCATTTTGGTCTCATCTGACCACAACACTTTCACCAGTTGTCCTCTGAGTCATTCAGATGTTCATTGGCAAACTTCAGATGTGCATGTATATGTATTCTTGAGCAGGGGGACCTTGCGGGTGCTGCAGGATTTCAGTCCTTCATGGCGTAGTGTGTTACCAATTGTTTTCTTGGTGACTATGGTCCCAGCTGCCTTGAGATCATTGACAAGATCCTCCCGTGTAGTTCAGGGCTGATTCCTCACCATTCTCATGATCATTGCAACTCCACGAGGTAACATCTTGCATGGAACCCCAGGCCGAGGGATATTGACAGTTCTTTTGTGTTTCTTCCATTTGCGAATAATCACACCAAATGTTGTCACCTTCTCACCAAGCTGCTTGGCGATGGTCTTGTAGCCCATTCCAGCCTTGTGTAGGTTTACGATCTTGTCCCTGACATCCTTGGAGAGCTCTTTGGTCTTGGCCATGGTGGAGAGTTTGGAATCTGATTGATTGATTGATTGCTTCTGTGGACATGTGTCTTTTTTACAGGTAACAAGCTGCGGTTAGGAGCACTCCCTTTAAGAGTGTGCTCCTAATCTCAGCTCGTTACCTGTATAAAAGACACCTGGGAGCCAGAAATCTTTCTGATTGAGAGGGGGTCAAATACTTATTTCCCTCAGAAAAATGCAAATCAATTTATAACATTTTTTACATGCGTTTTTCTGGATATTTATGTTGTTATTCTGTCTCTCACTGTTAAAATAAACCTACTATTAAAATTATAGACTGATCCTTTCTTTGTCAGTGGGCAAACGTACAAAATCAGCAGGGGATCAAATACTTTTTTCCCCCACTGTATGAGATCCTTGTTATTTATTCTGAAAGCAATGTCCTCAAGTCAGATCGAATGTCTATTACAGTGTCTTTGTCCCAATATCCAAACTTGTGCACTACCAAGTATGAAGTGTATTGGCCACTAAGTAGGCTATGAAAAATTCAAATGACTGAATAATTAGAACGTCTGGAGATACTCTGTATGGATACACAATGAATCTGCTAGAATTTCATAAGGAAATTATTTGCTTCTGTTTGTCTGTGTCCCAAGGTGCAGAGTGGTGTGTGTGAGTGGCTGCGTGCCCCACCCTGAAAAAGAGAGGAGTGATGGAGGTGTGGAGCAGCGAAGAAGAAAAGGGTCTGACTGAACTGGAGGGCTTGAAAGGCACCATGATAGCCATGAACTCCTCCAGCCACCACCTCTACTATGATGCTGCTAACCACACCAACTACACCACCACCAACAACATCACCTATTTCCCTTACTATCAGCACTCCCTCCCTGTGGCTGCTAGCTTCATCCTGGCCTACCTGTTCATCTTCCTGCTGTGCATGGTGGGTAATGTGCTGGTGTGTCTGATCGTGCTGGGGAACCGCCGCATGAGAACCGTCACCAACCTTTTCATCCTCAACCTGGCGGTCAGCGACCTGTTGGTGGGCATTTTCTGCATCCCCACAACGCTGGTGGATAACCTCATCACAGGTAGGTAATGGTTTAACTGACCTGGTGAATGCAACTCTGTATGGGGTGGCGAATGCAACTTTGTCTGAGCCGGCGAACCAAAACTGGTCTACTACATCACATATGTACAGATACTGTGCATCCGGAAATATTTAGACCCCTTCACTTTTTCCACATTTTGTTACGTTAGTGTTGTTCTAAAATTGATTAAAAACAAAATGTTCCTCATCAATCTACACAAAATACCCCATAATGGCAAAGCAAAAACAGGTTTAGACATTTTTGCAAATGTATAAAATAAAAAAAGATATCTTACTTACATAAGTATTCAGACCCTTTGCTATGAGACTCGAAATTGAGCTCAGGTGCATCCTGTTTCCATTGATCATCCTTGAGATGTTTCTTCAACTTGATTGGAGTTCACCTGTGGTAAATTCATTTGATTAGAGATGATTTGGAAAGGCACACTCTTGTCTATATAAAGTCCAACAGTTGACAGTGCATGTAAAAACAAAAACCAAGACATGAGGTCGAAAGAATTGTCCATAGAGCTCCCAGACAGGATAGTGTCGAGGCACAGATCTGGGGAAGAGCAACAAAAATGTTTGCAGCATTGAAGATCCCCCAAGAACACAGTGCCCTCCATCATTCTTAAATGGAAGAAGTTTGGAACCACCAAGACTCTTCCTAAAGCTGGATGCCCGGCCGAACTGAGCAATCGGGGGAGAAGGACCTTGGTCAGAGAGGTGACCAAGAACCCAATGGTCACTCTGACATAGCTCCAGAGTTCCTCTGTGGAGATGGGAGAACCTTCCAGAAGGACAACCATTCCTGCTGCACTCCACCAATCAGGCCTTTATCGTAGTGGCCAGGCGGAAGCCGCTACAGTGAAGCATGGTGTTGGCAGCATCATGCTGTGGGGATGTTTTTCAGCATCAGGGACTGGGAGACTAGTCAGCATTGAGGGAAAGATGAACAGAGCAAAGTACAGAGAGATCCTTGATGAAAACCTGCTCCAGAGCGCTCAGGACCACAGACTGGGAGAAAGGTTTACCTTCCAACAGGACAATGACCCTAAGCACACAGCCAAGACAACGCAGGAGTGGCTTCGGGACAAGTCTCTGTGTAACGGCTGTCTGAGGAAGAAGTGGACCAAAATGCGGCGGAGTTAGGGTTCGTCATATTTAATTCAACGAACACTATGCAATTCACAAAAACAACAAAACTGACAGCCAACACAGTCCTGTCAGGTGCAACCACAATGACAAGAACAATTACCCACGAAACACAAAGGAAACGTAGGCAACTTATGTGTGACTCCCAATCAACCACAACCCTCTACAGCTGTGCCTGATTGGAAGTCACACGGCCAAAATCAATGAAACAATAAAACACACACTCCCTTCGGCCACATCCTGACCCAACTACACCCTCTACTGGTCAGGACGTGACACTCTGAATGTCCTTGAGTGGCCCAGCCAGAACCCGGACTTGAACCCGATCGAACATCTCTGGAGAGACCTGAAAATAGCTGTGCATTAACACTCCCCATCCAACCTGACACAGCTTGAGAGGATCTGCAGAGAAGAATGGGAGAAACTCCCCAAATACAGGTGTGCCAAGCTTGTAGCATCATACCCAAGAAGACTCGAGGCTGTAATTGCTGCCAAAGGTGCTTCAACAAGGTAGTGAGTAAAGTGTCTGAATACTTGTGTGAATGTGATATAATTTTTTTAATTTGTAATACATTTGCAAACATTTCTAAAAACCTGTTTTTGCTCTATCATTATGGGTATTGTGTGTAGATTGATGTGGGGGGGGGGAACAATTTAATCAATTTTAGAATAAGGCTGTAACGTATCAAAATGTGAAAAAAGTGAAGGGGTCTAAATACTTTCTGAATGCACCGTGTCATTTGTCTCTGTCTCGCTCTGCTGTGTGTGCATCTTGCTAACTATCATGCAAATGGCAGGGGCTGAAGCTTATTGGCTGGAACTCAAATTGTTAGGGGGCTGGCCAATGTGGGGGAAAATGGTGCAGCACAGCTTCCCAAACAATTGTTGATTTTAACTAGGGATTTTGTTGCTAATTGAAGTAAGACATTCTGCTCATAGATTATGCATGTATGAACTACACATTGACACATCCAGACCACAGCGGGAGGTAAAAAAAATACTTAATAGCAAAGTTCCGGAGCGTGTCTTTAGTAATTTGTGAATTTACTGAATGACTCATCAAAAACAAAGAACAGAAACATTGTTATAATGAATATAAACAGTGTTGCTGCAGGCAACATTAAATGATCAGAGGAGACATAACAGAGTGAGAAATATTGTCAGAGATCCTTCCTGCTGAATGCTTTTCATGAGTTTGTATTTTTACCACTTACCACTGGCCATTTTCTTCATCTTCCAAAAGCAGGACCAAAAAAAATAGGAAACTTGGCTACTTCAGAACTCAATTTACATAAGTATTAATATTTTATCACTGGGTTTGGATATTGGCGGGACCCATGTATGCCCATAAGCATTGAACATTTTAACCTTGGTCCACCCCACTATCTTTTCGTCACCCCCAAGACCCAATGTAAAGGCCAAACCCTGCCAGTGGACATACATTACAAGTCAAAACACACACTTACTCATTCCAGGGTTTTTCTTAATTTTTTTACTATTTTCTACATTGTAGAATAATAGTGAACACATCAAAAGTATGAAATAACACATATGGAATCGTGTAGTAACCAACAAAGTGTTAAACAAATCAAAATATATTTTATATTTGAGATTCTTCATAGTAACCACCCTTTGCCTTGATGACAGCTTTGCACACTCTTGGCATTCTCTCAACCAGATTCATGAGATGGTCACCTGGAATGCTTTTCAATAAACAGGTGTGCCTTGTTAAAAGTAAATTTGTGGAATTTCTTTTCTTCATAATGCGTTTGAGCCAATCAGTTGTGTTGTGACAAGGTAGGAGTGGTATACAGAAGATATCCCTATTTGGTAAAAGATCAAGTCCATATTATAAAAGAACAGCTCAAATAAGCAAAGAGAAATGACAGTCCATTACTTTAAGACATGAAGGTCAGTCAATCAAGGACTTTTTAAAGTTTCTTCAGGTGCAGTCGCAAAAACTATCAAGCGCTATGATGAAACTGGCTCTCATGAGGACCACCACAGGAATGGAAGACCTCTGCTGCAGAGGATAAGTTCATTAGAGTTATCAGCCTGTCATTTCTCTTTGGTTATTTGAGCTGTCCTTGCCATAATATGGACTCGGTCTTTTAACAAAATGTTTGACTGGTACTGTACATTAACTGACAGAAACAGCAAATCCTCCATGTAATTAATCTCATAGGCCTAATAGTACTGTAGAGCTCTTTTTACTTGCACACAATATAGCTGGGTCGCCCTGTCCTTTCCATAGGGGTTCACCACCCTGTAGCGCCCCAACTTAACACATCCCAGTCACTCACATCCCACTGAGCAGCCCAGCAGCTAGGGATTGACTAAATGGGTATCTCCCCTGACGTGGGCATGTTTTCAATGCAGACTCCTTTAGTCATACTGTATTCCATATAAGGCATCCAGACCTTATGAAAGTTGCCCAGTATACCCTTTAATCTTGTAATAAATCAAATCTAGTGATACATAACTAGACATTGTGGGAGGATAACCAACCTTCCAATGAATGGCAATCCATGTCTTAGCTGCTATAAATGCTTGGTTACACAGTTTCTTCAGATAAGTCTCCAGTAGCAGCATTTCCAAGCAAACAAAAACAGGAAGAAGGGAGAATCTGTAGACATGCTGTGATAAAAGAACATACAGAATTCAGCCAGCCTTCACAAGATCATAACATATGCAAATATGTCCCCTTCAGTGTTTTATACCTCCAGCAGAGGAATAACATTTCTGAGTGCATGATATTCAGTTTCACTGGCATATAGTATGTTCTATGGATGATCTTAAACTGCTGCAATTTATGTCTGAGATTATATGAACATGACTGGGCATTCAAACATATCTCTATCCATTCATCGTCATCAATATCTTCTACCAGGTCTTCTTCACATTTTTGTTTTGCATGTTTTGTCTCATTGGGAAAGCCTATCATCCCTTGATACAGTTTGGAAATTAACTTTGGAGGTTTGTCAGACTGCCTTAAAATAGCACAGAGAGAATAAAGTGTTGTATCTGGACAAATTCACCTAAGCGCCGTCACAGACTGGTCTTCCCTGGTTGCCTGACCCTGCTGAGAGCCCTGTCACCCTCTGATCCTCCTAAAATGAGGCGTGTCAAAGAATTACCTTGGTGTACATTGTTACATTAATTATATTATTGGATAATATAATGGTTCAATAATTGAAATGACCATTATTCCCAGAACCAAGACTATAGCTTTAAGATTAAGCTGCTGTCCTATAGCTACTTTAGGTCTACCTATCAATTCAAGATGGAACCCCTGTCACCATCTGATCCTGCTAAGACATGGTGAGCAGTGTTGAGTACTGATTGTGCACTAGAGGGCTGCATTCCCCCGGGAGGCCTGTGGTACCTGCGGGTGTTAGGCCAAGGGTCCCGACAGAGATCATTGCGGATACACAGACGACTTTGGGATGACTTTTTTTTGTCCCACAGATTATTTGGAAACTGTCCTCTTTCTGCGTTGTATGCGTTAGCCTACCTATTGTATTAAAAACACATATTTTTCGCATTATTCACACACTCAGAATATGCTGTTTCAACTTCAGTAGCCTGAGATATTATCACAGATCAGATTTGCCCTAACAAAAAATGCCCCTTAGATATATTAATTTAGAATCCTCTAAATCTAATTATTGGTGAAGTCACGTCATTGAAATTTTTTTTTTTTGATATACTGTAGGCGACAAGAGTCTCACTAGTGTTGAGTAATGTGCTGTTAAAAGTGATGTAGGTCTTATCTATTTAAAAAGCATATTGAAGTTAGAAGCAATAGGATATGAAGCAATAGCCTACCCGCTGTGGTCCACTATTTCAGCACCGTTTCGCGCTGCTCTGAGACAAGCATGGGGACTGGTCTTGATAAATCACTGCGCACATAGGTTAGGCTACTATGGCGAGCGAGTGTTACGCCTTTTCATTTTCAATAAGAATTGATTACCCATTTATGCCTCTGCCTGCAAATCATCCTCCTAAAAGGCAGGCTATAGGCCTATGCAAAACGTAGCAAGTGTCGCTGTCATCATTCTTGCTGCTTCAAGTTCAGTAGCCATAACTGCGAGTTCAGGTGCGGGTGTGGTCTCAATTAAATAGAGTAGGCTATAGCCTATGCATGGGCGTAGAAGCACAGGGAAGTTACCTGTCCAAGGAAATTTACTTCCTAAATACTTTACTACATTGCCTAGAAATATGCCTAAATATTGATCAACCATATTTCTCAGTCTGAAAATCTTTGAACTCCTAAAAGCTAGGCTATAAAAATAGCTCAATAGAAAGTGCAAGTCTCTCCTACTCTGCTCTCTTCAAACTACATCTAGCATATTGGCTGATATAGCCCAGTAATACAGGTAGCCTAATATAAGGGCCATGTGAGAATCTCTGTTAATTTAAACAATTTATAAAGTTATTTTTGCGCATTTGATATTGCCTATAGGGCGCAAAATTGCTGGGACCATGGCTGGCAAGTGAGCTGTGTCACATACGCCTAAAATAACATTGCGGGACTGCAGTTGGGTTTGGGACCAGGGAGTCCAGCAGGTGCGGGCGGAGTGCGATATGAAAAGCTGTGGATGCGGTGCAGACCTCTACTTTGCACCATGACCGTAATGCCTGTAATGCTAGTGCTGTTTATTACTGTCTCAGTGTGAAAAGTAGGGAATTAGCTAGGGAAACTGACAGATCAATAATGTTACATCGACGTACAGACTAATAAAAGCTCACATTGCACTGAAAAAAACTTCTGAATATCAATCTTCAATTGTTTGGCTGATGGTTTCATCATTTGATTCAGGTCTAGTGTGATTGAGGCAAAAATAATAGCTAAAGTTAGCCAACTTTTGGCAAGCTCTCTCTCTCTAATGGTACATCAACTGGCAAAAGCTAGCCAAGTGAATTTACTTCTGTTGAAATGGGACAAAACAAAGGCTACAAAACATTTCCATACAAACAACTGCTGTTAGATAGTAGTAATAATAGCCACCTTATATCGCTATCTCACAGATAGCTAGAGGCTAGAGCTGACCTGGCTGTGGTAACTGCTAGCTAGCGTAGCTAATTCATTCACCTCAGTCGAGAGGGGATGAAACATTAGCTAACGTTACATGTCAGTTACAATACTAGCTCAGAACTGCGAATAAAAACTAGTTTAGTTTTTTTCTGTAAAGTTAAACAGCAGTTACCTGGCCAGCTATATCAGTCAACTAAAGAGTAGCCAGTTTCTGCTCTACTTGCGTTTACAACTCGGTGAAAGAGGTCCACACACACACACTGAACTATGCTCAACTCTTGCGTGCTGATCCAGCCAGCCTTCCAGAAGCTTTGCATGACCCCCGTCCCCAGTGAAAGTTGCACCCCTGTAAAAATATATGAAAAATGTATCCAAAGTTAGAAACCTAGCATGACATTACGGTCAACAACCTTCATCAGACAGAGTAGTACCACTACTGCAGTTGTTTGAGCACCAAATCCTCTTTTTCCTTTGAGACAATGTAGAGTCATAATGAGATTTAATTCACATTAATGATGGGTAAGAGTAGCACCTCGTGGACAAAGATCAGATCCTGATTCTCTACATTCTCTGTTGAGAAACCATCCCTATAAGAATGGTTGTACATATCCTCTTGTACATATCCTCTTGTCCTCATTATTCATAATGTTAACCTTTTGCATGCCCATTCATTTGAGGAAATTAAATTACTATTGAACTAAAGTGTTTTGTAGAAAGCAATCTAATGAACAGAAAATCATTGCTTCTTGTTAATATACATTTTCTGCAATTTCTCTAGGCAACAGGATATAAATTGTGCCAATACCCTGCTGAGCTTGGTGTGATGAAGAGCTTTGTTCAAACATAATTTAGAAATCTTAGACACTGTTTTGAGTTTTATTTAATGCATATTTCATCATGTTCATTTCAGACTGTCATTATGCACTTTCTACTGATGGAAAATGGGGGAATGTAAATTGCTAATTTATAGACTAGTTGTATAACTGTTATACATATAGAGAATGGCTCATCTATAGTTATATAATTTCATGATAGCAAATTACAGCCAAATAGCAAATTATACTTATGATTCCCCATTCTACAGACACAATCGAATTGGTTTTCATTACCATCTTATGCCTTATTCATCAAGTCCTTCAAAACAAACAGAATAGATGTTTAACCAGTGTTTATCTCCATCTGTAGGTTGAGTGATTGTGTCTGTGTAAATGTAAATATTGTGCCATCAACTTGTTAGTGCATATGACAACTGTGTACAAGGCCTAGGAAATTGCAGCTGGGAAAGTCTATATATTTTCATTTGTCCTTATTTTACCAAGTAAATTGAACTATATGGCTGCTGTCTCTTTGTAGTTGTTGGTAATTGTCATGGATTTTGTCAACAGGCTGGCCGTTTACCAACACTGTGTGTAAACTGAGTGGTCTGGTGCAGGGGATGTCTGTGGCTGCCTCAGTCTTCACCCTGGTGGCCATCGCAGTGGACAGGTTGGTATGATGTAGCTCTACAGTGAGGCCGGGGAGGGAATTTGGTTGGAGGCAATGATTCTTGTTTACTGTGTAATTTCTCACCTGTGATTGAGGGTGCCCTACAGTGTAGAAATAGCCATTTAACCAGTTTTGAAAGTAAAAAACAGAACATTGGGTGCCCAATATATTTGACCACATTTGTATAGTGCCTTGGCACAAAAAAACAGCAAGCATTCTTCCTTTTCCTCTCTCCATTTCCACTCTCCACAGGTTCCGCTGCATTGTGTACCCTTTTCAGCCCAAACTCACCCTCCTAGTTGCCAAGGCGACCATAGCGATGATCTGGGTTCTGGCTGTGGTAATCATGTGTCCCTCAGCAGCTGCCCTGACCGTGGAGGAGGTGGCTGATCACTACATGGTTTACAGCCAGAACTACAACATGACCTACCCCCTGTACTCATGCTATGAGAACTTTGCTGACCCGAAGATGAGGAAGGTATACACCACGGTTCTGTTCGCCCACATCTACTTGGTGCCCCTGTCTCTCATCATCGTCATGTACGGGCGCATCGGGGTGAAGCTCTACACCTCTGTGGTGTCAAGCAGAGAACCTCAGGATGCAGCACCTCCTCCCCCCCCAGCCAGGCACGAGGGGGGAAGGCCACAGATCTCCCAGAAGAAGATCAAGGTGATCAAGATGCTGATCGTGGTGGCCCTGCTGTTCATGTTGTCCTGGCTGCCGCTGTGGACTCTGATGCTGCTGACGGACTATGGCGGGCTGGGAGAGGAACAGCTGGAGCTCCTCACTGGATACATCTTTCCCTTCGCCCACTGGCTAGCCTTTTCCAACTCCTCTGTCAACCCCATCATCTACGGATACTTCAATGAGAACTTCAAGAGGGGCTTCCAGGCTGTCTGCCAGACCAACTCTTGCTGCCCCACAGGGAATAGGGATGAGGTAACGGGAAGGGGAACTAGGGAAGGTAGAGCAAGAGGTGGGGGTAATGGTGGATTGGATGGAGGCGGACTGAGGGATCCCACAAGCAACCCCAATCCTCTCTTGTTTGGGGCAAGAAACAAAGTATACACCGATGGTAATGTGGCAGACTCTGTGCTCCTTGAGCTGGAGTTGAAGAAGAATTCTAAGGTGGGAAGCAACACGGTCCATGTTGAGGGCAGGGGGACTGGGGCGAGTGGAGGAATGGGGATTGGCTATGTGATGAACAAAAAGGGGATTCATGTTGAGGAGCCCACCAGCCCAATGGGAGTGTGTCAGGCCTGGGATCATTAGTGGGGATTGAAACCATGGAGGTGCTTTCAGCATCCCGTATGAATAGAAAAGATAGGCACAGTCTTATTTATTGTCTTTCAGATGGTCTGGTATGTGGACTCATGTCAACATTAAATTAGACCACATGACAAACTTTGATCTTGGAGTCATTCTAAGACTCCAACCACTAAAAAAAACCTGGGCCCGTATCCACAAAGTGTCTGAATAGAAAATTGGTCATAATAAGTGCTGAGAATAGAGACATCCCAATGGGCGCAAAATGGTTGAATCAACGTTGTTTCAAAGTAATTTGTCAACACGTTGTGCTGTTGAATCAACGTAGAAAATGCGTAGGATTTTTTTTTTTCAAAGTCATCAACCAGCACTGTTTATCAAATTTCAAACCAGCGTTGTAAACATTGAAATTAGATTAAAACAAACTTAAATACATAACCTGACTAACAGGTTGTTAAATTTATGTCAATCTAATTCCAACATTATCATCAGAACTATGTCTACTTTAAACTGGGTTAAATTCTACATAGAAATGTTAATCTTTTTCATCGTATATTCAATATACATTGTTTTGGGTGGTTGGAATTATGTTGAAATTCATCTTTGATTAGACATACAGTGCCTTCAGAAAGTACTCATACCCCCAGACTTATTCCACATTTAGTTGTGTTACAGCCTGGATTCAAAATGGATTAAACATATATTTTTCTCACCCATCTACACACAGTACACCATCATTACAAATATTTTTTTGCACATTTATTGAAAATGAAATACAGAAATCTAATTTACATAAGTATTCACAACCATGACTTGTAGAAAAGAGGCAGAAAAGAAAAATTGCCAGAGCTGAAGGCATCTATATCGGTCCGCTAATACAGAATTAGTAAAGGCCCAGTGCACTACTTTTATGAAAGAAAATGTAAACTAAACATCTGAGTGTTTACCAGCAACTTGAGTCTGATAATTGTGTACAAAATAGTTATCTGATAATACTTGTGGAATATAAAAATACTTTCTTGATATGTTTTCTAGTTTTTTGAAATACTTTGCAAATGCAACTTATTTCTATGTAAAAACTGACATGGTCTATTCATTCCTATTCCATTTTAGCATACACTCTTATCCAGGGCTACTTACAGTAGTGAGTGCATACAATTTTCATTACTGGTCCCTGGTGGGAATTGAACCCACAACTGTAACATTGCAAGCACCATGCTCTACCAACTGAGCCGCATAATCTCATCACAAACCACTTCGTGTCTCAATGTACTCAGTTACTGTATTGTGCATAGTTTTTCTTCTTGGCGATGGAACATCTACAGGTACAAACCTAGATGAAGAGCCTATGTTCAATACCAACAAAATCTCACACTATATTCATGCAAATATGTACAAAAAGTATTTTAGCAGATTGTGCGTTTTCGTGAGGCTTAAGTTGTGTGAAAATACAGACATTTTTGTGTGACTTCGTTCATAGGAAAATACATTTATTTCGGGGGCAAACTGAAGAACAATCTTTGAAAGTTATTGGAGCAATGCATTTTGACAAATGCTGTTCTACACTGCCTTTTGTGTCCCACATTTATTCATATAAAAAAAACTGTTAGCAACCCAATATTGTTAATCAACCAGGTTGTCACCGAAATACTTTTGGAATCTTTTTGATTAATGCCTATGCTGTTTTCTGTTTGTTTTTGCTTAATACTTTGGGATACTGGTGCTATGTTTGCAACTATAATGAGTCTGGACTATGATCAAGCCATAAATGCAGTTAAACAGGTTCATATAAAATAATGAATTATGTTGGCTTACACTTATGGCACTTCCAAGGCCATTTCATTATGATTATTACGGTACATAGGCTATTGTAACAAGGTATATGCCAGCATTGTAGGCCTACTGGCTTTGCCCAGAGGCTTACTAGGTTTCCATGGCAATGGCTGTTAGGGAAAAAAAGTAAGCTCTAGGTATGACATTTCCATTTTAGTAAGTTAGCAGACACTCTTATCCAGAGCAACTTACAGTAGTGAATGCATACATTTCATACATTTTTTTTTCTTCTCCGTACTGGTCCCCCGTGGGAATCGAACCCACAACCTTGGCGTTGCAAACACCATGCTCTACCAAATGAGCCACACGGGACCACTGGTGTGCCGTGGTTAAAGTCCCTTTTGCAGCTTTCACTCTTCCACTACATCGGTGGCAATGTCGGGATCACATCCAGCTCGTGTCTAATTATGTGATCTAGTGGTGGAAAGCGTTCTGTTTTTCAACATTTGTGTTGGGTGTAATTACATTGATATATCTAGTGAACAATGGATAAGCAACAATTTTATATTCCACAAGCGGACCGTGATCAAGCCTTACATCAAAGTTGCCTGAAGCTGAATGGAAAGTGCTATGCCCTGACTAGTTATTCAGAAGGAAATCCTCTGTGACTGTCTAATTTACATAAGTTAACTTACCAGTGTGGACCCAAAACAAAAACACATTCTACACATTTACTAACTACCTGTTTAAAGTGTTATTACAACCATGGTGGTGTTTTGTTACTGAAGCGTGAATATCTAATAACCTAACAATGATCCACATCATATGGGTAAACAAATAATGGAAGTGTGTTATGCAACAAAAAACAACTATCCTTTTTTAGGATGCAAACCAGTAATATGAATCACTGTTGTTCCATCCTGGTCTGATCTAATGAGATGGAAGTAGGATTTTCTACGGCCTAGAATCGAGTCCTTTCCCAGTCGTGAAGGACGAAGTAGGCCTCTCTTGGTTCTCATTGATGAAGACTGAACTCAAGTTAGGGGTTATATGTCAGACTCTCCTATACCACTTTGCCCAACATGTTAAACCCCAGAGATAGTAAATAAACAATTTTTAAGGTGATATACAGTACTAGTCAAAAGTTGACACACCTACTCACTCCAGGGTTTTTCTTTATTTTTCATTTTCTATATTGTAGAATAATAGTGAAGACATCAAAACTATGAAATAACCAACCAAGTGTTATTAAAATATTTGGATTTGTTTATTTGAGATTCTTCAAAGTAGCCACCCTTTGCCTTGACAGCTTTGCACACTCTTGGCATTCTCTCAGCTAGCTTCACCTGGAATGCTTTTCCAACAGTCTTGAAGGAGTTCCCACATATTCTGAGCACTTGTTGGCTGCTTTTCCTTTACTCTGCGGACCAACTCATCCCAAACCATCTCAAGTGGGTTGTGGTCGGGTGATTGTGGAGGCCAGGTCGTCTGATGCAGGACTCCATCACTCTCCTTGGTCAAATAGCCTGGAGGTACTGTATGTTGGGTCATTGTCCTGTTGAAAAACAAATGATAATCCCACTAAGCGCAAACCAGATGGGATGCCATATCGCTGCAGAATGCTGTGGTAGCCATGCTGGTTAAGGGTACCTTGAATTCTAAATAAATCACGCAGTGTCACCAGCAAAGCACCCCCACACCACCTCCTCCATGCTTCACAGTGGGAATCACACATGCAGATCTCATCCGTTCACATACTCTGCGTCTCACAAAGACACGGCGGTTGGAACCAAAAATCTCCAGTTTGCACTCATCAGACCAAAGGACAGATTTCCACCGGTCTAATGTCCATTGTTCGTGTTTCTTGGCCCAAGCAAGTCTCTTCTTATTAGTGTCCTTTAGTAGTGGTTTCCTTGCAGCAATTTGACCACAAAGGCCTGATTCAGGCATTCTCCTCTGAACAGTTGATGTTGAGAAGTGTCTGTTACTTGAACTCCGTGAAGCATTTATTTGGGCTGCCATTTCTGAGGCTGGTAACTCTAATGAACTTATTCTCTGCAGCAGAGGTCTTCCTTTCCTGTGGCGGTCCTCATGAGAGCCAGTTTCATAATAGCGCTTGATTGTTTTTGCGACTGCACTTGAAGAAACTTTCAAAGTTCTTGAAATGTTCCGGATTGACTGACCTTCATGTCTTAAAGTAATGGACTGTCGTTTCTCTTTGATTATTAGAGCTGTTCTTGCCATAATATGGACTTGGTCTTCAACTAGCTGTCATCAAGGCAAAGGGTGGCCACTTTGAAGAATCTCAAATATAAAATATATTTTGATTTGTTTAACAATTTTTGGGGGTTTCTACATGTGTTGCAACGCCCTCAGCTTCCCTACTTCCCGCTGCTATGAGCATCCACATTAATGTACTCGTTTTTTTATTTTATCTTTATTTAACTAGGCAAGTCAGTTAAAAACAAATTCTTATTTTCAATGACGGCCTAGGAACAGTGGGTTAACTGCCTTGTTCAGGGGCAGAACGACAGATTTGTACCTTGTCAGCTCGGGGATTCAAACTTGCAACCTTTCAGTTACTAGCCCAACGCTCTAACCACTAGGCTACCCTGCCACCCCAGTATTTAGAAACATATTCTATTCTTAATTATAATAAAAGTAACTCCAAAATGGCAATACATTATTTACCCTTCATTGCTAATGGGTACAGAATAGTCTGAAACAACCAAAAAGAATTGCAAATGCATCCAAGAAGTTTGTAGTCACAAGCTTGATGTAGTCATTGTGTGCTAGAAATAATGCGACCAAATACTAAAGTTTTGACTACTTTATTCATAAGAATCTTTAGGGGTGTACATTTTTACCCCTACCTTAGAGAAAAAAAAGTATTACCTCTTTCTCTGAGCAATTGTATTACTATAAAATAATATACCCATTTTTTTCAGCATACAATATAGCTCAGTATTTGAATGATTTATTTTGTACAGTCATTATTGCACGTTATCTTTTTTTGTCACACCGGCTAGGTGCAGTTTTACAGGGTCACTCATAGTAGTACGGCACCCCTGGAGCAAATTAGGGTTAACTGCCTTGCTCAAGGGCACATCAACATGTTTTTCACCTTATTGGCTCTGGCATTTGAACCAACAACCTTTCGGTTACTGGCACAACGTTCTAAACGCAACATTTGGTTTGTTTACAAATAAATGCTTGACATGTTAGATTTTTGGTTGAGATAGAAACGTGAATCTAAGTTAAAGAATAGCACTAAATCAAATCAAAAACTTTAAATGCACTTCAAATAAAGTTTGATTTAGTCCTATTTTAAAAACTTAGATTGATGTCTCCATCTTCACCAAAAATGTAACATATCAAGCATTTATTTGTAGACAAACTAGATGCTGCATTTAGAGCGTTGGGCCAGTAACCGAAAGGTTGTTGGAAGAGCTACATTTTACATTTACGTCATTTAGCAGACGCTCTTATCCAGAGCGACTTACAAATTGGTGCATTCACCTTATGATATCCAGTGGAACAACCACTTTACAATAGTACATCTATATCTTTTTTTTTTGGGGGGGGGGGGGGGGTTAGAAGGATTACTTTATCCTATCCCAGGTATTCCTTAAAGAGGTGGGGTTTCAGGTGTCTCCGGAAGGTGGTGATTGACTCCGCTGTCCTGGCGTCGTGAGGGAGCTTGTTCCACCATTGGGGTGCCAGAGCAGCGAACAGTTTTGACTGGGCTGAGCGGGAACTGTGCTTCCGCAGAGGTAGGGAGAGAGCTACTCCTCTGTTTAGCACTTACACTTGGCTTTAGGTTGTTGAACAGAGCCTCTGCCTTTGGTTTCCCATATTTGAGTTTGCGCCACTTTTGTTTTCGCTCCCTATACTAAATTGGTTTGGGTTGTTTCTTTTGGTTTGTCGGATCTCAGGCAAGTCCAGTGGGTGTCCATGGTGGGGATCTTTTAGGACTCAACTGGAGTTGCTTGCCCAGCACCCCCATGGATGCCATTCGGAACCTATGTTTGGGACCCAATGCGTTTTGTTTTTTTGGATTTCCGTGGCTCATTTGTTAATTCCCTTTATGATTTTTAAAGACTAAATCTAGCTAATATTTCATAGAATACAAGATAACAAACCGTAAGCTGATAAGATACAATTTAGCAAAAGAGAACTCATTTGCAACTGTTTAAAGATCAAAGTTGCTTGCAATAAGATCTGCTGAATCATGTTCAAGTGTTACAATGGTTGTATTGACTGTTGCAATGGCATGATACTGCATTGGTGCACTGAAATCCTCCATATGTGTTGTGTTAAGTATATACAGTGGGGTATAAAATGATTGACACCCTTGATAAAGATTAGCAATAATGAATATATTCATATTGAGCTATACTGTATAAAAAAATTGAAATTATACTAAAACAAAATCTCTTTCTCTGAGCAATTGTATTACAAGAAAATTGGTACTCCTAAGGATTTTTATACATAAAGTAGTAAAAAGTTTAGAATTTGGTCCCATATTCCTAGCACGCAATGACATCAAGCTTGTGACTCTACAAACTTGTTGGATGCATTTAAAGTTTGTTTTGGTTTCTCAGATCATTTAATAAACGTTGGACTCAAACTGAAAAAGGCTTGTCAGAACAAGCCTTTTCGTAGGTGTTGGGGCAAAGCCGAAAAACATGAAGTTGATTGATTCTCGTGGAGGGAGGAGCAGATTTATTGTACGACGCTCAAAACATTCTTATGACTATAAAATGTTCTCATAAGAAGTATATTTTTTAACACTGTTTGCTCAGGCAAATTTGCCGAACTGCTAAACCAAATCAGAACTCCCGTACATACCCCGCCTGATGAAGGCAGCCAATGGCCTGCTTCTATCTACGATGTAAACACAGCCTCTAGTGAAAATACGAACTGCATTCAGATATACAGTGCAGTCGGAAAGTGTTCAGACCCCTTGACTTTTTCCACATTTTGTTACAGCCTTCTTCTAAAATTGATTAATTTATTTTTCCCCCTCAATCTACACACAATACCACATAATGACAAAGCAAACAGGTTTTTACACTTAAGTTTTCAGACCCTGTACTCGGTACTTTGTTGAAGCACCTTTGGAAGTGATTACAGCCTCAAGTCTTCTTGGGTATGACACTACCAGCTTGGCGCACCTGTATTTGGGGAGTTTCTCCCATTCTTCTCTGCAGATTTTCTCAAGCTCTATCAGGTTCGATGGGGAGCGTCGCTGCACAGCTATTTTCAGGTCTCTCCAGAGATGTTCGATCGGGTTCAAGTCTCTGCTCTGGCTAGGCCGCTCAAGGAAATTGAGACTTGTCCCAAAGAAACTTCTGCGTTGTCTTGGCTGTGTGTTTTGGGTCATTGTCCTGTTGGAAGGTGGATCTTTGCCCCAGTTTGAGGTCCTAAGCGCTTTGGAGCAGATTTTCATCAAGGATCTCTCTGTACTTTGCTCCTTTAATCTTTCCCTCGATCCTGACTAGTCTCCCAGTCCCTGCCGCTGAAAAACATCTCTACAGCATGATGCTGCCACCACCGTGCTTCACCGTAGGGATGGTGCCAGGTTTCCTCCAGACCTGACACTTGACATTCAGTCCAAAGAGTTCAATCTTGGTTTCATCAGATCAGAGAATCTTGTTTCTCATGGTCAGAGTCCTTTAGGTGCCTTTTGGCAAACTCCAAGGGGGCTGTCATGTATGAGCCTTTTACTGAGTGTCTTCCGTCTGGCCACTCTACCATAAAGGCCTGATTGTTGAGTGCTGCAGAGATGGTTGTCCTTCTGGAAGGTTCTCCCATCTCCACAGAGAAACTCTGGAGCTCTGTCAGAGTGACCATCGGGTTCTTGGTCACCTCCCTGACCAAGGCCCTCCCTGACCAAGGCCCTTGTCATTATCAGGTATTGTGCATAGATTGAGGGAAAAAATGTAATCTGTTTTAGAATAAGGCTGTAGCATAACAAAATGTGGAAAAGTCAATGTCTGAATACTTGAATGCACTGTAACTAGCTCCCAAAGAATGAAATAAGATCAAATATATGTTTGAGTGCATTTGAAGTATGCAGCATGCAATACAATACATCGTATGAAAAAGGTAACTCCGTTGACCATTTATTAAGGCACTTTGAAGTCAACCCAGGTTGGGCTGGCCTTAGTGAGCTAGCTCAACTTGCATTTCCACTACTTCCAGATATTAGAAATCATGTCATGTTGCTAGGTAGACAATATGTGACTGCAGCTGGCAATTAAGTGCTAGTGGAAAAGGGGCTTTAGCCAGTTTATTGAAAGCTAGCCAATGTTAGTTTGACTAGCCTAGCCAGCTACTGTAAATACCAATTTGTGTTTCATTAGCTATAGCACTGTCAGTGAATTCAATTGCCATAGCCACGGGAGGTAGGGGTGCTGACCTGAAAAATCTGAATTAAAAAGTTTTTTTCTTCACAATAGTAGTGCATTGGGCTTTTAGTGTTAGTGGACAGCTGTCTGTAGCACAGGTACACATTTTTTTCCAGCATCTCCACTTTGGAGAGATGTATAATAAAGAATTGTATCTTTCAGGATGCAATAGTTGGAATTATAAGAGTTGTTGCCCTGTCCCATTCTGTGTGATTGTTATTCCAATGGAATCAGTAAAGAACAAAACCCTGTCCTCAAAAGGCTCAAGGTTATGGGCAAAGAAAATATCCATATCAAATTAAATATACTGCTCAAAAAAATAAAGGGAACACTTAAACAACACATCCTAGATCTGAATGAAAGAAATAATCTTATTAAATACTTTTTTCTTTACATAGTTGAATGTGCTGACAACAAAATCACACAAAAATAATCAATGGAAATCCAATTTATTAACCCATGGAGGTCTGGATTTGGAGTCACACTCAAAATTAAAGTGGAAAACCACACTACAGGCTGATCCAACTTTGATGTAATGTCATTAAAACAAGTCAAAATGAGGCTCAGTAGTGTGTGTGGCCTCCACGTGCCTGTATGACCTCCCTACAACGCCTGGGCATGCTCCTGATGAGGTGGCGGATGGTCTCCTGAGGGATCTCCTCCCAGACCTGGACTAAAGCATCCGCCAACTCCTGGACAGTCTGTGGTGCAACGTGGTGTTGGTGGATGGAGCGAGACGTGATGTCCCAGATGTGCTCAATTGGATTCAGGTCTGGGGAACGGGCGGGCCAGTCTATAGCATCAATGCCTTCCTCTTGCAGGAACTGCTGACACACTCCAGCCACATGAGGTCTAGCATTGTCTTGCATTAGGAGGAACCCAGGGCCAACCGCACCAGCATATGGTCTCACAAGGGGTCTGAGGATCTTATCTCGGTACCTAATGGCAGTCAGGCTACCTCTGGCGAGCACATGGAGGGCTGTGCGGCCCCCCAAAGAAATGCCACCCCACACCATGACTGACCCACCGCCAAACCGGTCATGCTGGAGGATGTTGCAGGCAGCAAAAATGTTGCAGGCAGCAAAACATTCTCCACGGCGTCTCCAGACTCTGTCACGTCTGTCACGTGCTCAGTCTGTACCTGCTTTCATCTGTGAAGAGCACAGGGCGCCAGTGGCGAATTTGCCAATCTTGGTGTTCTCTAGCAAATGCCAAACGTCCTGCACGGTGTTGGGCTGTAAGCACAACCCCCACCTGTGGACGTCGGGCCCTCATACCACCCTCATGGAGTCTGTTTTAGACCGTTTGAGCAGACAAATTTGTGGCCTGCTGGAGGTCATTTTGCAGGGCTCTGGCAGTGCTTCTCCTGCTCCTCCTTGCACAAAGGCAGAGGTAGCGGTCCTGCTGCTGGGTTGTTGCCCTCCTACGGCCTCCTCCATGTCTCCTGATGTACTGGCCTGTCTCCTGGTAGCGCCTCCATGCTCTGGACACTACGCTGACAGACACAGCAAACCTTCTTGCCACAGCTCGCATTGATGTGCCATCCTGGATGAGCTGCACTACCTGAGCCACTTGTGTGGGTTGTAGACTCCGTCTCATGCTACCACTAGAGTGAAAGCACCACCAGCATTCAAAAGTGACCAAAACATCAGCCAGGAAGCATAGGAACTGAGAAGTGGTCTATGGTCCCCACCTGCAGAACCAGTCCTTTATTGGGGGTGTCTTGCTAATTGCCTATAATTTCCACCTGTTGTCTATTCCATTTGCACAACAGCATGTGAAATTTATTGTCAATCAGTGTTGCTTTCTAAGTGGACAGTTTGATTTCACAGAAGTGTGATTGACTTGGAGTTACATTGTGTTCCCTTTATTTTTTTGAGCAGTGTATTTCTCTATCAAATAACATAGAAAACCACTTTGTGCAGTATTGATTTACTTAATGTACATTACTGTATTTTGCAGAGTCTGGTCATCTAGGTTTGTACCTGTAGACTTTCCATCACCATGAAGAAAAACAATGCACAATACAGTAATTGAGTAAGTTGAGACATCAAGTGATTTGTGATGATGTGGCTCATTTGGTAGAGCATGACGCTTGCGGGTTCAATTCCCACTGGGAAAAAGTATGAAAATGTATGCACTAACTGCTGTAATTTACACTGGATAAGAGTGTCTACTAAAATGGAATAGGAAATAGACCATTTCAGATTTTACATAGAAATCAGTTGCATTTGCAAAGTATTTCAAGAAACTGGAAAACATTTTATATTCCACAAGTATTATCAGATTAACTTTTGTACAGATAATTATTAGACTCAAGTTATATATGCTAGTTAACACTCATACGTTTAGTTTACAATTTCTTTCATAAAAGAAGTGCACTGGGCCTTTACTAGTTCTGTATTAGTGGACCGATATAGGACTTCTTCAGCGCTGGCAATTTTCTTTCTTCTGCATTCTGATGTATAAATAGTGACGGCAGGGCTAATTCAAACTGTAGTAGGATAGTTCTCACAGGTGAGTGAGTCAACCCAGGCTTGGTGAATAGCACTTGGTTGATCTCTGGGAGCAGGACACGGGAGTGCTGAATAGATCATGTGAGAGAAGAATTTGTCAAATAAATCACATTACAGGAATGTAGTTTAAGAGCTAGAAAATGAACATCCTGACAGTCTGAGGCAGAGTGCTCTGCAATCATCCTACTCCAAATATAGACAGGGATAATTTGGCATTCCTTATTTGTTAGTATGAATGAAAATAGTGGGTGGTGCCTTAATGACTATTATATTTTACACTACTTGTGCTCTAGATTTTTGTAGTCTTAAATTATTACTTGGAATAAACTGATAGCTAAAACTCTCCTTGTCCCAGAATGACAAGGAGAGTGATAAAGATATCTGCTCCTGCTAACTAGAAACAGATATACAGTACTTGTGACTAGCTAGCTACATTGCTAGGGTTGCGGTGTTCTTTTGGGAGTCATTTTATAGCTTGCATTTTTTTTGTTTAGCTTTATTTAACTAGGCAAGTCAGTTAAGAACAAATTCT
This sequence comes from Salmo salar, assembly GCF_965601325.2. Lineage (NCBI taxonomy): Eukaryota > Metazoa > Chordata > Actinopteri > Salmoniformes > Salmonidae > Salmo > Salmo salar. The sequence goes on along the minus strand of NC_138314.1, from coordinate 12,559,812 downwards.
TATTTTCAATGACAGCCTAGGAACAGTGGGTTAACTGCCTTCAGGGCAGAACGACAGATTTGTACCTTGTCAGCTTGGGGATTTGAACGTGCAACCTTTCAGTTACTAGTCCAACGCTTTAACCACTAGGCTACCCTGCCGCCCCACTGATGGTATCACATTTCTATAACTAAATAGTTAGATTACTAATAAATAAAAAACCTGATAGCAGTTTGTCACCAGCTGTCTACTACCTTAGATACAGATAACATGATCAGCAGAGATAGAACACAGGTTTAGTACTGGGCGGCGTTTGCCTGTCCAGCTAGCTAACAGATTTATTTTTATATTTGCAAAAATTGGCATTGCTAACAAACGGAGATGTGTTCAGAATAAATACATATACACAATTAAAAAAACAGCTCCTTCGACAGAGATTGATCATCTCAAACTAAAGCAGACAGCTTGCTACGGCCCACCACCTATCTGAGATATAAACAGAAGGAAACAAAAGGCAGGGTAGGAAATGGCCGGCACCAGATAAACTCTGGCCAATCCAATGTCAACCTTAAGCCCTCATTCCCTGTGCACTTTGGAGATCATACCTCACTTGTAAACCTTGAGGAAAATTGGACTTTCAGTTTACCTTAAGAATTTAAATGGAAATATAATTGACTCCAATTGTGATAGCAGTGCTTGTGCTGCATGTAGTTTGCAGGCAGTACTGTCTGTGTCAGACACAGGTATGTATTATTCTGACAACTGGAAGCCTCCCCATGTGAGGGAAGCCTACCATGTTGTAGAAGGTTTTTACAATGACCAAATACCATTGTGTATTTTAGAGCCACTTTGTAAATACTGCAATGCATGATCGAACCACTGCTTCAAATGATTTTCAGACTAGTGATTGTCAAACTACTGTGTTTATCTATTTGTAATGGGAGTGGTATTTGTAATTTCATGTTTATGTATCCTGATATTATTGGTGTTATGGGAGTAATTGTTTTATAAATGTTAAACCTGAGTTCATGTTGCAATGAGAGAGTCAAAATGACTCATTACATGTTTTAATCACATCAAATCAAACTGAAAGTCATCAGTTACATTAATTGAATCTATTGGAACATGATAAATGGGAGTAAAGGGGCTTACTGGTTCTTTGGCTACATGTAAATTGATACTCCACCATGAGTTTTAAAATGGTGCCTTGCATTAAATGGTCTAAAGTGGGTGGAGGAATATTGAATTAGTTATTGTATTTTTTAAATGATCTGCACTTAAGTGAAACATTTTCCAATTATACTTATCTTTAGGCAACAGGTAAATGAAACAATTGTGTACTAATTATTAATGTACTAATAATGTTCTAATGTTGTTTGATTTATATTGCAGCAGGGTGGCCAATGGTCATAATGCACCACAAGGCATGCCGGGTCAATTAAGTGTAATCTATACTGCCCTACCAAGCAAGCAAGAAGGCAGTAACTGCTCATTTGGTCAAAAATGAGTTACCGTAAATTCCGGACTATAAGCTGCAACTTTTTTCCCAGGCTTTGAACCTCGCGGCTTAAACAATGACGCGGCTAATATATGGATTTTTCCCGCTTTCAATTAATTTTTTTCCAAAAAACACATTCTGTGATGTGCTCAGTTTCTTGGCGGCATGAAGCTTTCATTAGACCAATGAAATTGCCGAACGGGTTAAGGTCAAACAACTTTTTTGTTTAGATTAAATCGAGCCCTCTCAAACTTCCCATCATTCTGATTACGGTAGTCATTTTGTCACCCTCATCATGGCAAAGACACGGAGAAATGCATATGATGCAGCTTTCAAGTTGAAGGCGATTGATCTGGCTGTTGGAAAAGGAAATAGAGCTGCTGCACGGAAGCTTGGTCTTAATGAGTCGATGATAAGACGTTGGAAACAGCAGCGTGAGGAATTGACTCAGTGCAAAAAGACAACTAAAGCTTACTGCTAATTTTTTATTTTTGTTACAAGCCGTGTTTCGTTAAAGCCTATTTATTTTTGTTACAAGCCGTGTTTCGTTAAAGCCTATTTATTTTTGTTACAAGCCGTGTTTCATTAAAGCCTATTTATTTTTGTTACAAGCCGTGTTTTGTTAAAGCCTATTTATTTTTGTTACAAGCCGTGTTTCGTTAAAGCCTGTGTAAAGTTCATTTGTTTCAATGTACCGGTAGGCACCTGCGGCTTATAGACATGTGCGGCTTATTTATGTTCAAAATAATATTATTTTTTTTAATTCAGTGGGTGCGGCTTATATTCAGGTGCGCTTAATAGTCCGGAAATTACGGTAGTCATTTTTGCTACATTAAATACATGCTTAATCATGTGGACAAGTATCCTGCCTCGTATTGTGTTTTGGAGAAAATGGGGGTCATGTTAGAAGTAACTGCATAAATGTTCTGTGTAAATAAGTCATTTTTCTCAGTTACACACTATGAGCAGTTACTGCATTTTTGCTTGGTAGGGCAGAGTATCTTTCAAGGTCAATTTGCTAAAATGTTGTGTAGGCATAAAGATGTTTAGTAGTATACTTCTGTCAACTTCGTGTGAGTGCCTGCGTATTACAAACTGAGCTATTGCAGTTTTTGCGACCTATTTTCTTTGTCTGCTTTTGCCTTTCTATGTACTAGTTGCTCTGCCCCAAAAAATTATAATTACTGTTAGATGTATGTGATCGCTGCAGGAATTGAATCCATGGTGATGCAATGATGTTACCAGTGTTAAACTCATACATACTGAGCAACACACCTCTGAAGTAATATTCCTTATCTATGGATATAGTTCTCAGTGTAGGGAGGTCTTCAGAAATGTAAAATATATTCAGTGCAGGGAGGAGAATATACAGGATATGCTGAAGGCTGCAGAACAAGCTGTTAAATGCGCCACAGGCTTACAGTTAGCTTACCTGTAGGGACATGCAATCTGCTGAGTGCTGTGTGGCTGAATTCTCTAAATCTTGGTTTTTAAACTGTTTGTAAGAACAGCATGGTATGACTTACCTTAACAGCATGATATATGTGCAGTTGTTTATGCAGAGCTGATTTTAATTGTACTTAGTGTATGCCAGCTGTGCTATGAATCATCTAAAACCACATGAACTAGAACCTACAGTGGTTCCTCCTGTAAAAGTTGCGTCATACTGCAGCACACCTTGCGGGCTGCCGCAGAATTCTATGGCACGTTATTTAAATTGTCTGCCATTGTTGCCATTAATGCTAGTTTGACCACCAGAGGGCATCTTTGAGAAGCATTTGATAGTCTTGAATATTGGCTATATTAGAGAAAGTGTACCTTTTTTATAAGAACATAGTATGCGGGATTGATTTTAAGAAATGTAGCTTAATTAATTTGATTAATATTATGGCGTTTCTATTAGAAAAAGAAAAAAGAAATCCTCAGGGTTTCCGTTAGGAAAATGTGACAGTCAGGAGTAGGCTACAGTACTAAGAACATAACATTTCCACACCCTAATTGTAGTCTAACCAATACCCAAACGGAGATTCAGTGAAAATAAAAACCGAATTGATTTATCAAGACCAGTCCCAATGCTTGTCTCAGAGCAGCGCGAAATGGTTCTGAAATAGTTGACTACAGTGGGTAGGCTATTGCTTCAAATCCTATTGCTTCTAACTTAAGACTTACACCACTTTTAACAGCACATTACTCAACACTAGTGACTCATGCTGCCTACGGTAGGCTTAAAGTCAGAAGTTTACATCCACCTTCGCCAAATACATTTAAACTCAGTTTTTCACAATTCCTGACATTTGATCCCAATAAAAATCTGCTGTTTTAAGTCAGTTAGGATCACCACTTCATTTTAAGAACGTTAGAATAATAGGAGAATGATTTATTTCAGCTTTCATTTCTTTCATCACATTCCCAGTGGGTCAGACGTTTACATACTCAATTAGTATTTGGTAGCATTGCCTTTAAATTGTTTAACTTGGGTCAAACGTTTCGGGTAGCCTTCCACAAGCTTCCCACAGTAAGTTGGGTGAATTTTGGCCCATTCCTCCTGACAGAGATGGTGTAACTGAGTCAGGTTTGTAGGCCCCTTGCTCGCTCGCACACACTTTTTCAGTCTGTCCACAAATGTTCTATAGGATTGAGGTCAGGGCTTTGTGATGGCCACTGCAATACCTTGACTTTGTTGTCCTTAAGCCAATTTGCCACAACTTTGGAAGTATGCTTGGGGTCATTGTCCATTTGGAAGACCCATTTGTGACCAAGCTTGAACTTCCTGACTGATGTCTTGAGATGTTGATTCAATATATCCACATAATTTTCCTTCCTCACAATGCCATCTATTTTGTGAAGTGCACCAGTACCCCCTGCAGCAAATCACCCCACAACATGATGCTGCCATTCCCATGCTTCACGGTTGGGAGGGTGTTCTTCGGCTTGCAAGCCTCCCACTTTTTCCTCCAAACATAACGATGGACATTATGGCCAAACAGTTCTATTTTTGTTTCATCAGACCAGAGGGCATTTCTTCAAAAAGTACGATCTTTGTCCATATGTGTAGTTGCAAACCGTACGGGGGCATTGTCATGTTGAAACAGGAAAGGGCCTTCCCCATACTGTTGCCACAAAGTTAGGAGTGCAGAATTGTCTAGAATGTCATTGTATGCTGTAGTATTAAGATTTCCCTTCACTGGAACTAAAGTGGCCTAGCCCGAACTATGAAAAACCACTATGGACCATTATTCCTCCTCCACCAAATGTTACAGTTGGCACTATGCATTCGTGCAGGTAGCATTCTCTTGGCATCTCCCAAACCCAGATTCGTCCGTCGGACTGCCAGATGGAGAAGCGTGATTCATTACTCCAGAGACGTTTTCAGCTTCCAGGAATTGTGTACAGATCCTTGCGAAATGAGGCCGTGAATTATCATGTTCTAACATGAGGTGATAGAGGCGAATGAATGGCACGACAATGGGCCTCAGGATTTTGTCACAGTATCTCTGGGGATTCAAATTGGCATCGATAAAATGCAATTGTGTTCGTTGTCCACCCACACACAACACGGTCTACCATCTGCCCAGTACAGTTGAAGCCAGGATTCATCCGTGAAGAGCACACGCGTGCAAGTGGCTATCAAAGGTGAGCATTTTCCCACTGAAGTCAGTTGCAACGCTGAAATGCAATCAGGTCAAGACCCTGGTGAGGACGACGAGCACACAGATGCACTTCCCTGACACGGTTTCGGACAGTTTGTGCAGAAATTCTTCGGTTGTGAAAACCCACCGTTTCATCAGCTGTCCGGGTGGCTGGTCTTGGATGATCCCACTGATGTTAGGTGTAATGTTGAAAAACAATTCTGCTTTGATGTCATGGGGTATTGTGTGTCACTATATCTCAAGCAGCAGCGTAAAAACAAGCGGGGGGTGGGGTTCGATACCACTTGCCGTGCAGTAGCAGAGAGAACAGTCTATGACTTGGGTGACAAGTCGTTGACAAATTTTATGACCTTCCTCTGACACCGTCTAGTATATACAGTCGTGGTCAAAAGTTGAGAATGACACAAATATTAATTTTCACAAACTCTGCTATCTCAGTTTGTATGATAGCAATTTGCATATACTCCAGAATGTTATGAAGAGTGATCAGATGAACTGCAATTAATTGCAAAGTCCCTCTTTGCCATGCAAATGCACTGAATCCCCAAAAAACTTTTCCACTGCATTTCAGCCCTGCCACAAAAGGACCAGCTGACATGTCAGTGATTCTCTCGTTAACACAGGTGAGTGTTGACGAGAACGCTGGAGATCACTCTGTCATGCTGATTGAGTTCGAATAACAGACTGGAAGCTTCAAGAGGGTGGTGCTTGGAATCATTGTTCTTCCTCTTTCAAATATGGTTACCTGCAAGGAATCACGTGCCATCATCATTGCTTTGCACAAAAAGGGCTTCACAGGCAAGGATATTGCTGCCAGTAAGATTGCACCTAAACCAACCATTTACCGAATCATCAAGAACTTCAAGGAGAGCAGCTCAATTGTTGTGAAGGCGGCTTCAGGCCGCCCAAGAAAGTCCAGCAAGCGCCAGGACCGTCTCCTAAAGTTGATTCAGCTGCGGGATCGGGGCACCACCAGTACAGAGCTTGCTCAGGAATGGAAGCAGGCAGGTGTGAGTGCATCTGCATGCACAGTGAGGCAAAGAATTTTGGAGGATGGCCTAGTGCCAAGGAGGGCAGCAAAGAAGCCACTTCTCTCCAGGAAAAACATCAGGGACAGGCTGATATTCTGCAAAAGGTACAGGGATTGGACTGCTGAGGACTGGGGTAAAGTCATTTTCTCTGATGAATGCCCTTTCCGATTGTTTGGGGCATCCGGAAAAAAGCTTGTCCGGAGAAGACAAGGTGGCTGCTACTATCAGTCCTGTGCCATGCCAACAGTAAAGCATCCTGAGACCATTCATGTGTGGGGTTGCTTCTCAGCAAAGGGAGTGGCCTCACTCACAATTTTGCCTAAGAACACAGCCATGAATAAAGAATGGTACCAACACATGCTCCGAGAGCAACTTCTCCCAACCATCCAGGAACAGTTTGGTGACGAACAATGCCTCCTTCATGATGGAGCACCTTGCCATAAGGCAAAAGTGATAACTAAGTGGCTCAGGGAACAAAACATCGATATTTTGGTCAGGAAACTCCCCAGACCTTAATCCCATTGAGAACTTGTGGTCAATCCTCAAGAGGCCGGTGGACAAACAAAAACCCACAAATTCTGACAAACTCCAAGCATTGATTATGCAAGAATGGGCTGCCATCAGTCAGAATGTGGCCCAGAAGTTAATTGACAGCATGCCAGGGCGGATTGCAGAGGTCTTGAAAAAGAAGGGTCAACACTGCAAATATTGGCAGCAGCTGAAAAATGAGCTCCTACAAATATTGAAATTTACATGGTTTTTAGAGTGAAGTACATCGGAAAAAAGCAAAAGAAAACTGCAAGACTGAATAGGAGAAAAAACAAGCAACAAACAAAGAAGATAGGCTTTTGAAAAATAACTATTTTTCATAAAATTGTAGTTATCTTAGCAAGCTGAATTGTTTACCAGTTGCTAAGCAGTTGCTAGGGACTCTTTTGGAAGAAGCTAGCTAGCTAACGAAGAACAACAAAGAATATCTAGTTAACAGAAGAAAAGAAAGAGAAAATCAGGACAGAAGAAAAAGGATATCAAAGTGAAACAGTTCTCTAAAGACACAGGAGACAATAATACAAGAAACAACACTTCTGTAGCTTGTCAACTATGTGTCTGTCTATCCCTGTTCTCTCCTCTCTGCACAGGCCATATAAACGCTTCACACCGCGTGGCCGCTGCCACTCTAACCTGGTGGTCCCAGCGCGCACGACCCACGTGGAGTTCCAGGTCTCCGGCAGCGTCTGGAACTGCCGGTCTGCAGCCAACAAGGCTGAGTTCATCTCAGCCTATGCTACCCTCCAGTCCCTAGACTTCCTGGCGCTGACGGAAACATGGATTACCACAGATAACACTGCTACTCCTACTGCTCTCTCTTCGTCTGCCCACGTGTTCTCGCATACCCCTAGAGCATCGAGCCAGCGGGGTGGTGGCACTGGAATCCTCATCTCTCCCAAGTGGACATTCTCTCTTTCTCCCCTGACCCATCTGTCTATCTCCTCATTTGAATTCCATGCTGTCACAGTTACCAGCCCTTTCAAGCTTAACATCCTTATCATTTATCGCCCTCCAGGTTCCCTTGGAGAGTTCATCAATGAGCTTGACGCCTTGATAAGTTCCTTTCCTGAGGATGGCTCACCTCTCACAGTTCTGGGTGACTTTAACCTCCCCACGTCTACCTTTGACTCATTCCTCTCTGCCTCCTTCTTTCCACTCCTCTCCTCTTTTGACCTCACCCTCTCACCTTCCCCCCCTACTCACAAGGCAGGCAATACGCTTGACCTCATCTTTACTAGATGCTGTTCTTCCACTAATCTCATTGCAACTCCCCTCCAAATCTCTGACCACTACCTTGTATCCTTTTCCCTCTTGCTCTCATCCAACACTTCTCACTCTGCCCCTACTCGGATGGTATTGCGCCGTTCCAACCTTCGCTCTCTCTCTCCCGCTACTCTCTCCTCTTCCATCCTATCATCTCTTCCCTCTGCTCAAACCTTCTCCAACCTATCTCCTGATTCTGCCTCCTCAACCCTCCTCTCCTCCCTTTCTGCATCCTTTGATTTTCTCTGTCCCCTATCCTCCAGGCCGGCTCGGTCCTCCCCTCCTGCTCTGTGGCTCGACGACTCACTACGAGCTCACAGAACAAGGCTCCGGGCAGCCGAGCGGAAATGGAGGAAAACTCGCCTCCCTGCGGACCTGGCATCCTTTCACTCACTCCTCTCTACATTCTCCTCTTCTGTCTCTGCTGCTAAAGCCACTTTCTACCACTCTAAATTCCAAGCATCTGCCTCTAACCCTAGGAAGCTCTTTGCTACCTTCTCCTCCCTCCTGAATCCTCCTCCCCCTCCCCCCCCCCCCCCCCCCCTCCCTCTCTGCGGATGACTTCGTCAACCATTTTGAAAAGAAGGTTGACGATATCCGATCCTCGTTTGCTAAGTCAAACGACACCGCTGGTCCTGCTCACACTGCCCTACCCTGTGCTTTGACCTCTTTCTCCCCTCTCTCTCCAGATGAAATCTCGCGTCTTGTGACGGCCGGCCGCCCAACAACCTGCCCACTTGACCCCATCCCCTCCTCTCTTCTCCAGACCATTTCCGGAGACCTTCTCCCCTTCCTCACCTCGCTCATCAACTCATCCTTGACCGCTGGCTACGTCCCTTCCGTCTTCAAGAGAGCGAGAGTTGCACCCCTTCTGAAAAAACCTACACTCGATCCCTCCGATGTCAACAACTACAGACCAGTATCCCTTCTTTCGTTTCTCTCCAAAACTCTTGAACATGCCGTCCTTGGCCAGCTCTCCTGCTATCTCTCTCAGAATGACCTTCTTGATCCTAATCAGTCAGGTTTCAAGACTGGGCATTCAACGGAGACTGCTCTTCTCTGTGTCACGGAGGCTCTCCGCACTGCTAAAGCTAACTCTCTCTCCTCTGCTCTCATCCTTCTAGACCCATCTGCTGCCTTTGATACTGTGAACCATCAGATCCTCCTCTCCACCCTCTCCGAGTTGGGCATCTCCGGCGCGGCCCACGCTTGGATTGCGTCCTACCTGACAGGTCACTCCTACCAGGTGGCGTGGCGAGAATCTGTCTCCGCACCATGCGCTCTCACCACTGGTGTCCCCCAGGGCTCTGTTCTAGGCCCTCTCCTATTCTCGCTATACACCAAGTCACTTGGCTCTGTCATATCCTCACATGGTCTCTCCTATCATTGCTATGCAGACGACACACAATTAATCTTCTCCTTTCCCCCTTCTGATAACCAGGCGGCGAATCGCATCTCTGCATGTCTGTCAGACATATCAGTGTGGATGACGGATCACCAGCTCAAGCTGAACCTCGGCAAGACGGAGCTGCTCTTCCTCCCGGGGAAGGACTGCCCGTTCCATGATCTCGCCATCACGGTTGACAACTCCCTTGTGTCCTCCTCCCAGAGTGCTAAGAACCTTGGCGTGATCCTGGACAACACCCTGTCGTTCTCCACTAACATCAAGGCGGTGACCCGATCCTGTAGGTTCATGCTCTACAACATTCGCAGAGTACGACCCTGCCTCACACAGGAAGCGGCGCAGGTCCTAATCCAGGCACTTGTCATCTCCCGTCTGGATTACTGCAACTCGCTGTTGGCTGGGCTCCCTGCCTGTGCCATTAAACCCCTACAACTCATCCAGAACGCCGCAGCCCGTCTGGTGTTCAACCTTCCCAAGTTCTCTCACGTCACCCCGCTCCTCCGCTCTCTCCACTGGCTTCCAGTTGAAGCTCGCATCCGCTACAAGACCATGGTGATTGCCTACGGAGCTGTGAAGGGAACGGCACCTCCATACCTTCAGGCTCTGATCAGGCCCTACACCCAAACAAGGGCACTGCGTTCATCCACCACTGGCCTGCTGGCCCCCCTACCTCTGAGGAAGCACAGTTCCCGCTCAGCCCAGTCAAAACTGTTCGCTGCTCTGGCACCCCAATGGTGGAACAAGCTCCCTCACGACGCCAGGACAGCGGAGTCAATCACCACCTTCCGGAGACACCTGAAACCCCACCTCTTTAAGGAATACCTAGGATAGGATAAAGTAATCCTTCTAACCCCCCCCCTTAAAAGATTTAGATGCACTATTGTAAAGTGGTTGTTCCACTGGATATCATAAGGTGAATGCACCATTTTGTAAGTCGCTCTGGATAAGAGCGTCTGCTAAATGACTTAAATGTAAATGTAATTGACTCTTTGCATCAACTTCATGTAATTACGCATAATAAATGCTTGTAATTACACTTCAGTATTCCATACTAACATCTGACAAAAATATCTAAAGACACTGAGGCAGCAGACTGTGAAAATTAATATTTGTGTCATTCTCAAAACTTTTGGCCACGACTGTACAGTTGAAGTCGGAAGTTTACATACACTTAGGTTGGAGTCATTAAAACTCGTTTTTCAACCACTCCACAAATGTCTTGTTAACAAACTATAGTTTTGGCAAGTCGGTTAGGACATCTACTTTGTGCATGACAAGTCATTTTTCCAACAATTGTTTACAGACAGATTATTTCACTTATAATTCACTGTATCACAATTCCAGTTGGTCAGAAGTTAACATACACTAAGTTGACTGTGCCTTTAAACATTCTTGGAAAATTCCAGAAAAATGATGTCATGGCTTTAGAAGCTTCTGATAGGCTAATTGACATCATTTGAGTCAATTGGAGGTGTACCTTTGGATGTATTTCAAGGCCTACCTGGCCTCTGACCGCAAGGCACTACAGGGGGTCATGCGTACGGCCCAGTACATCACTGGGCTAAGCTGCCTGCCATCCAGGACCTCTACACCAGGCTGTGTCAGAGGAAGGCGCTAAAAATTGTCAAAGACCCCAGCCACAGACTGTTCTCTCTACTACCGCATGGCAAGCGGTACCGGAGTGCCAAGTCTAGGACAAAAAGGCTTCTCAACAGTTTTTACCCTCAAGCCATAAGACTCCTGAACAGGTAATCAAATGGCTACCCGGACTATTTGCATTGTGTGGGACCCCCCCCCCCACCCCTCTTTTTACGCTGCTGCTACTCTGTTTATCATATATGCATAGTCACTTTAACTATACATTCATGTACATACTACCTCAATTGGACCGACCAACCAGTGCTCCCACACATTGGCTAAAACGGGCTATCTGCATTGTGTCCAGCCACCCACCAACCCCTCTTTTACACTACTGCTACTCTCTGTTCATCATATATGCATAGTTACTTTAACCATATCTACATACTACCTCAATCAGCCTGACTAACTGGTGTCTGAATGTAGCCTCGCTACTTTTATAGACTTGCTACTGTATATAGCCTTTTCTTTACTTACCCATTGTTCAGCTAACACATTTTTTGCACTATTGGTTAGAGCCTGTAAGTAAGCATTTCATTGTAAGGTCTACAACTGTTGTATTCGGCGCACGTGACATAAAACTCTGATTTTATTTGTGAAGATGCTGGAGGAAACTGGTACAAAAGTATCTATATCCACAGTAAAAACGAGTCATATATCGACATAACCTGAAAGGCCGCTCAGCAAGGAAGAAGCCACTGCTCCAATACTGCCATAAAAAAGCCAGACTACAGTTTGCAACTGCACATGGGGACAAAGATCGTACTTATTGGAGAAATGTCCTCTGGTCTGATGAAACAAAAATAGGACTGTTTGGCCGTAATGACCATCGTTATGTTTGAAGGAAAAAGGGGGAGGCTTGCAAGCCAAAGAACACCATCCCAACCATGAAGCACGGGGTTGGCAGCATCATGTTGTGGGGGCGATTTGTTGCAGGAGGGAATGGTGCACTTCACAAAATAGATGCCATCATGAGGAGGGAAAATTGTGGATATATTGAAGCAACATCAAGACATCAGTCAGGAAGTTAAAGCTTGGTCGCAAATGGGTCTTCCATATGCACAATGACCCCTAGCATACTTCCAAAGTTGTAGCAAAATGGCTTAAAGACAACCAAGTCAAGGTATTGGAGTGGCCATCACAAAGCCCTGACCCTCATCCTATAGAACATTTGTGGACAGAAATGAAAAGGCTTGTGCGAGCAAGGAGGCCTACAATCCTGACTCAGTTACACCAACTTTGTCAGGAGGAATGGGCCAAAATTCACCCAACTTATTGTGGGAAGCTTATGGAAGGCTACTCGAAACGTTTGACCCAAGTTAAAAAATTGTAAGGCAATGCTACCAAATACTAATTAAGTGTATGTCAACTTCTGACCCACTGGGAATGTGATGAAATAAATCAAAGCTGAAATAAATCACTCTACTATTATTCTGACATTTCACATTCTTAAAATAAAGTGGTGATCCTAACCGACATAAAACAGGGAATTTTTACTAGGATTAAATGTCAGGAATTGTGAAAAACAGTTTAAATGTATTTGGATAAGGTGTATGTAAACTTCCGACCAACTGTAGGTCCTGGATGGCAGGAAGCTTGGCCCCAGTGATGTACTGGGCCGTACGCACTACCCTCTGTAGTGCCTTAGTCAGATGCCGAGCAGTTGCCATACCAGGTGGTGATGCAACCGGTCAGGATGCACTGTATGTGATAGACTGCAATTGTTAATTTAATTGGGGTGTAAAAGGTCATGGGATTCAAATGGATCCAAATTTCAAGACTGACATTAAAGTCAACACAGTATCTTCATCCTGTATCCCTTACATCTCATATTTTGAAAGAATATTGTTCAACTCAATTGTTTGTACTTTTATTTACTGTAGATTTGGATGAAAATAGAGTAAAGCAAACACAATTGTAGTACTCTGGTCTCCCTCTGCAGTACACCTACACATGCTGCCAAACAAATAAAACAAAAATAAATTGCAGTAGTCATTCCTCACCTAGTCCTCCATTGCAGTAGATGAATGATAGCCCGGTTCCCTACAGAATACACTTGACAGAGGATTTACATGGTTTGATAATTCGAGCAAACCAAACTACTGGAAATCAGTCATTTTCAATGGATAGATTAGAGCAGCAGCAAAGACAATGGACTTGATGGATTAAGTCTCCTGTCAAGAACAAATGCCCCAATTACAATGATTGCACAAATCAAACCAGACTGATTAGATAATGACGGAAGAGCTTCTACTCATTTAATCTATTGTTTTGAGAGCCTCTTGGGGGTAGGGACATTTTATCCCCGGCTACTTTGGTAGGGTACACAGTTGTGGTGATGCATGGAATAATTGAGGCTACAATTGAGTGAATTATTTTATTCTATGCTTTTATAAATTGCTTACTGGAAATCAGTTTTGCCTAATTTTATATTTATTTACCCCTCTTAACACCTCTGCCAAAGCCTGTCCCCAGCCCCTCCCAGAAAGTCCACAGTCTGTCTGTTTAAAATCCTTTGCATTGGTTAAAATACCCCAGCCACCTCAACATACTGGACACAGTATATCGCACTGCAATTATCCCTAATGGCTCCTAACTTGAACCGTTTACGAGCAAATTCATATTAAGAGGGTCCTAGTGTAGAGGTTGGGGACCCTAAATTGTTTAATGGTTTGTAATTATCTGTACTCTACTATTCCTGTATACAGTAATTACCTGTGAAGTACTTATAGGAGAAGGTGATTTGGCATATAGATGGATCCAGAGGGTGGTGTTTGACTGGCTTTTGCCCATGTCATGTGTGCCAAATTATTTGTCCAACTCATTTTGAATATAAGAATAACAAATAAAAGTAGTAAATAATTAAAGAGCAGCAGTAAAATAACAATAGCGGGGCTATCTATATACAGGGGATACCGGTACAGAGTCAATGTGCGGGGGCACCGGTTAGTCGAGGTAATATATACATGTGGGTAGAGTTATTAAAAGTGACTTATGCATAAATAATAGAGTAGCAGCAGTGTAAAATGGGGGGGGGGGGGGGGCAATGCAAATAGTCTGGGTAACCATTTGATTAGATGTTCAGGAGTCTTATGGCTTGGAGGTAGAAGCCTCTTGGACTTAGACTGGGCGCTCCGGTACCGCTTGCCATGCGGTAGCAGAGAGAACAGTCTATGACTTGGGTGGCTGGAGTCTGACAATTTTTAGGGCCTTCCTCTGACACCGCCTGGTATAGAGGTCCTGGGTGGCAGGAAGCTTAGCCCCGGTCATGTACTGGGCCGTACGCACTACCCTCTGTAATGCCTTGCGGTCGGAGGCCGAGCAGTTGCCATACCAGGCAGTGATGCAACCAGTCAGGATGCTCGATGGTCTAGCTGTAGAACCTTCTGAGGACCCATGCCAAAGTATAGCTGGTAATCAGTTTGCTTGCCAGCTTTGGTTGGCTTTTTGCTTTAACAGCTAGAATAAAATAAGACTAAGAATTTTCAGATCACTAAAACTAAGAAGTACTCACCTGTATAGTTATTTCTGTGTTTAAAAGATAGATTTGAGTGGTATACACATAATTACCCAATAAGATTTATGCTTTTTGCTCTGTTGAATAAATCAAAAAAAGCTTCTGAGTATTGTTAAATAATAAAAAAAGAGCTTCATCAGGGGAAGTGTGTCTTTAACTACATTACATCTACTCTCTGCTTGCAATGATAATTACTTTATCTACAATATGGAGAGACATCTTCGATGAAAGATGAGTTTTTATAAATACTAAAAAGGTAAATGGTAAGCAGCTTTTCTATAAAATGATTTAATAAGTTGCTACCGCAATCTGAAAAATGCAAAAACACAGATCTGTACAAATGAACTCGTGTTGCCATAGGGCAGTCCACTAGCTGAACAAGAAATGTTAGCAGTATACAGCAGTAAGCAATATCAGAAATTAATAAAATGTAAATATGCAGCAAAATATATTTATTAATAATCTTCTCTAGAGACCGATTAAAAGAAGTAGGTGTCTTGATGACTCATGCAGATGTTTTAATGACGATACTATACAAAAATATAGTTCATAAGGAAATCAGTCAATTGAAATAAATAAATTAGGCCCTAATCTATGGATTTCACATGACTAGGCAGGGGCGCAGCCATGGGTGGGCATAGGTCCACCCACTTGGGAGCCAGGCCTAGCCAATAAGAATACATTTTTCAAGGGCTTTATTATAGACAGAAATACTCCTCAGTTTCATCAGCTGCCCGGGTGGCTGGACTACGATTCCACAGGTGAAGTTAGACGTGGTCTGCGGTTGTGAGGCCGGTTGGATGTACTGCCAAATTTTTTAAAACGACATTGGTAGAGAAATGAACATTTAATTCTCTGGCAACAGCCCTGATGGACATTCCTGCAGTCAGCGTGCCAATTGCACACTCCCTCAGAAGATGAGACATCTGTGGCTTATGTTGTGTGACAAAACTGCACATTTTAGAGTGGCCTTTTATTGTCCCCAGCACAAAGTGACCTGTGCAATAATCATGTTGTTTAATCCGCTTTTTGATATGCCACACCTGTTAGGTGAATGGATTATCTAGACAAATGAGAAATGCTCACTAACAGGGATGTGAATTAATTAAACTTCCAAGCTCTACCCAACAGTGCAGTAATCAATATATATATATATATATATATATATATATATAAAAAAAAAGAAACATAAATGACCTGAAGCTATAAACAGGGTCAGTGCCAATACCAAATGTACAATGGCAGATACTGGAGTGTAAGGTAGATAGGCCTTTCGGAAAGAATTCAGATCCCTTAACTCGTTCCGCATTTTGTTACCTCAGTCTTATTCTAAAATTGATTAATTAAAAAAATGTTCCTCAATCTACACACAACACCCCGTAATGACGAAACAAAAACAGGTTTTTCAAAATTTTGGGAAATGCATTAAAAATAAACATTACTTATGTAAATAAGTATTCAATTGATTGGACATTTGGAAAGGCACACGCCTCTCTACATAAGGTCCCACAATGCATGTCAGAGCAAAAACCAAGCCATGAAGTCAAAGGAATCTCCCAACGAAGGAGTGTCGAG
This sequence comes from Salmo salar, assembly GCF_965601325.2. Lineage (NCBI taxonomy): Eukaryota > Metazoa > Chordata > Actinopteri > Salmoniformes > Salmonidae > Salmo > Salmo salar. The sequence goes on along the minus strand of NC_138314.1, from coordinate 12,543,707 downwards.
GCACAGATCTGGGGAAGGGAACCAAAAACAATCTGCAGCATTAAAGTTCCCTGCTCCAGAGTGCTCAGACTGGGGCGAAGGTTCACCTTCCAACAGGAAAACGACCCTAAACACACAGCCAAGACAACATAGGAGTGGCTTCGGAACAAGTCTCAATGTCCTTGAGTGGCCCAGCCAGAGCCCGCACATGAACCCGATCAAACATCTCTGTAGAGACCTGAGAATAGCTGTGCATCGACACTCCCCATCCAACTTAACAGGGCTTGAGGGGATGGGAGAAACTTCCCAAATAATGGTGTGCCAAGCTTGTACAGTCATACCCAAGAAGACTCGAGGCTGTAAATCGCTGCCAAAGGTGCTTCAACAAAGTACTAAGTAAAGGGTCTGAATACTTATGTAAATGTAAAACAACCTGTTTTTGCTTTGTCATTATGGGGTACTGTGTGTAGATTGAGGAAAAAAACCAATTTAAATTCATTTTATAAGGCTGTAACGTAACAAAATGTGGAAAAAGTCAAGGGGTCTGAATAATATGTACCTGTAGGCGGGGATTAGGAGAAAGTGACTGGTAGCAGGATAAATAATAATAGTAAGCAGTACAGCAGCAGCATAAGTGGTGGGTGGGTGTGTGTGTGTGTGTGGTGGTGAGTGTGCGTGTAAGTGCAAGAGTGTAAGTGTAGATGTGATATGCTGATATTTTAAACAGGGATGAAAAGTGACTGGTAGCAGGAATATATAAATACGAATGGTAACATACTAGTGGTAATGTATACATGTAAACAGGAGTAATATTGACCAGTAGCAGGATATATTGTTAGGTATTAATGGTAACGGCAAACAATGAACAGTAGAGTAGTAGTCGTAATAAATCAAATAAATTATCATTTCAGCAGCAGCGTAGGTGTGAGGGGGCACAGTAGTTGTAAGCCATGCCCCCAAAAAAATCTAGCCAAGATGCAAGTTCTGTGCATCCGTGTCTTCACATTCTTCGAAGGAGCCAGATGCAGCCAACAATAGCTGAATATGTTTGGCTGAAAGACGAGCACAGATGTGAAAGCTTTCTCATCCAAAAGGTTTTCCTGACAAAGGTTCAATGGGAATCTTTGTACAATTCATCCCGTAACAACGGTGTTTCAAACTGGGTGCATGTCACATAAAAGATTTTATAGAAACTTTTAGACAAGGACATACGTAGTCAAATCGCGAGCAGATGGGAATTCATTCACATCAAGAATTTGATGAAACCATATTGTACAAGAATACACAGTTTGTAAGAGATGCACAAAACACAAACCTAGCCAAGGCTAATCAGCTCAAACCTACCAATGTCTTATCATTATAAAACATGCTCTCTCTTGCAACTCACAAACAATACATTTATTACACTGCATCGCAACCCTCATTATATTGGTGTGTGACCCTGAGCTTCTGTGCATATTGAGTGTGGCCATTGGTCTTGATTGAGTAATTGATCATTAAAACATTCCCGGACTCCAGGGTAACAATCTACTCCACACAAATCTTCTAAAGCTGTAACAATTAATGCCAGATATCACAGTTGATTAGAAAACATATCATACAACCCCAAAAATGCCTGGTAGGGTAGTTCCTCTTAAATTAGGTATACTGCAAGTAGCTCATTTGTAAGAGGAAAACATGATTAAGTCCACTCTCAATATGGCACACAGTATAAAAAGTTGGTCATTTAAAAAATGTCAGGTTATACCACGATACTGCTTTGTATCGATTCCTTTCACGGTTATTACTGAGTTTGGGACTCATACAGCACTATCCATTGTCTACACTGTTTCCCAATGCATCACAGTGAACTTGGGGATTTTATACCCTTCAGTCATTTTTCCATTCTGTTGCAGAATGGAATCTATGGTATTGGTATACTGAATGGTAAATCTTTTGTTATGATGGTGTCTCGTTTACCCCGGACCATCATCAAATACACTGCTCAAAAAAATAAAGGGAACACTTAAACAACACAATGTAACTCCAAGTCAATCACACTTCTGTGAAATCAAACTATCCACTTAGGAAGCAACACTGATTGACAATAAATTTCACATGCTGTTGTGCAAATGGAATAGACAACAGGTGGAAATTATAGGCAATTAGCAAGACACCCCCAATAAAGGAGTGGTTCTGCAGGTGGGGACCACAGACCACTTCTCAGTTCCTATGCTTCCTGGCTGATGTTTTGGTCACTTTTGAATGCTGGCGGTGCTTTCACTCTAGTGGTGTCTGCTCAAACGGTCAGAAACAGACTCCATGAGGGTGGTATGAGGGCCCAACGTCTACAGGTGGGGGTTGTGCTTACAGCCCAACACCGTGCAGGACGTTTGGCATTTTCCAGAGAACACCAAGATTGGCAAATTCGCCACTCTTCACAGATGAAAGCAGGTTCACACTGAGCACGTGACAGACGTGACAGAGTCTGGAGACGCCGTGGAGAACGTTCTGCTGCCTGCAACATCCTCCAGCATGACCGGTTTGGCGGTGGGTCTGTCATGGTGTGGGGTGGCATTTATTTGGGGGGCTGCACAGCCCTCCATGTGCTCGCCAGAGGTAGCCTGACTGCCATTAGGTACCGAGATGAGATCCTCAGACCCCTTGTGAGACCATATGCTGGTGCGGTTGGCCCTGGGTTCCTCCTAATGCAAGACAATGCTAGACCTCATGTGGCTGGAGTGTGTCAGCAGTTCCTGCAAGAGGAAGGCATTGATGCTATGGACTGGCCCGCCCGTTCCCCAGACCTGAATCCAATTGAGCACATCTGGGACATCATGTCTCGCTCCATCCACCAACGCCACAGACTGTCCAGGAGTTGGCGGATGCTTTAGTCCAGGTCTGGGAGAAGATCCCTCAGGAGACCATCCGCCACCTCATCAGGAGCATGCCCAGGCATTGTAGGGAGGTCATACAGGCACGTGGAGGCCACACACACTACTGAGCCTCATTTTGACTTGTTTTAAGGACATTACATCAAAGTTGGATCAGCCTGTAGTGTGGTTTTCCACTTTAGATTTTGAGTGTGACTCCAAATCCAGACCTCCATGGGTTGATAAATTGGATTTCCATTGATTATTTTTGTGTGATTTTGTTGTCAGCACATTCAACTATGTAAAGAAAAAAGTATTTAATAAGATTATTTATTTCATTCAGATCTAGGATGTGTTGTTTAAGTGTTCCCTTTATTTTTTTGAGCAGTATATTTACTATTCAGGATACCAATACCATTGATTCCATTCTGCAACAGAATAGAAAGTGTCCACCATTCATTCTGACTGTTCTCTTAAAAAGTTTGTTAAAAGGTGAATTTGTAATGTTCTTTCAAGAATGTAATGTCCTAACAGTTAAGGACAATGTCAGAGTATATACGGCTCCAAATGGCATCTCCCACAATAGCATTACATTTTTATGCCCAAATTTTAAAAGATACTCTACATGCCAGACGGTGCAAGCGCTCTTAAAAATTAAGTAGGCCTACCACTTTTAGATGATAGCCTACCTACATTATGTGAACACACCTTCAAATTAGTGGATTCAGCTATTTCAGCCACACCAGTTGCTGACAGGTGTATCAAACCGAGCACACAGCCACACAATCTCCATTTACAAACATTGGCAGTAGAATGGCCTTACTGAAGAGCTCAGTAACTTTCAACGTGGTACCGTCATAGGATGCCACCTTTACAACAAGTCAGTTCTTCAAATTTGTCCTGCTAGAGCTGTCCCTGTCAACTGGAAGTGCTGTTATTGTGAAGTGGAAACGTCAAGGAGTAACAACCACTCGACTGTGAACTGGTGGGCCACACAAGCTCAAAAGAACGTGATCGTCGAGTGCTGAAGCGCGTAGAAATAGTTTGTCCCCAGTTGCAACATTCACTACAGAGTTCCAACCTGCCTCTGGAAGCACCGTCAGCACAAGAACTGTTCGTCGGGAGCTTCATGAAATTAGTTAATGGCCGAGCAGCCGCACACAAGCCTAAGATCACCATGCACAATGCCAAGAGTGGTGTAAAGCTTGCAGCCACTGCACTCTGGAGCAATTGAAATGCATTCTCTGGAGTGATGTATCACACATCCCCATCTGGCAGTCCAACGGATGAATCTGGGTTTGGCAGAATGCATAGTGCCAACTGTAAAGTTCGGTGGAAGAGAAATAATGGTTTGGGCTAGGCCTAGAGAGCCACAGCTGTGGCAATACAAACAGTGGTAACTGCAGGACATACTGGCCCTGAACCGATCATGTGTAACGAGAGAAAACCATGCACACAAAAAAAACAATCCTTGTATCTATAAAATGTCTTGCACAACTAGCTACAATTATTGAGATTCATCCTCTAAACCAGTGGTTCCCGTACCCCTTCAAACATTCAACCTCCAGCTGTGTACCCCTTCCAGCACCAGGGCACTCTCAAATGTTGTTTTTTGCCATCATTGTAAGCCTGCCACACACACACACTATACGATACATTTATTAAACATAAGAATGAGTGTAAGTTTATCACAACCTGGCTCGTGGGAAGGCAAGATACTCTGAGCGCAGCCCAATCCAGTAATCTGGTAGTGGCTTCTGATTAAATTCAATTTTTACAGAACCGCTGGCTGCAATTTCGATGAGGCTTTCTTGTTCAGATATGGGTAAGTGGACTGGAGGCAGGGCATGAAAGGGAGAACGAATCCAGTTGTTTGTGTCATCTGTTTTGGGAAAGTACCTGTGTAATTGCGCACCCAGCTCACTCAGGTGCTTCACTACATCACATTTTACAATGTAAGCTTGAGTTCATTTGCACACAAATCATACAATGATGGAAAGACCTGTGGGTTGTCCTTGTTAATGCAGACAGAAAAGAGCTCAAACTTCTTAATCATAGCCTTAATTTTGTCCCGCACAATGAATATAGTTGCGGAGAGTCCCTGTAATCCTAGATTCAGATCATTCAGGCGAGAAAAAACATCACCCAGATAGGCCAGTCGTGTGAGAAACTCGTCATCATGGAAGTGGTCAGACAAGTGAAAATTATGGTCAGTAAAGAAAACTTTAAGCTCGTCTCTCAATTAACAAAAAAGTGTCAATACTTTGCCCCTTGATAACAAGCGTTACATGGTCACTGCCCAAATCATTGCATAAATGCAGAAAATACACGAGAGTTCAGGGGCCTTGCTTAAACAAAGTTAACCATTTTCCCCTGTAGTGTCCAAAACGTCTTCCAAGCTGTCAGGCATTCCCTTGGCAGCAAGAGCATCTCGGTGGATGCTGCAGTGTACCCAAGTGGCGTCAGGAGCAACTGCTTGCACGCGCGTTACGACTCCACTATGTCTCCCTGTTATGGCTTTTGCGCCATCAGTACAGATTCCAACAGATCTTGACCACCAAAGTCCATTTGATGTCACAAAGCTGTCCAGTATTTGAAAAATATCCTCTCATGTTGTGCTGGTTTCCAGAAGAGGATGTTTTCCCTAATTGACCCCCCATAAACATAACGGAGCTGTGCCAGGCCTGCCACGTCTGGTGATTCACCCAGCTGTAACACATATAATTCACTGGCTAGTATGCAAAGCAGTAATTGTTTTGTTTCAAAACATCTCCTGCCATGTCACTGATGCGCTGTGAAACAGTGTTGTTTGATGAAGTCATTGTCTGTATAGTTTGTTGGGGGCCTTTTTCCCCAGCATTGTCCCAGCCATATCTGCGGCAGCAGGAAAATTAAGTCCTCCACAATAGTATGGGGCTTGCCTGTCCTAGCCACTCAGTGGCTCACCATATAAGACGCTTCTTATTAATGGTATCTGTTGCTTTTACTACTCGAAAGTCATCTTTATTCTTGCTCAAAACTCCCATGGCTTATTTTTGAAATTGTCATGTTTAGTTTCTAAATGTCTGCGCAAGAATGAAGGTTTCCCGCGAGAGAGTAACAGTTAATGTGACTGGATGTTAATTATTTGACAAGGCTACCTGTATTTGACAGTGTTATTTCGCGCAACACTAGATGGTTTCATTTTATTTTTGGAAGTGAAACAAGGCTACTCAGACGAAAAAAAGAAAATCACATTTTTATTTGGCGTACCCCTGACGGAATACCTGCTCTAAACGTTTGACACACTAGCAGAGAGGAGTCAATTTATACAAGCACATGTTTCAAAAGTTGCCTCCTTTTGAAAAAGGACAAAGGTAAGAAAAGGTGAGGAGGATGCGAGCAGTCGTTAAACCAATTGGAAATCTACCATGTGCACTTTCTCTATTCCCCTTTCCTCCATTCCTCGCATCCTCTCTCGACTCCTTCTCAAAAGGTCAAAGGTCCCCTCAGGTCCACCTTCTCCAATACAGTTGATAATATAGCAAGAAGATACTGTATAATGCTAGGAAAAGCAGAAAGAAATTTAGATTAGAGCCATGGACAATCATTTAATTTTCCATTTCACCTGCAGACAAACCAGGACATACTCTAAAATAAGGTGTATTCCAATCGGTAATTGTCCGTGTTTGAATTCACAATTTAGCCTCACTTTGGATTTTACCTTTATTTAACTAGGCAAGTCAGTTAAGAACAAATTCAGATTTTCAATGACGGCCTAGTAACAGTGGGTTAACTGCCTTGTTCAGGGGCAGAACGACAGATTTGTACCTTGTCAGCTCAGGGAGTCCAACGCTCTAACTACTAGGCTACGCTCTAACCACTAGACTCCCACTTTTCATTAGTTAGAGGCATTTTATGAAACACAATACATTTCTTAAATAAATTAATGTACCATTCTAGTTCTAACAGAGTGGCATTAATGGACTTGGTACATAATAAGTACGGTATTGTGGGCATATTCTGTTATGTTAATGAGTTGAAGTACTATTGGAAATCTGTTAAAATACTTTAGCTGTGCTTGATTGAGCTGCCTGTTGCAAAGGACCCAATAGAAAAATCCCAAAAGTTCCAACTTAACCCACCTGGCACTCCAGGTAGAGTAAAGCAAATGCTCAAAAGTATTTGAAAGATTTCAAATATCAGATTCTGAACCCAGGTGTGCTTTCATTCCTAGTACAGCAGTCACCATTCTGAAGACATGAGCTGTGTTCGAATACCCATACGAACATACTATATATTTATTGAGTATATACACACACTACTAGTTCATTTTAGTATACTGTAAACAAACGGTATCCTTTAAGTTGAGCGTACTAGTGCTTCGCCTGTCTACCTGAAGTTAATGCTGTTGCTATGCAACCTCTTGCTAGCTTGTTAGCATAACAAATGACTAGCTAGACATTTTACGATTTCGGGTGTGTTTGTAAATTCAATCCATTGTCAGATTGTCCATTTGTAAATTCTAAGTGTTTCTATCTCGGAGCGTTCAAGGCGTAGGGTTGATCCGAGCGTTCGGACCTCACAACGGCAGTCAAGCACCCAAGCTAACTGGCTAACTACAGTCGAACACAAATGAGAGACCACCTCACTGACCATTGTACTCATCCTAGCCGAGTTGGTTAGACTGTTTTCATGTTATCCAGAGCGTTGGTGACTCCAACTGTGCTGCTGGCAATAATTTAATTACGCTTTTTTTTGCCGACATTTACTTTGCCGACGACACCGGTCATATTCAACGGGCGTTGAGCGTTCATAAAATTAATCTGTTATTCTGTGATCTTGCACACTCAGACGAGAGTGCTCTGAAATCAGAGTAGATAGCCAGAATTAACAATTACTATACCACTTAGCTAAGAATGATGTGAATAATCAAGTCCATAATGTTGGGTAGATAGATAGCATATAGTTAATATACTTACTGCCTGGCAAGTTCGATGTATTAGTAGCCAACTAATGTTAGGTAACTAGCTAACATACCGGTACTGCTGTAATGGTATGCGGTTTGTAAGGATAGCGTGGCTAACAAATTGTCAGCCAACATATAACTTATTTGTAAAGCCATGACTTTATTACATTGATTAACATTTTAACATTTGTCATCATTAGTTAAAGCAATGAATTTGCATCTGCTCTCGTCTGACTTCGGCTGCATATTTTCCACCATTTTCTTCAAATCTGAAAACGTTGTGAAGCCATGCTCATTTTCTGAAGAATTGCATTATGGGGCCCTAAAAGCACAGAAATAGTGTTCACTGCTTGTATACTTTGTATTTTGGCGAATTTAGTACAACATCTCGGGAACTTTTGGCATACTAACTCCATCCATACTGTGACCAATAAGAATACTACATACTCAATTTATGTCACAAAAAGTATGGTTAGTATGCGTAATCGAACACAGCTAGGGTCATCAATATCACATTTCACATAAGAAAACAGAATCTCTGCTTCTGTTAGAAAACGAAAACATATTCATAACTAAAATATTTAATTCTCTGCAAGTCCCTTTTCAACGTGGCCCACCAGCCAAGTACCTTCTATTACAAACACACACCAGAATCAAAAAAACTGAAGAAAAAAAACAACGCAGGCTGTTGTGAACATCACTACTTTTGATTAACAGATGCGATGAGGCACAGCAAATCCCTAAGTAAGAAGTCCGTTGTGCTCCTTTTCCAGTATCCCTTTGTCGTCCTGTTCTGTCCCTGTTGTGACCCCCACCCATGGCTGTGTCCCAAATGGCCCCCTATTCAGTACACTACTTTTGAGCATAGGACACTGGTCAAAGGTAGTGCAATATTTAGGAAATAGGGTGCCAATTGGGACATAACCCTTGTCCCCTCGCTCAGCGCTGTCCGGCGTCTCGGATGCGACAGGCCACCGCCGTGATGAGAGCCGCCCCCTTCCCACTTCCGTCCTCTGATTGGAGGAAAGTGACCTCGCACTGAGGCGCCAGGTCCCTGACCGTCTCATGCATGATGCTGGAGAAGCTGTGAAGAGGAGAGATAGGGAGAGAGATCAGAGGCAGGTTAGAATGTTCTTACTGAGAATAGACAATGGACCAGAAGCTGCAGGGAACAAAGGGGAAGTGAGTTCATACGGCCAGGGACAAGAGAATGAGGCAAACCCATAGGCAGATGTACATGCAGCCACTGTAAAAAGGTGCTATTAACTTCATCGGGGTAGGGGACAGTATTTTGACATCCGGATAAAAAGCCTGCTACTCAGGCCCAGAAGGTAGAATATGCATATTATTAGTAGATTTGGATAGAAAACACTCTGAAGTTTCTAAAACTGTTTGAATGATGTCTGAGTATAACAGAACTCATATGGCAGGCAACAACCAGAGAAAAAAATCCAACCAGGAAGTGTGGAAATCTGAGGTTAGTTTTTCAAGTGATTGCCTATCTAATACACAGTGTCAATGGGGTCATTTTGCACTTCCTAAGGCTTCCACTAGATGTCAAAAGTCTTTAGAACATTGTTTCATGCTTCTACTGTGAATGGGGAGAGAAAAAGAGCATATGGAGTCAGATGACTGAGAAAATTACATGAGCTCAATCTCGCACGCTCCCGTGAGAGTTAGGTGTGTTCCTTTTCATTTCTGAAGACAAAGGAATCGTCCGGTTAGAATATTATGGAAGATTTATGATAAAAACATCCTAAAGATTGATTCTATACATCGTTTGACATGTTTCTACGAACTGTAATATAACTTTTTTTACATTTCGTCTGAACTGCGCGAGCACAGTGCATTTGGATTACTCCACTGAACGCGCAAACAAAAAGGAAGTGTTTGGACATAAAGATTAACTTTATCGAACAAAACAAACATTTATTCTGGAACTGGGATTCCTGGGAGTGCATTCCGATGAAGATCATCAAAGGTAAGTGAATATTTATAATGTTATTTGGGACTTCTGTTGACTCCAAAATGGCGGGTATCTGTATGGCTTCTTTTGGTGTCTGAGCGCTGTACTCAGATTATTGCAAAGTTTGCTTTCGCCGTAAAGCTTTTTTGAAATCTGACACAGCGGTTGCATTAAGGAGAAGTGTATCTATAATTCTTTGAATAACAGTTGTATATTTTATCAACGTTTATGATGAGTATTTCTGTAAATTGATGTGCTCATTCACCGGAAGTTTTGGGAGGCAAAACATTTCTGAACATTACACGCCAATGTAAAATGGGGTTTTTGGATATAAATATGAACTTTATCGAGCAAAACATACATGTATTGTGTAACATGAAGTCCTATGAGTGCCATCTGATGAAGATCAAAGGTTAGTGATTAATTTTAGCTGTATTTCTGGTTTTTGTGACAACTCTCTTTGCTTGGAAAATGGCTGTGTGGTTTTTCTTGTCTAGGCGCTGTCCTAACATAATCTAATGTTATGTTTTCGCGGTAAAGCCTTTTTGAAATCGGACAGTGTGGTTGGATTAACGAGAAGTGTATCGTTAAAATGGGATATAATAGTTGTATGTTTGAGAAATCTGAATGAGATTTTTGTTTTGAATTTGGCGACCTGCTATTTCACTGGCTGTTGGCGAGTGTGTCCCGCGTCCCACATACCCCAGAGAGGTTAAAAGGTATGAGGCTAGACTTATGTATTTATATCATGTTACATCCTTATTCTTAAATGGATTAAATTGTATATATCAACATATACACACAATGACAAAGCAAAAACAGGTTATGCATTTCAGCAAAATGTTAAACTGAAATATCACATTTACATAAGTATTCAGACCCTCTTACTCAGTACTTTGTTGAATCACCTTTGACAGCGATTACAGCCTTGAGTCTTATTGGGTATGACACTACAAACTTAGCACACCTGTATTTGTGGAGTTTCTCCCATTCTTCTCTGAAGATCCTCTAAAGCTCTGTCAGGTTGGATGGGGAGTGTCGATGCACAGCTATTTTCAGGTCCCTACAGAGATGTTTGATCGGGTTCAAGTCCGGGCTCTGGCTGGGCCACTCAAGGACATTGAGACTTGTCCCGAAGCCACTCCTACGTTGTCTTGGCTGTGTGCTTAGGGTCGTTGTCCTGTTGGAAGGTAAACCTTCGCTAAAAAGTCTGAGGTCCTGAGCGCGTTATCAAGGATCTCTGTACTTTGATCCATTCATCTTTCTCTCGATCCTGACTAGTCTCCCAGTCCCTGCCGCTGAAAAACATGCCCACAGCATGATGCTGCCACCCCCATGTTTCACCGTAGGGATAGTGCCAGGTTTCCTCCAGACGTGACACTTGGCATTCAGGCCAAATAGTTCAATCATGGTTTCATCAGACCATAGAATCTTGTTTCTCATGGTCTGAGAGTCCTTTAGGTGCCTTTTGGCAAACTCCAAGGGGGCTGTCGTGTGCCTTTTTACTGAGGAGTGGCTTCCATCTGGCCACTCTACCATAAAGGCCTGATTGGTGGAGTGCTGCAGAGATGGGAGAACCTTCCAGAAGGACAACCATCTCCACAGAGGAACTACGGAGCTCTGTCAGAGTGACGATCGGGTCCTTGGTCAAATACCCCATAATGACAAACCGAAAACAGGTATTGTGTGTAGATTGTTGAGAATATTTTGTATTTAATCAATTTTAAAATAAGGCTGTACGTAAAAATAATGTTGATAAAGTCACGGGGTCTGAATATTTTCCAAATGCACTGTGTGTGTGTGTGTGTGTGTGTGTGTGTGTGTGTGTATAAATATAAATCTCTCACACCAATTAAACTCAAATTCTTATCATTATTGAAAGGAGATTAGGTTTGTAAATGCATAAAGAAACCATGCGTAACATTTTAATTAACTAGATTGATGTTTGCATTTTACCTACGTAACCACGAAATGGAAACCATGGAAACAGAGCCTTGAAGAAGAACTTATGTTCGAGTTTCAATGTTTATCCTTTTGGCACCCACAAATTTTATTCATAGATTCAGTAAGATAACAAAAGGAAAAAGTAAGAGCAAAGTAAAGGCTATAAACTAAAACTACCAGCTGCCTACAGTTAAATGTGCAATTAATGTGCATATGTTTTTCATTGCAATCGAAAAGGCTAAATCCTATATCAGCACTCGTACTCTGAGACGATTCATGAATACAGCCCCTGAAGTATAGCTTTAACCTGACTCTCTTTTTGTGATAATACTATCTAATCACCACTCACTGTGGATGTAGTTTGTAGAGCGTTCCATCGACACCCACTGTGATTTTGAGCTCGGAGAGGTTGCGGTTCTGCCGGATCTTGTCGACCACAGCGGCCAGGCCGGCACCACAGAGTTGGGCAGCACGGCGAGCCACCACGCTGCACACCTCCTTCACCAGGATACTGTCGTCACACGTAGAACTGGTCAGACCCAGGTGCTGCAGGATGGAGCGCACCTGCCTCAGGGCCAGACGGTCACTGACAGGGGGGGGGTTGAGACAGGCAGGCACTGACTGTTACAGACAAATCATTTTTGTGAACATGAAGTGCACACAACACTGTTCTCCATCCTATGCTAGACATTGGTGTCTAGGAGGGACATAATATTGAAATCCAATAGCTTTGATACCCTGAAAAAGGGACGCACACGTTGCTCCCACCATGGCTGTTAGCCTTTTTAGTGACACTTTTCCAAATCTTCCTTTTGCTCATCAGACATCAACACTAGATAGTGACTGAAGGCATAAATTGTCAAACATTCCCAGACAAGCAAACTCTGACACCAACTCACCTCTCGATCTGCGAGAGGAACTTGGTTTCAAAGATGCCTCTGGTCTTCAGCCTCTCAGAGAGTTTGCCTCGGAACAGAAGTCCCTTTGCAGTGAACTCCAGCAGTACGTTCCTCACTATCTCCCCAAGGTACATCCCACTGATCAGCTTCTCATACCTGACAGAGACCGAGAGAGAGAGAGAGAGACTTGAATCCTGAGGCTTACTGCTACACAGTTTAGTTGACAGAATCCTACTGTGGAAAACCACACTTCAGGTTTTATGGATGAAAGCATTATTGCACTGGTGCGTGTAGTAGTCCCAGCTAGGGTTGCAAAGCTACTGGTAATTTACCAAATAATTACTGCAAATTTCTGCTATTTTGGTAATTAACAGAAAATATATGTTGGCATTTTATACTTTAATAACTATTTTGTTTTATATACACACACATTACCAGTCAAAAGTTTGGACACACCTACTCATTCAAGCGTTTTTCTTTATTTTTGACTATTTTCTACATTGTGTGAAGACATCAAAACTATGAAATAACATGTGGAATCATGTAGTAACCAAAAAAGTGTGAAATCAAAAAGATATACAAAGCTGTCATCAAGGCTACTTTGAAGAATCTAAAATAAACTCAGCAAAAAAAAGAAATGTCCTCACTGTCAACTGCGTTTATTTTCAGCAAACTTAACATGTGTAAATATTTGTATGAACATAAGATTCAACAACTGAGACAAACTGAACAAGTTCCACAGACATGTGACTAACAGAAATTGAATAATGTGTCCCTGAACAAAGGGGTGGGTCAATATCAAAAGTCAGTATCTGGTGTGGCCACAAGACACATTAACCTGTTAGGGCTAGGGGGCAGTATTCGCACGGCTGGATAAAAAAATGTACCAGATTTAATCTGGTTACTAATCCTACCCAGTAACTAGAATATGCATATACTTATTATATATGGATAGAAAACACCCTAAAGTTTCTAAAACTGTTTGAATGGTGTCTGTGAGTATAACAGAACTCATTTGGCAGGCAAAACCCTGAGACAGATTCTGACAGGAAGTGGATACCTGATGTGTTGTATTACCTTTAAACCTATGCCATTGAAAAACACAGGGGCTGAGGAATATTTTGGCACTTCCTATTGCTTCCACTAGATGTCACCAGCCTTTACAAAGTGTTTTGAGTCTTCTGGAGGGAGATCTGACCGAACAAGAGCCATGGAACGATGATGGCCCATTAGACACCTGGCGCGCGAGTTCATGTTGGGTACCCTCGTTCCAATACGTTATAAAAGAGAATGCATTCGTCCACCTTGAATATTATTCATGTTCTGGTTAAAAAAGGCCCTAATGATTTATGCTATACAACGTTTGACATGTTTGAACGAACGTAAATATATTTTTTCCCCTCGTTCATGAAGTGAAGTCCGGCGGGCTTAGATCATGTGCTAACAAGACGGAGATTTTTGGACATAAATGATGAGCTTTTTTGAACAAAACTACATTCGTTATGGACCTGTGATACCTGGAAGTGACATCTGATGAAGAGAATCAAAGGTAATGGATTATTTACATAGTATTTTAGATCTCCCCAACATGACGTCTAGTCTGTATCGCAACGCGTATTTTTCTGGGCGCAGTGCTCAGATTATTGCAAAGTGTGATTTCCCAGTAAGGTTATTTTTAAATCTGGCAAGTTCTTTGCGTTCAAGAGATGTAAATCTATAATTCTTTAAATGACAATATAATATTTTACCAATGTTTTCTAATTTTAATTATTTAATTTGTGGTGCTGACTTGAATGCCGGTTATTGGAGGGAAACGATTTCCTGAACATCAACGCCACAGAAAAACGCTGTTTTTGGATATAAATATGAACTTGATAGAACTAAAAATGCATGCATTGTCTAACACAATGTCCTAGGAGTGTCATCTGTTGGAGATTGTAAAAGGTTAGTGCATAATTTTAGCTGATTTTATGGTTTTGGTGACACCTGTCTTTGAATTGGCACAACATTACACACAACTCTTGTAAATGTACTGTCCTAACATACTCTAAATTTATGCTTTCGCCGTAAAACCTTTTTGAAATCGTAAAACGTGGTTAGATTAAGGAGATGTTTATCTTTCAAAGGGTGTAAAATAGTTGTATGTTTGAAAAATTAGAATTTTGACATTTATTTGGATTCAAATTTGCCGCTCTTGAAATGCACCTGCTGTTGATGGAGTGCACCACGGGTGGGACGCTTGCGTCCCACCTAGCCCATAGAGGTTAAGTACTACAGTGCATCTCCTCATGACTACACCAGATTTGCCAGTTCTTGCTGTGAGATGTTACCTCACTCTTCCACCAAGGCCCCTGCAAGTTCCCAGTCATTTCTGGGGGGAATGGCCCTAGCCCTCCGATCCAACAGGTCCCAGACGTGGTCGATGGGATTGAGATCCGGGCTCTTTGCTGGCCATGGCAGAACAATGACATTCCTGTCTTGCAGGAAATCACGGACAAAACGAGCAGTACGGCTGGTGGCATTGTCATGCTGGAGGGTCATGTCAGGATGAGCCTGCAGGAAGGGTACCACGAGGGAGGAGGATGTCTGCAATGACAACAAGCTCAATCCAATGATGCTGTGACACACCGCCCCAGACCATGACTGACCCTCCACCTACAAATCGATTCAGAGTACAGGCCTCGGTGTAACGCTCATTCCTTCGACAATAAACGCGAATCCGACCATCACCCCTGGTGAGACAAAACCGCGACTCGTCAGTGAAGAGCACCTTTTGCCAGTCCTGTCTGGTCCAGCGACGGAGGATTTGTGCTCATAGGCAACGTTGTTGCCAGTGATGTCTGGTGAGGACCTGCCTTACAACAGGCCTACAAGCCCTCAGTCCAGCCTCTCTCAGCTTATTGCGGACAGTCTGAGCACCGATGAAGGGATTGTACGTTCCTGGTGTATCTCGGGCAGTTGTTGTTGCCATCCTGTACCTGTCCCGCAGGTGTGATGTTTGGATGTACCGATCCTGTGCAGGTGTTGTTACACGTGGTCTGCCACTGCGAGGACGATCAGCTGTCCGTCCTGTCTCCCTGTAGCGCGGTCTTAGGCGTCTCACAGTACGGACATTGCAATTTATTGCCCTGGCCACATCTGCAGTCCTCATGCCTCCTTGAAGTATGCCTAAGGCACGTTCATGCAGATGAGCAGGGACCCTGGGCATGTTTCTTTTGGTGTTTTTCAGAGTCAGTAGAAAGGCCTCTTTAGTGTCTTAAGTTCTCATAACTGTGACCTTAATTGCCTACCGTCTGTAAGCTGTTAGTGTCTTAACGACCATTCCACATGCATGTTCATTAATTGTTTATGGTTCATTGAAAAAGATTGGGAAACCATGTTTAAACCCTTTACAATGAAGATCTGTGAAGTTATTTTGATTTTTACTAATTATCTTTGAAGGATAATCTCCTCTGTGGAGATGGGAGAACCTTCCAGAAGGACAACCATCTCTGGAGCACTCCACCAATCAGGCCTTTATGGTAGAGTGGCCAGACGGAAGCAACTCCTCAGTGAAAGGCACATGACAGACCGCTTGGAGTTTGCCAAAAGGCACCTAAAAGGACTGACCATGAGAAACAAGATTCTCTGATCTGATGAAACCAAGATTGAACTCTTTGGCCTGAATGCCTAGCGTTATGTCTGGAGGAAACCTGGCACCATCCCTACGGTGAAGCATGGTGGTGGCAGCACCATGCTGTGGGGATGTTTTCCCATGGCAAGGACTGGGAGACTAGTAAGGATCGGGGGAAAGATGAACGGAGTAAAGTACAGAGATCCTTAATGAAAACCTGCTCAAGAGCGCTCAGACTGGGGTGAAGGTTCACCTTTCAACAGGACAACGACCGTAAGCAAACTGCCAAGACAATTCAGGAGTGGCTTCAGGACAAGTCTCTTAATGTCCTTGAGTGGCCCAGCCAGAGCCCAGACTTGAACCCGATCTAACATCTCTGGAGAGACCTGAAAATAGCTGTGCAGCGACACTCCCCATCCAACCTGACAGAGCTTGAGAGGATCTGCAGAGAATGGAAGAAACTCCACAAATACAGATGTGCCAAGCTTATAGCTTCATACCCAAGAAGACTTAAGGCTGTAATCGCTGCCGAAGGTTCTTCAACAAAGTACTGAGTAAAGGGTCTGAATACTTATGTAAATGTGATATTTTTAATAGATTTGCAAAAATCTGAATACTTTCCGAATGCACTGTACATACACACTGAACAAAAATGTATAACGCAACAATTTCAAAGATTTTACTGAGTTACAGTTCATATAAGAAAATGAGTCAAATGAAATAAATTCAGTAGGCCCTAATCTATGGATTTCACATGACTGGGAATACAGATACCTTTTTTTTAAGTAGTGGCGTGGATCAGAAAACCAGTCTGTATCTGATGTGATCACCATTGCCTCATGCAGCGCGACGCATATCCTTCGCATTGTTCAGCAGGCTGTTGATTGTGGTCTGTGAAATGTTGTCTCACTCCTCAATAGCTGTGTGAAGTTTCTGGATATTGGCAGGAACTCGAACACGCTGTACTACACTTCGATCCAGAGCATCCCAAACAAGTTCAATGGGTGACATGTTTGGTGAGTATGCAGGCCATCGAACAGACATTTTCAGCTTCCAGGAATTGTGTACAGATCCATGCGACACGGGGCCATGAATTATCATGCTGAAACATGAGGTGATGGCGACGGATGAATGGCACTACAATGGGTCTCAGGATCTTGTCACAGTGTCTGTGCATTCAAATTGCCAAAGATAAAATGCAATGATGTTCGCTGTCCGTAGCTTATGCCTGCCCATACCATAACCCCTTGCCACTATGGGGCACTCTGTTCACAACGTTGATATCAGCAAACCGCTCACCCACACGACGCCATACAAGTGGTCTGCGGTTCTGAGGCCAGTTGGACGTACTGCCAAATTCACTAAAACGACTTTGAAGTCTGCTTATGGTACAGAAATTAACATTAAATTCTCTGTCAAGAGCTCTGGTGGACATTTCTGCAGTCAGCATGCCAATTGCGCGCTCCTTCAAAACTGTTGTTGTGAAAAAACTGCACATTTTAGAGAGTCGTACACCTGAGTAATGATCATGCTGTTTAATCAGCTTCTTGATATGACACCTGTCAGGTGGATGGATTATCTTAGCAAAGGAGAAATGCTCACTAAAAGGGATGTAAACAAATTTGTGCACAGAATTTGAGAGTAATAAGCTTTGCGTGTGTATGGAACATTTCTGGGATCTTTAATTTCAGCTCATGAAACATGGGACCAACACTTTAAATGTTGCATTAATACTTTTTCAGTGTATTATTCATTTATTATCGCCGCCTAGTCGATAGCCCATGTTGAGAAAATAGCATAATAAATTTAAAAAATAAATCGAAAAACAATGTCATTATTTTCTATTAACACCGCAACTCCCAACTATTTACTTTAATCACAACTGCTACCTGTTTAACTTCAAAACATTAACAAATACATTGACATAGCAAAATAAGTTCAATAAATGAAGGATATTTCATGCTAAAACCCTCATATTAAACACCAATGGTATTCACTAAGTTGGTTAATATTTCGATTTCTTTTTTTTACAGCAGTCACTTTTTATTTTAAAATAATCTAATTTAATATATTTCATATTGATAAAGCCACAGAGGGCCAGAGATAATTACAGACACCTGTGATAATCTGAAGTACCCAAAATGGCCACTAGATGTTTTGTGATAGATTACACAAATTCTGGTAGTTTACTGGTAAATTTAGAAAGATTCCTTTAATATACCCTCCCTTTGCAAACCTAATCCCAGCCTCCAAAGACGCATAAATCAACTTTAACAAACAGTCCAATAAATCCACAGGAAGGAGATTTAATTTGTTTAATTCAGCCTCCGTAAATCAGCACCCCAACTAAAGGTGTGCTCCTTCTTTTTCTTTCAACACCATTATAAAACAGTAATAGGCTACCTCTGTTTGCCAGGGTTGGTGGCACAGTCGTCCACGGCTCTGTCGAATTCTGTGCTGAAGTCGTCCAGCTCCCCGTGGTCCCCAAAGGCCCCCCACTCCATGTTAACACACATCCTCCCCTCGTCCCCCTCCACCAGCTCCACATTCTGCATTTCCTCCATGTAGCAGGCATTGGTGCCAGTACCTGGAGAGAGGGGAAATGTGTGTGTGTGTGTGTGTGTGTGTGTGTGTGTGTGTGTGTGTGTGTGTGTGTGTGTGGTGAAAGAGAGAGAGACAGACACTCAAAGGAAGGCAGTTATTGATTTCTTACAGACTGTGCTTGTGATCCAGAAGGAACATACAGTAGGCTATTGGAGACTCACCTACGATGAGGCCCACCTCACACAGTGGGTCTTCGTAGCCACAGGTCATCATGGTGCCCACAGTGTCATTCACCACGGCAACCACGTCCAGGTCAAACTCCTACAAAAACATCAACACAAGGACTTATGGATCACTAACATGGAACCCTTCTCATAACCGAAGGATTTCAGATTGGTATACTATAATATCAAATTCCAAAAAAGTTACGTTTGGTGTACTTTCATGGTATCATATGCAATTTAAAATGGATTTGAGATCCTACAGGTACTGTAATGTGTAACAGCGTTTTGATTCTGGGCAGTGTAGGATTGTGACTAAGCCCAGTGGGTGGGTGTGACCTCTAACCTCTCTGCGGTGGATAGCATCCTTCAGTAGAGACACAACATCCTCTCCCTCGCAGCCGGTAGCTTTGAAACCTTTGGTCCACTTTAGCAAGATACCCTGAGGAGGAGGAGGAATGGACATCACATTAGGAGGGCGGGGGATGGGCATCTTTACCTGGCCCTGAGCAGAGTGTTGGTTAGTCTATACTATGTCAGGATCGCAGGCTACAGGGCGACCGATTAATTGGCATGGCCGATTTCAAGTTCTCATAACAATCGGTAAATCGGCATTTTTGGACGCTGATTACATTGCATTCCACGCGGAAACTGCGTGGCAGGCTGACCACCTGTTACTCGAGTGCAGCAAAGAGCCCAGTTAAGTTGCTAGCTAGCATCAATCGTCACAATCACGAGTTAACTTAGTAATATCATCAACCATGTGTAGTTAACTAGCTTGTCCTGCATTGCATATAATCGATGCGGTGCCTGTTAATTTATCATCGAATCACAGCCTACTTCACCAAACAAGGGATGATTTAACAAAAGCGCATTCGCGAAAAAAGCACAATCGTTGCACGAATGTACCTAACCATAAACATCAATGCCTTTCTTAAAATCAATACACAGAAGTATATATTTTTTTTAAACCTGCATATTTAGTTAAAAGAAATTCATGTTGGCAGACAATATTAACTAGGGAAATTGTGTCACTTCTCTTGCGTTCATTGCACGCAGAGTCAGGGTATATGCAATAGTTTGGGCCGCCTGGCTCGTTGAGAACTAATTTGCCAGAATTTTACATAATTATGACATAACATTGAAGGTTGTGCAATGTAACAGCAATATTTAGACTTAGGGTTGTCACCTATTCGCTAAAACACGGAACAGTTCTGTATTTCACTGAAAGAATAAACGTTTTGTTTTCGAAATGATCGTTTCCGGATTTGACCATATTAATGACCTAAGGCTCGTATTTCTGTTTATTATATTATAATTAAGTCTATGATTTGATATTTCATAGAGCAGTCTCACTGAGCGGTGGTAGGCAGCAGCAGGCTCGTAAGCATTCATACAAACTTTACTACGTTTGCCAGCAGCTCTTAGCAATGCTTGAAGCACAGAGCTGTTTATGACTTCAAGCCTATCAACTCCTGAGATTAGGCTGGCAATACTATAGTGCCTATTAAACATCCAATAGTCAAAGGTATATGAAATACAAATGGTATAGAGAGAAATAGTCGACGTGTCATAATTCCTATAACTACAACCTAAAACTTCTTAACTGGGAATATTGAAGAACTGGGAATATTGAACCACCAGCTTTCATATGTTCTGAGCAAGGAACTTAAACGTTCATTTTTTTTTACATGGCACATATTGCACTTTTACTTTCTTCGCCAACACTGTGTTTTTGCATTATTTAAACCAAATTGAGTATGTTTCATTATTTATTTGAGACTAAATAGATTAATGCATTATGTTAAAATAAGTGTTCAGTGTTGTAATTGTCATTTTTACAAATATATATATATATTAAAATCAGCCGATTAAATGGGCATCGGCTTTTTTTCGGTCCGCCAATAAATCGGTATCGGAGTTGGAAAACCATAATCGGTTGACCTCTACTACAGACGCCTATAGAATGTGTGAATAGACCATGTGATGCACTTCGTCCACTCCTGTCAGCACTTGTCCTTCCAAGCGTTGCCATTTGAATGAACAGGTGCAGACAGAGCACATTGACTGTTCTCAAGTGTTTAACGTTTTGTCTTAGAGAGGTTCAGTGGTTCAAGCCATCCAAAAACGATGTTTAAAACGAGTTTTGCGTGTGCGAGTTTGCTTTGTTACCTCGTCCAGTTTGTTCTGATGGCAGGGGAAGGAGAAGGTGAAGCCGAGGGGCAAGGAAGCTCCTTTCATACCCATGTACTCCAGGAAGTCAGCGATGCAGTGCACTATGTGGTCAAACAGCTGACAGAGAACAGACCGAGAGAGATGTGTCAAATGACCAATGCAGTGGACTGGGACTGTGACGTAACAGACATTGAGACGGACATTTCCGGATTACCTCCTCTCCAGTGCCCTGCATAGCCTCCTGGGGTATGGCATAGATCTTGTTGTGCATCTCCACGCTGCGTCTCTTCCCGCCCCGCACGCGAACCAGCAGAACTCGGAAGTTGGTCCCACCGAGGTCAAGGGCCAAGAAGTCACCGTGCTCTGATAAGTTCAATGAGTCAGACAATAGGGAAGGTAGCTAAGCAAGCGCGAAAACACTCCTACATTTAACTTAACATATTTTTTATTTAATTGTTTACCTTTAGCAGCTTGGGGGTCATGTGCCTTGTTTAAGAACAGCAGTAGGTATTCACATCCTGGCGGACTTTGTCAGCCCTGAATTTCCAACCGGTAACCCTCTAATTGCTGGCTGACCACCCACCCACCCACCCACACATCCTAGGTACAGGTGGAATTGGTGTATTGATTTGGTAAATTCTTAACTACATGTAACGGCTTAAGGTTACATCCTACTCCTCAGTCTCCTGCTATAGTCCTTCCAAGGACATCTTGTCTATTTTCCAGGATGTTCAATCAAAGGCTTTCTAAAATTCTAAAATGTAAGGCCCATTGGGGGGTACTGATACAAATTAGTCTATGTTTTAAGATAATGGCTAAAGTGTTCCACTCTGAAATTGTATAATAGTGTTAAAATGAGGATGTGTGTAGATCTGTTAGAATGTTAATACTAGGGTATTATATTCTTTAGTAGGGGTGTAAGCAGAGAAGTTGAAAAACAGATAATTGAAAACCATTTGAGGTTTACAAACCAAGAGGGGGAGGGGAAGTGAAAGCCTTGAAGAATGTGACAAGATTGATGGTTCTTTCTCTATAATGTGGTTAGTGGAAAAATACTGGCCGTTTGAGCAGGGAGTAGCCTAAAGATAATGTGAGTGTGTATTATAAAAGGTACTGGGTCCTCATTTTTTAGTTTAGAGCTCTCGTGAATTTTTACAACGAACATTTTACAAAATCTGAGACTTTGCCCAATTATTATTGAACCCAGGGTCTTACAAACCTCGGGAAATTGGTCAAAGATTAAATTGTTTAATTATCATTATTGGGATTGAAAATTCTCGTGACAGGTACCCTTCAATTAACATCGTACGGCTCCATCTCCTCCCAGACACACTCCTCCCATCTCCCTCCCCTCTGACCTTCTAATCCAATGTTTTTTGAGAATGAGCCGAGAGAACATGAGGAACTGAAATTGAGATTCTTCCGTAGATACCACCCATTCCTATGCTGAACCTATACCTGTGCCGTCGGGGGTGGAGCGGACGTAGGTGGGCAGCATCTTGACGGTGGCTTGGTCATGACTCTCCTTGGCCAGGCCTCTGTTAATCTCCTCTCCCATCCTCCTCTTCACCTCCAACAGCTGCTCCCGGCTCAGACGCAGGGCGTCCAGGATACGCTGCCGCTCGGCATGTTGGGTAGCCAGCCGGTATGCCACCGCCGTCACCATGGCCGCCCCCTTCCCGCTGCCGTCCTCTGAGCGCAGGAAACGCACATCGCAGTCCGGCACCAGCCGCCGCACCATCTTGTGTAGCCGCCGCGCAAACCTGGGCGAGGAGAGGCACGACTTTACTTTTAAGCTTATAAAAAAATGTAAAGGTTTAATTAGCTGTTGGTAAATTAAATATAATTTGTTCATGTTTCTTAGTGAATACATGTGTATAAACCATTCCTTACTTGGTCCTGTAAATTTAATTGGCACTTGAGATTTAAGGGTGATTTCCATTGTAATTCCCCTCATCCAGTATAATTTATACTAAATAAAAATATAAAAAAGCAACAATTTCAAAGACTTTACTGGAGTTACAGTTCATATGAGAAATCAGTCAGTTCTAATGAAATCAATTCATTAGGTCCTAATCTATGGATTTCACATGACTGGTAATACAGATATGCAGCTGTTGGCCATAGACACCTTCATTTATTTATTTTTAAAAGCCACACAATAGGCCTCAGGATTTCTTCACTGTATGTCTGTGCATTCAAATTGCCATCGATGAAATGCAATCGTGTTCACTGTCTGTAGTTTATGCCTGCACATACCATAATCCCTCACCACCATGGGGCACTCTGTTCACAACATTGACATCAGCAAACTGCTCGCCCACACGACGCCATACACATGGTCTGTGATTGTGAAGCCGGTTGGACATAGTGCCACATTTTCCTAAAACGACGTTAGAGGTGGCTTATGGTAGAGAAATAAATGAATGAGGTCTTAGTCCAAACAGGCGACAGTTCGTGAGAAAAGTATATGACTACTGTGAGAGTAGTTTCTAAATGTACCAAAGTATTCTCTCGGTCTCTCATAACAAGCCGCAATATTGTGTCAGTCTGCTAGGGACCTGTTTCTAATGTATTAAGTGTGTATGTTTATCCTGTGTTATCATTTAGTTAGCTAGTAAACAAATAATTCAACCAATGTGTAGTACTGAATCATAAGGATGGGGTTTTGCAGATGGAGGTTACGACTGTTCAGAATGACGATATGATGTCATGATCAATGAGTTTACCGTTTATGGATATAATAGGTAAAGACCTTTAGAGTTTAATTTGGGAGATGGTTAAAGTTAACTAAAAAAAATACAAATAAACCGCTCTCGTGGTGTCCCAATTCCTAATGAGTTAATTTTTGCATGATACATTTTTTTATTTTATTTTTTAAATCGGTAACAATTAAACATCGTTAGTTGATTAGATAAATAACAGTCAGATTAATGAAAGTAAAGTAACAATAGTTTATTCTAGGAAAATTCCTATACTTCAGTGAGTCATGGCTCTGGTGTGAAACGCAGAGTTGTAGATTGAGTGTCAAATTGAGTCTGAATACATTTGAAGAAATGTGATATTGTGCAATTGCATTTAATTTTTGATGTGGTGAAAGCACTGGAGTAGTAGTGTATTTGAGCCTAGCGCTGCATAAGATCTACAGTGTCCACAAGGGATAGAGGAAATGATGGCACTTGATTTGAAGGTCTTATTTTACATGGCGTAGAATCTTAAATTTGACCAGTTTCTCACAGCAGGAAAATCCTGCAGAGACAGGAAATCTGAATTAGTGTGGGAATTATAATTAATATACATTTTTGTTGGGATGGATACATTTTTGTAAAGTCAAGTGGAAATTACTAAGCCTTTTTAAACAAATACACTAAAAGTTTGCTGCAGGAAATTTCCTGAAACAACAGCGCGATCAAATTAAAATCCAACATCTGTAGAACAGGATGAACTGAAAGCCAACCAAATTCTGGACTGGCATTTGAGAGGAGGGTCAGTTCCACTGTAATTACACAGTGCAGTCTAGTTTAGTTCATTCTAATGCCATAGAAGTAAGAGCACTTCTTCTATACTTCAGTGAGTAGTAACCCACAGTGGTGTCACAGAGAAGATGTAGATTGCCTGAGTATCTAGTAAAATACGTGCCATTTCAAGTACAACCCTTAATCTGTTCTATCCTGAATTGGCGGGAGCCACAATAACAATGTCATTGATCCCCACTCTTGTTAGAGATAACCCCAGAGTACAACATCTCAAAGCTCACACACACACTTGGGCTAAAACACACGCGACGCACAAAGACTGCTCCACTCACTGTGGGTGGTTCTTGTAGACAGAGCCGTCCACTCCTATGGTTGTCCTCAGCTTCTCCGCAGCCTTGTTGTCTCTGATCTGTCTCAAAACAGAGACTAGCGTGGCAGCACACAGGTGGGCGGCCCGCGTCGACACCACCTGACACACCCTCTGAGTGGCCACGCAGTCCTCCCCAGAGGGGTCCAGGCCCAGCCCCCTCAGCACCTTCTCCGCACTCACCAGACCCTGCTGGTCTCTGTCAGAAAGAGAGCACCACCTCAGTTACATACTGGTTTAAAAAGTATAACATTAGGTTTGGTACTTGCTCATCATTATCATCAGCAGCATCCTCACACTATCATCATATTCATCATCATCAGCATCATATTCATGATCATCATCATTAGCAGCAGCATCATATTGATGATCATCAACCAAGTTATATCAAGATACAAGACGGAGTCAAAGAAAGAGCCATGTCATCTATTATTTTATACTTTGATTAAATAGGCCCACAGTCTCACACATATATTGACCACTCATACTACTGACTTGTCGTTTTCGATGGCGGAGACGAAGCTGGTCTGGAAGTGTCCTGTGGTGAGGAGGTCAGGAGTGGTGTGACCCATGAACACCAGGCCCTCCTTGGCCATCTTTACCAGGATCAGACGCACCAGCTCCCCCATGTACATCCCACTGATCATCTTCTCAAACCTACACACGCAGACACACAGGCACGCAAATCCTGTCATGATTACTTGGTTGGTACAGGTGAGCACGTCAGCGGTGGAGCTCGAATGATTGCTCTCGGTCTCATGGAAATAGTTTGTGTTTAGCTGTATATAGTCAGCTAACTAGTTGGTTGTTCAATCTTGTTTCTACCGATGTAATTCATATGGAAAACAGCCCAAGCTGCTTGCTATAGCTTGCTAGCTAGCTAATCTGTCTGGTCAGAACAGTTGTTTGGTGGTAAATTTGGCCTGACTTGCGGAGTGTCAACTTCAGCTGTCACTTTCACTAGCTAGCCATGCAGACAACCAGCTAACTAGCTGCCAAAATGGAGATCAGAGTAATGTTGTTTATCTGTTAGGCTTAGGTTATGGTTTTTCATGTTTGCTAGGTACAGATATTCACTGTTATCCTAAAATTTCACACCTTAGCTGTCGGGTTAGGGTAGAAGCCCGCACAGTGGAGCTCATATGATATCGATTTGCAGTGATATTTGTTTGCATAGACAGCTAACAAGTTGCTTGTTTTGTCCCGTTTCTACCGATGCTATTCATTTGGAAACTGTCCCAGCTTTGTAACTAATTGAATCTGTAAACAGTTCTGCCACATACTTTGACTTCTTACCATCTATGAAAAGTAATCTGACCATGGGTCTTGAAGTGCGAGTACCCTATATTAGAGGTCGACCGATTATGATTTTTCAACGCCGATAACGATTATTGGAGGGCCAAAAACCCCGATACCGATTAATCGGACGATTTTTTATTTTATTTTTGTAATAATGACAATTACAACAATACTGAATGAACACTTATTTTAACTTAATATAATACATCAATAAAATCAATTTAACCTCAAATAAATAATGAAACATGTTCAATTTGGTTTAAATAATGCAAAAACAAAGTGTTGGAGAAGAAAGTAAAAGTGCAATATGTGCCATGTAAGAAAGCTAACATTTAAGTTCCTTGCTCAGAACATGAGAACATATGAAAGCTGGTGGTTCCTTTTAACATGAGTCTTCAATATTCCCAGGTAAGAAGTTTTAGGTTGTAGATATTATAGGAATTATAGGACTATTTCTCTCTATACGATTTGTATTTCATATACCTTTGACTATTGGATGTTGTTATAGGCACTTTAGTATTGCCAGTGTAACAGTATAGCTTCCGTCCCTCTCCTCGCTCCTACCTGGGCTCGAACCAGGAACACATCGACAACAGCCACCCTCGAAGCAGCGTTACCCAAGTAGAGGAAGGGGAAACAACTACTCCAAGTCTCAGAGCGAGTGACGTTTGAAACGCTATTAGCGGGCACCCGGCTAACTAGCGAGCCATTTCACATCGGTTACACCAGCCTAATCTCGGGAGTTGACAGACTTGAAGTCATAAACAGCGCAATGCTTGAAGCATTGCAAAGTGCTGCTGGCAAAACGCACGAAAGTGCTATTTTCAATGAATGCTTACGAGCCTGCTGCTGCCTACCGTCGCTCAGTCAGACTGCTCTATCAAATCATAGACTTAATTATAACATAACACACAGAAATACGAGCCTTAGGTAATTAATATGGTCGAATCCGGAAACTATCATCGAAAACAAAACGTTATTCCTGTTATATTGCACAATCTTCAATGTTATGTCATAATTACGTAAAATTCTGGCAAATTAGTTCGCAACGAGCCAGGCGACCCAAACTGTTGCATATACACTGACTTTGCGTGCAATGAACGCAAAATGACACAATTTCACCTGGTTAATATTGCCTGCTAACCTGGATTTCTTTTAGCTAAATATGCAGGTTTAAAAATATACTTGTGTATTGATTTTAAGAAAGGCATTGATGTTTATGGTTGGAACAACGTGTACCTAAGCGATTATATGCAACGCAGGACAGGCTAGATAAACTAGTAATATCATCAACCATGTGTAGTTAACTAGTGATTATGATTGATTGTTTTTTACAAGATAAGTTTAATGCTAGCTAGCAACTTACCTTAGCTTCTTACTGCATTCGCGTAACCTCGTGGAGTGCAATGTAAAGCAGGTGGTTAGAGCATTGGACTAGTTAACCGTAAGGTTGCAAGATTGAATCCCTGAGCTGACAAGGTAAAAATCTGTCGTTCTGCCCCTGAACAAGGCAGTTAACCCACCGTTCCTAGGTGGTCATTGAAAATAAGAATGTGTTCTTAACTGACTTGCCTAGTTAAATAAAAGGTCCAATTAAAAAAAAAAAAAAAAAATCCCAATTTTGTAAAAAAATAAATTCAGTTACAAAAATATTAAAAATAAAAAAAATAATAAAAATCGGACAAATCGGCGTCCAAAAATACCAATTTCCAATTGTTATGAAAACGGCCATAATTAATCGGCCATTCCGATTAATCGGTCGACCTCTACCCTATATAGCCTTTATGGTTATAATCTAACCCCGCTGGTCATCCATGAGCATATTAAGTGTGTATGCTTAGTGGGACCATCATTTGTTTTTCAACAGGACAATGACCCAACACACCTCCAGGATGTATAAGGACTATTTGACCAAGAAGGTGATGGAGAGCTGCATCAGATGACCTGGCCTCCACAATCACCCGCTCTCAACCCAATTGAGAGGGTTTGGGATGAGTTGGATCACAGAGTGAAGGAAAAGCAGCCAACAAGTGCTCAGCATATGTGGGAACTCCTTCAAGACTATTGGAAAAGCATTCCAGGTGAAGCTGGTTGAGAGAATGCCAAGAGTTTGCAAAGCTGTCATCAAGGCAAAGGGTGGCTACTTTGAAGAATCTGAAATATATTTTGATTTGTTTAACACTTTTTTGGTTACTACATGATTCCATAATGTGTTATTTCATATTTTTGATGTCTTCACTATTATTCTACAATGTATAAAAGAGTCAAAATAAAGACAAACCTTTGAATGAGTAGGTGTGTCCAAACTTTTGACTGGTACTGTATGCACGCCATGAACTGAGAAAATCTGGACACTAAGGTTTTCATGAAATCATTTTAATTGATTGACTGAAAGTGCTGTATGACATCATGATGATACTGTTTACTGTGAGATGGGAGGCGTGTAACTGTACCACAAAATATTATGGAAACCCCTAACAGTTGATTATTAGGAAGAAAGTATGTGTATAGTTGAGGAAAAAAAAGAGGGAGAGCAAGACAAGTCTGAGAGGGACAGAGAGAGAGATATATTCCCCCCCCCGTTACTCTAGGTCAATGACAGGAGTGAGGGAAGTGGTTGGGAGAGTCATGGCTCAGCACCAGAAGGCAGGGAGGAGGAGTTGGAGATGATTGGAGGGATAGAGTGAGGATCAAGAGGGGAATGATGGAGGGAGAGGGGAATGATGGAGGGAGAGGGGAATGATGGAGGGAGAGGGGAATGATGGAGGGAGAGGGGAATGATGGAGGGAGAGGGGAATGATGGAGGGAGAGGGGAATGATGGAGGGAGAGGGGAATGATGGAGGGAGAGGGGAATGATGGAGGGAGAGGGGAATGATGGAGGGAGAGGGAGGAGAAAGAAGGGAATGGAGGGAGAGGGAGGAGAAAGAAGAGTGAAGGGGGAGGAGAAAGAAGAGTGAAGGGGGAGGAGTGGCAGACAAAGTCAGGACTATTATCAAAATACTGCAAGAGAATTTACCCAAACTACTTCACCTATGGCAAGCCCTCTCAGTGGATAAAGCTATGATACAACTTGACAGTAGACTACTGTGGAAGCAGCATAGGCCCCCCCAAAAAAACAGTAAAGTGGGGGGTAAAATATTGTGTCTCTGACTCCTTGACTGGCTACTGCCTAGCTTTCAGTGTGTACATAGGTCGGGGGGATCAAGCAATTGAACTTGGCTTAGCCTGCAGAGTTGTCATGGAGCGCATGAGGAGCTCTCTCATCACAACACCATGTCTATGCTGATGACAACTTTCCAGCCATACCTCTGGTGAGATATCTTCTTCATGTCGACATACTTTTGTGGCACAGTGAGGCCCAATAGAAAGAATTTACCCAAGGCCATAATGAAGGCAAGCTCCATACAGGTCAGTCTAAAACGGTGTGCAGATAATCTTAAAGCGTGCTACTGTAGGGACAAACGAGATGTGTACTTTCTATGTCCTAACAGCTCAGGGAATGATACCCTAAAACCAGTATCAAAACATGGGCAGAATGTACTCGTGTGATCCAGAGCTGGTCCTGGATTACAATTAAAAAAATGGGCCGGGTTGACCAGGAATTCCACGTAGAATAAGAACACCTCTCAGCTGCCCACTGCACTGAGGCTAGGAAACACTGTCACCACCGATAAATCTATAAGATAATCGAGAATTTCAAATAAGCATTTTTCTACGGCTGGCTATGCTTTCCACCTGGCTACCCCTACCCCGGTCAACAGCCCTGCACCCCTCACAGCAACTTGCCCAAGGCTCCCCCCTTTTCTCCTTCACCCAAATCCAGATAGCTGACGATCTGAAAGAGCTGCAAAATCTGGATGCCTACAAATAAGCTGGGCTAGACAATCTGGACCCTCTCTTTCTAAAATTAGCCACCACAATTGTTGCAACCCCTATTACTAGCCTGTTCAACCTCTTTCGTATCGTCTGAGATCCCTAAAGATAGGAAAGCTGCCGCAGTCATCCCCTTCTTCAAAAGGGGGAGAAACTCTAGACCCAAGGTTACAGACCTATATCTATCCTACCCTACCTTTCTAAAGTCTTCAAACAGAACACCGACCATTTAAATCCCATTGTACCTTCTCCGCTATGCAATCTGGTTTCCGAGCTGGTCATGGGTGCACCTCAGCCACGCTCAAGGTCCTAAACAATAACCGCCATCGATAAAAGACAATACTGTGCAGCCGTCTTCGCCCATCTGGCCAAGGCTTTCGACTGTCAATCACTGCATTCTTATCGGCAGACTCAACAGCCTTGGTTTCTCAAACGACTGCCTCGCCTGGTTCACCAACTACTTCTCAGACAGAGTTCAGTGTGTCAAATCGAAGGGCCTGTTGTCCGGACCTCTGGCAGTCTATGGGTGTGCCACATGGTTCAATTCTCGGGCCGACACTTTTCTCTGTATACATCAATGATGTCGCTCTTGCTGCTGGTGATTCTCTGATCCACCTCTACGCAGACGACACCATTCTGTATACTTCTGGCTAGAGGGCGACCAATTATGATTTTTCAGCGCCGATACCGATTATTTGAGGACCAAAAAAGCCGATACCGATTAATCGGACGCTTTTTATATATATTTGTAATAATGACAATTACAACAATACTGAATGAACAATGAACACTTTTACTTTAACTTAATACATAAATAAAATCTATTTAGTCTCAAATAAATAATGAAACGTTCAATTTGGTTTAAATAATGCAAAAACGCAGTGTTGGAGAAGAAAGTAAAAGTGCAATATGTGCCATGTAAAAAAGCAACGTTTAAGTTCCTTGCTCAGAACATATGAAAGCTGGTGGTTCAATATTCCCAGTTCTTCAATATTCCCAGTTAAGAAGTTTTAGGTTGTAGTTCTAGGAATTATGACACGTCGACTATTTCTCTCTATACCATTTGTATTTCATATACCTTTGACTATTGGATGTTTAATAGGCACTATAGTATTGCCAGCCTAATCTCAGGAGTTGATCGGCGTGAAGTCAAACAGCTCTGTGCTTCAAGCATTGCTAAGAGCTGCTGGCAAACGTAGTAAAGCTGGAATGAATGCTTACGAGCCTGCTGCTGCCTACCACCGCTCAGTCAGACTGCTCTATGAAATATCAAATCATAGACTTAATTATAATATAATAAACAGAAATACGAGCCTTAGGTCATTAATATGGTCAAATCCGGAAACGATCATTTCAAAAACAAAACGTTTATTCTTTCAGTGAAATACAGAACTGTTCCGTGTTTTAGCGAATAGGTGACAACCAAGTCTAAATATTGCTGTTACATTGCACAACATTCAATGTTATGTCATAATTATGTAAAATTCTGGCAAATCAGTTCACAACGAGCCAAGCGGGCCAAACTGTTGCATATACCCTGACTCTGCGTGCAATGAAGTGACAATTTCCCTAGTTAATATTGCCTGCTAACATGAATTTCTTTTAACTAAATACGCAGGTTTAAAAATATACTTCTGTGTACTGATTTTAAGAAAGGCATTGATGTTGATGGTTGGGTACATTCGTGCAACGATTGTGCTTTTTTCGCGAATGCGCTTTTGTTAAGTCATCCCACGTTTGGCGAAGTAGGATAAATTAACAGGCACAGCATTGATTATATGCAACGCAGGACAAGCTAGTTAAACTAGTAATATCATCAACCATGTGTAGTTAACTAGTGATTATGTGACGATTGATATTTAAGTTTAATTAATGCTAGCTAGCAACTTACCGTGGCTCCTTGCTGCACTCGCGTAACAGGTGGTCAGCCTGCCACGCAGATTCCTCGTGGAATGCAATGTAATCTGCCATTATCGGCATCCAACAATGCCGATTGTTATGAAAACTTGAAATCGGCCCTAATTAAAAATCGGTCGACCTCCACTTCTGGTCCTTCTGTGGACAGTGTTAACAAACCTCCAGATGAGCTTCAATGCCATACAACACTCCTTCAGTGGCCTCCAACTGCTCTTCAATGCATGCAAAACTAAATGCATGCTCTTCAACTGATCGCTGCCTGCACCTGTCCGCCCGTTCAGCATCACTACTCTGGACGGTTCTGACTTAGAATATGTGGACAACTACAAATACCTAGGTGTCTGGTTAGACTGTAAACTCTCCTTCCAGACTCACATTAAACATCTCCAATCCAAAATTAAATCTAGAATCGGCTTCTTATTTCGCAACAAAGCATTCTTCACTCAAGCTGCTAAACATACCCTCGTAAAACTGACTATCCTACCAATCCTTGACTTCAGCAATGTAATTTACAAAATAGCCTCCAACACTCTACTCAGCAAATTGCATGTAGTCCATCACAGTGCCATCCGTTTTTCCCCATTTACTACCCACCACTGTGACCTGTATGCTCTGGTTGGCTGGCCCTCGCTTCATATTCATCGCCAAACCCACTGGCTCCAGGTCATCTATAAGTCTTTGCTAGGTAAAGCCCCCACTGGTCAACATAGCAGCACCACCCGTAGCACACGCTCCAGCAGGTATATTTCACTGGTCATCCCCAAAGCCAACTCCTCCATTGGCCACCTTTCCTTCCAGTTCTCTGCTGCCAATGACTGGAACGAATTGCAAAAAATAAGAAAATTCACTAAAGCTGGAGTCATATCTCCCTCTCTAACTTTAAGCATCAGCTGTCAGAGCAGCTTACCGATCATTGCACTTGTAAATAGCCCACCCAACTACCTCATCCCCCATATTGTTTTTTTTGCTCCTTTGCACCCCAGTATCTCTTGATGATACGCACATTCATCTTCTGCACATCTATCACTCCAGTGTTTAATTGCTAAATTGTAATTATTTCGTCACTATGGCCTATTTATTGCCTTACCTCCCTAATCTTACTACATTTGCACACACTGTATATAGATTTTTCTATTGTGTTATTGACTGTACATTTGTTTATCCCATGTGTAACTGTGATGTTTTTGTCGCACTGCTTTGCTTCATCTTGGCCATGTCGCAGTTGTAAATGAGAACTTGTTCTCAACTGGCCAACCTGGTTAAATAAAAGGTGAAATAAAAAAATAAAACTTCAACCAGCTCAGGAGCTACTAGAATGTTGGATGGACAGGCAGGAAAATGGTGGAAGTATGTGTTGAGGGATGCTCAAAACTGCTATTATTAATGCTTACATTGTGTGGGGACCCTGCAAAGACCCCTTCCCAGAAACCGCAGGCACTTGTCCCTGAAGGCATTCAAAATGCAAATTGCACATTGGCTTTGTGATGGATAAAGTGGCAGGAAATGGAGAGCCAAGAGTGTGGCACCAGGGGTGTGGACCGAGTTGTAACTCATAATTTGAAAGCAGAACAAAAATTATGAGAGGGCGCAGGAGAGGGTGTGTGGTGTACATCCGGAGTGGACACAGGGCAAAGAGTGGGAGAGTGGGTTTTGAAATAATTTCTGAGTAGTGCCCTCCGGTCAACTTTTTGATACATTTTTGAATATGTATACGTAAATAATATTTCTAAGTATAATGTGTTATAGTTTGTAAATTGGGAAATTTGGTCAAATTTACTACAATTTAAATACTCAATTTCTTTGTTGTGTGGAATGTTAATACTTTTTTTATAGTGAGTGTCTGTACACAATTGGAGACAAAATTTGTGTTATTCCTATTGAAATGAATGTGGTATCATACTAAAGATGAGTTAACTTGTAATTGTAATTTCTCTGTTTTTGAGCTATGTCTGTTTGAAATGTGAGAAAATTAGTTGAAAATCCTCAGTAATCTACAGCATTATTCTAGAATTCTACCGTGGTCCAAAGAGTTAACAAGGTGAAAATTACAGTTCAACAACAAGCCAGATCTACATGGCAGCTGGAGGTTGATATCTTTTCCAGGTGGCATTGGGCAATAGACAAAGAGGACTAGCGTAATAGACAGTACAGTAGAAGTAGAGGGCGGGCCATGCGTCTGCCCTTTCACTCACAGCTGTTTGCCGGGGTTGAGGGAGCCGGCGTCGATCTCCCGGTCGAAGTCTGTACGGAGGTCATTCAGAGCGCCGTCGTCGCCGAACGCCCCCCACTCCATGTTGACACACATCCTCCCCTCGTCCCCCTCCACCAGCTCCAGGTGACGCATCTCTTCCATGTAGCAGGCGTTAGTGCCGGTACCTAGGGGGGCAGCGACAGACAAAAGGTCATACTGTTGGCAACAGGGACATAAGGACTGACTAATCTGATGACAAAGAAAATTAACCTCTGGAGCGCATATGTGGATATTGACTCAACAATCACGCTTCAAAATCTAATTAAGGTTTAGATGTGTACAGAGGTTTCAATGCTAAGCCTTTCTTATAATCAACAGCACAATTGAACATGTCACA
This sequence comes from Salmo salar, assembly GCF_965601325.2. Taxonomy (NCBI): domain Eukaryota; kingdom Metazoa; phylum Chordata; class Actinopteri; order Salmoniformes; family Salmonidae; genus Salmo; species Salmo salar. The sequence continues at coordinate 12,509,045 of NC_138314.1, read as the reverse complement.
ATAAACCCACAGTTTGTGTATTATTTACATACTGATTATACTCCCCTCCATATGTATTTGAACAGTGGACATTTTGTTTCATATTAGGCGAAAGTACAGAATGTCAGCTTTTATGTGAGGGTATTTTCATACATATACAAAAATATAAATGCAACATGTTAAGTGTTGGTTTCATGAGATTAAATAAAAGATCTCAAATGTTCCATGCGCACAAAAAACGTATCTCTCAAATTTTGTGGACAAATTTGGTTACATCCTTGTTAGTGAGCATTTCTCCTTTGCCAAGATAATTCATCCACCTGACAGGTGTGGCATATCAAGAAGCTGATTAAACAGCATGATCATTAAAGCCACACTTTGTGCTTGGGACAATGAAAGGCCACTAAAATGTGTAGTTTTGTCACGCAACACAACGCCACAGATGTTTTGAGGGAGCGTGCAATTGGCATGCTGACTGCAGGAATTTCCATCAGAGCTGTTACCAAAGATTTTAATGTTAATTTCTTTACCAGAAGCTGTGTAAAACATTTTAGAGAGTTTGGCGGTGTATACAACCGGCCTCAACCACAGACCACGTGTATGTGGTGGGCGAGCGGTTTGCGGATGTCATCGTTGTGTTGGTGGTGGGGTCATGGTATGGGCAGGGTTAAGCTATGGACAATGAACACAATTGCATTTTTATCTATGACAATTTTAATGCACAGAGATACCGTGACAAGATCCTGAGGCCCATTGTCATGTCATTCAACCGCTGCATTTACCTCAGGTTTCAGCATGATAATGCATTGCCCCATGTTGCAAGGATCTGCACACAATTCATGGAAGCTGAAAATGGCCCAGGTCGTCCATGGCCTGCACACTCACTAGATATGTTACCCATTGAACGTTTGGATGCTCTAGAGCGACGTTCCCGCCAATACCCAGCTACTTCGCACAGCCATTGAAGAAGAGTGGGGCAACATTCCACAGGCCACAATCAACAGCCTGATCAACTCTATGCGAAGGAGATCCCGCACTGCATGAGGCAAATGGTCACTGATCCAAGCCTCTACCTTTTTTTTTTTAAAGGCATGCATCTGTAATCAACAGATGCATATCTGTAATCCCAGTCATGCGAAATCCATAGATTAGGGCTTAATGAATTCATTTTAAAATGGACTGATTTCCTTCTATGAACTGTAACTCAGTAAAATTGTTGCATTTATATTTTTGTTCAGTGTATGCTTTACTGTTTAGAAATGAAAGCACTTTATCTAATCCCCCATGTGAAGAAGTCACTTTAGTGTATTAATGTAGTCAAAAGTTTAATATTTGGTCCCATATTCCTAGCATGCAACGACAACATCAAGCTTATGTGACTACAAACTCATTGGATGCATTTGCTGTTTGTTTTAGTTGTGTTTCGGATGCTTTGCCCAATAGGAAGTCAATAATGAATTGTGTCATTTTGGAGTCACTTTTATTGTAAGAATAGAAGATGTTTCTGCTCACTTCTACATTCATATGGATGCTACCATGATCATAACCCCCCCCAAGAAAATGCTAACCTCCCCTGTTATGTGTAATGGTGAGAGGTTAGCATGTTTTGTTGTAGCCTCTACCCTCCTTACTCATCATTATTCATGATTTTCCTAATCATGGCATTATCAGGATTAATGTAGACGTGTTTAGAAACATCTTATCTACTCATTTAGAAAGACAATTACTCCAGTCGCCATTCAGTTACTATTAGGAAAAACCCAAAACACAACAAAAACAAACTGCAAATGCATCCAACGAGTTTGTAGAGTCACAAGCTTTATGTAGTCATTTCGTAATTAATACTGTAAAAGTGAATTTGTCCAAATACTTCACATGGTGGCGACTAGATATATAAATAATATAATAGCCATTTCGCAGAATTGACTTACAGTCATGCGTGCATACATTATTTACGTATTGGGGGGGTCCCAGGAATAAACCCACTATCCTGGCATTGCAAGAGTCATGTGCTACTAACTGAGCTACAGAGGACTTTCATTTCTAAACAGTAAAACATATGTATGAAAATACTCTCAAATAAAAGAGTTTACATCCCTGTTAGTGAGCATTTCTCCTTTGCCAAGATAATCCATCCACATTATGTACTGTTGCCTCATATGAAATACTTGATCTGAAACCAAAAATTCTGATCTGAAACCCCCCCAAAAAATGTTTTGCTTCACTGTCCAAATACATATGGAGGAGAGTGCATGTATGGACTGTATTCACACAATGGAGGCCTCTCAGCAAACACATTTTCATAAACATCAAAACATAGTGAAAGTGAGCACCAAGAGACCCTATAATAATTCAGTGTTCTATATGTAATTCTACGGTGAGGAAATAGGAAGCCAGAACATTGGAAGTGAGTCCTATTGATTGTGTACGGATTGCATTCATGATGGAGTGCTCAGTACCTCGCTCAAAACACTTGGATCGAGAGCATTGTGTTGGATTACACAAAATCCAACTAATCCCCATACATGTTAGGATGGAGAGGGACTCACCGACAATGAGGCCAATTTCACAGTGATGGTCGTCGTATCCACAAGTCATCATTGTGCCCACAGTGTCATTGATTACGGCCACAATGTCAATGTCAAAGTCCTTAGGAAAGATAAAAACATGTCGTAATTAACAAGTGACTCCCTTGGCCAGCGTGCAATGACTGAAACCATTACGCATGATGCAACTCCTATGAGAAACAACAAGTCAAGATGCAGGGTGTGATCAGGGCCCGTATTCAGAAAGCGTCTGAGTAGTAGTGCTGTTCTAGGATAAGTTCCCTTCTGTCCATGTAATCTTATTCATTAAGATCTAAAAGGCTAAACTGATCCTAAAAAAAATAAAAAAATAAATCAAATCAGCAGTCCTACTCCGATGTTATAAGCAGCTAATTTAATCTGTTTTATATTTTTGGGGGGCCTCCTATTCATCTCATTTAACACTTGATTTACTTAACAAAAAGACATCTCTCAAGAGTTTCGCTTCATATATTAATGAAGAAAAGTTACAAGTGCAACAGAATAGGTCCGGACCCTGTCCAGCACTGGGCGGGAACCAGCAACTAATCCCAACAACACCGTCACAAAGCAGCATTAACGTTCCATAGCCCTTGCAGAGCAGGGGAAACAAGCCCTGAACATGCCCTGAATTGACACTGAAATCTAAATGAAAACGGTGGCACAACATGTTGTCAAAGCAACAAAATGTGAACCTCTGGGTTGCATTTGAGAGTGAGCAGCTAGCTTGTTCAGCCCAGAGGTCTCTGACAGAGCTGGTACTTCTGCTACATGCTGGGAAAGTAGCTGTGTTTCAGCAAATATCTCTTAAGAAATCAACAACTTGTGTTAGTTTCGGAAATCCATGGCTGACAGTACACAATATAATGATGACCTATTCAAATATAATTTGGTGCTTTTCTTGGAAGGACGAAAACACAGTAATTCCATTATAGATCAGGGCAGCGGTCAGGACAAGCACAAAGCACAAGAAAACACTCCAATCCCATCTTTCCCACCAAGCATAGTGTAGACTAAGCAAGACATGTGGACGGTGCATGCCCTGCATTCAGCAAGCGACTAGTTCATCATCAGACAAACAACAAATAAACAGAAACGTATAGTGAATAGCTTGGCTGACAAATAGCACGCTCTGCATCTCTAGGGCCTCAAACAGCCCTCTATACACTCCAGGTGCATGCCTATCATTTTTCCATGTACATTCCCATAATATTCTCCAAAATGTTACTGTAAATGTACATTCCCATCACCCCCCCCAATGAGTCCCACAATTATCTTACGGTATTGAGTGTTTACCAAGGATACTTGAGACCAGCCCATTTAATGCCCCTTGATGTATGACTGAGCAGACTGGCTCTGAACAACAGCTTTTGTCACACATCCAGACTTTTGTATACAAGGGAAAAAAAGATATGCACATCCAAAGAAAACATTATAAAGGAATGAGTGTTGTGTAACTCTTGTATTGTATGCTCCCACTGTGGTTTATTGTGAGGCACACAAAACAGATTACATCAATAAAGCAAAAAAGTGGGCTACAACTACTTGTTTTGAATACACCCTCAGGAGAACTACTGTAAAGCTCAATATGAAGAGTTAAACTTAATGGTCACGTACTAAAATGGGTAAAAACATTTATGGATTTTCTTTGTGAAAACAGCAAGCACGGGAACAGAAACTCACATTCTGTGTGTAATGTGGTTCCCCTGCCTGTTGTTATTAAATATAAATATATACTTTTTTAAATCACACAGAAGAACCTTGGGTTATTTGCCTATTGTGTTATAAAAATATATATAATTTATTGGATTTATTATACATTTGTGTGCGTGCATCTCTTATTGGGACCGGTTTTAGGCACCAATGAATAACTTCTAAACCCCCAAGTGGGTTGAGTGCGATGGTATCTTTCTAAATTTGAATTAACACGGTTTCAGTTAGCCATAATAGTGCTGGTCTAACACCTTCATGCTATACTTTCCGCTTAGCCTTAGTGGGTCAAATGATGTGTGTAGCACACAATATCTGGAAAGCTCCTAGAAGTCCAGAAATGATCTGTATAGGGGAAACAGCATGATGTGGCAATTTAGTAGGCACAGAGTGCTGCTACTGCAATGGCTACTCAGTGCATAACCTTGGCCTATTAACTTTCTATCGACTCACCCCTCTCTTTTTGATGGATTTCCTCAGAAGGCTGACCACGTCTCTCCCTTCCACCCCGTGTGACTTGAAGCCCTTGGTCCATGACACCAGAATACTCTGCATGAAGACGCACACAAACGGCCACACACACAGGCAATGAAAACTTCTGGAGCATTCTGTAATCAGTGACTTTTTTCCCTTTAACTTTCCAATGCGGTCTTCAAATGGTCACCCTTCTTATTCCTCACCTCATCCAGTTTGGTCTGCTGGCAGGGGAAGGAGAAGGTAAAGCCCAAAGGAAGCTTCTGATTCTTTATCCCCAGCTTTTCCAGGAAGTTAGCTAGACACTCAGCAATGTGGTCGAAGAGCTTAGGGAGAAAGAGAGGGGTGTTCTGTGTTAACATACAGCAGCAAACTGGTCAATGTGCTAGAAAACCCTTCAGCTCATTGATTGGTTATTTTTCAAACCCCATTTATTTTGTATAATAGCGAAATTATAATGTTACGGTAAAATATTACTTTATAGCCCTCACCAACACCACTGAGATAAATCTGACAACCTTAATTAAGAGCTTAATTAAGAGCATCAAAACAGGCACGAAACAGGAGAAAACTGTTTGAAACGGAGGAGGTAGTGCTTGTCGAATATCAAACAAATTGTTTTATTTTCAGTTCTCTCAATTCTGTGCCTACTGAACACAACCCTGCATGCATACATCCCTAGTAGTGGTGAGCGATTAGTGTTTGAGGTCGGTTCGGTTTTGGTTCGATTATTTAAAAATTATCTCGATTTATGCTTTTTTTTTTGTAAAGCATGAAATGCACTATGCATTATGTGGGTAACACAGAATAAAACAAGCATTAAAAGTCCCATGATGGTAGTGACTGCCCATTACTGCTTATCACAACTATTATTCACATTACTTTAATAACATATTCCATTGTGTTTATTACATTTGTTTCATTTGATGACATTTCATTCCAAGTCAACTCATCTCTATAGAGCTGCTGTCTATGCTCTGACAAAAATCACTATTTTAGTAGTTCTTCAAAAGTAAATAAAGGCCTAGTTTTATGAATGCTGAATACCAACTATCAATTGTCTTAGATCATGTATTTCCTGGTAGAGAACATTTATGGTAAACAAAAATTTCATTCCATTTATCAGTTTTGTCAATTTATTGTCTTTTGTTCGAAACACTCCAGTCAATGTTGAATGAGGACCCTTGCATTCTCTCAATCAGCTTCACCTGGAATTATTTTCCAATTCTTGAAGGCGTTTGCACATATACTGAGCGCTTATTGCTGCTTTTCCTTCACTCTGCGGTCCAACTCATCCCAAATCTCAATTGGGTCATGTCTTAAAGTAATGATAGACTTCCATTTCTTTTCGCTTATTTGAGCTGTTCTTTCCATAATATGGACTTAGCTCTTTTACCAAATAGGGCTATCTTTTGTATAAACACCCCTACCTAAAAATAAAAATGAATGAGTAGGTGTGTCCAAACTTTTGACTGGTACAGTAGTTGATTTTATTTAACCTGTTGGGGCTAGGGGGCAGTATTTGCACGGTCGGATAAAAAAACGTACCCGATTTAATCTGGTTACTACTCCTGCCCAGTAACTAGAATATGCATATAATTATTGGCTTTGGATAGAAAACACCCTAAAGTTTCTAAAACTGTTTGAATGGTGTCTGTGAGTATAACAGAACTCATTTGGCAGGCCAAAACCTGAGAAGATTCCTTACAGGAAGTGGCCTGTCTGACCATTTCTTGCCCTCCTTGATCATCTCTAACAAATACAGGGGATCTCTGGCATGACGTGACACTTCCTACGGCTCCCATGGGCTCTCAGAAGGCGGGAAAAAGCTGAACGATGTAATTCCATCCCCAGGCTGAAACACATTAGCGCGTTTGGCAAGTGCTCTATCAGAGGGCCATTAGACTGAAGCTCGTGCATGAGGGGATAGCATGCTTTTACTTTCACTCTCTTTGTAATAAAAACGATTTCCCGGTCGGAATATTATCGCTTTTTTACGAGAAAAATGGCATAAAAATTGATTTTAAACGGCGGTTGACATGCTTCGAATTACGGTAATGGAATATTTAGAATTTTTTTGTCACGAAATGCGCCATGCTCATCACCCTTATTTACCCTTTCGGATAGTGTCTTGAACGCACGAACAAAACGCCGCTATTTGGATATAACAATGGATTATTTGGGACCAAACCAACATTTGTTATTGAAGTAGAAGTCCTGGGAGTGCATTCTGACGAAGAACAGCAAAGGTAATAACATTTTTCTTATAGTAAATCTGACTTTGGTGAGTGCTGAACTTGCTGGGTGTCTAAATAGCTAGCCCTGTGATGCCGGGCTATCTACTTAGAATATTGCAAAATGTGCTTTCACCGAAAAGCTATTTTAAAATCGGACATATCGAGTGCATAGAGGAGTTCTGTATCTATAATTCTTAAAATAATTATGTTTTTTTGTGAACGTTTATCGTGAGTAATTTAGTAAATTCACCGGCAGTGTTCGGTCGGAATGCTAGTCACATGCTAATGTAAAAAGCAGTTTTTTGATATAAATATGAACTTGATTGAACAAAACATGCATGTATTGTATAACATAATGTCCTAGGGTTGTCATCTGATGAAGACCATCAAAGGTTAGTGCTGCATTTAGCTGTGGTTTGGGTTTATGTGACATTATATGCTAGCTTGAAAAATGGGTGTCTGATTATTTCTGGCTGGGTACTCTGCTGACATAATCTAATGTTTTGCTTTCGTTGTAAAGCCTTTTTGAAATCGGACAGTGTGGTTAGATTAACGAGAGTCTTGTCTTTCAAATGGTGTAAAATAGTCATATGTTTGAAAAATTGAAGTTTTTGCATTTGAGGTATTTGAATATCGCGCCACGGGATTACACTGGCTGTTGAGTAGGTGGGACGCAAGCGTCCCACCTAGCCCATAGAGGTTAAAAAAATGGAATGGGAAAAAAAATCCATAAAAAATGTTGACCAATCGATCATTTTTTTGTCAGGGACATGGTCCACTCCACTCCCCCCACTCACCTCTGAGCCGCTGCCCCTCATCAGCTCCTCAGGAATGGCATAGATTTGGTTCTCCATCTCCACCTTCTGCTTCCCATTGTCAGACACTTTCACCAGCAGGACCCGGAAATTGGTCCCACCCAGATCTAGAGCCAGGAAGTCTCCCTTTTCTGGTGGATAAAAAAATTATAAAAAATAAATAAAAACACACTGAAGGTTGGCCCCTAAAACATGTATTTTTCACAACTTGCTGTAAAGCAATACAACTTTTTTTTTTTTTAAATCACACCACACACACTACAGTGGTAATTGCAATAGAGATGGTAAAGAATACAAATATATGCTACCAAAGATTTAAGTGGGAATGTGGTGTTTGTCTAGTTAAATATACTACAAGTCTTCCAAATAGCCTGAACCACAACTAGCCCTAAATGGTATTTTTAATGAATTAGGGATCTTTTATAAAAACCGTGTGTGTTTCTATCACAGCCTATCAAAGATGCATAGCTTCAAACAGATATGACCGCAAGCAGCAAGAATGTGATTGAAGCCAAGTCTCTCGAGCCAGATGACTTACACAATTTTAGAAATACCGTCTTTCTGACGTCGCTGCTTTTTCTACTTATTGCCCTACCGTAAACATCCCCTTAACAACATAGAGGAACTAGTAGCTAGCAAGATGGACATAAGAGGTTGTTCTTAATGACTGTATTTAATGACTGTTTTGTGAAGAGTAGTTTTAACACTAGTAGTATTTGAAACCAACCAGTGCCAAGGTTATCTAGCATTTACAGTTTGGTATAATTTTCTATTTGTGATATCAGATACAAACACTTAGAACAAAGTAGGTGGGGTGAAGATGAGGCTAACCCTACTCTCTTGCCTCCGCTCCAGCCCCTGGTTGCCCACCAGCCTGATAAGCCAGAGAGGCTGCTTGAGATGACACTGTCTGGAGCCCGATCAAAGTTCCCCTGCATGTCCCCTGTCTAACAGCATGCCATCATCGGAAAGGATTACAAACGGCAGGGAAGGGAATACAGTGAAATGATAAGGAAAGTCTACAAAAAGGCTTATGAAAACAATCTGTGTTCAACAAGTAGTTGCACAGGCGATTTAGCAAAAAACACATATGCAACACTTAACACCTATAAAAAAAAAATAATAATGTTGCCCCCTCAGTTCTAGGTACAGTAGGCGTTAAAAGAGTTCCCGACTCAGACTCCTGCACTGGTAAACAAACAAACAAACAAACAAACGAGGCTGCAATGGCTGCTGGAGTTTCTCTCCCTCCCTCCCTCGGAACAATACTAGTCAAATACGAGTCGCAAGAGCCCTCACCAGACATCGGCTTTGAAATGTAATGTCTGTTCTATTCATTCTAATTCTATGGTACCAAAATAGCCAAATATCTTTGAATGCCCCATTGAAGGTTTAAGTAACCCTAGTCTCTGGCTCTTCCCTCTCCCCCAAGGTAGCAAGCATGTGTTTGGGGCACAGTTGGATGTGTCTGGCGGAGCTGAAGAGTAAGCTGGCCTCATCTGGGACCAGCTGCATCACAACACAGTCAGGTAAACAAATCCCTCTCTCCAGGGGTGAAATTAAAGCGGTACGGTCCGGTACACCGTACCAGTAAAACATGAGCCCGTCACAATAATTAAAACAAAATGTCCAGAAAACTGTAGGCTACTACAACATTTTGTATCATTATCGCATGTCAGAGGCATTAAACATTTGTGACTGGACTTAAACTGGTGGAATAGCCTACACTCCAAAATGCGATGTGATTAGATGAAAACAAATTTGGCCAAAGCAGAGATGAGTGGCTGACACCGAGACGCTCGCGGACAACAGGTGACGCATAAATTCTGGTCTACACTTTGTGGTGTTGTGTGTAACAGATGTCTCTTTCCATTCACCAGTTTGGATCAGTGCTTGACTTGGACTGACATAGGTGCTGGTACTTTTCAGCTAATATTCTATAAGAGGAACAAGAGCTCAAGCAGCAGAAATATTTTATGTGTCGGTGTAACAGTGTAGGTTCCGTCCCTCTCTTCGCCCCAACCTGGGCTCGAACCAGGGACCCTTGCACACATCAACAACTGACACCCCACGAAGCATCGTTACCCATCGCGCCACAAAAGCCGCGGCCCTTGCAACGCAAGGGGAAACCCTACTTCAAGTCTCAGAGCGAGTGACGTCACTGATTGAAACGCTATTAGCGCGCACCACCGCTAACTAACTAGCCATTTCACATCGGTTACACTCACCCCCCTTTTGACCTCCTCCTTTTCCGCAGCAACCAATGATCCGGGTCAACAGCATCAATGTAACAGTGTAGGTTCCGTCCCTCTCTTCGCCCCAACCTGGGCTCGAACCAGGGACCCTTGCACACAACAACTGACACCCACGAAGCATCGTTACCCATCGCGCCACAAAAGCCGCGGCCCTTGCAACGCAAGGGGAACAACCACTTCAGGTCTCAGAGCGAGTGACGTCACCGATTGAAACGCTATTAGCGCGCACCACCGCTAACTAACTAGCCATTTCACATCGGTTACATCGGTTCTCAGGTCAGGTGAGCTCCTGTCCAAGTCTAGCACTGGGCACTGCAAGTGGATGAACGTGCACGGGTAGCCTAGTAAAAAGGAGCCCTTTGAAGTGATTGACAAATCAGATGAAAAACATAATGACCAGTTATGTGTATGCCACAATAAAAAGGTAATATATTTGAAAAAGTTAAATGACAAATCTTTACGACTAGGCCCAGAGAAATCCTATTGAATTAATAGGGATTCTATATGTAACTATATGATTAGGCAGATAAAATGTTGGGGCACGGATATAGGAGGTCCGAGAATAAATTAATTCTACTTATGTTAGTCAAGTGTTTCAAAGAGGAAATTTACAGACAGAGTGAAAGTTACTTCAAGTTTCACAGAAGGTGATCATTTTTTTTGCCTTTATTTAAAAATGGGTAAATCATTGAGATCTTTCTCTTCTACAACAATCTGACAAAAAAGGAGCAATGAATCAAATGGCAAAGCAAACCAGTGATGTTGCAAACAGAATACACTATTAGCTACTCCTTAAGTTCAATATGTACATTCTACTACACCCATTTGGTGTGGTCATATCTAACCCCAGACCCCATCCCTGACTGTTTCCCAGGTTCGCTCTGCTGGCGTTTTCTAGGGGGTGATGGTATAATGCCCAACACTGCAGGAACCCACAGAGGAGACGTTTCATGATGCGGTGCAGTAGGCGTGTCAGCTCGACACCAACACCCTAGAGGTGAAGGTTTCGGTAATAACTGGCTGTGTCATGTTATAACCTCTGGGTAATAACTGGCTGTTCTAAGTTGTGTATGCTCCTCAGACTGAATGACAGTTTAGGAACAGTACGGGCCTGTACATTCTGTTCCAGTTACCCGGTTATGTCACGCTATAACCTCTGGTCCACAGCCAGTCTGGGGAGCAGAGTGTTATGCTGAATATCAGTGTTTCACAATTGCATAGAGTAGCCGGCCTCTGGTACATTCGAATGTCTTCATTACATCCGAAATTCACAGCGAAATTATTGGATAATGAAGTAAGATGGCGCTGACAGACATGGCAGCTCTGCTTCTAGCTCCTAAGCAACTATACAGTATTTTGCTTTTGTGTCATTTCTTACATTATTAGCACAGAACGTTTGTGTTATTTCATACAGCCAGAAATAACTTTTGGATATCAGCGCGGCAGCAACTCACCAGCATTATGAATCTCAAATATATTCTGATTTAACACTTTGAAATAACACATGGAATCATGTAGTTACCATAGTTTTGATGTCTTCACTATTATTTTACAATGTAGAAAATAGTAAAAAAAATAAAGAAAAACCGTTGAATGAGTATGTGTTCTAAAAAATCTTGACCGGTAGTGAGTGAGATAGATAAACTCTGCAACAAAAAAAAAGTCCCTTTTCAGTACCCTATCTTTCAAAGATAATTCGTAAAAATCCAAATAGCTTCACAGATCTTCATAGAAAAGGGTTTAAACACTGTTTCCCATGCTTGTTCAATGAACCATTCAGTGCTGGAGAAGAAAGTGCAATATGTGCCATGTAAAAAAGCTAACGTTTAAGTTCCTTGCTCAGTACATGAGAACATATGAAAGCTGGTGGTTCCTTTTAATATGCGTCTTTAATAATCCCAGTTAAGTTTTAGGTTGTAGTTATTATAGGACTATTTCTCTCTATACCATTTGTATTTCATATACTTTTGACTATTGGATGTTATTATAGGCACTATAGTATTGCCAGCCTAATCTCAGGAGTTGATAGGGTTGAAGTCATAAACAGCGCTGTGCTTCAAGCATAGAGCCTGCTTACGAGCCTGCTGCTGCCTACCACCGCTCAGTCAGACTGCTCTATCAAATCATAGACTTAATTATAATAAAGACACAGAAATACAAGCCTTAGGTCATTAATATGGTCAAATCCGGAAACTATCATTTCGAAAACAAAATGTTTATTCTTTCAGTGAAATACGGAACGTTTCAATATTTTATCTAACGGGCAGCATCCCTAAGTCTAAATATTGCTGTTACATTGCACAACCTTCAATGTTATGTCATAATTAAGTAAAATTCTGGCAAATTAATTACGGTCTTTGTTAGGAAGAAATGGATCTCACACAGTTCACAACGAGCCAGGCGACCCAAACTGCTGCATATACCCTGAACGCAAGAGAAGTGACGCAATTTCAGGCACCGCATTGATTATATGCAACGCAGGACAAGCTAGTTAAACTAGTAATATCAACCATGTGTAGATAATTAGTGATTGTTAAGATTGGATGTTTTTTATAAGATAAGTTTAATGCTAGCTAGCAACTTACCATGGCTCCTTGCTCTCTGCACTCACGTAACAGGTGGTCAGCCTGCCACGCAGTCTCCTTCGTGTATTGCAATATAATCGGCGTCCAAAAATGCAGATAACTGACTGTTACGAAAACGTGAAAATCGGCCTTAATTAAATCGGCCATTCCGATTAATCGGTCGACCTCTACTACAGACGGTAGGCAATTAACTTCTCTAGGGCCAGTGGGACGATTTCGTCCCACCTACGTAACAGCCAGTGGAATCCCGTGGCGCGTTATTCAAATACCTTAGAAATGCTATTACTTCAATTTCTCAAACATATGACTATTTTACACCATTTTAAAGACAAGACTCTCGTTAATCTAACCACACTGTCCGATTTCAAAAAGGCTTTACAACGAAAGCAAAACATTAGATTATGTCAGCAGAGTACCCAGCCAGAAATAATCAGACACCCATTTTTCAAGCTAGCATATAATGTCACAAAAACCCAGAAGACAGCTAAATGCAGCACTAACCTTTGATGATCTTCATCAGATGACACACCTAGGACATTATGTTATACAATACATGCATGTTTTGTTCAATCAAGTTCATATTTATATAAAAAAACAGCTTTTTACATTAGCATGTGACGTTCAGAACTAGCATACCCCCCGCAAACTTCCGGGGAATTTACTAAAAATGTACTAAATTACTCACGATAAACATTCACAAAAAGCATAACAATTATTTTAAGAATTATAGATACAGAACTCCTCTATGCACTCGATATGTCCGATTTTAAAATAGCTTTTCGGTGAAAGCACATTTTGCAATATGCTAAGTAGATAGCCCGGCATCACAGGGCTAGCTATTTAGACACCCAGCAAGTTTAGCACTCACCAAAGTCAGATTTACTATAAGAAAAATGTTATTACCTTTGCTGTTCTTCGTCAGAATGCACTCCCAGGACTTCTACCTCAATAACAAATGTTGGTTTGGTCCCAAATAATCCATAGTTATATCCAAATAGCGGCGTTTTGTTCGTGCGTTCAAGGCACTATCCGAAAGGGTAAAGAAGGGTGACGAGCATGGCGCATTTCGTGACAAAAAATGTCTAAATATTCCATTACCGTACTTCGAAGCATGTCAACCGCCGTTTAAAATCCATTTTTATGCCATTTTTCTCGTAAAAAAGCGATAATATTCCGACCGGGAATCTGCATTTAGGTAAACAGACGAAAGAAAATAAAGCATGGGGTCGACTCGGGCACGCGCCTAAGCCCATTGTCCTCTGATCGGCCACTTGCCAAAAGCGATAATGTGTTTCAGCCAGAGGCTGCCTCGATATCATTCAGCTTTTTACCGGGCTCTGAGAGCCTATGGGAGCCGTAGGAAGTGTCACGTTACAGCAAAGATCCTCAGTCTTCAATAAAAAGAGCCAAGATGAACAACAACTTGTCAGACTGGCCACTTCCTGTAAGGAACCTTCTCAGGTTTTTGCCTGCCATATGAGTTCTGTTATACTCACAGACACCATTCAAACAGTTTTAGAAACTTTAGGGTGTTTTCTCTCCAAAGCCAATAATTATATGCATATTCTAGTTACTGGGCAGGAGTAGTAACCAGATTAAATCGGGTACGTTTTTTATCCGGCCGTGTCAATACTGCCCCCTACCCCCAACAGGTTAAGGTCACAGTCATGAAAACTTAGGACACTAAAGAGGCCTTTCTATTCACTCTGAAAAACACCAAAAGAAAGATACCCAGGGTCTGTGCTCATCTGCGTGAACGTGCTTATGCATGCTGCAAGGAGGCATGAGGACTGCAGATGTGGCCAGGGCAATAAATTGCAATGTCCGTACTGTGAGACGCCTAAGACAGCGCTACAGGGAGACAGGACGGACAGCTGATCGTCCTCACAGTGGTAGACCACGTGTAACACCTGCACAGGATCGGTACATCCGAACATCACACCTGCGGGACAGGTACAGGATGGCAACAACTGCCCGAGTTACACCAGGAACGCACAATCCCTCCATCAGTGCTCAGACTGTCTGCAATAGGGTGAGAGAGGCTGGACTGAGGGCTTGTAGGCCTGTTGTAAGGCAGGTCCTCACCAGACATCACCGGCAACAAGGTTTCCTATGGGCACAAACTAGAGGTCGACCAATTATGATTTTTCAACACCGATACCGATTAATCGGACGATTTGTTTTTATTTGTAATAATGACAATTACAACAATACTGAATGAACACTTATTTTAACTTAATATAGAACATCAATAAAATCAATTTAGCCTCAAATAATGAAACATGTTCAATTTGGTTTAAATAATGCAAAAACAAAGTGTTGGAGAAGAAAGTAAAAGTGCAATATGTGCTTTGTAAGAAAGCTAACGTTTTAAGTTCCTTGCTCAGAACATGAGAACATATGAAAGCTGGTGGTTCCTTTTAACATGAGTCTTCAATATACCCAGGTAAGATGTTTTAGGTTGTAGTTATTATAGGAATTATAGGACTATTTCTCTCTATACAATTTGTATTTCATATACCTTTGACTATTGGATGTTCTTATAGGCACTTTAGTATTGCCAGTGTAACAGTATAGCTTCCGTCCCTCTCCTCGCTCCTACCTGGGCTCAAACCAGGAACACATCGACAATAGCCACCCTTGAAGCAGCGTTACCCAAGTAGATGAAGGGGAAACAACTACTCCAAGTCTCAGAGCGAGTGACGTTTGAAACGCTATTAGCACACACCCGCTAACTAGCTAGCCATTTCACATCGGTTACACCAGCCTAATCCTGGGAGTTGACAGCCTTGAAGTCATAAACAGCGCAATGCATTGCGAAGAGCTGCTGGCAAAACGCACGAAAGTGCTATTTTGAATGAATGCTTACGAGCCTGCTGCTGCCTACCATCGCTCAGTCAGACTGCTCTATTAAATCATAGACTTAATTATAACATAATAACACACAGAAACACGAGCCTTCGGTCATTAATATGGTCGAATCCGGAAACTATCACCTTTATTCTTTCAGTGAAATACGGAACCGTTCCGTATTTTATCTAACGGGTGGCATCCATAAGTCTAAATGTTCCTATTACATTGCACAACCCTCAATGTTATGTCATAATTACGTAAAATTCTTGCAAATTAGTTCGCAACGAGCCAGGCGGCCCAAACTGTTGCATATACCCTGACTGCGTGCAATGAACGGAAGAGAAGTGACAATTTCACCTGATTAATATTGCCTGCTAACCTGGATTTCTTTTAGCTAAATATGCAGGTTTAAAAATATATACTTCTGTGTATTGATTTTAAGAAAAGCATTGATGTTTATGGTTAGGTACAGTCGTGCAACGATTGTGCTTTTTTCGCAAATACGCTTTTGTTAAATCATCCCCCGTTTGGCGAAGTCGGCTGTCTTTGTTAGGAAGAAATAGTATTCACACAGTTCGCAACGAGCCAGGCGGCCCAAACTGCTGCATATACCCTGACTCTGTTGCAGAGGTGACACATTTTCCCAAGTTAAAAGAAATTCATGTTAGCAGGCAATATTAACTAAAATATGCAGGTTTAAAAATATATACTTGTGTATTGATTTTAAGAAGGACATTGATGTTTATGGTTAGGTACAAGTTGGAGCAACCTTTGTCGCGAATGCGCACCGCATCGACTATATGCAACGCAGGACAGGCTAGATAAACTAGTGATTATGATTGATTGTTTTTATAAAGATAAGTTTAATGCTAGCTAGCAACTTACCTTGGCTTCTTACTGCATTCGCGTAACAGGCAGGCTCCTCGTGGAGTGCAATGTAAAGCAGGTGGTTAGAGCGTTGGACTAGTTAACCGTAAGGTTGCAAGATTGAATACCCGAGCTGACAAGGTAAAAATCTGTCGTTCTGCCCCTGAACAAGGCAGTTAACCCACCGTTCCTAGGCCGTCATTGAAAATAAGAATGTGTTCTTAACTGACTTTCCTAGTTAAAAAAAATAAAAAATTCAGCCAAAAATACAGATTACCGATTGTTATGAAAACATGGAATCGGCCCTAAGTAAAATCGGCCATTCCGATTAATCGGTCGACCTCTAGCACAAACCCACCGTCGCTGGACCAGACAGGACTGGCAAAAAGTGCTCTTCACTGAGGAGTCACGGTTTTGTCTCAGCAGGGGTGATGGTCGGATTTGCGTTTATTGTCGAAGGAATGAGCGTTACACCGAGGCCTGTACTCTGGAGCGGGATCGATTTGGAGGTGGAGGGTCTGTCATGGTCTGGGGCGGTGTGTCACAGCATCATCGGACTCAGCTTGTTGTCATTGCAGGCAATCTCAACGCTGTGCGTTACAGGGAAGACATCCTCCTCCCTCATGTGGCACCCTTCCTGAAGGCTCATCCTGACATGACCATCCAGCGTGACAATGCCACCAGCCATACAGTGTTCTGCCATGGCCAGCGAAGAGCCCGGATCTCAATTCCATTGAGCACCCCTCAGACCTGTTGGATCGGAGGGTGAGGGCTAGGGCCATTCCCCCCAGAAATGTCCAGGAACTTGTAGGTGCCTTGGTGGAAGAGTGGGTTAACATCTCACGGCAAGAACTGGCAAATCTGGTGCAGTCCATGAGGAGGAGATGCACTGCAGTACTTAATGCAGCTGGTGGCCACACCAGATACTGACTTACTTTAGATTTTTTTTGACCCCCCCCCTTTGTTCAGGGATTATTCAATTTCTGTTAGTCACATGTCTGTGGAACTTATTGAGTTTATGTCTGGTGTTTAATCTTATGTTCATACAAATATTTACACGTTACGTTTGCTGAAAATAAACGCAGTTAACAGTGAGGACGTTTCTTTTTTTGCTGAGTTTAGAAGCGCAAGCATTTCGCTACACTCGCAATAACTTCTGCTAACCATGTGTATGTGACCAATAAAATGTTTTTTTCTTTTTTTTTTTTAAATGTCTCAAAATCTGTTTTTGTTTGTCATTACGGCGTAGTGTGTCGATTGATTAAATAGTTGTTTTTTTCTCATCAATTTTAACAAAGCTGTAACGTAACAAAATGTGGAACAACTCAAGAGTTCTGAATACTTTCCGAATGCACTGTAGCCTAGCTAATATGAAGTGGAAAAAGTAAACTGCTGATTAGCCGGCAGCCAGCGCTAATGGAAAACACTGGAGTATGAGGATGGAGGTTGTGGGGGTGCTATAGTATGCAAATGCAGTGTTTAAATCAGAAAGATTTATTTCGAAATGACAGATCCAGTCTGAAAACTGTCCCATCTACATGTCCTTTTATGTTTTACAGAACACCAGTTAACCAGAATCATGCTACTGAGGCTGAACAATAATTGTTCCACTGCACCAGGGGACAGAGGAGAATGAAAACAGACCACTCACTATACAGTGGCAGCAGAAGCCCCTGGAGGAGCAATGGCGATGCCTACCATCACCATGGCACCCAGCACTGCATGCAAATTGTAATCTCTTCCCCTCTCTTTCTCTCTCCATCTCTACTGCTGTAGGATGCAGAGACGAAGGCAGCGTTCAAGAAGTTAAGTTATTGTCATGTGCACAAGTACAGTGAAATGCCTTTCTTGCCAACTCTTTCCCAACAATGCAGTAATCAATATCAGTAATACTACACCGCTGTGACAACTCATCTACATCCATGGTAATGTGGATGACAGACCCAAGTCAGCCGGCCCCCACTCACACCCAAGTTGTGCCACAAATGCACTCAACTGAATGGTTCTACAAAGTCAACAAGGGTGAGATGCTACAGATCTCCAATGGCATACGTTGACTAGGGATCAAAAGGTTATTCTTACATCCAGGTGACATCTTGCCAATGTGCAAACAATCGCTACAGTACATATTCCTAACTCAATTTCATAAGTCAGAAAATGTGCACGCTTACTGGGTTGAGGCTGCACTACTTTCCGGCCTGGTTTGTGAAGGTTAGGAACCAAACCAGAGTGTGATGCTGAATATGAAGATGCCGGTTGTGGGGGTGTTATATTGTGCAAAGGAAGTTTTTAACAAGATATGTTTCAAAATGTCAGATCCAGTCTGAAAATGTCCTTTCACTGTTTACAGAATGCCAGCTATCCAGAGTTATGCTACTGAGGCTGAATAATTGTTCCACTGCACCAGGCGACAAAGGATGAAAACAGAAACACATTCACTCAATTTCACCCAAAAATGTATAGATTTTTGTACAAGCGCTCAGTTCTCTTTACATTACTAAATGTTGAATTTGATCAGGGGTGTCACTCAATTCATGGAGGGTCATGCGTCTGCTGGTTTTGGTTACGTCCTTTCAATTTGTGTCCAATTACAGGGATACTTCGGGATTTTGGATACAATTTTTTTGTCTGTCTGGGAAGATGGGAGTTAGAAGTAGTTTCTTGAGCCAATGCTAACTGGAAGTCTATGGGTATCTGCTAGCATGCTACAGTAGAATGCATGGGTGATTGGTTTATGTGAACAGGGCATTCAAGCAGAAATATGAATAACTTCAGTGAAGGGAAACGTTTAGCCTGTAGTAGAGCTAGCTAACTGGCTAATTTATAACAACAACATACATTACCAATGGCTAGTAAGCAAGCTAAAGCTATTATAAGCTTGCTAGCTTGCTGGATGAATATGGGCTTAACAATGCTCGTTATGTAGCTAGCATAAGTTGCTAGCTACCAGATTGCAACCTGTCAAACGTTGCGGTCATCTAATATGACCCTTTTAGTATAGAAGGTTTGTAAACATTTTGAAATGGTATGATGATTTATGTGCCATAATTATTCCTCGCCTCATCCAGAGTAGACTGCCAGTCTTTCTTCCCTGCTAAGCCTAGCTAGCCATCTGCGTCCGCATTTTTACAAGGGGAATCTTTTCCATGAGCACAATTCCCACCCGCATTTTAAGCCCCACCTACCCAAACTCATGATTTGTTGGGAGAATTGTCTGTGAGATCCCCCTCATTTCTAAAAGTCCGGGAAGTGTTAACATCCTACCCAGATCTTGTGGCGTTACCCAAGGTCTGGCTCCTCTAGACTAATTGGAGCGGGGAGGGAATCATGGTGAGCCTAAAATGAATTTCATTACAGCCACAGAGAGGACTGACCATGAAGCAATAGAATCCTTACCACCACATTCCTCTATGAAAAGTGTTTGGTCTTTTCACCTATTGCCAATAACATACACACGGCCTTTAAATGTGCTGCAGATTTCTCAGAATTTCTCCCCTGTGGGAGCTAGGTGAATTGCAACAGCACAAGGCTGCAATCTTAAAATCTCTTCCTCATCCTACTTCCCCATAACATAGTGGAGACTTGCATTTTGAGCCTTTTACTTTCAGTTTTGGTCCACCAGCTTTAAAAACAGTTTAGATGGTACAATGACTCCCTACACTATTCAGTGCTTGTATTCTTCAACAAACTGACATTGAGCGAACAGTGTAGAGTTTTAGCAACCACGAAGTGACAAAGGGATTTCTACATTGACAGCTTACCCTGGGTTTCCACTAGACAACACAGTCAAAAACAGAACAGCTTTCCCATTTTGACAACAGAAGCCGGCGGGAGAAATCAATAGGCAAATATCGTAGCCAATCACAACACTGGCAGTTATGTATTACTGTGAAACACTCATTCCACCATCATTCCCCTTGCCTCTCCCCAAAATATTTCTAGAAAATTAATCAAATGCCTTTCGTGAAACACTCGCACTTGATGTTTTCCCCCCCTTACTAGCTCGGACTTTGCTGATAACTACTTTGAGGAAAAATTTACTTACTATGACGCGTAGCTATCTTAATATGAATGCACTAACTGTACGTCGCTTAGGATAAGAGCGTCTGTTAAATTACTCAAATGTACTGCAGCTATATTATACATTCTGAAATTACAATGCAAAAAAAGTTTAATTATGTGTATCAACTTTAACTGTTTCATGAGATAAATTGGTGAATCTTCCAATGGACTGACATTCCGCTTTAATGCATAACAACCAGACAAACAAAATGTTAATTATCACACTGAGGTTTTATTCAACTCAAACAAGTATAAAATCTGTTTCGAATCCTGTCACATTCGTTAAGTGACTAGCCTAACATTTCAATGCCCTTTAATTTGAATGTCATTTTCAAACTGAGGAATACTTGATCAAAAGGTCAGTCTCAACTTAAGGAACATTTCTTTAGATAGAAAATAAAACCATGACTTGAGAACAAAGACAGTGGGGCAGAGAGAGAGAGTTGAGAGTGAGAGAGAGAGAGATAAGTGGTTCAGTTGGATAGACACTTATCTGCTAGGTTGGGGTTTAACGTGCCAATAATGACCCGAGTCAACAGGCTGGGCAAATAGGTTTGGCCTGGTCACCTCTTCAGTCACTAATGATAAATCACCTTCCCCAGTCTCTGAGAATGTCTTTGATATGCCACCTGCCCCGGTCACAAATCACTAACACCGGTCTAACTCTGGGAAAACGCAGCTGGGACTCAAGGCTTCACATTACAATGTTCATGCAGCATAGCCCTACCGGTAGAGTGCATGCCCAATTCACAGTTACCTTCTTAGTGGTACACTAGTGTGGATGGATATTGTAACAGAGCTCAGATGTTATATGTGCCATTCTTCACCAGCATACTCTCATTAGCTAAAATTGGTCATTGAATGTAAATTAGATTTTTGTGAAATATTTTGGTCTGTAATGTCTTTTTAGTTATGAGTCGGACCCCAAGAAGACTAGATGTCCTTATGGAGTCAGCTAATCGGGCATCCTAAAACATCTAAAAAGGGGTTAATCAATCAGAAAACTCCGACAACCTATTAATCTCAGCAAATTACAGAACTGTCCATAGTTGAAATGTTTAAGCACACTCCAAGCCGCTAATCATGTCCTAAACAAGTACAACGGCCACTGTGAAAAAAATAAAACTTCCGTTCACAATCCGCACCCATTCAACCGATCATTACTTCCAAACAAAAACCCTTCCTGGGGTTCTCATAGGTTTATGTAGTTTTGATTATTGCTTGAACAGTTGCAAAAATTATATTTGGTCGTGCTAGTTGCAAAAGTCCTATTTTGGATGCAGCAGTTGTTTGCTGAAATGCTAACGCTCATTGATATAGGCTGGTAGCAAAGTTAGCCAAAGTGCCATTTTACTAGATGAAGTGTTTATTTGTATTGGTATAATGCAGTTGATTTGCAAAGATAAACATTTTAAGCAGGATATTTCAATCCAATTATAATCCAAAATGTGTGTGAAATACACTCATAAGCAACATGTAAATGCAACATGTAAATGCATTTTTTTTGCTGCCGGTCTGTAGACGGGTTGGTTGTTTAACAACAAAACCGGCGTGTGCACAACAGACGGGGTTGGCTTAGATTGTTGACACATGTAAACTATATTTCGTATCTAATATTTATTGAAAACAAATACATTTGCACAATGAGCACTTGTCTCTCAAATCGTTACAGTTATTGGTTAGCTAGCTAGTGACCATGTTAGCATAGACGTGACATCAGTCAAAAGACATGGCATCAAGAAAAAGACAAATCTAGCTGAAACGAGCCACCTACAATTTCCCAAATGGCTAGCAACAATAAGTTGCCGCCATCTGGCCATCCAGAATCCCAATAACACACTGCCTTCTGCCCCACTGAAGTGTGTGCATTGTTTTCATGACGTCAGCTAACCAGTCTATGAGAACTCCCCTGTGTTTCCCCCATGGTACGGTAATTGTCAATAGCAACTCAGAGTATGGGTTGTGCCATTTCGTTGAATAATCCAATTACAGTGCATTACAAGTCCAAGGCTTGAAGGCCAGGTCTCTCTGGAGAAAGAGGTCTTTTGACACCAATGGGACTTCCTAGTTAAATACAGGCTAAATAACACTTCGGATTGGGCCAGAGCTAGCTAGCTATAAAGATAGAGCGAGATTATATATATATATATATATATATATATATATATATATATATATATATATATATATATATATATATATATATATATATATATATATATATATATATATATATATATATATATATATATATATATATATATATATATATATATATATATAAATAAATAAATAAAGTGCCTTCGGAGAGTACTCAGACCAATTGACTTTTCACACTTTACAGCTTTTATCTAAAATGGATTGCCTGCAATGACAAAAACATTTTTTTTAAAGATCCTCAGCAATCGATACACAATACCACATAACGACAACGTGAAAACAGATGAGACATTTAAGCAAATGGATTAAAAAAGAAAACAGAAATAACATATTTACATACGTATTCAGACCCTATGCCATGAAACTCGAAATTGAGCTCAGGTGCATCCTGTTACCACAGATCATCCTTGAGATGTTTCTACAACTTGATTGGAGTCCAAATGTGGTAAATTCAATTGATTGGACATGATTTGGAAAGGCACACACGTGTCTATATAATGTCCCGCAGTTGACAGTGCATGTCATACCAAAAACCAAGCCATGAAGTCAAAGGAATTGTCCGTACAGCTCCGAGACAAGATTGAGTTGAGGCACAGATTTGGGGAAGAGTACAAAAACATTTCTGCAGCATTAAAGGTCCCCAAGAACACAGTGGCCTCCATCATTCTTAAATGGAAGAAGTTTGGAACCACCAAGACTCTTCCTAGAGCTGGCCGCCCGGCCAAACTGAGCAATCCGGGGAGAAGGGCCTCGGTCAGGGAGGTGACCAAGAACCCGATGGTCACTGACAGAGCTCCTCTGTGGAGATGGGAGAACCTTCCAGAAGGACAACCATTTCTGCAGCACTCCATCAATCACGCCTTTATGGTAGACTGGCCAGACGGAAGCCAGTCCTGAGTACGACAGCCTGCTTGGAATTTGCCGAGAGGCACCCAAAGACTCACAGACCATGAGAAACAAGATTCTCTGGTCTGATGAAACCAAGATTGAATGCTTGGGCCTAAATGGCAAGCATCACATCTGGAGGAAACATGGCACCATCCCTACAGTGAAGCATGGTGGTGTTGGCATGATGCTGTGGGGACGTTTTTCAGAGGCAGGGACTGTCAGGGACTGGGAGAATAGTCAGGATCGAGGGAAAGACGAACAGAGAGATCCTTGATGAAACCCTGCTCCAGAGCACTCAGGACCTCAGACTGGGGTGAAAGTTCACCTTCCAACAGGACACCGGCCCTAAGTACACAGCCAAGACGACGCCTGAGCCCGGACTCGAACCCGATCGAACATCTCTGGAGAGACTTGAAAATAACTGTGCAGCAACACTCCCCATCCAACCGGAGAGCTTGAGAGGACAATACTATACTCCCCAAAACACAGGTGTGCCAAGCTTGTAGTGTCATACCCAAGAAGACTCAATGCTGTAATTGCTGTTAAAGGTGCTTCAACAAAGTACTGAGTTAAGGGTCTGAAAACTTACGTAAAATGTGATTACATTTCTTATTTTTTAACAAATTAGCAACAAAAAAAATATCTAAAAGCCTGTATTTTCTTAGTCATTATGGGGTATGTTGTGGAGACGGATGAAAAATGTTTTTAAATATATTTTGGAATAAGGCTGTAACATAAAATGTGGAAAAAGTCAAGGGGGTCTGAATACTTTCCGAAGACAATGTATATCTGTGTTGTTGTATGTGTCAAACTGCTTTGCTTCATCTTGGCCAGGTCGCAGTTGCAAATGAGAACTTGTTCTCAACTAGCCTACCTGGTTAAATAAAGGTGAAATAAATAAAAAAATATACAGTTGAAGTCAGAAGTTCACATACACTTAGGTTGGAGTCATTAAAACTCGTTTTTCAACCACTCCACAAATTTCTCGTTAACAAACTATAGTTTTGGCAAGTCGGTTAGGACATCTACTTTCTGCATGACACAAGTAATTTTTCCAACAATTGTTTACAGACAGATTATTTCACTGTATCACAATTCCAGCGGGTCAGAAGTTTACATACACCAAGTTGACTGTGCCTTTAAACAGCTTGGAAAATTCCAGAAAATGATGTCATGGCTTTAGAAGCTTCTGATAGGCTAATTGACATCATTTGAGTCAATTGGAGGTGTACCTGTGGATGTATTTCAAGGCCTACCTTCAAACTCAGTGCCTCTGCTTGACATCATGGGAAAATTAAAAGAAATCAGCCAAGACTTCAGAAAAATTATTGTAAACCTCCACAAGTCTGGTTCATCCTTGAGAGCAATTTCCAAATGCCTGAAGGTACCAGTTTGATCTGTACAAACAATAGTACGCAAGTATAAACACCATGGGACCACGCAGCCGTCATACCACTCAGAAAGGAGACGTGTTCTGTCTCCTAGAGATGAACGTACTTTGGTGTCAAAAGTGCAAATCAATCCCAGAACAACAGCAAAGGGCCTTGTGAAGATGCTGGAGGAAACAGGTACAAAAGTATCTATATCCACAGTTAAACAAGTCCTATATCGACATAACCTGAAAGGCCGCTCAGCGAGGAAGAAGCCACTGCTCCAAAACCGCCATAAAAAAAGCCAGACTACAGTTTGCAACTGCACATGGGGACAAAGATCGTACTTTTTGGAGAAATGTCCTCTGGTCTGATGAAACAAAAACAGAACTGTTTGGCCATAATGACCATTGTTATGTTTGGAGGAAAAAGGGGGAGGCTTGCAAGCCGAAGAACACCATCCCAACCGTGAAGCGCGGGGGTGGCAGCATCATGGGGGGGTGCGTTGCTGCAGGAGGGACTGGTGCACTTCACAAAATAGATGGCATCATGAGGATGGAAAATTATGTGGATATATTGAAGCAACATCTCAAGACATCAGTCAGGAAGTTAAAGCTTGGTCGCAAATGGGTCTTCCAAATGGACAATGACCAAGCATACTTCCAACGTTGTGGGAAAATGGCTTAAGGACAACAAAGTCAAGGTATTGGAATGGCCATCACAAAGCCCTGACCTCAATCCCATAGAATATTTGTGGGCAGAACTGAAAAAGCATGTGCGAGCAAGGAGGCCTACAAACCTGACTCAGTTACACCAGCTCTGTCAGGAGGAATGGGCCAAAATTCACCCAACTTGTTGTGGGAAGCTTTTGGAAGGCTACCCGAAACGTTTTACCCGAGTGAAACTATTTAAAGGCAATGCTACCAAATACTAATTGAGTTCATGTAAACTTCTGACCCACTGGGAATTAAATGAAAGAAATAAATCGCTCTACTATTATTCTGACATTTCACATTCTTAAAATAATGTGGTGATACTAACTGACCTAAGACAGCGAATTTGTACTAGGCTTAAATGTCAGGAATTGTGAAAAACTGAGTTTAAATGTATTTGGCTAAGGTGTATGTACAGTTGAAGTCAGAAGTTTACATACACCTTAATCCTAGTACAAATTCCCTGTCTTAGGTCAGTTAGGATCACCACTTTATTTTAAGAAGGTGAAATGTCAGAATAATAGTAGAGAGAATGATTTATTTCAGCTTTTATTTCTTTCATCACATTCCCAGTGGGTCAGAAGTTCACATACACTCAATTGGTATTGAGTGTATGTGGGGTCCATAATTATTGGCACCCTTGATAAATATGAGCAAAAAAGACTAAAATAAATAATAATAATGAGCTATATTGTACGTGCCAAAAAAAAAATAGGGACATTATATTATACTAATGCAATTGCTCAGAGAGAGAGATTGTTTAACAAGTAATACAACAAACCTCGGAGGGGTCAAAATTATTGTTAACCCCGTTTTCAAAACTCTAGCACCTTCCCTTGCGAGGATAACAACACAGCCTTTTTCTAAAATATTTTATGAGATTGGAGAACACGTTGGGAGGGATGCCATACAGAATCTTTCCAGATCCTTGATATCCTTTGTCTGCACTTATGGAGTCCTCTTCAATTCAAACCACAGGTTTTCAAGTCTGAATACTGAGAAGCCCATTGCAAAAGGTTGATTTTGTGGTCAATTAACCATTTCTTTGTGCTTGGGGTTGTCTTGCTGGAAGATCAACTTGCGGCCTTGTGTCAGCCTCCTGGCAGAGGCAAACAGGTTCCTGGTATTTGGTAAAGTTCATGATGCCCTTGACCCATAACATCAAAGATCGACCACCATATTTTACCATAGGTACGAGGGACTTTTTTGCATATGCTTCTGTTTTTCAACACCAAACCTACCATTGGTGTGCGTGACCGAAGAGCTCCATTTCACGTCATCTGACCATAGCGTCAGTTCCAATCCAAGTGCCAATGCAGTTTTTCAAACTCCAGGCAGTGCTTTGGTCAGATGACATGAAAATAGAGTTCTTAGGCAACGCACACAAGTAGTGGGTTTGGCATCTTAATTTACAACTCAATCTACATTTTTTTTAATTACTCAACTGTCAGTCAAACCCCCTTCCCCGATGCTCTCACCTGTCCCATCAGGGGTGGAACGCACAAACGTGGGCAGCATCTTGACAGCGGCTGTGGGGTTGGAGTCACGGCCCAGACCCTTGTCCATCTCCCGTCGGAATCTCACCGACACGTCCATCAGGTTCTCGTCCGATAACCGCAGGTGGTACAGGTATTTATCCACCTTGAGAAAAAGAGTAAGTTAGAGTAAGCTAGCAACCAGAGGTGCAACAAGTATTTAGGGAGCGAGCGAGAGAGGAAGATGGATGAGTAAGCCTTGTTCGAGCCAGAAAGGCTCATAGGGTAGGAGCAGATCTCCTGACTCTGTAGCATGAGGCAGCTTGATGTACCAGTGCACTTCCCTGGACAGCAAGCTAGGATAAATATGAACCAATATTCCCTATTGATTACGAACTACGTCTGACTTCTATTCTGACATGAGTATCCATTGCTCATGAGGGTTGCCATGCAGTGACATCAGTAGCTATGCAAAGGAACAAACATCTGTTTGTTTAGGCCTAGATATTTGCTTACGTGGTTATAAGCTTGTCTCTCTATTTTGTCGCTTTACCACTGAAGTTAGCCTATATAATGTTGTGTTCAATTAGTATGAGTGTGTGTCAGGGTTTCCGTTAGCTGATAAAACTGTTTCTGGACAAAAAAAACAGGAAGAAAAAAAATCCCATTGCAAAATAATGCTTTTCATTCATTGCAGGAAATACATTTGACCGTCATGCTTTTTTTTATTTCACCTTTATTTAACCAGGTAGGCCAGTTGAGAACAAGTTCTCATTTACAACTGCAACCTGGCCAAGATAAAGCAAAGCAGTGCGACAAAAACACCAGAGTTACACATGGGATAAACAAACGTACAGTCAATAACACAATAGAAAACCTGTATACAGTGTGTGCAAATTAAGTAAGGAGGTAAGACAATAAATAGGCCATAGTGGCAAAGTAATTACAATATAGCAATTAACACTGGAGTGACAGATGTGGAAAAGAGCAGAAAAAAAACAAAAACAAATATGGAGGTGAGGTAGGTAGTTGGTTGGATGGGCTATTTACAGATGGGCTGTGTACAGCTGCAGCAATCTGTAAGCTGCTCTGACAGCCGATGCTTGAAGTTAGTGAGGGGAATATTAGTCTCCAACTTCAGTGATTTTTGCAATTTGTTCCAGTCATTGGCAGCAGAGAACTGGTTATCGGTCTATAGGTTAATTGGCATAATTTAAAATTAAATTACCACGC
This sequence comes from Salmo salar, assembly GCF_965601325.2. NCBI lineage: Eukaryota > Metazoa > Chordata > Actinopteri > Salmoniformes > Salmonidae > Salmo > Salmo salar. Next base: position 12,480,805 of record NC_138314.1, on the reverse strand, counting down.
GTGTATTTGTTAGTCTTCATGTATCTTTATCCAACACAACTATCAAATGCGCAGAGCGCCGATCTTGAGCGTCATATCTCCTGCAGCTCCTTAGCTGGTTGCTAAGCCCATTCACTGCCCAACAATTCTAAATGCAATAGCGTGTTTAAAAACCTTAGTGCATGATTGAAAATATAATTTTATTTCTCAACTGGTAATTGAAGCGTGCCTCCCATTCGTGGAACAGTTTCATTTTAATAATACAATTTTAGTTTCTCAAAATCATTGTTACGCGGTTAAACAAAAATCTGAATTAAAATTATAACAATCTAAAAAAGCTAAATTCAACTAATGCGAGAGCACCAGCTTCTGCCATATGGACATATTGATACACTGATTTATTGGTGGCTTAAGAAATGAGCGCATGGAACTCATAGCCTATAGACAAATGAAGCAGAAGGCCTATCACCTCTAATGTCAACTAAGTAAAAATACATCAAGCTGACAAACAAAAACAGTACTAGAAATTGAAAATTCAATCGGAGTCATCACTACTCAGCCAGCCAATAGCGTCTCCACACCTCTCCCCTTCTTGTCAACATTTTAAAAATTATACCCAAGACGCATTATGCTTTTCACTGACAGCCGCAGCTCAAAACCGCTAGGCCCATTGCCACTCCCGCTGCCCAAATAGGCATAGGCCTACGAGCTTGTGATTTGAAGCAATCCACAATCCTTTTTTTTTAAGAAGCTAATGATCCTCGATTCTTCTGACTAAGTCATGCTTTCTGGTGAATTATTTTGAATGATTTCATTCTGTATTAACAGGAGTAATTATATACCGTAAATTCCGGACTATAAGCCGCAACTTTTTTCCCACGCTTTGAACATCGCGGCTTAAAACAATGACGCGGCTAATATATGGATTTTTTTTTTTTTTTAAAACACATTCTGTGACGTGCTCAGTTTTTTGGCGGCATGAAGCTTTCATTAGACCAATGAAATTGCCGAACGGGTTAAGGTCAAACTTTTTTGTTTACTGTTTAGATTAAATCGAGCGCTCAAACTTCCCATCATTCTGATTACGGTAGTCATTTTGTCACCCTCATCATGGCAAAGACACGGAGAAATGCATATGATGCAGCTTTCAAGTTGAAGGCGATTGATCTGGCTGTTGGAAAAGGAAATAGAGCTGCTGCATGGGAGCTTGGTCTTAATGAGTCGATGATAAGACGTTGGAAACAGCAGCGTGAGGAATTGACTCGGTGCAAAAAGACAACTAAAGCTTACTGCAAATTTTTTATTTTTTGTTACAAGCCGTGTTTCGTTAAAGCCTATTTATTTTGTTACAAGCCGTGTTTCGTTAAAGCCAGTGTAACTTCATTTGTTTCAATGTACCGGTAGGCACCTGCGGCTTATAGACATGTGCAGCTTATTTATGTTCAGAATAATATATATTTTTTTTAATTCAGTGGGTTTATATTCAGGTGCGCTTAATAGTCCGGAAATTATGGTAGCCAAAATTAATGTACTTCAAATGTACTTCCCTAGCCTATTGAACCTGCTGCTATGCCATTTCTCTCCTGTTCTATTGGTTTTCATATTAACTTTCTTTCCTTGTCCAGAAGCCAAAAGCACAATCCTAGTCATATTAGCGACCCATCCTAGTGGTTGCATCTTTAGATTCACCCTCTAATGTTGGCAAATATTTCGAAAATGATGTCTTATTGGCTGCTTTATTACAGGAGTTGCATGTTCTGTTCAGATGAATTACCATAATCTAAAATGTATTTCCTGTCATTCTGAGCACAGTGGGTGGATGCCCTAATGGGTTACACACCCAATGCATATGGGTCTGGTAAATTTCTCAAATGGCCGGTAAATTAAAATCTTCCCGGTTACGTTGTTCGGCGCCACATTTTCTTAACGGAAACCCTGGTGTGTGTGCATGCATTCATGCGTGTGTGTGTGTAGCTATGGACCGGAGCCAGTAGGGACAGTGGCATTACATCTTATCATACTACAATCTCCCCTGGCTGAAATGCCAACAGTCATGTGGTAATGCCCGCTTTGTCATGATAATAGTAATGGTTCAGAATCTGAACAGTGACTGTTTCCACAATCTGGGTGACATTACAGACAAGCAGTCAACAGAGACTACACAATGGAAAATCATAATTATCTATCTTATTTGTTAGGCACGTCGTCTACAATAGCCCTAGACCCATTTCACTGTCAAAGCCAAATCTGACTACCTCTGTAGGCCTCAACTCAAACCTCGGATAAAATGTTATTGTACTGGAAGTCACATTTCCCCAGGGCTAACTAACCCCACCCCCTGCATTACTGGTTGGCTCCAACTCCAGGAACTGAATGCCTCTGCTAGGCAGCAGCCATAAGTACTGTACAAGCAGCTGATTTCACACATGGCCCAACCACACTACTCTAAATACCAGGAACCTCACTGACTTGCAAAACGTGTCCGGCAGCAAGGAGCACATGACTGGAGGAAGGGGTAACACGAGACGAGTGAAAAGGTCTAGCAAACCACAAACCAAATATTATGGCTTTATTGTATTTGTCTCAATGGCTAGACCTAGCTGATCTACAGTAAAAGCATCCAAACTGCAACATAGCCTATACTTGCTGATATCATTGATAAAAGTGGTAGACTGCTGCCTTGCACAATCACGTGGCCCAGTGCCACTAAGTAAGGTAAGACCCTGGTACAGTGGCTGAGTCCCAAATGGCACTGTATGTATGTATGTATGTATGTATGTACACAACTTTTGACCAGAAGGCTCTAGTCAAAGGTAGTGCACGACATAGGGAATAGGGTGGCATTTGGGACACATCCCCTTAAGTCACCTTGGCCTGAAGGTCCTGGCTAGCAAAAAGACTGATTAATAAATATCTGATACAGACAGGACACAACGTTCCAGCAGCAACCTGGAACAGACTGACCGTACAACATTCAATCTGAAACTGGAGATGGACTTAGAAAGCAGAGCCTCACCGGAAAAGGGAGGGGTAGAGGGAAAAAGGGGGAGAGCGGCGAGGGAAGAATGGTCGAGACATTATGACACTCCCATAGCCACGAGAAGATGTTTTGAGTTAATGGAAGGCCTTCAATTTTACGTCATTAAGGCCTACATGACATGAGACATTCTCAGTATATTTTTTAAATACTACACAAATGACAGAAATCTACTCTGACACTGTCAAACAGATAATAAATAAAAACGACAAAAGACCACTTGTAGAATACATACATACATACATACCCAAAAGTACGTGGACACCTGCTCGTTGAACATCTCATCCCAAAATCATGGTCATTAATATTGACTTGTTCCCCCCTTTTCTGCTATAACAGCCTCCACTCTCCTGGGAAGGCTTTCCACTAGATGTTGGAACATTACAGCGGGGACTTGCTTCCATTCAAATACAAGTGCATTAGAGAGGTTGAGCACTGATGTTAGGCCTGGTGTTCGGCGTTTCAATTCATCCCAAAGGTGTTCGATGAGGTTGAGGTCAGGGCTCTGTGCAGGCCAGTCAAGTTCTTCCACACCAATCTCAACAAAATTTCTGTATGGACGTCGCTTTGTGCACGGGGGCATTGTCATGCTGAAACAGGAAAGCACATTATTGTTGAGAATGTTATTGTATACTGTAGCGTTAAGATTTCCCTTCACTGGGACTAAGGGGCCTAGCCAGAACCATGAAAAATAGCCCCAGACCATTATTCCTCCTACACCAAACTTTACAGTTGGCACAACGCAGTCGGGCAGGTTGCGTTCTCCTGGCATCCGCCAAACCGAGATTCGTCCGTTCAACTGAAGAGTGATTCATCACTCCAAAGAACACGTTTCCACTGCTCCAGAGGCCAATGGCGGCGAGCTTTACGCCACTCTAGCCGACGCTTGGAATTGCGCATGGTGATCTTAGGCTTGTGTGCGACTGCTCGGCCATGAAAAGCCATTTCATGAAGCTCCCAACGAACAGTTATTGTGCTGACATTGCTTCCAGAGGCAGTTTGGAACTCAGTAATGAGTGTTGCAAATGAGGAGACACACATTTTCAAAAGCTACAGCACTCTTCGGTCCCGTTCTGTTCGCTCCTGTGGCCTACCACTTCACGGCTGAGCCGTTGTTGCTCGTAGACATTTAGTTTTCACAATAACAGCACTTACCATTAACTGGGGCAGCTCTAGCAGGGTAGAAATTTGACAAACTTACTTGATTGAAAGGTGGCATCCTATGACGGTGCCACGTTGAACGTCACTGAGCTCTTCAGTAAGGCCATTCTACTGTCAATGTTTGTATATGGAGATTGCGTGGCTGAGTACTTGATTTTATACACCTGTCAGCAACAGGTGTGGCTGAAATAGCTGAATCCACTCATTTGAAATGGTGTCCACATTAATATACACTACAGTTCAAAAGATTAGGGTCACTTAGAAATGTCCTTATTTTTGAAAGAAAATCACATTATTTTGGCCATTAAAATATCAAATTGATCAGAAATGCACTGTAGACTTTGTTAATGTTGTAAATGACTATTGTAGCTGGAAACGTCCGATTTCTAATGGAATATCTACATAGGCGTACAGAGGCCCATTATCAGCAACCATCACTCCTGTGTTCCAAAGGCATGTTGTATTAGTTAATCCAAGTTTATTATTTTAAAAAGGCTAATTGATCATTAGAAAACCCTTTTGCAATTATGTTAGCACAGCTGAAAACTGTTGTTCTGATTAAAGAAGCAATAAAACTGGCCTGCTTTAGACTAGTTGAGTATCTGGAGCATTTGTGGGTTCGATTGCATGATCAAAATGGCCAGAAACAAAGAACTTTCTTCTGAAACTCGTGAGTCTATTGTTGTTCTGAGAAATGAAGGCTATTCCATGTGAGAAATTGCCAAGAAACTGAAGATCTCGTACAACGCTGTGTACTACTCCCTTCACAGAACAGCGCAAACTGGCTCTAACCAGAATAGAAAGAGGAGTGGGAGGCCCCAGTACACAACTGAGCAAGAGGACAAGTACATTAGTGTCTAGTTTGAGAAACAGACGCCTCACAAGTCCTCAACTGGCAGCGTCATTAAATAATACCCGCAAAACACCAGTCTAAATGTCAACCGTGAAGAGGCGACTCCGGAATGCTAGCCTTCTAGGCAGAGTTCCTCTGTCCAGTGTGTGTTCTTTTGCACATGTCAATCTTTTCTTTTTATTGGCCAGTCTGAGATATTGCTTTTTCTTTGCAGCTCTGCCTAGAAGGCCTGCATCCCGGAGTCACTGCTTCACTGTTGGAGGTTGAGACTGGTGTTTTGCAGGTACTATTTAATGAAGCTGCCAGCTGAGGACTTGATGTGCCTACGTAGATATTCCCATTGAAAAATCAGCCATTTCCAATAGTCATTTACAACATTAACAATGTCTACACTATTTCTGATCATGTAGTTACCACAATAAAGTGTTAAACAAATCAAAATATATTTTATATTTGAGATTCTTCAAAGTAGCCACCCATTGCCTTGATTACAGCTTTGCACACTCTTGGCATTATCTCAACCAGCTTCATGAGGTAGTCACCTGGAATGCATTTCAATGAAAAGGTGTTCCTTGTTAAAAAGTTAAATGTGTGGAATTTCTTTCCTTCTTAATACATTTGAGCCAATCAGTTAGGGGGTGGTATAAAGTAGATAGCCCTATTTAGTAAAAGACCAAGTCCCTATTATGTCAAGAACAGCTAAAATAAGCAAAGAGAAATGACAGTCCATCATGACTTTGAGACATGAAGGTCAGTCAATCCGGAACATTAAGACCTTTGGAAGTTCCTTCAAGTGAAATTGCAAAAACCCTCAAGCACTATGAAACTGTCTCTCATGAGGACAACACAGGAAAGGAAAACCTATTCTGCAGAGGATGAGTTCATTAGTTACCAGCCTCAGAAATAGCCCAAATAAATGCTTCAGAGTTGAAGACACATCTCAACATCAACTGTTCAGAGGAGACTGCGTAAATCAGGAATTGCTGCAAAGAAACAACTACCAAAGGACACCAATAAGAAAATACTTGCTTGGGCAAAGAAACACGAGCAATGGACATTAGACCGGTAGAAATCTGTCCTTTGGTCTGATGAGTCCAAATTGGAGATTTGTGAGACGCAGAGTAGGTGAACGGATGATCTCCGCATGCGTGGTTCCCACTGTGAAGCATGGAGGAGGTGGTGTGATGGTGCTTTGCTGGTGACACTGCCAGTGATTTATTTAGAATTCAAGGCACACTTAACCAGCGTGGCTACCACAGCATTCTGCAGCGATATGCCATCCCATCTGGTTTGCGCTTATTGGGACTATTATTTGTTTATCAACAGGACAACGACCCAACACTCCTCCAGGGTGTGTAAGGGCTATTTGACCAAGAAGGAGAGTAATGGAGTGCTGCATCAGATGATCTGGCCTCCAATCACCCGACCTCAACCCAATTGAGATGGTTTGGGATGAGTTTTTATTTATTTCACCTTTATTTAACCAGGTAGGCAAGTTGAGAACAAGTTCTCATTTACAATTGCGACCTGGCCAAGATAAAGCAAGCAGTTTGACACATACAACAACAGAGTTACACATGGAGTAAAACAAACATACAGTCAATAATACAGTAGAAAAATAAGTCTATATACAAAGTGAGCAAATGAGGTGAGATAAGGGAGGTAAAGGCAAAAAAGGCCATGGTGGCGAAGTAAATACAATATAGCAAGTAAAACACTTGAATGGTAGATTTGCAGTGGAAGAAAGTGCAAAGTAGAAATAGAAATAATGGGGTGCAAAGGAGCAAAATAAATAAATAAATAAATACAGTAGGGGTAGAGGTAGTTGTTTGGGCTAAATTATAGATGGGCTATTTTGTAAATGACATCGCCGAAGTCGAGGATCGGTAGGATGGTCAGTTTTACGAGGGTATGTTTGGCGGCATGAGTGAAAGATGCTTTGTTGCATAATAGGAAGCCAATTCTAGATGTAACTTTGGATTGGAGATGCTTAATATGAGCCTGGAAGGAGAGTTTACAGTCTAACCAGACACTAGGTATTTGTAGTTGTCCACATATTCTAAGTCAGAACCGTCCAGAGTAGTGATGCTGGTGGGGCGGGCAGGTGCAGGCAGCAATCGGTTGAAGAGCATGCATTTAGTTTGGACCGCAGAGTGAAGGAAATGCAGACAATATGCGCTCAGCATATGTGGGAACTCCTTCAAAACTGTTGGAAAAGCATTCCAGGTGAAGCTGGTTGAGAGAATGCAAGAGTGTGCAAAGCTTTCAAGGCAAAGGGTGGCTACTTTGAAGAATCTAAAATATATTTTGATTTGTTTAACACATTTTTTGGTTACTACATGATTCAATGGACTATTTCATAGTTTTGATGTCTTTACTATTATTCTACAATGTAGAAAATAGTAAAACCCTTGAATGAGTAGGTGTCAACTTTTGACTGTTACTGTGTGTGTGTGATATATATATATAAATAATAAGCTACTAAATCAACTTTCCAGCAGCACTGACTAAATCGATGAAGATGGCATGAATATGCGTAGCCTAAGCTTCTCACCATACCGGTGATCGTCTCCAAGACAGGCCTGAGCTACTGAAACAGTGCTGTTCATCAGTTGCGAATTGTTGCTTCTATTGACTGAGATTAGATTTCTCTTTTCAGCAGTAGGCATTTGCTTTGAAAACACATTTCCCAAGATGGTATTTTGACATTTGTGAAAGGCACTTTAGTCCCTCCAGGATTTTTTGTGATATTGGTGGGAAAAATGTTGGATTTTACTGCGCCAATCCTCACATTTTGCATGGCAATATGCAAGAATTTTGTGGAATTTGTAGCGGAAATGCGCTGACGAGGGAAACATTTTGTTGACGTGTGGCCTAATTGAACCATATAATGCGGAAAATGAGCACTGATTGGTTGAAATTGCGAGTCCTCTTTTTGTACTGCGGTGATGGGTCAGTATCATGAGATATTGTTAAATTATTTTACTGTTTTATGCAGAAATAATGCAGCGATTGTCAAATTTGCAAGCACTTGCATAATATGCAGGGAATTGTTGATTTTGCAAAAACAAAATGTGATCAGCGAATCCTGTAGGGGCTAAAATGTTGCTATTCACAGACACCGAAAAGAGAAATTAAATTCAGGACTGGCAGCCATTTTGAGCGAACCCATGAGTTTACCAGTCAAATTTCCAAGGTGAGAGGTTCCAAAATCCTTCTATGGATTATATTCTTATTACCGCAACACAAGTTGTTTGCTATTTGGTGTGAGTGCTGCCCAAATTCGGTCAGAGTTCAGACAGGAGTAATTGTATAATTTGGGCAAAATTATTTCAATTTATCAGTGGGCGCTGCAGCACCTCTACTTCCCGTTGCTATGGACAGGAATCAATTTTGTCAGGACATAAGTAGGGTAAAGCAGACTAGCCTAGAGAGAAAGGATCAGAAGGGTGAAAAGGACAAATGTAGCAGCCATTGACAGAGCAGGCAGATCAAAAAGGATAAGTATGTGACATTTATTGACCTAATGTAAAATGTTTTAAGTCTGATGCTAGTAGTACAGTCTGTGGCCACACCTTACAGACTTAGCAAGTCAAACTCACAGCTGGTGAGTTTGTCTGGACTGGTGCAATAGCAACAACGAGACAGCCTACAGGGAGGAGATGAGAGCCCTGGCAGAGTGGTGGCAGGGAAATAACCTCTCCCTCAACGTTAACAAAACCAAGGAGCTGATCGTGGACTTCAGGAGATAGCAGAGAGAGCACGCCCCCATCCACGTCGATGGGGCCACAGTGGAGAAGGTGAAAAGCTTCAAGTTCCTCTGCGTACACATCACTGACAATCTGAAATGGTCCACCCACACAGACACTGTGGTGAAGAAGACTCAGTGAGGTCAGTACAGGTGCATTAATACTGGGATCTCAAGGCCATCAGACTAAAATAGCCAGTCTCCACCCAGTACCCAGCCCTGAACTTAGTCACTGTCACTAGCTGGCTATTGTACATTGACATGGAACACTGGTCACTTTAATAACGTTTACATACCGTTTTACACATTTCTTCGTAACCTTTATTTAACCAGGAAGGGCTAATTGAGATTTGAAATCTTTTTTCCAATAGCATCCCTGTGGCTCAGTCGGTAGAGCATGGTCTTTGCAACGCCAGGGTTGTGGGTTCGATTCCCACGGGGGGCCAGTACAAAAAACAAAACAAAATAAAATATGCATGAAATGAAATGTATGTATTCACTACTGTAAGTCGCTCTGGATAAGAGCGTCTGCTAAATGACTAAAATGTAAAAATGTAAGTCAATATTCAATTACAGACAGACAACATGAAAATCTACAGGTAATCTAATAGTATACTGTATTCTAGTCTTGGCCATCTATTAATCTATTGCTGTACATATACAATTCTATCCACTTATTCTTCAGATATACTATATATTCTATCCACATTCTGTGCATGTCTATACATCACATACACACACATAGTTGAAGTCAAAAGTTTACATGCACTTAGGTTGGAGTCATTAAAAGTAGTTTTTCAACCACTCCACAAATTTCTTGTTAACAAACTATAGTTATAGCAAGTCAGATGTGTCATGCACAAAGTAGATGTCCTAAGTAATTTTTCCAACTATTGTTTACAGACAGATTGAGCCACAGTCCCGTGTGGCTCAGTTGGTAGCGCATGGTGTTTGCAACGCAAGGGTTGTGGGTTCGATTCCCATGGGGGACCAGTGCGGGGGGAAAAAAATTTATGAAATGTATGCATTTACTACTGTAAGTCGCTCTGGATAACAGCGTCTGCTAAATGACTAAAATGTAAATGTAAATTCCAGTGGGTCAGAAGTTTACATACACTAAGTTCACTGTGCCTTTAAAAAGCTTAGAAAATTCCAGAAAATGTCATGGCTTTAGAAGCTTCTGGTAAACTAATTGACATCATTTGAGTCAATTGGAGGTGTACCTGTGGCTGTATTTCAAGGCCTACCTTCAAACTCAGTGCCTCTTTGCTTGTCATCATGGGAAAATTTAATGAAATCAGCCAAGACCTAAGAAAAGTAATTGTAGACCTCCACAAGTCTGGTTCATCCTTGGGAGCAATTTCCAAACGCCTTAAGGTACCACGTCCATCTGTACAAACAATAGTACGCAAGTATAGACACCATGGGACCACGCAGCCGTCATACGCTCAGGAATGAGACGCGTTCTGTCTCTTAGAGATTAATGTACTTTGGTTCAAAAAGCGCAAATCAATCCCAGAATAACAGCAAAGGACCTTGTGAATATATCAGTAAAAGGTGTGTTTACGGACATAATCAATCCCTATCCCAGTCTGCTGTTCCCATATGCTTCAAGAGAGCCACCATTGTTCCTGTTCCCAAGAAAGCTAAGGTAACTGAGCTAAACGACTATTGCCCCGTAGCACTCACCTCCGTCATCATGAAGTGCTTTGAGAGACTAGTCAAGGATCATATCACCTCCACCCTACCTGACACCCTAGACCCACTACAATTTGCTTACCGCCCCAATAGGTCCACAGACGACACAATCGCAACCACACTGCACACCACCCTAACCCATCTGGACAAGACGAATACCTATGCAAGAATGTTGATTCATCAATTACAGCTCAGCATTTAACACCATAGTACCCTCCAAACTCGTCACTAAGCGCCGGAGAGGTCGACCGATTATGATTTTTCAACGTGGATACCGATTATTGGAGGACCGAAACAGCCGATACCGATTAATCCGCCGATTTTTTTTATTTATTTATAATAATGACAATTACAACAATACTGAATGAACACTTATTTTAACTTAATATAATACATCAATAAAATAAATTTAGCCTCAAATAATGAAACGTGTTCAATTTGGTTTAAATAATGCAAAAACAAAGTGTTGGAGAAGAAAGTAAAAGTGCAATATGTGCCATGTAAGAAAGCTAATGTTTAAATTCCTTGCTCAGAACATGAGAACATATGAAAGCTGGTGGTTCCTTTTAACATGAGTCTTCAATATTCCCAGGTAAGAAGTTTCAGGTTGTAGTTATTATAGGACTATTTCTCTCTATACGATTTGCATTTCATATACCTTTGACTATTGGATGTTCTTATATGCACTTTAGTATTGCCAGTGTAACAGTATATCTTCCGTCCCTATCCTCGCTCCTACCCGGGCTCGAACCAGGAACACATCGACAACAGCCACCCTCGAAGCAGCGTTACCCATGCAGAGCAAGGGGAACAACTACTCCAAGTCTCAGAGCGAGTGACGTTTGAAACGTTATTAGCGCGCACCCCGCTAACTAGCTAGCCATTTCACAATGGTTACACCAGCATAATCTTGGGAGTTGATAGGCTTGAAGTCATAAAAAGCGCAATGCTTGAAGCACAGCGAAGAGCTGCTGGCAAAACGCACGAAAGTGCTGTTTGAATGAATGCTTACGAGCCTGCTGCTGCCTACCACCGCTCAGTCAGACTGCTCTATCAAATCATAGACTTAATTATAATATAATAAACACACAAATACGAGCCTTAGGTCATTAATATTGTTGAATCTGGAAACTATCATCTCGAAAACAAAAACGTTTTTCCTTTCAGTGAAATACGGAACCGTTCTGTATTTTATCTAACGGGTGGCATCCATAAGTAAATATTCCTGTTACATTGCACAACCTTCAATGTTATGTCATAATTACGTAAAATTCTGGCAAATTAGTTCGCAACGAGCCAGGCGACCCAAACTGTTGCATATACCCTGACTCTGCGTGCAATGAACGCAAGAGAAGTGACAATTTCACCTGGTTAATATTGTCTGCTAACCTGGATTTCTTTTAGCTAAATGTGCAGGTTTAAAAATATATACTTCTGTGTATTGATTTTAAGAATGGCATTGATGTTTATGGTTAGGTACAGTCGTGCAACGATTGTGCATTTTTCGCAAATGCGCTTTTGTTAACCTGTTATGGCTAGGGGGCAGTATTTTCACGGCTGGATAAAAAAAACGTACCCGATTTAACCTGGTTACTACTCCTGCCCAGTAACTAGAATATGCATATAATTATCCTCTCTAGGCTAGGCGGGACGAATTCGTCCCACCTACGTAACAGCCACTGCTATCCTGTGGCGCGATTTTCAAAACCTTAAAAATCCTATTACTTCAATTTCTCAAACATATGACTATTTTACAGCCATTTAAAGACAAGACTCTCGTTAATCTAACCACACTGTCCGATTTCAAAAAGGCTTTACAACGAAAGCAAAACATTAGATTATGTCAGCAGAGTACCAAGCCAGAAATAATCAGACACCCAATTTTCAAGCCAGCATATAATGTCACCAAAACCCAGAAGACAGCTAAATGCAGCACTCACCTTTGATGATCTTCATCAGATGACAACCCTAGGACATTATGTTATACAATACATGCATGTTTTGTTCAATCAAGTTCATATTTATATCAAAAACCAGCTTTTTACATTAGCATGTGACGTTCAGAACTAGCATACCCCCCGCAAACTTCCGGGGAATTCGCTAACATTTTACTAAATTACTCACGATAAACGTTCACAAAAAGCATAACAATTATTTTAAGAATTATAGATACAGACCTCCTCTATGCACTCGATATGTCCGATTTTAAAATAGCTTTTTGGTGAAAGCACATTTTGCAATATTCTAAGTACATAGCCCGGGCATCACGGGCTCGCTATTTAGACACCCGGCAAGTTTAGCACTCACCATAATCATATTTACTATTATAAAAGTTTGATTACCTTTTGTTGTCTTCGTCAGAATACACACCCAGGACTGCTACTTCAATAACAAATGTTGGTTTGGTCCAAAATAATCCATCGTTATATCCGAATAGCGGCGTTTTGTTCGTGCGTTCCAGACACTATCCGAAATAGTAAAGAAGTGTCGCGCGCATGGCGCAATTCGTGACAATAAAATTCTAAGTATTCCATTACCGTACTTCGAAGCATGTCAACGACATTCTGTTTTTTCCCGGGCTCTGAGCGCCTATGGACGACGTGGGAAGTGTCACCTTAGAGCAGAGATCCTTAGTAAATGATAGAGATGGAAAAGAAGTTCAACAAATGGTCAGACAGGCCACTTCCTGTAAAGGAATCTCTCAGGTTTTGACCTGCCATTTGAGTTCTGTTATACTCACAGACACCATTCAAACAGTTTTAGAAAATGTAGGGTGTTTTCTATCCATATGTAATAAGTATATGCATATTCTAGTTACTGGGTAGGAGTGGTAACCAGATTAAATCGGGTATGTTTTTTATCCAGCCGTGTCAATACTGCCCCCTAGCCCTAACAGGTTATTGGCTTTGGATAGAAAACACTCCAAAGTTTCTAAAACTGTTTAAAGTACGGAATATTTAGAATTTTTTTGTCACGCATTGCGCCATGCGCGCGACCCTGATTTACCATTTCGGATAGTGTCTGGGACGCACGAACAAAACGCCGCTATTCGGATATAACGATGGATTATTTTGGACCAAACCAACATTTGTTATTGAAGTAGCAGTCCTGGGAGTGCATTCTGACGAAGACAACAAAAGGTAATCAAACTTTTATAATAGTAAATCTGATTTTGATGAAGGCTAAACTTGCCGGGTGTCTAAATAGCTAGCCCGTGATGGCTGGGCTATGTACTTAGAATATTGCAAAATGTGCTTTCACCAAAAAGCCATTTTAAAATCGGACATATCGAGTGCATAGAGGAGTTCTGTATCTATAATTCTTAAAATAATTGTTATGCTTTTTGTGAACGTTTATCGTGAGTAATTTAGTAAATTGTTAGCAAATTCCCCGGAAGTTTGCGGGGGGTATGCTAGTTCTGAACGTCACATGCTAATGTAAAAAGCTGTTTTTTTTATATAAATATGAACTTGATTGAACAAAACATGCATGTATTGTATAACATAATGTCCTAGGTGTGTCATCTGATGAAGATCATCAAAGGTTAGTGCTGCATTTAGCTGTCTTCTGGGTTTTTGTGACATTATATGCTAGCTTGAAAAATGGGTGTCTGATTATTTCTGGCTTGGTACTCTGCTGACATAATCTAATGTTTTGCTTTCGCTGTAAAGCCTTTTTGAAATCGGACAGTGTGGTTAGATAAAGGAGAGTCTTGTCTTTAAAATGCTGTGAAATAGTCATATGTTTGAAAAATGGAAGTTTTTGTATTTTTGAGGAATATGTAATTCGCGCCACGCCTATCATTGGATATTGGAGCAGGTGTAAGAGGTTAAATCATCCCCCGTTTGGCGAAGTCGGCTGTCTTTGTTAGGAAGAAATAGTCTTCACAGTTCGCAACGAGCCAGGCGGCCCAAACTGCTGCATATACCCTGACTCTGTTGCAAGAGAAGTGACACATTTTCCCTAGTTAAAAGAAATTAATGTTAGCAGGCAATATTAACTAAATATAAGGTTTAAAAATATATACTTGTGTAGTGATTTTAAGATAGACATTGATGTTTATGCAACGTGTACCTAAGCGATTATATGCAACGCAGGACAGGCTAGATAAACTAGTAATATCATCAACCATGTGTAGTTAACTAGTGATTATGATTGATTGATTGTTTTTTATAAGATAAGTTTAATGCTAGCTAGCAACTTACCTTGGCTTCTTATTGCATTTGCGTAACAGGCAGGCTCCTCGTGGAGTGCAATGTAAAGCAGGTGGTTAGAGCGTTGGACTAGTTAACCTGTTGGGGCTAGGGGGCAGTATTTTCACGGCTGGATAAAAAAACGTACCCGATTTAATCTGGTTACTAATCCTACCCAGTAACTAGAATATGCATATACTTATTATATATGGATAGAAAACACCCTAAAGTTTCTAAAACTGTTTGAATGGTGTCTGTGAGTATAACAGAACTCATTTGGCAGGCAAAACCCTGAGACATTTTCTGACAGGAAGTGGATACCTGATGTGTTGAATTACCTTTAAGCCTATGCCATTGAAACACACAGGGGTTGATTAATGTTTTGGCACTTCCTATTGCTTCCACTAGATGTCACCAGCCTTTACAAAGTGTTTTGAGTCTTTTACTGTGAGATCTGACCGAACAAGAGCCATGGAACGGTGATGGCCGATTAGACTCTGGCGCGCGAGTTCATGTTGGGTACCCTCGTTCCAATACGTTATAAAAGAGAATGCATTCGTCCACCTTGAATATTATTCATGTTCTGGTTAAAAAAGGCCCTAATGATTTATGCTATACAACGTTTGACATGTTTGAATGAACGGAAATATATTTTTTCCCCTCGTTCATGAAGTGAAGTCCGGCGGGCTTAGATCATGTGCTAACAAGACGGAGATTTTTGGACATAAATGATGAGCTTTTTTGAACAAAACTACATTCGTTATGGACCTGTGATACCTGGAAGTGACATCTGATGAAGAGAATCAAAGGTAATGGATTATTTACATAGTATTTTCGATTTTAGATCTCCCCAACATGGCGGCTAGTCTGTATCGCAACGCGTATTTTTCTGGGCGCAGTGCTCAGATTATTGCAAAGTGTGATTTCCCAGTAAGGTTATTTTAAAATCTGGCAAGTTGATTGCGTTCAAGAGATGTAAATCTATAATTCTTTAAATGACAATATAATATTTTACCAATGTTTTCTAATTTTAATTATTTAATTTGTGGCGCTGACTTGACTGCCGGTTATTGGAGGGAAACGATTTCCTCAACATCAATGCCATAGTAAAACGCTGTTTTTGGATATAAATATGAACTTGATAGAACTAAAAATGCATGCATTGTCTAACATAATGTCCTAGGAGTGTCATCTGATGGAGATTGTAAAAGGTTAGTGCATCATTTTAGCTGGTTTTATGGTTTTGGTGACCCTGTCTTTGAATTGACAAAACATTACTATTGTCAATGTACTCTCCTAACATAATCTAACTTTATGCTTTCGCCGTAAAACCTTTTTGAAATCGGACAACGTGGTTAGATTAAGGAGATGTTTATCTTTCAAAGGGTGTAAGATAGTTGTATGTTTGAAAAATTTGAATTTTGACATTTATTTGGTTTCAAATTTGCCGCTCTTGAAATGCACCTGCTGTTGATGGAGTGCACCACGCTAGCGTCCCACCTAGCCCATAGAGGTTAACCGTAAGGTTGCAAGATTGAATACCCGAGCTGACAAGGTAAAAATCTGTCGTTCTGCCCCTGAACAAGGCAGTTAACCCACCGTTCCTAGGCCGTCATTGAAAATAAGAATGTGTTCTTAACTGACTTGCCTAGTTAAATAAAGGTGTAAAAAATATATATAAATAAATACCGATTTACGATTGTTATGAAAACTTGAAATCGGCCCTAATGAAATCGGCCATTCCGATTAATCAGTTGACCTCTACTCCGGACCCTGGGTCTCGACCCCGCCCTGTGCAACCGGGTCCTGGACTTTGACGGGCCGCCCCCAGGTGGTGAGGGTAGGAAACAACATCTCCACCCCGCTGATCCTCAACACTGGGGCCCCACAAGGGTGTGTTCTCAGCCCTCTCCTGTACTCCCTGTTCACCCATGACTGCGTGACCATGCACGCCTCCAACTCAATCATCAAGTTTGCAGACGACACTACAGTGGTAGGCTTGATTACCAACAACGACGAGCCGGCCTACAGGGAGGAGGTGAGGGCCCTCGGAGAGTGGTGTCAGGAAAATAACCTCACACGCAACGTCAACAAAACAAAGGAGATGATCGTGGACTTCAGGAAACAGCAGAGGGAGCACCCCTATCCACATCGACGGGACAGTAGTGGAGAAGGTGAAAAGTTTTAAGTTCCTCGGCCTACACATCACGGAAAACTGAATTGGTCCACCCACATAGATAGCGTGGTGAAGAAGGCGTAACAGCTCCTCTTAAACCTCAGGAGGCTGAAGAAATTTGGCTTGTCACCAAAAACACACAAACTTTTACAGACGCACAATCGAGAGCATCCTGTCGGCCTGCATCACTGCCTGGTACGGCAACTGCGCCGCCCACAACCGTAAGGCTCTCCAGAGGGTAGTGAGGTCTGCACAACACATCACAGGGGGCAAACTACCTGCCCTCCAGGACACCTACACCACCCGATGTCACAGGAAGGCCAAAAAGATCATCAAGGACAACAACCACCCGAGCTACTGCCTGTTAACCCCGCTATCATCCAGAAGGCGAGGTCAGTACAGGTGCATCAAAGTTGGGACAGAGAGACTGAAAAACAGCTTCCATCTCAAGGCCATCAGACTGTTAACAGCCATCACTAACATTGAATCTGTATGTTGGCAGCAGCCACTCAATCTCTAGCCACTTTAATAATTGGATATAATAAATGTATCACTAGTCACTTAAACAATGCCACTTATATAATGTTTACATACCCTACATTACTCATCTCATATGTATATACTGTAATCTATACTATCTACTGCATCTTGCCTATGCTGTTCGGCAATCGCTCATCCATATATTTATATGTACATATTCTTAATCATTCCTTTACACTTGTGTGTATAAGGTAGTTGTTGTGAAATTGTTAGATTACATGTTAGATATTACTGCATGGTCAGAACTAGAAGCACAAGCATTTCGCTACACTTGCATTAACATCTGCTAACCATGTGTATGTGACCAATTAAATTTGATTTGAAGTTGCTGGAGGAAACAGGTACAAAAGTATCTATATCCACAGTAAAACGAGTCCTATATCGACACAACCTGAAAGGCCGCTCAACAAGGAAGAAGCCATTGTCTTTTTTATGGCGGTTTTGGAGCAGACTATGGTTTCCAACTGCACATGGGGACAAAAATCATACTTTTTGGAGAAATATCCTCTGGTCTGATTAAACAAAAATATAACTGTTTGGCCATAACGACCATCATTATGTTTGGAGGATAAAGGGGGATGCTTGCAAGCTGAAGAACACCATCCCAACCGTGAAGCACGGGGGTGGCAGCATCATGTTGTGGGGGAGCCTTGCTGCAGGAGGGACTGGTGCACTTCACAAAATAGATGGCATCATGAGGAAAGAAAATGATGTGGATATATTGAAGCAACATCTCAAGACATCAGTCAGGAAGTTAAAGCTTGGTCGCAAATGGGTCTTCCAAATGGACAATGACCCCCAAGCATACTTCCAAAGTTGTGGGAAAATGGCTTAAGGACAAAAGTCAAGGTATTGGAGTGGCCATCACAAAGCCCTGACCTCAATCCCATAGAATATTTGTGGGCCGAACTGAGTGTGTGCGAGCAAGGAGGCCTACGAACCTGACTCAGTTACACCAGCTCTGTCAGGAGGAATGGGCCAAAATGTACCCAACTTATTGTGGGAAGCTTGTGGAAGGCTACTTAAAACGTTTGACCCAAGTTAAACAATTTAAAGGCAATGCTACCAAATACTAATTGAGTGCATGTAAATGTCTGACCCGCTGGGAATGTGATGAAAGAAATAAAAGCTGAAATAAATCATTCTCTCTACTATTATTCTGACATTTCACATTCTTAAAATAAAGTGGTGATCCTAACTGACCTAAGACAGGGCATTTGTACTAGGATTAAATGTCAGGAATTGTGAAAAACTGAATTTAAATGTATTTGGCTAAGGTGTATGTAAACTTCAGACTTCAACTGTATTTATACTCCGGACTACAACATCGCTCATCCTAATATTCCTATATTTTTTAATTCCATTCTTTACTTTTAAAATGTATTGTTAGACATTACTGCACTGTTGGAGCTAGGAACATAAGCATTTTGCTACACCCGCAACAACATCTGCTCAATACGTGTATGCAACCCATAATATTAGATTTCACACAAAATAGCCCTGTCCTGCTACAAGCAACACAAAGCTCTCATTGATGCTGCCCTTGCCACATATGCAGCACAGCTGAGAGGGAGAGTGTGTGTGTTTGGGGTAGTGACCCTAAACCAAAGGTGAGTGAGGTGGAGAAGGGTGAACAAAAGATAAGTTACCAACCTGGTCTCAAATCATTTCGTAATATTCTGTACGTAAATCCAAGACAATACATTTAGGCAAAGGGGGATACTTAATCAGTTGTACAACTGAATGCCTCCATCTGAAATGTGTCTCCAGCATTTAACCCAACCCCTCTGAATCAGAGAGGTGCGGGGGGCTGCCTTAATCGACATCCACGTCGTCGGTGCCCAGGGAACAGTGGGTTAACTGCCTTGCTCAGGGACAAAACGACGATTTTTTACCTTGTCAGTTCGGGGATTCGATCCAGCAATTAGTATATGTTACATTTCATATGGTATGTATTAATTTGTGATTGTCCATCACCCATTTTGTATGATGTTATTAACCTGTTAGGGCTAGGGGGCAGTATTGACACGGCTGGATAAAAAAACATACCCGATTTAATCTGGTTACCACTCCTACCCAGTAACTAGAATATGCATATACTTATTACATATGGATAGAAAACACCCTAAATTTTCTAAAACTGTTTGAATGGTGTCTGTGAGTATAACAGAACTCATTTGGCAGGCAAAACCCTGAGACATTTTCTGACAGGAAGTGGATACCTGATGTGTTGTATTGCCTTTAAACCTATCCCATTGAAAAACACAGGGGCTGAGGAATATTTTGGCACTTCCTATTGCTTCCACTAGATGTCACCAGCCTTTACAAAGTGTTTTGAGTCTTCTGGAGGGAGATCTGACCGAACAAGAGCCATGGAACGATAATGTCCCATTAGACACCTGGCGCGCGAGTTCATGTTGGGTACCCTCGTTCCAATACGTTATAAAAGAGTATGCATTCGTCCACCTTGAATATTATTCATGTTCTGGTTAAAAAAGGCCCTAATGATTTATGCTATACAACGTTTGACATGTTTGAATGAACGGAAATATATTTTTTCCCCTCGTTCATGACGAGAAGTCCGGCTGGCTTAGATCATGTGCTAACAAGACGGAGATTTTTGGACATAAATGATGAGCTTTTTTGAACAAAACTACATTCGTTATGGACCTGTGATACCTGGAAGTGACATCTGATGAAGAGAATCAAAGGTAATGGATTATTTACATAGTATTTTCGATTTTAGATCTCCCCAACATGACGTCTAGTCTGTATCGCAACGCGTATTTTTCTGGGCGCAGTGCTCAGATTATTGCAAAGTGTGATTTCCCAGTAAGGTTATTTTTAAATCTGGCAAGTTGATTGCGTTCAAGAGATGTAAATCTATAATTCTTTAAATGACAATATAATATTTTACCAATGTTTTCTAATTTTAATTATTTAATTTGTGACGTTGACTTGACTGCCGGTTATTGGAGGGAAACGATTTCCTCAACATCAATGCCATAGTAAAACGCTGTTTTTGGATATAAATATGAACTTGATAGAACTAAAAATGCATGCATTGTCTAACATAATGTCCTAGGAGTGTCATCTGATGGAGATTGTAAAAGGTTAGTGCATCATTTTAGCTGGTTTTATGGTTTTGGTGACCCTGTCTTTGAATTGACAAAACATTACACACAACTCTTGTAAATGTACTGTCCTAACATACTCTAAATTTATGCTTTCGCCGTAAAACCTTTTTGAAATCGTAAAACGTGGTTAGATTAAGGAGATGTTTATCTTTCAAAGGGTGTAAAATAGTTGTATGTTTGAAAAATTTGAATTTTGACATTTATTTGGATTCAAATTTGCCGCTCTTGAAATGCACCTGCTGTTGATGGAGTGCACCACGGGTGGCACGCTAGCGTCCCACCTAGCCCATAGAGGTTAATTACAATATATATATATATATATAACAAATTAACAAAACTTACAATATGTTATGAATTGGAAACCATATATGTTTGGAATTCTAGCTAACTGACTAACGTTAGCTAAGCTAACTTGGAATTCTAGCTAACTGACTAACGTTAGCTAAGCTAAAGGTTAGGGTTAAGTTTAGGAGTTAGGTTAAAGGGTTAGGTCTAGCTAAAAGGGTTAAGGTTAGGGCTAGAAGGGTTCGCTAAAAGGGTTATGGTTAGGGTTAGCTAACATGCTAAATAGTTGCAAAGTATCTAAAAAGTAGTAAGTAGTTGAAAAGTTGTTAATTAGTTCAAATGCAAAAGTTGTCCGTGATGAGTTTCTTACTTACACCCCCGACCGACCAACCAACCTACTTAAGTAACCATCTGTCTTATTTAACCATACCAAATGTATCATATACTAATCTTTTCCGGATTTACGCTTACCATGTTACGTGTAGTCTATGAGACCAGGCTGGATTTACGTAGAAGCACTTCATGATAGGCTCATTTTCACAACCATGTATCCTACTACTGATGTAATGATAAGTGTGCATGCATCCTGTCTAATTATGTGGATAGTCTTGTTTAGGTCAGTGATGTAGACAGTCTTACATTTCTGGTTAAGCCAAGCTGACATGTCAACCGTCTATTTCTCACAACATTGCTTGGTCAGTGCTGCTATTTCTTGGAATCCCTGCCCATCCATGGACAGGGCCGACGGCTCTCGCATTGCATTGAAATGCGGAAACAAGAAGATGCGCAATTATTGCATATTAAACAAGTCAGTAAAAGTGAATAATTCTTGGGCATATCTCGTCAGTGTCTTCAACTTCAACTTAGTTCGTTTGGATATACATTGTGGGGCATTTGACGGAAAAGAAAACGAATTAACTACCACTCCTTAGAGGAAATTCGACACAATGGAAACTAACTAGACGCTCCACTGACGCAATGCCAATATGATCCGAGTCATCACACGACACGTGTGGCGTACTTCAAGTAACCTAGCCTCTTCTTTCGAGTGTTAGCTAACCGGTCAACGGCCAATATCACTTGTAAAATATGTCCCTTTATAACATAAAAAGAGCAAAGACATGTAGCTATGTTTTCTAGGCACTTACTTGCTGAACTTTGTCATGGTGGAGCTCCGTGAAGTAGTAAGCCAGAAGATGAGAGGCTATCATTGTCGTTGTAAATGTCCTTCTCTACCTCTTAGTTAGCTATGTCAATGTAATTATTTCCTAGAGGGCTTGTTCGTTAAAGTTGTCGGAAACTAATCATAACGTCGAACAAAATCTTCTCTGGCCTTCGTAATGACAACTTTATAGCGATGAAGGCTACAGAAGTCACATCGATAACTTCCACCTACTTCGAACAAGTAATTCTTAATATTCTTCGCGTCATTGCTGGCGATTGGCCACGAGGAAGGTGTGGCTTCTCTTCTTATCTAAGGACAAGCAAATTATCATAATGATGAATACTATAATTAAACACAAGATGTCCTTACATATTGTTATTTGATCTCTCAGAGCAACTTTTTTTTAAAATATATATATAATATTAGTATATCTTATTCATAGAGATATAACTATAATCGTATTTATATAAAACAGGAGTGAGTTTGGTTTGTAATACAGATTAAACTGATTTCAGAAAGCAGTTCCATCTATTGACATGACGTTCCTGTAATGACAAGAACTGCCAGAAGAAAAAAAATCTCATCATAGGAAGAAAAAAACTGTATGGGGAAGAATACAATTTAATAAGGCAGGAAATTGACAGAAGGAGAGAATTATTGCAACAACAATGTAGCAATATATCCAATTTAGCACATGCTGTAGACTATTCAGGTGCCACATTCAATTATGTAGCCCATTCAGGTGTGTGTGTTTGATGTATTATATGCACCAAGTCAAGGTCAGTTATTTTCTGCAACAAGTAACAACTGAAATCATACTGACAAGATCTCAATACTTTGGTTGACATCTGCACTTCCCATGAAGCTGAATGACTAGGCATTACAGTGATCTGAGGATTCTTCTCTATTAGACCAATAGTAGGCTACTGTCTCAGAGGATGAGGGTTGGGGTCAGTTATATTTCAATTCAGAAAGTTTTTTGTGATCTTGATATTTCAGCATGGACTATAGATATAACCTTCAGATAATGGTGTGACTCAGACAGTGCTGCTCATAGAATCTCTGAGTTGGATACAATAAAACAGATCACAAGGTCAGAACATTGGGATCTAACTCCAAACTGCTGCTGCATAGCAGCTATTGTCCAGAAGAAATGCCACACCAACAGCCACTATTGTCACACCAGAGCAATGCAAACCTACTGGCTGAAGTATGCCTATCTCTTTGTCAGTACCTACGCAGTGGTCAGGCCGTGTACTGGTCATTCTGCCAATTCTCATCCTCATTGTATCTCTCCATCCATCCATTGTATTCCTCTCCATCCATCTGAAACTTTCCCTCCTATGACTCCTTGTCGAACCCTATGGGAGTGCACTAGGGAATAGAGTGCCATGTCAGAAGCAGCCCTTGTCAATACTGTGTTCCTTCCAAACACACACAGTACCACATTAAATCACTATTAAATGAACATAAACAAAGCCATTGCAAAAGGCCATCGGTACTGATTACAGCCCTCACATTGTTCATATTGGACACAATTCAAACAAACACTCTTTCAATAAAATGTGCCTTTTTATGAGTGTAGAAAAGGTCAGTAAATATTATTATGTTTCTAAATATTTCAAGGTTTGAATATCAATTCACTCTATTGCTCTTTTCCTTCTACTAATAAAGCATTGTTCATGCAACTCAAAATACTAGCAACCAGTTTGGCATGTTTTGATCACACAGATGTACACATAAACATGAATGCAAATAGACGTCACATTGTCATGCTGCCTTAGGTCATGCATTCCAATAATGCTGTACGATATGATCATATTCCAAACACATGCTCATGTGGCAGAGGGAAATATCTGATCTAGCTGATCAGACTGAGGGGTGACTGGGAGTTTTAGGGCCCGTATTTATAAAGGGTCTCAGAGTAGGAGTGCTGAGCTAGGATCTGTCAAAGCAATCTTATTCATTATGATCTAAAAGGCAAAACTGATTTAAGATCAGCAGTCTTACTCTGAGAAGCTATATTAATACCGGCCCAGGTTCAGCTTTTGGATATAGCCTAACCCTCTACTCGGTATTCTGGTTGTATTCCCTGTCTTCTGCTTGGACAAGACAGAATAAAAGGAGCGGCAAGATAAACTAGGTAATCCATGATGCAGGTATTAAAGGATTAGCTATTTATAACTCAAAGTTTAAAGCCAAGTGTAGTTGGCCAGAGTGTGAAATGTTTAGGACATTAAGCTATCATGTTGAGATAATGTTGAATAACATTTTTATACTATATATTTATAGTGTTATTCAAAAACTGTCTCCTATTCCTCAGTCATGATGTGACTTTTACGGTGATAAACTCCCATCAGGTTCAGACCAGCTCCTCCTGGCAAAGCCCCCCAAAATGGGTTATGTCATTAATTTAATGTTCAGCGATCCACTCACTTATCTCCCATTTGTATTTTAGCCTACGAGAGAGACTACGAATAATGATAGAGCCTAAATGTCCAAGAAACAAATTAAATGTAATTTATGTGCTTCATTGCAAAACACACATATTTCATGCTCTGTTTTAACACAAACATGTTTTTTTGTGGACCTGAGTTAAGATGTAGATAAAGGATATATAAATGCAGCCAGAGAAAAAACATGACATACTGTGTACTCTAGTCCAGGTCATATTCAAAGTATGCACTCTTTTTCTGTGATAACTGTAGCTTCTATTTTCCCAAAAATATATTACAGCACTCATGACCTCTAGTGGCTAACATTATAAGTACAGTTTTCAGCCAAGCTCAATTGCTCAAGTTCAGTGGTTCCCACATTTTTTATAGTCCCGTACCCTTTAAAACATTCAACCTCCAGCTGCGTACCCCCTCTAGCACCAGGGTCAGCGCACTCTCAAATGTTGTTTTTTTCCATCATTGTAAGCCTGCCACACACACACTATACGATACATTTATTAAACGTGTGAGTTTTTGTCACAACCCGACTCGTGGGAAGTGACAAAGAGCTCTTATAGGACCAGGGAACAAACAATAATATAATAATAATAATCAACAATTCTGCTCTTTATTTCACCATCTTACATATAAAACCTTATTTGTTCATTGAAAATTGTGAATAACTCACCACAGGTTAATGAGAACGGTGTGCTTGAAAGGATGCACATAACTCTGCGATGTTGGGTTGTATTGTAGAGAGTCTCAGTCTTAAATCATTTTCCACACAGTCTGTGCCTGTATTTAGTTTTCATTCTAGTGAGGGCTGAGAATCCACTCTCACATAGGTACGTGGTTGCAAAGGGCATCAGTGTCTTTATAGTGCGATTTACCAAGGCAGGATACTCTGAGCGCAGCCCAATCCAGAAATCTGGCAGTGGCTTCTGAATAAATTAAATTTTCACAAAACCGCTTGCTGCAATTTCAATGAGGCTGTCCTGTTCAGATATCAGTAAGTGGACTGGAGGCAGGGCATGAAAGGGATAACGAATCCAGTTGTTTGTGTCATCCGTTTCGGGAAAGTACCTGCGTAATTGTGCACCCAGCTCCCTCAGGTGCTTCACTATATCACATTTGACATTGTCCGTAAGCTTGAGTTCATTTGCACACAAAAAAATCATAAAATGATGGAAGACCTGTGTGTTGTCCTTGTTAATGCAGACAGAGAAGAGCTTCAACTTCTTAATCATAGCCTCAATTTTGTCCCGCACATTGAATATAGTTGCGGAGAGTCCCTGTAATCCTAGATTCAGATCATTCAGGCGAGAAAAAACATCACCCAGATAGGCCAGTCGTGTGAGAAACTCGTCATCATGCAAGCCGTCAGACAAGTGAAAATGATGGTCAGTAAAAAAAACTTTAAGCTCGTCTCTCAATTAACAAAAAAGTGTCAATACTTTGCCCCTTGATAACCAGCGCACTTCTGTATGTTGTAAAAGCGTTACATGGTTGCTGCCCATATCATTGCATAATGCAGAAAATACACGAGAGTTCAGGGGCCTTGCTTTAACAAAGTTAACCATTTTCACTGTAGTTTCCAAAACGTCTTTCAAGCTGTCAGGCATTCCCTTGGCAGCAAGAGCCTCTCGGTGGATGCTGCAGTGTACCCAAGTGGTGTCAGGAGCAACGTTACCACTCCACTATGTCTCCTTGTCATGGCTTTTGCGCCATCAGTACAGATACCAACACATCTTGACCACCAAAATCCATTTGGTATCACAAAGCTGTCCAGTACTTTAAAAATATCATCTCATGTTGTCATAGTTTCTAGTGGTTTGCAGAAGAGGATGTCTTCCTTAATTCTCCCCCATAAACGTAACAGACATATACCAGGAGCTGTGCCAAGTATGACCCATCCAGCTATAAAGCCTAGAATTTACTGGCTTGTATGCGAAGCAGTAATTGTTTCAAAACATCTCCTGCCATGTCACTGATGCACTGTAAAACAGTGTTGTTTGATGAAGGCATTACCTGTATAGTTTCTTGGCCTTTTCCCCCAGCATTGTCCCAGCCATATCTGCAGCAGCAGGAAGAATGAAGTCCTCCACAATAGTATGGGGCTTGCCTGTCCTAGCCACTTGGTAGCTCACCATATAAGATGCTTCTAGCCCCTTCTTATTCATGGTATCTGTTGCTTTTACAAGTCTTACTTCACGAAAGTCGTCTTAATTCTTAATTCCCTTATTTTTCAAATTGTCATGTTTTGTTTCTAAACAAGTACTATCTCATGTTTTGTGAGATAGTACTTTTTAACATATTACACACTGTGGCTGAGGAAAGGCACTCTCCCAATATAAGTGAACACCAAATCAATGTAGTTCTCCTCATATTTGCACCTCTTCGATGGTCCAACATCCCTGTCTGTTGTTCGGTGCTTTCCAGGGTAAGGGGGCAGTAGCTCTTCGGCTGCATCAGATTCACAACTGTCAATGTCCATGCTAGCTGGGCTAACAACAAATGTAGAATTACTGATGCTAGCATTGGATGTACTCGTGGAAGCAGAACAACTTGTGTTGTCGACAGGTGCAGGTGTAGTACTGCTTGTAGTAGCAGTTCTACCAGTAGAGCTGGTATGTGTCTCTATGGATGCGAGCCTTACATTTTTTTTACCATTTATCAATTTCCGAGTAAACGGAATGAGCAGCAGCTACGTTTGGCTACATACGGACCGTTAGTGGAATTCCCGCGAGAGAGTAATGGTTAATGTGATTGGATGTTAATTATTTGATTAGGCTACCTGTATTTGACATGGTGTTGTTATTTCGCTGACTACTGGATGGTTTAATTTTATTTTTTGGCAGTGAAACGAGGCTACTCAGGCGAGAAAAAAACCTCACCCAAATATATAGCCCCGTTGTAAAATATAATTGGACAGTTTATATATTTTTTTAAATGTGAATCACATTTTTATTTGGCGTACCCCCGACGGCATTGTGCGACCATTACCTGAGACCATAAACCTCAAGTAAATCTATCTAGCGGCGATTTGGTTAGGTACATAGGTGAACTTTCTTAAGATGAATGCACTAAATCGCTCTGGATAAGAGTGTCTGCTAAATGAAAAAAATGTGTATGTGGGATTCAATTAATTAACGATACACATTGTCATTTATTTTCAGTGATGGAAAAAGTACCCAATTATCATACTTGAGTAAAGGTAAAGATACCTTAATAGAATATGACTCAAGTAAAAGTGAGTCACCCAGAAAAATACTACTCGAGTAAAAGTCAAAACGTATTTGGTTCTAAATATACTTAAATATCAAAAGTAAAAGTATAATAATTTCAAATTGCTTATCATTAGCACATCAGACAGATCTTTTACGGATAGCCAGCGGCACACTACAACACGCAGACATAATTTACAAACAAAGCATGTGTTAAGTCAGTCCTCCAGATCAGAGGCAGTATGGATGACCAGGGAGGTTCTCTTGATAAGTGAGTGAATTGGACAATTTTCCTGTCCTGCTAAGCATTGAACATGTACTTTTGGATGTCAGGGAAAATGTATGGAGTAAAAAGCACATTATTTTCTTTAGGAATGTAGTGGAGTAAAATTAAAAGTTGTCAACAATATAAATAGTAAAGTACAGACACCTAAAAAAACGACTTAAGTAGTACTTTAAAGTATTTTTACTTAAGTACTTTACACCACTGTTTATTTTAAGTGCCTCATTCTATTGTAAATTGGATGTGTTATCCACTGTAACATTGTAACATATCAGATATGACCACACGTAAAATACATCACCATGGTAAGCTTGGAAGTTAGTGCTGGAGTAATAAGGGTCCCCAAACGTGAGTTGATGGGTGACATGAAAAAGGTGGGTCCTTGCTCCCAATTATCTCTAATTTAGCTAAATTCAGACGAGGAAACAAAGGACTTTATGTTCACACAGAGGACTGGAAGGTTATTGTGAAGAGAAGACAAATGGTAAACACCAAGGAACAAATGAGTTTGAGTGTAGCTGTAGGCGCAATATCAACACACAAACTCTACCTGTCGGCTAGCGGACTAAACTCCACTCCATGGTGATGAAAGTTTCTAACGAACTTAACCAACGGCGTAGAGCCGAGACCAGGCTTTGTAGCTCCGACTACATTGATTCGCCCTACATCAATACTTAAAAGTGCAATTATTAAACGCTGTCACGCCCTGACCTGAGAGAGTCGTTTTTCTCCGTTTGGTTAGGTCAGGGTGTGACATGGGGTGGGCATTCTGTGTGTTGTATGTCTATGTTGTTTTTTCTTTATTGGCCGAGTATGGTTTCCAATCAGAGGCAGCTGTCATTCGTTGTCTCTGATTGGGAATCATACTTAGGCAGCCTTTTCCCCACCTGTGTTTGTGGGTTATTATTATTTCTGTGTGTGTATGCCACAGTTGCGTTTCTTGCTGTTTACCTGTTTATTGTTTTGGTTTTACCGGCACGCTGCGCCTTGGCTCATATATGACAGGGAATTTGAAGATAGAGAACGTGACAAACGACCACCTTGTACATATGTTTGTCCTCTGTAGTTACATGCCTTTCTTTGTTTGCGGAATTCCATACTTTTTAAATAAATGAAATACCACCACCGACTTTCCTTTAGATTTAATGGGCATTTGCGTTGAGTTGCCATCTTAGAGAAACAGCAATAAGCAACCAGATGGAGGGTGTATTTAAATAAAATAAGTGTTTCACTATTTTATAACTTGCCACTAGTAACTTAAGCTAACTTTAGGCACCACAAGCTAACAATCAATGGAAGTGATGGGAGGGTGGGGGGGCATGTGAGTGTTATTTTATACCCCTGATGTGTTTAGAAAAAGGAACAAAGGAGAATTAACTGTTTGCCAAATACATTTTCCAAAATTGCATGTGTTAGTCAAGCACGACCACTATTTATTATTAGTCAACTAAGTGAGAACTTTCTTGCCCTCACATGCTTTGGTCTCCAAAAAGGTAGTAGGCGCAAGCGCATTGATGAGCAAGGAAATGTGCAGTGTTTTTTTTTTTTAGAAACGTGCAGTCTTACGTCAGTTGAGTTTGCGTTACTATGTGGATGGAAATAGACATGGCAGAGAGAGCTGTTCCGCTAATACCGTCCTTCACAAAAAGTTATGTTATGCCTACTAATCTTTAACAGTCTTAATCAGTTCTTCATCTGTCCTCTTGACATAGCTGTATGTCAACAGTAGGCTGCTAATTATGTGATAATAGTCAGTTCACCAATGACAACAAAGCATGTTGAATGAATAGTAGCCTAGTAGTCAGACCTGACTTGATGAATTAGGTCAGGGATGGAGATCTGACACAAGCTCATATACAGTGCATTTAGAAAGTATTCAGACCCCTTGACTTTTTCCAAATTTTGTTATGTTACAGCCTTATTTTAAAATTTATTAAAATGTTTTTCCCCCCCTCATCAATCTATACACAATACCCCATAATGACAAAGCAATAACAGGTTTTTAGAAATGTATGCTAATTTATAACAAATAAAAAAATGAAATATCACATTTACATAAGTATTCAGAACCTTTACTCAGTACTATGTTGAAGCACCTTTGGCATCAATTACAGCCTCGACTCTACATGGGAATGACGCTACAAGCTTGGCACACCTGTATTTGCGCAGTTTCTCCCATTCTTCTCTGCAGATCCTCTTAAGCTCTGTCAGGTTTGATGGGGAGCGTCGCTACACAGCTATTTTCAGGTCTCTCCAGAGTTGTTTGATTGGGTTCAAGTCCGGGCACTGGCTGGGCCACTCAAGGACATTCAGAGACTTGTCCCGAAGCCACTCCTGCATTGTCTTGGCTGTGTGCTTAGGGTCGTTGTCCTTCTGAATGGTTCTCCCATCTCCACAACTCCACAGAGGAGCTCAGGAGCTCTGTCAGAATAACCATTGAGTTATTGGTCACCTCCCCAACTAAGGCCCTTCTCCCCCGATTCCTCATTTTGGCCGGGCGGCCAGCTCTAGGAAGAGACTTGGTTGTTCCAAACTTCTTTCATTTGAGAATGATGGAGGCCACTGTGTTCTCAAATCAAAATGTATTTGTCACATGCGCCGAATACATCAAGTTTATTAGACCTTACAGTGAAATGCTTACTTACAAGCCCTTAACCAACAATGCTTTAAGAAGTTTTAAGAAAAATAAGTGTTAAGTAAAAAATAGATAAGTAAAAAAATTGAAAATAAAAGTAACAAATAATTAAACAGCAGCAGTAAAATAACAATAGCGAGGCTATATACAGGGGGTACCAGTACAGCGTAATGTGCGGTTAGTCGAGGTAATTGAGGTAATATGTACATGTAGGTAGAGTTAAAGTGACTATGCATAGATAATTAACAGAGAGTAGCAGCAGTGTAAAATACGGGTCTGGGTAGCCCTTTGATTAGCTGTTCAGGAGCTTGGCAGTAGATGCTGTTTAGAAGCCATGATAGTTTTTTGGTGATGTGGACACCAAGTAACTTGAAGCTCTCAACCTGCTCCACTACAGCGCCTTCGATGAGAATGGGGGCATACTCGGTCCTCTATTATCCTGTAGTCCACAATCATCTTCTTTGTCTTGATCACGTTGAGGGAGAGGTTGTTGTCGTGGCACCACACGGCCAGGTCTCTGACCTCCTCCCTATAGGCTGTCTTATCGTTGTCGGTGATCAGGCCTACCACTGTTGTGTCATCGGCTAACTTGATGATGGTGTTGGAGTCGTGCCTGGCCATGCAGGCATGAGTAAACAGGGAGTACAGGAGGGAACTGAGCACGCACCCTTGAGGGCCTCTGTGTTGAGGATCACCGTGGTGGATGTGTTGTTACCACCTGGGGGCGTCCCGTCAGGAAGTCCAGGATCCAGTTGCAGAGGCAGGTGTTTAGTCCCAGGGTCCTTACCTTAGTGATGAGCTTTGAGTGCACTATGGTGTTGAATGCTAAGCTGTAGTCAATGAATAGCATTCTCACATTGGTGTTCCTTTTGTCCAGGTGAGAAAGGGCAGTGTTGAGTGTCATACAGATTGCATCATCTGTGGATCTGTTGCTTCCAGTATGCAAATTGGAGTGGGTCTTGGGTTTCTGGGATAATGGTGTTGATGTGAGCCATGACCAGCCTTTCAAAGCACTTCATGGCTACAGACGTCAGTGCTAAGGGTCTGTGGTCATTTAGGCAGGTTACCTTAGGGTTCTTGGGCACAGGGACTATGGTGGTCTGCTTGAAACATGCTGGTATTATAGATTCAGTCAGGGACAGGTTGAAAATGTCAGTGAAGACACTTGCAAGTTGGTCAGCGCATGCTCGGAGTACGCGTCCTGGTAATCCGTCTGGCCCTGCGGCATTGTGAATGTTGACTCGTTTAACCTCTCTGGGGTATGTGGGACGTGACCGTCCCACCTGCGGGACACACTATTCAACAGCCAGTGAAATAGCAGGGCGCCAAATTCAAAACAATACAAATCTCATAATTCAAATTTCTCAAACATACAACTATTATATCCCATTTTAAAGATACACTTCTCGTTAATCGAACCACATTGTCCGATTTCAAAAAGGCTTTACGGCAAAAGCATAACATTAGATTATGTTAGGACATCACCTTGACAAGAAAAACTACACAGCCATTTTCCAAGCAAGGAGAGGCGTCACAAAAACCAGAAATACAGCTAAAATTAATCACTAACCTTTGATGATCTTCATCAGATGGCACTCATAGGACTTCATGTTACACAATACATGTATGTTTTGCTCGATAAAGTTCATATTTATATCCAAAAACCCCATTTTACATTGGCGTGTAATGTTCAGAAATGTTTTACCTCCCAAAACTTCCGGTGAATGAGCACATCAATTTACAGAAATACTCATCATAAACGTTGATAAAATATTCAACTGTAATTCAAAGAATTATAGATACACTTCTCTTTAATGCAACCGCTGTGTCAGATTTCAAAAAAACTTTACAGCGAAAGCACACTTTGCAATAATCTGAATACAGCGTTCAGACACGAAACCAAACCATTTTGTGGAGTCAATAAAACTCAGAAATAATATTATAAATATTCACTTACCTTTGATGATCTTCATCAGAATGCACTCCCAGGAATCCCAGGTCCACAATAAATGTTTGTTTTGTACGATAAAGTCCATCATTTATGTCCAAATACCTCCTTTTTGTTTGCGCTTTCAGTCCACTACTCCCAAATGCAGGAAGCGCGTGAAAATGTCCCGACGAAAAGTCAGATAAAGTTCTATTTACGTTCGTAGAAATATGTCAAATGATGTATAGCATCAATCTTTAGGATGTTTTTAACATAAATGTTCAGTAATATTCCAACCGGACAATTCCAATGTCTTCAGAAAAGAAAAGGAACACAGCTCACACTCACGTGAAGGCGCGCCTCTGAGCTCATGTCATTTCCTCACTCCTCAACTTCCAGGCCCTCTTGTTCGCTCCATATTCACAGTAGAAGCATGAAACAACGTTCTAAAGACTGTTGACATCTGGTGGAAGCCTTAGGAAGTGCAAAATGAACCCTAAGTCACTGTATACTGTGTAGGCAATCACTTGAAAAAACTACAAACCTCAGATTTCCACACTTCCTGGTTGAATTTTTCTCAGGTTTTTGCCTGCCATATGAGTTCTGTTATACTCACAGACATCATTCAAACAGTTTTAGAAACTTCAGAGTGTTTTCTATCCAAATATACTAATAATATGCATATCCTACCTTCTGAGCCTGAGTAGCAGGCAGTTTAATTTGGGCATGCCTTTCATCCGGACGTCAAAATACTGCCCCCTACCCTAGAGAGGTTACAGGTCTTACTCACATCGGCTACGGAGAGTGTGATCACAAAGTCATCTGGAACAGCTGATGGTCTCATGCATGTTTCAGTGTTACTTGCCTTGAAGCGAGCATAGAAGTAATTTAGCTCGTCTGGTAGGCTCATGTCACTGGGCAGCTCGTGCTTCCCTTTGTGGTCTGTAATAGTATGCAAGCCCTGCCAAATCCGACGAGCTTCAGAGCCGGTGTAGTATGATTCAATTTTAGTCCTGTATTGACGCTTTGCCTATTTCATGGTTCGTCGGAGGGCAGGTGGGATTTCTTATAAGTTTCCTTGAAAACGGCAGCTCTACCCTTTAGCTCAGTGCGGATGTTGCCTGTAATCCATGGCTTCTGGTTGGGGTATGTACATATGGTTACTGTGGGGACGATGTCATTGATGCAATTATTGATGAAGCCAGTGACTGATGTGGTGTACTCCTCAATGCCATCGGAAGAATCCTGGAACATATTCCAGTCTGTGCAAGCAAAACAGTCCTGTAGCTTAGCATCTGCTTCATCTGACCACTTTCTTAGGGAAAGGGAAAGGGGGATACCTAGTCAGTTGTACAACTGAATGCCTTCAACTGAAATGTGTCTTCCGCATTTAACCCAACCCCTCTGAATCAGAGAGTTGTGTTCTTATTGACCGGGTTACTGGTGCTTCCTGCTTTAGTTTTTGCTTATAAGCAGGAATCAGGAGGATAGAATTATAGTCAGATTTGCCAAATGGGGGGTGAGGAAGAGCTTTGTACGCCTCTCTCTGTGTGTAGTAAAGGTGGTCTAGAGTTTTTTTTCTCCTCTGGTTGCACATATAACATGCTGGTAGAAATGAGGTAAAACGGATTTAAGTTTCCCTGCATTAAAGTCCCCGGCCACTAGGAGCGCCTCCTCTGGATGAACGTTTTCCTGTTTGCTAAAGGCCGTATACAGTTAATTGAGTGCGGTCTTAGTGCCAGCATCAGTTTGTGGTGGTAAATAGACAGCTACGAAGAATATAGATGAAAACTCTCTTGGTAAATAGTGTGGTCCCGATATCTCCGTCTCTTTCTCCTGCGAATGACGGCTCGTCTGAAGTAAATCTTCCCGTCCGACTCTTTAAAGAAAAAGTATTCCTCCACTATGGGGTGAGTAAATGCTGTCCTGATATTTAGAAGCTCTTTTCAGTCATAAGACACGGTGGCAGAAACATTATGTACAAAAATGTACAAATAACGCGAAAAAAAACACACACAATAGCACAATTGGTTAGGGGATTGTAAAACGTCAGCCATCTCTTCCGGCGCCATTATTTCAATGGGGACCTTCAATGCTGTTGAAATGTTTTGGTACCCTTCCCCAGATCTGTGCCTCGACACAATCCTGTCTCGGAGCTCTACGGACAATTCCTTCGACCTCATGGCTTGGTTTTTGCTCTGACGTGCACTGTCAACTGTGGGACCTTATATAGACAGGTGTGTGCCTTTCCAAATCATGTCCAGTCAATTTAATTTAGCACAGGTGGACACCAATCAAGTTGTTGAAACATCTCAAGGATGATCAACGGAAACAGGATGCACCTGAACTCAATTTCGAGACTCATAGCAAATGGTCTGAATACTTATGTAAATAAGGTACTTCTGTCTTTTATTTGTAATACATTTGCAAAAATGTCTAAAAACCTGTTTTCGCTTTGTTATTATGGGGTATTGTGTGTAGATTGATGAGGGGGAAAAATAATTTAATCCATTTTAGAAAAAGCTGTAATGTAACAAAATGTGGAAATGGTCAAGTGGTCTGAATACTTTCCGAATGCACTGTACGTACGTGAACAACAGGCACAACTAAGTTGTTTTTCTAAACATTTCCAGAATGTCACGTGCATCCACTTATATCAGTAAATTTGTAACAGCCTAAACATTACCAAAATTCTATTTGATCAAATAAGGCTCATGTTATTTGATACTCTCTCATAGACCTCCATACACAAAAGGGCTTATCTCACGCAGACAGATTTTGGGTGGAGTAAATCCTCTCGCTTCGCCTCTTCTGCTGTGCCCCTACCCAACCTTAGGCCTACATCAGCACCACATGGTCAGAAAATCCTAGGGAGAGCCCTGATTGTGCATTTAAACTTATTTCTTGTATGAGTACCAATTCAGCAAGGTGGCACCCACAACAGCACATGTGAAAACCATACTAGTCACATCACAGGCAAATGCACTTTTTGTAGCCTAATAACGATGTCAGAAGACTGCCTCAGTAAGAATGGTAGGCTATAGAGTTATGGGTAGAGTTATGGGTACTTGTTAATTGGCTTCTTAAAAATTGGTACTTGTTAAAAGAGCAGCCAATTAACAAGTACCCATAACTTTATAGCCTACCATTCTTACTGAGGCAGTCTTCTGACATCGTTATTAGGCTACAAAAAGTGCATTTGCCTGTGATGTGACTAGTATGGTTTTCACATGTGATGTTGTGGGTGCCACCTCGCTGAATTGGTACTCACACAAATTCTTCAATGTTGGCAGGTCTGAATGTTCTAGCAGACAGCCCTATACAGTGAGGGAAAAAAGTATTTGATCCCCTGCTGATTTTGTACGTTTGCCCTCTGACAAAGAAAGGATCAGTCTATAATTTTAATGGTAGGTTTATTTGAACAGTGAGAGACAGAATAACAACAAAATAATCCAGAAAAGTGCATGTCAAAAATGTTATTAATTGATTTGCATTATAATGAGGGAAATAAGTATTTGACCCCCTCTCAATCAGAAAGATTTCTGGCTGCCAGGTGTCTTTTATACAGGTAACGAGCTGAGATTAGGAGCACACTCTTAAACACCTGTCCACAGAAGCAATCAATCAATCAGATTCCAAACTCTCCACCATGGCCAAGACCAAAGAGCTCTCCAAGGATGTCAGGGACAAGATTGTAGACCTACACAAGGCTGGAATGGGCTACAAGACCATCGCCAAGCAGCTTGGTGAGAAGGTGACAACAGTTGGTGCGATTATTCGCAAATGGAAGAAACACAAAAGAACTGTCAATCTCCCTTGACCTGGGGCTCCATGCAAGATCTCACCTCATGGAGTTGCAATGATCATGAGAACGGTGAGGAATCAGCCCAGAACTACACGGGAGGATCTTGTCAATGATCTCAAGGCAGCTGGGACCATAGTCACCAAGATAACAATTGGTAACACACTACGCCGTGAAGGACTGAAATCCTGCAGCACCCGCAAGGTCCCCCTGCTCAAGAAAGCACATATACATGCCCATCTGAAGTTTGCCAATGAACATCAGAATGATTCAGAGGACAACTGGGTGAAAGTGTTGTGGTCAGATGAGACCAAAATGGAGCTCTTTGGCATCAACTCAACTCGCCGTGTTTGGAGGAGGAGGAATGCTGCCTATGACCCCAAGAACACCATCCCCACCGTCAAACATGGAGGTGGAAACATTATGCTTTGGGGGTGTTTTTCTGCTAAGGGGACCGGACAACTTCACCGCATCAAAGGGACGATGGACGGGGCCATGTACCGTCAAATCTTGGGTGAGAACCTCCTTCCCTCAGCCAGGGCATTGAAAATGGGTCGTGGATGGGTATTCCAGCATGACAATGACCCAAAACACATGGCCAAGGCAACAAAGGAGTGGCTCAAGAAGAAGCACATTTAGGTCCTGGAGTGGCCTAGCCAGTCTCCAGACCTTAATCCCATAGAAAATCTGTGGAGGGAGCTGAAGGTTTGAGTTGCCAAACGTCAGCCTCGAAACCTTAATGACTTGGAGAAGATCTGCAAAGAGGAGTGGGACAAAATCCCTCCTGAGATGTGTGCAAACCTGGTGGCCAACTACAAGAAACATCTGACCTCTGTGATTGCCAACAAGCCTTCCCTGTAGCTCAGTTGGTAGAGCATGGTGTTTGCAACGCCAGGGTTGTGGGTTCGATTCCCACGGGGGGCCAGCACAGAAAAAAAATGTATGAAATGAAATGTATGCATTCACTACTGTAAGTCGCTCTGGATAAGAGCGTCTACTAAAATGTAAACAAGGGTTTTGCCACCAAGTACTAAGTCATGTTTTTCAGAAGTGTCAAATACTTATTTCCCTCATTAAAATGCAAATCAATTTATAAAAACAAAATTATAAAAAAAATTGGGATTTTTTGTTGTTGTTATTCTGTCTCTCACTGTTCAAATAAACCTACCATTAAAATTATAGACTGATCATTTCTTTGCAGTGGGCAAACGTACAAAATCAGCAGGGGATCAAATACTTTTTCCCCTCACTGTATATACCCTGTGATCAGTGGTGTAAAGTACTTAAGTAAAAATACTTTAAAGTACTACTTAAGTAGTTTTTTAGGGTATCTGTACTTTACTTTACTAATTATATTTTTGACAACTTTTACTTCAATACATTCCTTAAGAAAATATTGTACTTTTTACTCCTTACATTTTCCTTGACACACAAAAGTACTCGTTACATTTTGAATGCTTAGCAGGACAGGACAATAATCCAATTCACGCACTTATCAACAGAACATCCCTGGTCGTCCCTACTGCCTCTGATCTGGCGGACTCACTAAACACACATGCTTCATTTGTAAATGATGTCTGAATGAGTGTGCCCCTGGCTATCCGTAAATTAAAAAAACAAGAAGTTGGTGGTTTCTGGTTTGCTTAATATAAGGAATTTATACTTATACTTTTTCTTTTGATACTTAAGTACATTTTAGCAATTACATTTACTTTTGATACTTAAGTATATTTTAAACCAAATACTTTCAGACTTTTACTCAAGTAGAATTTTACTGGGTGACTTTGACTTTTACTTTAGTCATTTTCTATTAAGGTATCTTTACTTTGTCACAGGGGGAACTGCCCCCCCCCCCCCCCCTCCCCCTGTATATTTACATTTACATTTACATTTGAGTCATTTAGCAGACGCTCTTATCCAGAGCGACTTACAGTAGTGAATGCATACATTTCATGCATCTTAAGAAGACATCAGAACAATCTAGCTAAAAATCTACCGCCTACATCAAAATAGACTCCCTTTTGACATTGACTTGATCTCTGTACTGATAGGAAGACATTGGTTCTTCACAACAGCCACCCCAGATAAGAGCATGTTTCTCTGGCAGGACCAGGAACACGAGTAACAGTCATGATAAAAACCTATCCACTAATTAAAACGGTATGAATAACATTCAAATTAGGCTAGGTGTTCTATTGGTCAATAGCCTAATAGTGGAAAAACCATAAAGAAGCTTCAAAGCTTGCCCTGAAACAACTTTAAAATGTTGAAAATACTTATAAAAAAAAATGTCTAAATAAGGTCAACCAAGAGACACGAGCATTACTGAGGAGACAAGTCGACTCATATCCTTACAGATCTTTGCTTAAAACCATAACAGGAGTAAGCTGCTTAATTACTTACACATAGGCCTAACTAAACTTTAAAAAGTCTGAAGTGAAGTATATATATCGGCGTGGATTCCTCATGTCTAGTTCATTGTTAGAAAAACGTTTGGTCCAAATCAGATGTTAGGTACTTTATTTATTGAATGTAAATATAGTACCTATAAACGATTCGCAGGCCAAATTCACCTCGCAGGCCGCTAGTTGGGCAAACCTGGTCTAGTGTCTGCTGGTTTTTACTCTTCACTTGTACCTGGTTGTCTAGGTCAATGATGAGTTTGGAACTCCCCTCACCTGGTTGTCTAGGTCGGTGATTAGGTAGGAACTCCCCTCACCTGGTTGTCTAGGTCAATGATTAGGTAGGAACTCCCCTCACCTGGTTGTCTAGGTCAGTGATTAGGTAGGAACTCCCCTCACCTGGTTGTCTAGGTCAATGATTAGGTAGGAACTCCCCTCACCTGGTTGTCTAGGTCAATGATTAGGTAGGAACTCCCCTCACCTGGTTGTCTAGGTCAGTGATTAGGTAGGAACTCCCCTCACCTGGTTGTCTAGGTCAGTGATTAGGTAGGAACTCCCCTCACCTGGTTGTCTAGGTCAATGATTAGGTAGGAACTCCCCTCACCTGGTTGTCTAGGTCAATGATTAGGTAGGAACTCCCCTCACCTGGTTGTCTAGGTCAGTGATTAGGTAGGAACTCCCCTCACCTGGTTGTCTAGGTCAATGATTATGTCACGTCCTGGCCAGTATATAAGGTTAATTGTTTTGTAGTTTGGTCAGGGCGTGGCAGGGGGTATTTGTTTTATGTGGTTCGGGGTGGTGTGTTTTGTGTAAAGGGTGTTTGATTTAGTAATTCCGGGTTTTGGTTTATGTTTAGTATTCTATGGTTAGTCTAGGTTGTGTGTTTCTATGTTTGGTTGATTGGGGTTGGGACTCTCAGTTGAAGGCAGGTGTTGTCTATCTGCCTTTGATTGAGAGTTCCATATATTAGGGTGTGTTTGTATGTGTGATTTGTGGGTGATTATTCTGTGTATAGCCTTGTGCCTTACCAGACTGTTTATTTGTCGAGTGTTCGTTTTTTTGTGTTTTGTATGTTCGTTTTGAAAATAATTAAAAATCAAGATGAGCATTCACGTACCTGCTGCGTATTGGTCCTCCATTTCTACCGACAACAACCGTGACAGAATCACCCACCACCAAAGGACCAAGCAGCAGAGGAAGGAGCAGACGGAGTTCGAGTTGGACTGGCGGGAGAAGTGGACTTGGGAGGAAGTTCTGGACGGGGCCGGACCCTGGCATCAGGCTGGGGATTATCGACGCCCGCAGTGGGAAATTGAGGCAGCCAAGGCAGAGAGGCGGTGGTACGAGGCCAAGTACGCGCAGAAGGAGAAGCACGAGAGGCACCCCCAAGAAAATTTTGGGGGGGGGCACACGGGTAGTTTGGCTAGGCGTAAGAAGAGCCGGAAGCCAGCTACTCGTGGTTATATGGAGGAGCGTATGGGGTTGAGAGCGCTATGTTTCGCTGAGGAGCGCACTATCTCACCCATACGCACGCACAGTCCGGTGCGCGTTATTCCAGCCCCTCGCAGGTGCCGTGCTAGAGCGGGCATCCAGCCTGGTAGGAGGATGCCTGCGCAGCGCATCTGGTCGCCGGTACGCCTCCGAGGACCAGGCTACCCAACTCCCGCTCTACGCACGGCTACCATCAGGCCCCTGCACAGCCCAGTCTGCCCTGTACGAGCACCCCGCTCGTACAGGGCTACTAGTTCCATCCAGCCAAGGCGGGTTGTGCAGGAGGTAAGATCTAGACCGGCTGTGCGCCTCCATAGCCCTGGGTTTCCAGCTCCTGTCTCTCGTGCGGACCCGGAAGTGCGTCAACCCAGTCCGACTCGTCCTGTTCCCGCTCCCCGCACTAGCCTGGAGGTGCGTGTACATAATCTGGTAATCCCAGTACCAGCACCACGCACCAGGCTACAAGTGCGTCAACCCAGCCTCGCCAGTCAACAGTCTTCATCAGAGCTGCCCACCAGTCAACAGTCTTCATCAGAGCTGCCCGCCAGTCAACAGTCTTCATCAGAGCTGCCCGCCAGTCAACAGTCATCATCAGAGCTGCGCGCCAGTCAACAGTCATCGTCAGAGCTGCCCGCCAGTCAACAGTCATCGTCAGAGCTGCCCGCCAGTCAACAGTCATCGTCAGAGCTGCCCGCCAGTCAACAGTCATCGTCAGAGCTGCCCGCCAGTCAACAGTCATCGTCAGAGCTGCCCGCCAGTCAACAGTCATCGTCAGAGCTGCCCGCCAGTCAACAGTCATCGTCAGAGCTGCCCGCCAGTCAACAGTCATCGTCAGAGCTGCCCGCCAGTCAACAGTCATCGTCAGAGCTGCCCGCCAGTCAACAGTCATCGTCAGAGCTGCCCGCCAGTCAACAGTCATCGTCAGAGCTGCCCGCCAGTCAACAGTCGTCAGAGCTGCCCGCCAGTCAACAGTCGTCAGAGCTGCCCGCCAGTCAACAGTCGCCAGAGAGGTCAGACTGCGCTGAACTGCCGGAGTGGCCAGACTGCGCTGAACTGCCGGAGTGGCCAGACTGCGCTGAACTGCCGGAGTGGCCAGACTGCGCTGAACTGCCGGAGTGGCCAGACTGCGCTGAACTGCCGGAGTGGCCAGACTGCGCTGAACTGCCGGAGTGGCCAGACTGCGCTGAACTGCCGGAGTGGCCAGACTGCGCTGAACTGCCGGAGTGGCCAGACTGCGCTGAACTGCCGGAGTGGCCAGACTGCGCTGAACTGCCGGAGTGGCCAGACTGCGCTGAACTGCCGGAGTTGC
Organism: Salmo salar; assembly: GCF_965601325.2. Classification (NCBI taxonomy): domain Eukaryota; kingdom Metazoa; phylum Chordata; class Actinopteri; order Salmoniformes; family Salmonidae; genus Salmo; species Salmo salar. The sequence continues at coordinate 12,439,325 of NC_138314.1, read as the reverse complement.
CAGACTGCCCTGAACTGCCGGAGTGGCCAGACTGCCCTGAACTGCCGGAGTGGCCAGACTGCCCTGAACTGCCGGAGTGGCCAGACTGCCCTGAACTGCCGGAGTGGCCAGACTGCCCTGAACTGCCGGAGTGGCCAGACTGCCCTGAACTGCCGGAGTGGCCAGACTGCCCTGAACTGCCGGAGTGGCCAGACTGCCCTGAACTGCCGGAGTGGCCAGACTGCCCTGAACTGCCGGAGTGGCCAGACTGCCCTGAACTGCCGGAGTGGCCAGACTGCCCTGAACTGCCGGAGTGGCCAGACTGCCCTGAACTGCCGGAGTGGCCAGACTGCCCCGAACTGCCGGAGTGGCCAGACTGCCCCGAACTGCCGGAGTGGCCAGACTGCCCCGAACTGCCGGAGTGGCCAGACTGCCCCGAACTGCCGGAGTGGCCAGACTGCCCCGAACTGCCGGAGTGGCCAGACTGCCCCGAACTGCCGGACTGCCCAGACTGTCCCGAATTGCCGGACTGCCCAGACTGTCCCGAATTGCCAGACTGCCCAGACTGTCCCGAATTGCCAGACTGCCCAGACTGTCCCGAATTGCCAGACTGCCCAGACTGTCCCGAATTGCCAGACTGCCCAGACTGTCCCGAATTGCCAGACTGCCCAGACTGTCCCGAATTGCCAGACTGCCCAGACTGTCCCGAATTGCCAGACTGCCCAGACTGTCCCGAATTGCCAGACTGCCCAGACTGTCCCGAATTGCCAGACTGCCCAGACTGTCCCGAATTGCCAGACTGCCCAGACTGTCCCGAATTGCCAGACTGCCCAGACTGTCCCGAATTGCCAGACTGCCCAGACTGTCCCGAATTGCCAGACTGCCCAGACTCTCCCGAATTGCCAGACTGCCCCGACTGCCCCCCGGCGATGCCAGAGTGGCCCGACAGCCTGGAACGGCCGGAGCCAGAGCCACCTCCAGAAATAGGTGGGTTGGGGAGGGGGGGTGTAGCACAGTGCCGTCGTTGACGGCAGCCACCCTCCCTTCCCTCCCTTTAGAAAAGGGGACTTTTTGTTGGTGTTGCTTGGGATTATTTTTTGTTAAGGTGCTTCTGGGGTAGCACCTTTAAGGGGGGGGTACTGTCACGTCCTGGCCAGTATATAAGGTTAATTGTTTTGTAGTTTGGTCAGGGCGTGGCAGGGGGTATTTGTTTTATGTGGTTCGGGGTGGTGTGTTTTGTGTAAAGGGTGTTTGATTTAGTAATTCCGGGTTTTGGTTTATGTTTAGTATTCTATGGTTAGTCTAGGTTGTGTGTTTCTATGTTTGGTTGATTGGGGTTGGGACTCTCAGTTGAAGGCAGGTGTTGTCTATCTGCCTTTGATTGAGAGTTCCATATATTAGGGTGTGTTTGTATGTGTGATTTGTGGGTGATTATTCTGTGTATAGCCTTGTGCCTTACCAGACTGTTTATTTGTCGAGTGTTCGTTTTTTTGTGTTTTGTATGTTCGTTTTGAAAATAATTAAAAATCAAGATGAGCATTCACGTACCTGCTGCGTATTGGTCCTCCATTTCTACCGACAACAACCGTGACAGATTAGGTAGGAACTCCCCTCACCTGGTTGTCTAGGTCAATGATTAGGTAGGAACTCCCCTCACCTGGTTGTCTAGGTCAATGATTAGGTAGGAACTCCCCTCACCTGGTTGTCTAGGTCAGTGATTAGGTAGGAACTCCCCTCACCTGGTTGTCTAGGTCAATGATTAGGTAGGAACTCCCCTCACCTGGTTGTCTAGGTCAGTGATTAGGTAGGAACTCCCCTCACCTGGTTGTCTAGGTCAGTGATTAGGTAGGAACTCCCCTCACCTGGTTGTCTAGGTCAATGATTATAAATACAAATGAATCATATAAATACAAATGTTGTATTAGACCTAGATATTGTGTGTATGTACTGACATGTAGAATATGTGTGATGTTTTAAATGTATGTATTTCAGTCCTTGACTAATAATGTTCTGTACCATGTATTATGTCATGTTTCATGTGGACCCCAGGAAGAGTAGCTGATGCTTTTGCAGCGGCTAATGGGGATCCTAATAAATGAAATAAAAATGCCAATTTGGATGCACTCAATTAGCTTCCTTCCTCAGAGATCAAATTGTATTTCCACAAATTAGTATATATAACCTGTATATAACCTGTGATCTTTTCTCAGGTCTAGACTGCTAGCAGACAGTCCTGTATATAACCTGTGATATTTTCTCAGGTCTAGACTACAACAGACAGACCTGTATATAGCATGTGATATTCTCTCAGGTCTAGACTGAAAGCAGACAGTCCTGTATATAACCTGTGATATTTTCTCAGGTCTAGACTGCAACAGACAGACCTGCATATAACCTGTGATATTCTCTCAGATCTAGACTGCTAGCAGACAGTCCTGTATATAGCATGTGATATTCTCTCAGGTCTAGACTGCTAGCAGACAGTCCTGTATATAACCTGTGATATTTTCTCAGGTCTAGACTGCTAGCAGACAGTCCTGTATATAGCATGTGATATTCTCTCAGGTCTGAACAGTGCTAGCAGACAACCCTGTATACACTTGAGTATACTAAACATTAGGAACACCTTCCTAATATTGAGTTGCACCCCAGAACAGCCACAATTTGTCAGGGCATTGTCACGTCCTGGCCAGTATAAGGGTTAATTGTTATTGTAGTTTGGTCAGGACGTTGCAGAGGGTATTTGTTTTATGTGGTTCGGGGTGGTGTTTTTCTAGAAAGGCATTTTGATTTATGTATTCCGAGGTTTTTGGGCACTGTTTGATATTCATGTAATTCTATGTTTAGTCTAGTGAGTCTGGTTCTATGTTTAGGTAATGGGGGTGGGGACTCTCAATTGAAGGCAGGTGTGGTCTATTTGCCTTTGATTGAGAGTCCCATATATTAGGGTGTGTTTGTATTTTGTGGGAGTTTGTTCTGCGTTTAGCCGTGTGCCTTGCTAGACTGTTATTTTCTCGTAGTGTTTCAGTGTACGTGTTTTCAGTTTTCCTTCTTTATTTAATAAAGAGGATGAGTACACTTATTTCTGCTGCATTTTGGTCCTCCTTTCCCAACGACAACCATGACAGGCATGGACTATACAAGGTGTCGAAAGCGTTCCACATGGATTCTGACCCATGTTGACCCCAATGCTTCCCACAGTTGTGTCAAAATGGCTGGATATCCTTTGGGTGGTGGACTATTCTTGACGCACACAGGAAACTGTTGAGCGTTTATTTTAAAACAGCAGCGTTGCAGTTCTTGACACAAACCAGTGCGCCCGGCACCTACTGCCATACCCTGTTCAAAGGTACTTCCATTTTTTGTCTTGCCCATTCACTCTCTGAATGGCAGATATACACAATCCATGTCTCAAGGATTAAGAATCCTTCTTTAACCTATCTCCTCTTCATCTACACTGATTGAAGTGGATTTAACAAGTGACATGAATAAGGGATTATAGTTTTCACCTGTATTCACCTTGTCAGTCTATTTCATGGAAAGAGAAGTTTTCATAACGTTTTATATACTCAGTCTATATATAGCTTGTGATATTCTCTCAGGCCTAGACCGTACTAGCAGGCAGTACCGTACAACCTGTTTTCTCTCAATAGATCACGGGTGTTCAACTCAGTGGCGGTTCTAGACCATTTCAACTGGGGGGGCAAAGCTGGGGCCAGTTGTACTGTTAGAGGGGCCAGTTACATTAGACGTTATTGTTGTCATATCATTTTCTTCACTGCATTGCAGGCATTAGCAGGCAAAAGACCATGTTCCGCGTTGCCACTGTCTAATAACGGATGTAAAAAAAGAACAATAGCAAAAATGTCTTATGTAAAAATGATTTCATACTCCACATTTAGGGGGGCCACAAGGGGGTCTAAAATTGTTGTCACAGGGGCACTGCCCCCCCCCCCCCCTCCCCCCAGAACCGCTAGTGGTTGAACTCTTACTCTATGAGGTCCGGAGCTGGTTTTCTGTTCTACCTGATAATTAATTGCACATGCCTGGTGTCTCAGGTCTAAGCCAGTCCCTGATTAAAGGGGAACAATGAAAAAATGCAGTGGAACAGGCATCAAGGTCCAGAGTTGAGTTTGAAGGCTACAGTTGTTCCAGTCCAACTGAGTGGAATGGCTGAGAGACTAAGCCTGTTTGTAAACAAACACCTTACAGGTAGGTTTACAACAGCTGTTATGTGTGCATACCAAATGTTTCAAGTTTAATTAGTTGTATATACAGGATACACACGGTATACACCGTCCAATGAAATGCTTACTTGCAGGTTCCTTCTCGACAATGCAACGATAAGAAATAATAAAAGATAACAATATGAACATAAAGTAAATGGCTCAGTAGAATAAAATAAACATTTTAGCATAGGTATAATACAGGAAGACACAATTTATAGTACAACATTTACACATGTATCATAGAAAGGGGTGAATAGCGGGCAAGTGTTTAAATTGCGCACTATTAGCAATTTAAATGGCACCCTATTTCTGTGTACTATAAAAGGATTACACTGCCATTTGGGACTCAGCCATGAAGTTTGCTTGCTGTACACTAAGGTCATTACTGAACAAGATGTTTCATGAGCTGAAATAAAAGATCCCAGAAATGTTCCATATGCACAAAAAGCTTATTTCTCTCAAATGTTGTACACTCATTTGTTTACATTTGTCACGTCCTGACCATAGAAAGCTGTTATTTTCTATGGTAGAGTAGGTCAGGGCGTGACAGGGTTTTTTTCTAGTTTAGATTTTCTATGTTGTTATGTTCTAGTTTTTGTATTTTTTTTGGGGGGGGGGGTGATCTCCAATTAGAGGCAGCTGGTCATCGTTGTCTCTAATTGGAGATCATACTTAAGTAGTTGTTTTTCCCCACCTGGTTTTGTGGGATTGTTTTTGAGTTAGTGTATGTTGCACCTCTTCGTCGCGGGACCAAAGGAACAAGTAGCGTGGTCAGGACAAATGGATATGGGAGGAAATCCTGGACGGGAAAAGACCCTGGAGGCAGGCCGGGGAGTATCGCCGTCCTAAGGAGGAGATTAAAGCAGCGAGAGCAGAGCAGCGACGATACGAGGAACTAGCACGGCAACGACGGAAGCACGAGAGGCAGCCCCAATACATTTTTTGGGGGGGGGGCACACGGGTTGGTCGGCGAAGCCGAGGGGTGAGTCTGAGAGTGAAGAGGATTATTGGGAGCGACTGAGCGAGGAGTACTGTGAGATAGTGGAGGGGGGTGATGAGAGAGAGCTGTTGGTTTGGCGTAGTATGTACGGCATTTTCCCTGAGGAGCGTGTTAGCCGTCAGATGCCACCTGAAAAGTTGCGGTACAGTTCCGGCACAAGGAGGTCTGATGCATGGGGCTGGCTTTGGATGCGCCAGACTATTAACACGCACCTCAGGGCGAGTGCGGAGAGCAGGAACAGGACGCCCCGGACAGGGCAGGCGCACTGGAGGCCTGATGCGTGGGACTGGCATAGGAGGCGCCAAACTAGTAACACGCACCTCAGGGCTAGTGCGGAGAGCAGGAACAGGCACAGGGTACACTGGGTCTTGGAGACGCACTGGAGGTCTGGAGCACATGGCCTGCACAACCCGTCCTGGTTGGATAGTTACTGTAGCCCGGCACGGGCGGAGCGCTGGCACAGGGCGAACTGGGCTGTGCTGGGGAATGAGGGCTGCCGTGCGTAGAGCAAGGTAAACTGGGCAGAGGAGACGTACTGGAGACCAGATCCGTTGTGCCGACACACTTCTTCCTGGCTGCCGGCCAACTCTCGCTTGGCAATGCTGCGGAGCCCTTTTATTGGCCGTACCGGACTGTGCGTGCGTATGGGCGACACCGTGCGCATTTCTGTGTAACAAGGTGCTTGCTTGATCCGTCGCTCTCCATAATAAGCACAGGGAGTTGGCTCAGGTCTCCACTCTAACTCTGCCCAATTCCCCGTGTGCCCCCCCAATTTTTTTGGTGGGGGGGATGCCTCTCGGCCTCATGTTGCTCCCTTACTTTCCTCTCCCAGAAACATCGTTCTGCCTTTGCTGCCTCCAGTTCCTCCTTCGGTCGCCGGTACTCCCCAGCCTGGCTCCATGGATCCTTGCCATCAAGGATCTCCTCCCACATCCATGACTCCAAATATCTCTCCTGCTGCTCCTTCTTCCGCTGCTTGGTCCTTTTTTGGTGGGTGGTTCTGTCATAGACGTCGTAAGGATTGGACCAAGGCGCAGCGGGTAAAGTGCTCATCTTCTTAATTTATTTAAAGAAAACACTTAAACAAAATAAACAACACGACGAAACAGTTCCGTAAGGCAACACAGGCTATACAGGAAACAACCACCCACAAAAACACAAGTGAAAACAAACCCAACTAAATATGTCCTCCAATTAGAGTCAACGACAACCAGCTGCCTCTAATTGGAGTTCATTGCCAAAAACCAACATAGAAATAGAAAACTAGATATACATATAGAAATAGAAAATATAGAACATAAACCAAAAACACCGAAACGCACAAAACAAACACCCCCTGCCACGCCCTGACCAAACTACAATGACAAATAACCCCTTTTACTGGTCAGGACGTGACAATCACCTAACAAAGTAAACAATACACATGCACTTCTAAATGTAATTTGACTTACTAACATAGTCATAATTGATTATTGACCGCCACCGCTACATAGGCCTATAGCTTCTGCCTCTTAATGCCATGCCTATGAAGGGTAGGCCCTAATGGTCTTTGTTTGTTTTTCATTTGAGTCCTTTTGTCAACCTCGAGCACAAGGTGGCGCCAGTTGGATGTAATTCGTGTTCACAGCTTCAATGTTTTTACAATATTACAATTCCAGGCTGCCATATGACAAAAATAAAACTAACACCATTGGGGTGTGCACCATATTTACATTTAATTCCAAGGAAGTTTTCTCACAAAAAGTTGTATCAAAACAAATAAATTGCTGTAGAATTTTGTGGAGTGCAGGCGGTGTCGGATCGTGCAGAAGATCCTTACGGAGGTCAGGGTGTTGGAGTGTGGGCAGGCTTAGCGATGGGCTGGTCCAGGCGCGCTCAACGATGAAAAACAACGGAGATATATACCAACGGCCGCGGTAGAGGCAGACATAGCGGAATCCCCAAGCACTGTAAACATTTGCATTTTAATTCCTGCAGATAGTGTTATTTGGGTTTTAATTCCTACGACAGAGGGTGTGACGCGCACCCACAAAGGACAAGGCGCGGAAAATGCACTGAGGTAGGCACTCAACATAACATAAGATACCTGAATGATTTTTTCTTTGATGTAAATTCGTTTTGAGTAATTTAACCTATCAACATATTCGTGACAATCCATTTGCCGATACACACCTTTCATTTGGTGACATTGCTCCGCAATTAAATGTAAGCCTATACTATAATGTGTGATGCATGCCTGCCATAACACTGATGGGGGAATGACCAGTGATGTAGCAAATAAAACCATCTCCAACCTGAAATGAATAACATTTCTAATTCCCTATAATATCATTTCAAAAGCCTAGCTGATCCACCTTTTTCTCCCAACGGTGCTGCCTACTATGGCCTACATTTTTATTGGTCTGCTAATCATCACCAGCAATCTGTTCTGCCGCAGCAGACATGGATGCCTATGATTAATGGACATTCTTCATCAGAATAGTATTGCCTATCTATTCTTTTCGATGTTAGAAATTTGTTTCTCTTGGCTTTAAACGTATTACATGGTGGTTCTGTTATATTTGAGTTGACATGGCCCATGCAGGGCAGATGCTCTTATTTTCCAACGTCAAACCGCATAAGGGGAATTGGATTATGTCACGAGGAGGGACCGTCTTGCATGGATGCGCCCTTTATTTGTAATTTTAGGGGACTGGTCATTTCGCTTTTTATTATGCAGATTGGGGCCTGTGTTGCCAGGCTATAATGGATTCGTGAGGACAAAAAGTGGCGTCTCCGCTCACCTCTTGGTAACACCACAACATAGCTCGGCATATTGCGGGTGGCCATCAGTTTAGATCCTCCTGCCAGGCAGGGCTGAAACATCAGTCGCGCAGTGGGAGCTGATGTTGCAGCGCTGCTCGCCTGGTTGCTAGGCAGCCGTGCAGGGGCCATGGGGTATCATTTGAGGGATGCTGCTATGGAGGAACTGGACAAAATGGGGAGGCTAGGCCTATTTTTTAGAGTCACTTGAATCCACTTTCACCTCCCCAAAGCATTGCTCTGGTCAGATGATAATTTGTTTTGAACAGACCTAGTGGTTAGAGCGTTGGGCCAGTAACCGAAAGGTTGCTGGATCAAATCCCCACGCTGACAAGATAAACATCTGTCATTCTGCCCCTGAGCAAGGCAGTTCCCACTGCGCGAATGATGTTTCAGCCCTGCCTGGCAGGAGGATCTAAACTGATGGCTATTATATTATAGGGAATTAGAAACGTTATTCACTGTTCCCTGGGCGCCGAAGACTTGGATGTCGATTAAGGCAGCCCCGGTACATCTCTGATTCAAAGGGGTTGGGTTAAATGCGGAAGACACATTTCAGACACATTTCAGTTGAAGGCATTCAGTTGTACAACTGATTAGGTATCCCCCTTTCCCTTTCCTAAGCTTTAGTAATCATAATCAAATGGCTTCTTTCATGTACAGTGCTTTCAGAAAGTATTCAGACCCCTTCACTTTTTCCACATTTTGTTACGTTACAGCCTTATTCTAAAATGGATTACATAAATATTTTTACTCATCAATCGACACACAATACCCCATAAGGACAAAGCAAAAACTGTTTTTTAGAAATCTTTGCAAATGTATTAAAAATAAAAAACAGAAATACCTTAAGTATTCAAACCCTTTGCTATTAAACTCAAAATTGAGCTCAAGTGCATCTTGTTTCCATTGATCTTCCTTGTTATTTTTCTACAACTTGATTGGTGTCCACCTGTGGTAAATTCATTAATTGGACATGATTTGGAAAGGCACACACCTGTCTATAACATGTCACACAGTTGACAGTGCAGGTCCGAGCAAAAACCAAGCAATGATGTCAAAGGAATTGTCCGTGGAGCTCCGAGACAGGATTGTGTCAAGGCACAGATCAGGGGAAGGGTACCAAAACATTTCAACAGTATTGATGGTATCCAAGAACACAGTGGCCTCCATCATTCTTAAATGGAAGAAGTTTGGAACCAGCAAGACTGTTCCTAGAGCTGGCCGCATGGCCAAACTACATAATTGGGGGAGAAGGGCCTTGGTCAGGGAGGTGACAAGAACCCAATGGTCACTCTGACAGAGCTCCAGAGTTCCTCTGTGGAGATGGGAGAAACTTCCAGAAGGACAACCATCTCTGCAGCACTCCACTAATCAGCCCTTTATGGTAGAGTAGCCAGACTGAAGCCACTCCTCAGTAAAAGGCACATGACAGCCCGCTTGGAGTAACCAAAGGGCATCTAATTGACTCTCAGACCATGAGAAACAAGATTCTCTGGTCTGATGAAAACATGATTGAACTCTTAGGCCTGAATGCCAAGCATCTCGCCTGGAGGAATCCTGGCATCATCCCTATGGTGAAGCATGGTGGTGGCAGCATCATGCTGTGGGGATGTTTTTCAGCAGCAGGGATTGCGAGACTAGTCAGGATCGAGGGAAAGATGAATGGTGCAAAGTACAGAGAGATCCTTGATGAAAACCTGCTCCAGAGCACTCAGGACCTAGACTAGGGCAAAGGTTCACCTTCCAACAGGACAACGACCCTAAGCACACAGGCCAAGACAACGCAGGAGTGGCTTTGGGACAAGTCTCTGAATGTCCTTGAGTGGCTCAGTCAGGGCCTTCACTTGAACCCGATCAAACATCTCTGGAAAGACCTGAAAATAGCTGTGCAGCGATGCTCCCCATCCAGCCTGAGAGAGCTTGAGTGCGTCTGCAGAGAAGAATGGGAGAAACTCCCCAAATACATGTGTGGCAAGCTTGTAGTGTCATATCCAAGAAGACTTCAGCAAAGTACTGAGTAAAGGGTCTGAATACTCATGAAATGTGATATTTCAGTTTTCGATTTTTAATACATTTGCTAAAATGTCAAAAAACTGTGTGAAAAGGATTGATGAGGGAAAAAAAACGATTTAATACATTTTAGAATAAGGCAGTAACGTAACAAAATGTGGAAAAAGTCAACCGGTCTGAATACTTTCCGAATGCACTGTATGTTCATCAATAACCTATAATTAGCTATTGCTTGAGGTAGCTATTGTCAGCAGCACATCATCATTACTGTGTATTTCTCCCTCACAGTGGAGGGGTAGACTTTTATCTGTGGAGTAATGGGTGGGTGTATGTAGATAAGACAAGCACCCAGCATTTGTTCATGGCACAAGCCCTTTATACTCTGAGAGAAATCTTGTCTCTGGTGAACCAGCCACATCATGCATACTGTGTTGAGGATTAGTTTCTAGGAACTCTGATAGTCTCTATGTATAATATGCCAGTGTATCTGTCCTTAGGGGGACGCCAAAGGTTACATTACTAAATGGAGTCTATTTCACTGCATTATCATTCATTAGTAGGTGAAAGCGACGTCCGTGTGCTTCTAACAATACAGCTCCATTGCCCCTAGTGGACTAGTGTTCCTCTGCTCACAAACACACGTGACCGCCTTCCTTGACAAACTACTAACCGATTGAGCTACAGAAAAATATCTAGTTCGATAGCTCCATTGGCGACATTTCAAGCTAGCTGTGGAGTGAGCTTATGGCATGTTCTTAACTCCGTAGCATTGGCCTACATAGTTTCATGCAGCTATTAGCAATGGAATCGGTTCAGTTGTTGCCTAAGTGTACAGATAAACTACACACAAGCTTATGTGGAATATCTTTTATGTTCCAGATACTAATACTTATCATAAACATTATCGGTATGAAGTAAGTCAGAAAATCAATAATGTATGGAGACGTAATGGCTGAAGAGGAAGGGAGACAGATGCAGGAGAGAGGTGACAGTGGAGACATTGCTGTCTGGAGAGATGCACTGTCTCCATTTACCGAATCCAGGAAAGTGCTTAAGGTAGACAGACCCTTCCTGGCCCTGTCCTTGGTTCAACTCCAGCTGTGTTTGTATCTTTTTAGACTGCGTTTTATCTAGGCTCCATGTTCTCTTTAAAACATGTCATGAAAATGCATTCTCAAGATCCCAGTAGTTCTGCTGAACTTTAAATCTGCCTATTTGTCTATTTTTCATATATGTTCTATTGTTGATTGTGCATTTTCATATTTCTTTCCAGTTAACGTCCTTCATCCTCCTCGATGTGTTGTTCCAACCTAGGTAGTGCATGACAGCCATTGTGTCACGCCCTGACCTTAGAGCCTTTTTTTTATTCTCTATTTTGTTAGGTCAGGGTGTGACTTGGGTGGGCATATCTAGGTTTCTATTTCTTTGTTTGCCTAGTATGGTTCCCAATCAGAGGCAGCTGTTTATTGTTGTCTCTGATTGGGGATCATACTTAGGCAGCCCTTTTTCCCACCTGTGATTGTGGGATCTTGTTTGTGTGTAGTTGCTTTCTGCACTGCATGTAGCTTTACGTTAGTGTTTGTATTTTTTTTTTTTTTCCGATGTCATTTTTATTAAAAGTAAAATGTACGCCTACCACGCTGCACCTTGGTCCAGTTCTTCAGACGATCGTAACACATTGGTTCAGAAGAATGCCCAATCATCATTGTGTATAGTTCACAAGTTTGCGCATAATTGTTGATAACTATAAATGAGAACCATAATTACATCCTTTCAGAAGCCTTGCTCTAATCTCAGGGCATGTTTCGCGTGTTTAGATGCTGATGGTTTGACAGATTTTCTGCAACGATTTTCCAGCATCCTGTCCAGTTTAGAAATCTACCCAGCTGATACAGCAGAACATGTAACCATTTACCCCTGGTCAGGATCATTTTACATAATGTATTATCAGACCGATCAGTTCCTCCTGTCCCTGTTTGTTCATTTAGAACACACCCAGGCTATTAAAACCCTTTCCTGCAGTCAAATGACCAAATCCCCCTCTAGTGGCCTCATTGGTGGAATGTTAATATTTTTCATAATTAATAAACATTATTTCAAAAACCCCGCTGACAATCAGGTGTTTCTATTTCAAACGGTTTTGTTATATTTCAGTCTTCTGTGATACAGAAAGTGTAATATTGGGATGCAAACTCGAAATTGTATACATTTAAACTCTTATTTTTTTAAAGCCCATGACCTTGTGTGTGAGTCTGTACTTTTCTTTCAAAGTATATTTGTTTAATACTAACAAACATTCTGTATGACCCTGATTTAGCCCACTGCAGTAAAAGGTTAAATCATCTGACTAAATAATGAGGACCGGAGCACAGAAGAGACAACTGATATTATACAAGGGTTAATGTCACGCTCTGACCTATGAGAGCTGTTTTTTCTCTGGTTAGTTAGGTCAGGGTGTGATATGGGTGGGCAGTCTATGTTTTTGGTTTCTATGTTTTGTTCTTGTTTTTCTATTTCTAGGTTGAGTTTGGGATGATCTCCAATTAGATGCAGCTGGTTCGTGTTGTCTCTAATTGGAGATCATATTGAAGTTGGGGTTTGTCTATAGGGGTTTTGTGGGTAGTTGTTTTCTGTTTTGTGAGTATCACCTGGCGGAACTGTTGGCTGTCGTTTTGTTGTTTTTGTTTAAGTGTTATCATTAAAGTAAATATGAGCACTCTACACGCCGCGCCTTGGTCCCCTTTATACAACCCTCATTCCAGTTAATTTAAAACGTTAACATCCCTACCAATAGTGCTCAAGAGGAACTTTGATTTAAGCAATCCAACGCAATTTGGCCTGTTCATTTATGAAAGATGATCTCATTATTATGCATATAATTATGCTTGAATATTCAGGAAGATATCAACGCTGAGTTTTCTGTTATTTTTAGAACTTGAGATGAAAAGGGGGTTTAGATCTAAAGTTCCAATGACAAAGACACTATCTTCACCCAGATATATTCTTTAAAGTTAGCTAGGTAGTGACAACTGGCTGAGATGAAAGTGGGTTAGCATGGATAAAAAAGACAGAATCAATGCTGACTTGTTCCAAAGTAGTTCCATAATTAGTTTGTGTCCACTAACTGCACTTTCTCTTATTAACCTAATGAAAGCCTGGCCAGAGAAATCAATCTGGGGCTACTTATGTAATACTCCTATTCACCCCCTCTTTCCTCTAACTGCATCTCCAGCTCTCAGAGTCAGGAGAAATGCCTGGCTGCCATATCAATCCAGAGAAAGAGGCAGGTGCATTTACACAGATCAATAAATATTTGCACACATGCACATTAAATGTGGTTTCCACATGCCCAGCTCCTAATTTGGACTGGCAGAGGCTCATCATATAACCAGCAGTCAGAGCTCCCCTGTCAGAGCTCCCCTCTCCTTCTCTTTCCTCCGTCTTTTCCTGGAGCTCAGGTGATGAGGCTGGGGAGCAGGAGGAGGAGGAAGTAGTGGTGGTGGAGGAGTAGTATATTTGTCCTGAGGACCCGGTTGGACATGATTCCAGTTTGGGAAACCCTGGTCTACACCAACAGGGTCACCAGGAGGGGCCAGCCAATGAAGCTGGAAGTCCCACCCAGTTGACTAGATTAAAATGGTGGAAGCCCTCAATGGCGCAGCCCATGCTAATACAGCCTTTTGGCCAATAGAGGATTGTAACATTCGCTAACATTCTCTATGTCCCTGCCCTAAATAGTAATGTTCATAGATGACCAGCAGGGTCAAATAATAATAATCACAGTGGTTGTAGAGGGTGCAACAGGTCACCACCTCAGGAGTAAATGTCAGTTGACTTTTTATAGCCGATCATTCAGAGTATCTCTACCGCTCCTGCTGTCTCTAGAGAGACAGCAGGTCTGGGACAGGTAGCACGTCCGGTGAACAGGTCAGGGTTCCATAGCCGCAGCCAGAACAGTTAAAACTGGAGCAGCAGCACGACCAGGTGGACTGGGGACAGCAAGGAGTCATCAGGCCAGGTTGTCCTGAGGCATGGTCCTAGGGCTCAGGTCCTCCGAAAGAGAGAAAGAAATGGATAGGCAGACCATTGGATAGGCAGACCACATGGATAGGCAGACCATTCCATAAAAATGGAGCTCTATAGGAGAAAGCCCTGCCTCCAGCTGTTTGCTTACAAATTCTATGGACAGTAAGGAGGCCTGCGTCTTGTGACCGTAGCGTACATGTAGGTATGTACAGCAGGACCAAATTTTGAAAGATAGGTAGGAGCAAGCCCATGTAATGCTTTGTAGGTTAGCAGTAAAACCTGGAAATCAGCACTTGCCTTAACAGGAAGCCAGTGTAGAGAGGCTAGCACTGGAGTAATATGATCACATTTTTGGGTTCTAGTCAAGATTCTAGCAGCCGTGTTTAGCGCTAACTGAAGTTTATTTAGTGCTTTATCCGGGTAGCTGGAAAGTAGAGCGTTGCAGTAGTCTAACCTAGAAGTGACAAAAGCATGGATACATTTTTCAGCATAATTTCTGAGCAGAAAGTTTCAGATTTTTTGCAATGTTACGTAGATGGAAAAAAAAGCTATCCTTGAAACAGTCTTGATATGTTTGTCAAAAGAGAGATCAGGGTCCAGAGTAACGCAGAGGTCCTTCACAGTTTTATTTGAGACGACTGTAAAACCATCAAGATTAATTGTCAGCTTCAACAGAAGATCTCTTTGTTTCTTTGGACCTAGAACCAGTATCTCTGTTTTATCCGAGTTTAAAAGTAGAACATTTGTCGCCATCCACTTCCTTATGTCTGAAACACAGACTTCCGGGGAGGGCAATTTTGGGGCTTCACCATGTTTCATCGAAATGTACAGCTGTGTGTCGTCCGCATAGCAGTGAAAGTTAACATTATGTTTCCGAATGACATCACCTAGAGGTAAAATATATAGTGAAAACAATAGTGGTCCTAAAATGGAGCCTTGAGGAACACCGAAATTTACAGTTGATTTGTCAGAGGACAAACCATCTAGAGACAAACTGATATCTTTCCGAAAGATAAGATCTAAACCAGGCCAGAACTTGTCCATGTAGACCAATTTGGGTTTCCAATCTTTCCAAAAGAATGTGGTGATCGATGGTATCAAAAGCAGCACTAAGGTCTAGGAGCACGAGGACAGATGCAGAGCCTCGGTCTGACACCTTCACAAGTGCAGTCTCAGTGCTATGATGGGGTCTAAAACCAGACTGAAGCATTTCGTATACATTGTTTGTCTTCAGGAAGGCAGTGAGTTGCTGCGCAACAGCTTTTTCAAAACATTTTGAGAGGAATGGGAGATTCGATATAGGCCGATAGTTTTTTATATTTTCTGGGTTAAGGTTTGGTTTTTCAAGAGAGGCTTTATTACTGCCACTTTTGGGTGGACACATCCGGTGGATAGAGAGCCGTTTATTATGTTCAACATAGGAGGGGCAATCAAAGGAAGCAGCCCTTTCAGTAGTTTAGTTGGAATAGGGTCCAGTACGCAGCTTGAAGGTTTAGAGGCCATGATTATTTTAATCAATGTGTCAAGAGTTATAGTATTAAAAAACTTGAGTGTCTCCCTTGATCCTAGGTCCTGGCAGTGTTGTGCAGACTCAAGACATCTGAGCTTTGGAGGAATACGCAGGTTTAAAGAGAAGTCCGTAATTTGCTTTCTAATGATCATGATCTTTTCGTCAAATAAGTTCATGAATTTATCACTGCTGAAGTGAAAGAGAGAATGGATGGAAAGCTTAGGCAAATAAATAAGTAACCTGTATTAAAACTGATGAAAAATCAACCTGAATGTGGTGATACAGTACACATAATTAAGAGTTTTCTGTGATAGTGCACAATGCTTTCTGTGTACCAAGACTAATTCAGGTTTGTACCACCACAGAATAAAATCCTTCGAATTAAAGATTATGGGCAGCAGTTCATACATACTCTTAGGCCTGGTGGTGGGAGTGACTTGGTATTTGGAAGTAGATTTAATGCATTAGGGAGGAGGAATTAAGAGTGCATTTAGATCAGTGGCGGTCGGTGCAGTTTAAGATGAGGGAGGGCGATTATTTTTTTATGAGCATGGCCTTTTTTCTATTACAGCAAATTGGATGGCTGTCAGTCATATTCCATTCACCCAGTTCAATGTAACATTGATAGGTTTAGGCTACTACATGATGCTTCAATTTTCTCTATACCCATCATGAGGTTGCTACAACCTAGCCTATGAATGAAAGTTTACAACATAGGTGCACACATGTCGAGAGAAAAATTTGAGGTGAAAGACAGTGACACATGGACAGACAGTGACACATTCAATACTGCCTTTCACACTTTTGCCTGCATCTAGCTAATCTAGGGTGTAATCATTAGTCCAAAAGTTGCAAACAAGACTTTCTCGTGCAGGTATGTCTCCGTTTCGCTCAGTTTGCTTCCATTTAAGAAACGTTTTTCAACAGAATACAACCATGATCACACGTAAACACAGTTCACTTTCATAGCAGCCACATTTTATTCCTTCTTGCATCTACATGCTCTCTTCCTCTCACCTTTTCCCTTCGCTTGTGGACTTCAATGCACAACACATCAGATGTCTGTGACCAGGCAAAAAATACTTTCTAAGTCAAACCATATCATAACCGCTAAAAACAGCCTACATTGTTGTCACCATATTAGCTAAAGTAACGTCATAGTCAACACAGTTAATAGAACTAACCCGTTAGTAAACCCGCTACAATCATGCAGTACAGTGTACAGTCAGTAAGCAGTTTAGCAGTTACACTGGCGAGCCCCCGGTGGCAATAAATTAGTAAAACCAAAAGCTTACCTTGACTTGGAAGAGTTCAAGTGTTGGATAGCCATAGCTTGCTAGCTAACATAGAATCCCTCGCTGTTTGAGCTGGGTGTGAGTAGGCTAAACTAGCTAGCTGCATTAACTACCTAAGTAAGTAAAGTGAAAGAAATACAAGGAAATCTCTCTCTCTCTCTCTTGCTTCTACACTTTAGAATAAATTAATTCGTTTAAAACTGTTCAACTATTGTCTTTCTCTCTCTTTGAGTCAACTACTCACAACATTTTATGCTCTGTAGTGCTAGCTAGCTGTAGCTTATGCTTTCAGTGCTAGATTAATTCTCGGATCCTTTGATTGGGTGGACAACATGCCAGTTCATGCTGCAAGAGCTCTGATAGGTTGGAGGATGTCCTCCGGAAGTTGTCATAATTACTGTGTAAGTCTATAGAAGGGGGTGAGAACTCTACTGTAAGTCGCTCTGGATAAGAGCGTCTGCTAAATGACTAAAATGTAAAAATGTAAATGTAGAACGTCTCTCCAGAGATATTCGATTGGGTTGAGTCCGGGCTATGGCTGGGCCAATCAAGGACGTTCAGAGACTTGTCCCAAAGCCACTCCTGCATTGTCTTGGCTGTGTGCTTAGGGTCATTGTTCTGTTAAAAGATGAACCTTTGCCCTAGTCCGAGGTCCTGAGCGCTCTGGAGCAGATTTTCATCAAGGATCTCTCTGTACTTTGCTCTGTTAATCTTTCCCTCGATCCTGACTAGTCTTGCAATCCCTGCTGCTGAAAAACATCCCCACAGCATGGTGCTGCCACCACCATGCTTCATCGTAGGGATGGTGCCAGGTTTCCTCCAGACGTGACGCTTGGCATTCTGGCCAATGAGTTCAATCTTGGTTTCATCAGACCAGAGAATCTTGTTTCTCATGGTCTGAGAGTCTTTAGGGGACATTTAGCAAACTCCAAGCGGGCTGTCAGGTGCCTTTTACTGAGGAGTGGCCACTCTACCATAAAGGCCTGATTGGTGGAGGGCTGCAGGGATGGTTGTCCTACTGGAAGGTTCTCTGTTTCGAGTCTCATAGTAAATGGTCTGAATACTTATGTAAATAAGGTATTTCTGTTTTTTATTTCTAAGAAATTTCTAAATACCTCATAAATTATTTTATTTAATCAATTTTAGAATAAGGCTGTAATGTAACAAAATGTGGAAAAAGTTAAGGGGTCTGAATGCTTTCTGAAGGCACTGTGCATGTGGCTAATCGGAGTAGTTTCAGATAGCACAGGAGAGAGGGCGTGTTTGTGGTCTTATCTGCTGTTAGCAGAAATGTGTATGTTCACTGGGGGAGGGTTGGTTGGCTCTTTTTGAAAACCTTTACGGTAAGTCTTTACTGGTTCTCCTATTACTGGCCCTCTATGATTGAGTTGACTTCCTGCTGGCGGGCATTGTAATGTTGCTGTCTGAGCTCTTACTGCTAATGCTGCATTTCTCCAATTCCCATTGGTTCCGTTAGCCAACAGCCCACACAGGCTTTACTCTGTGGAATATCTCATCCCTGGTTTTGGGGTGGGAGGTAAGCTCCTGTGTCTATGTTGAAAGTTGAGGCTTGGTACCTACAGTAGATTACAATAAAAACAACCAAAAATACAGAGTGTGTGTGTCACTAGCAGGACTTATTTTGGTACTATTTTCTAAATGTATATCTATCTATTGGAAACAGCAATTAATCAATCTTCTTTTCCTCTTCCCAGCTCTCCCCACCCCTCGTCCTGTGGCACCCCCTTGTGAGCAGTAGAAGATGAGCACCTCGCCCACCCCTAAGGGCACGCCTGTGCAGCAGAGCTCCAGCGATGGGGGCCCTAGTGATGGGGTCCTCGAGGCCCTTGTGTCTCCACAGCACTCTACACCTGGCTCCTCTGGGCCCCAACACAAGAAACGAGTCTCCAGCCTCCTGCAGAGCCCGGTCAGTAGCACACTGCGTGTGCGTGTGCGCGTGTGCGTGTGTGTGTGTGCGTATGTGTGTTCTTCTGTGTGCGTCCGGTCTGTTTGGGTCTGTGTGAGCGCACACATGTGTCTGTTTGTGCATATGCACATAACTTTTCAAGGAGCGGTTTTAAAAAGTCCCACTTCAGTTTTGCATTATGGACATCCCTTACTCACTCTACCTGACCTCCCCCTCATCCCATCGTTCCACCCTTTCATTTCCATCCTGTGTCCAATCCCTCTGCCCTCCACTCTCCCTTCCCCCTCATTGGATCTCCAAAGATATGATTATCTCCACAGCTCAGATTTAATCTGCTCTGAATCACCACTTGACAGCTGCAGACGGGAGCCTTTGCCATAGTGTGTGTGTGTGTGTGTGTGTGTGTGTGTGTGTGTGTGTGTGTGTGTGTGTGTGTGTGTGTGTGGGAGGGAGGGACACAAAAAGGAGGCCTGGAGTTGTGAAGATAGGCAGTAGCAGCGGACAGTGCTAATGAATGGCGAGAGGGAAATGCATTAGATGATGCGGTTTAAAAACCTTTTATTGTGAACATTTGATGTATCTGTCTGCTCTAGGAACTATGCTGCTCTATGCAGTATTTGTGAGTGTGTTTGGGTGAGTGTTTTAGCCCTCAGGCTAATTGAGTGTGCATTTTAGCAGCATGCAGACTAATAGTTGTGTGTGTGTGTGTGTGTGTGTGTGTGTGTGTGTGTGTGTGTGTGTGTGTGTGTGTGTGTGTGTGTGTGTGTGTGTGTGTGTGTGTGTGTGTGTGTGTGTGTGTGTGTGTGTGTGTGTGTGTGTGTGTGTGTGTGTGTGTGTGTGTGTGTGTGTGTGTGTGTGCAGTCGTTCCGTGAGGAGCTGGATGTTCTGATCCAGGAACAGATGAAGAAGGGAGGCAGCAGCTCCAACCTCTGGGCTCTGAGGCAGCTAGCTGACTACATGGCCTCTCACGGCTCACCTGCCGCCCTGTCCGCCTCCCCCTCCAGTACAGGTACACACACGCATACATGCGCACGGACATTCACACACACACACACACACACACACACACACACACACACACACACACCACACACACACACACACACACACACACACACACACCCCCTACTCACAGACATACTCCTGTTAAAATACACGTCACCCAGACACTGAGCCAAATAGGGCAATTTTGCAATCGATTTCTAACATCAAGACACAGACAAATAACTCCCCGAATCACCTCACCAACAGATAACAAACACACACAAGATAATGTTCTGTGATCTGCTATTGACTTCTGTCTCTGTGTAGGCATGATGATGGTGACGCCCATCAACGACCTGCATGGCTTGGAGCCCAGCGGCATGGTGAAGGGAGAGAGGCTGATGCGTTGTAAACTGGCCAGTGTCCACCGTCTTCTGGACCTTTACGGCTGGGCCCAGCTCAGCCACACCTGCCTCACCGTGAGTAGACTTGCCTGGCTGACACTCTCTTTCTGTGTTTCTTTCTCTTTATCATTCTTTTGCTTTGTTCTTTTAGAGCCCTATTTTGACAATGCAAAAAGCACTACTGTTCAAAGAGATGGTTTTAGTACCATCATTACCATTACAATGTCCATGAGTAGGGCTGGTGCGGTGACCGTATTACCACCACACCGGCGGTCACGAGTCATGAAGGCAGTCAAATTCCACATGACCATTTAGTGCCGGTATTTAGGATTCTCCAAGCTCTGATGCTGCTGATGGTCATTAGTAGCCTACAAAACTTGCTAACTGCCTGGTACTCAGCACTCTATTGTCCCTCTAATCACTCTGACATCAACGCAAATGTAATCGAAGATCTAATCAAACACTTCATGAGAGCTCATGTTGCGCAACATTTCTATAGGCTATGTAATTGCGGGAGAAAACAAAGTGATGGCCTCTAGTAAAAAAGACGAGGATCCCATCCGCTTTCTATAGGCTAGGCCTACTATATTTATTTCTCAACTTTCCTAATATTAAGCACATTGTTTATCTTTACAACAGGTGTATAGCCTACCTGGCAGGCATGAAAATGAACCACGGGAAAAGCGTCCTCCATTCGCTATTTAAGTGAATAGATGACATGTATTTTTTCCCGCTGTCCCTGTTTCAATACAGATGCATCATAATGGTCCATTCTAAATCAAAACAAATTTCACACATTGTCACGTCCTGACCAGTAAAGGGGTTATTTGTAATTAGAGTTTGGTCAGGACGTTGCAGGGGGTATTTGTTTTATATGGTTTTGAGTGTGTGTTTATGTAGAGGGGTGTTTGATTTATGTTTCCGGGGTTTTTGGTTTAGTTCTATGTTGTATAGTTCTATGTCTGTTTCTAGGGTGTTTATTTCTATGTTTAGTAATTGGGATTGGGGCCTTCAATTGGAGGCAGCTGGTTATCGTTGCCTCTGATTGAAGGTCCTATATTTAGGAGTATGTTTGTTTTGGGTATTGTGGGAGGTTGTTTTGCACTGCTAGGGTTAGCCTGCAAACTGTTATGTTGTCGTCCGGTTTCTTGTTTTTGTGAAGTGTTCGTGGTTATTTAAAATAAACGTCCAAATGAGCACTCAACCCGCTGCGCCTTGGTCCAATTCATACGACGGCCATTACACACATATATTATTTAGTATATGTAAAGACAAGATTAAATCAAGAATAGTCTGATGGGTGACAATATTAGCCTATCACTTGTAGTATATATTATCACTTGTGAATGATGCCCAGTATAAGAAACAATACCTTTTTTTTGCAACTTTTTCTAATCATAGTCACACACCTCATGTAGCCTAGTCCATAGGGCTATATGTTTTAATAAGGTTTGTATCACAACTAAAGTGGCCAAATAATTACATGCATAATTGCATTTGCGGTCACTTTTGATAATGAAGTTTTCCTGCTAATGGAACATTTGCGCTAATAGCCTACTAACACGAGCTCATTGCTGCGCTTATAATGTGAAGAAATAGCTTAATAGTTTATCAACATTTTAAGATAAATGTTCTAATCTGTTGAGTCAGCCACATTGCATAAAAACATTTTTTTTATGCTAGTGGTTGTATTAATTTGGGATATATCGCGTCCCACAACTGTCCCAGACTATGTTTCCCAGATTATATTTATTTTGTGCACAGAATAGATTAGGTCGACTTTTGTACTATGGGGGATGGTAGATTGACATAGGCTAGTGCTTTTGTGGTTCGTTAGGCCTACTCATCTTGTTGGCTGACAAAAAGTAAATGTGGACAGTTCTTCCAATATCTTCAATATGCACCTTGGAATTGGATAAGGACGTGCGCAGTTGCATCCCTGATGTGTCTGTCTTCACTTGTAGCCTGTGTGAAAGACCCGATCATGTGATGGAGCATGCAGTACTCAGGGAGAAGGGCACAGTGGCCACTAGCCGCAAAAGGCATGGATTTGTTTTAGGGGGCATTACGGCCACAGAAAGGGGATGCTGCCGTGAAATTCGAGGCATTATCAAGTCCTTGTCAAATTGTGAATGAGAGACTGATGCAGTGTGTACAGCCTGCACAAAACACAAAGCAGAGCTCATGCCTTTTCAAGCAACTTTTTTCATATCATCATTAGAGTCACATCATGCAGCCTTACAATGTATTAAATATATATATATATCCCAATGTTTATAGAACAACTAACATGACATTTATAACTCTAAATTAAGCATATAGGAATACCTATTTTCTTTGTTAACCGCTCAACACAGAATAGCCGCATGTGCGCATTCCCTCAAATCGTTTTCAGAAAATATCCTTTCTATTTTATTCAGCTTTGTTCAATTGTATTCTTCATACTATAAAATAATGGCATGGAATTCTAAGCAAATCTTTCCTGCTTAATGAACTAATGTAGCCCACAGCCATATGGCATAGCCAGATCAGGACCTAACATAAGGACAACTCAGAGTATGCTATTCTGTTCTTCTGAAATAGACTACATTTTCTTCATATCATGTTTCTTTAGATCTGTCTGAAATAAATAATGGATTTATTGTGAAGGCTGTATGTGGTGTAGGCTATATTACATTGATTTATTAGACTTTCTAAAATGTAGATGTTCCAAAGGTCTGCATCACCAGACCTATGCGTGGAAGCCAGGAGATGCTAAATGTGTTTATGTTAATTAACTGTCAATTACCGTGAGACTGACAGTTATTTGCTTGACAAATCACCGGCTGACCGCCACAGCCCTATCAATGAGGGTAAAATTGTATGCTGGTTTTGAAAGTTTGGAGCAGATACTTGACTATGCTGTTGTGTAACTCATTTTAAAAGGACAACATCTCAGTTTTTACCTTTACTTTCTCCCACTCTATCTTTGTTTGTTTTATTTTTTACCTTCGGCCTTATTCTCTCTCTGTTTGTATTCTATCCATCCCTTCCTTTTCTCTATCCCTCTCTCTGTTTGTAAAGTTTGGTATCTGACAGAGCTGTGTGTGTGTGTGTGTGTGTGTTGTCTCCTGTCAGCTGCGTGTCAGTAAGGAACAGGAGCACTTCCTGGTTCTGCCCAATGGCCTGGCCTATGGTGAGGTCACTGCCTCTAGCCTGGTGAGTTCACTACTAATTCTGCTCCACAGTCATAAAGCGAACCTCTCCGTGCTGTGGGTTATTATGTAAATAGCCTGGTCCACATTTGAGTTTAGCTGCTAACGTAAACGGTACTTTTATACTGGCCGATGCACATAAGCACTAACTATTCAGTCATCTCACCGATGCTTAGTTTAACTTGCCCCTGTTATCACACAACTCCTTCAACAAGGGCTTAACAGTTAAACATTGTAATAAACAATACGGACTGCAATAAGCATTCCACAAATATAAATGAATGTGACACTGAGCGCTGATGCTAGTGTTGCTCTGCGTTGTTGTCCTCCCAGGCGAAGGTGAATATCCTTGGGGAGGTGGTGGAGAGGGGCAGCACCACCCTGGGGGTAGACCTGGATTCCTTCAGCCTCCACTCAGCCATCTATTCTACCCGGCCAGACGTACGGTGTCTGGTGCACCTCCACACCCCCGCCACCGCCGCAGTGAGTCACACGTACACTGAGGCTGGGGCCCTGCCTAGGGGACAGGGCATACTCAGAACTATCATTAACATATTTTCACACAGTCTCAAATGTTTTTTCTGAAATAATGGAGTTTTAGGACTAGGGAGCACTAGAGATGATACTTTTTAGTGTAAGATAGACATTATTCACATTTAATGATGACCAGTGTTGAAAAAACATGTCAAAATCCTTCATTCCAGAATGTGACTTAAAGTTGTCTGTGTGTGCAGGTGTCCGCCATGAAGTGTGGCCTGCTGCCACTGTCCCATGAGGCTCTGCTGGTGGGTGAGGTGGCGTCCTACGACTACAATGGGCTGATGGAGAACGAGGAGGACCGGGTGGAGCTTCAGAAGAGTCTCGGGCCTACCTGCAAGGTGACAAGATTAGGGCAGAGCAAGGGTTAACGGAACAGGCTTGTGATTGTCCTGATACTGCTAATGTGCTGCTTGAGAAAAGAATGGCACCATAAATAGGGAAAACATGAGTTACTTTTACTCAATATATTTGTAAAACAATAACAATTGCAATGACAGGGCCGAAGATAGAGGAGGAAATGAGAATAATTAACAAAAATAAGAGTGTACTCTGAGGCAAAAGAGGGTTTTACTATGTTTTTTTTCTCTTGCTGAAGTCTATCTTTATTCCTAGGTGCTGTTGCTTCGAAACCATGGCATCGTGGCCCTGGGGGAGTCAGTAGAGGAGGCTTTCTACACCATCTACCACATACAGGCTGCCTGTCAGATCCAGGTACAGAGACACACATACTGACATCGCTTTTGCTGCTCCCTCCTGCCAAAGGCTTGAGGCACAACTCTGACAACCACACTGAGAGAGAGAAGGAGGACTCCCAGACTCATAGCTCAGTGACTGTGTGTGCGTGACAGAGAAAGACAGAGGGAGAGGGTGAGGGAGAGGGAGAGAACTGCCAGACTCATAGCTCAATGTCTGTGTATGTGTGTGTATGAGAGAGAGTAACAGCACACACATGCACAGCTTTGACAGTTTCACTCCTGAATGCGTGTCCTTGCCTTAGTACCCTTGTACTGTGCCTGTTGTATGTGCAGTACTGTAACTGTACGCTTGCCAAACACAAAGCATAACGCACTGCTGCAATCCTGTGTTGTGCTGACAGGTGTCAGCATTGTGCAGCGCTGGAGGAGAGCAGAACCTGATCATGCTGGACCGCTCCACCCACAAACCCAACGCTGCAGGCACCGTGGGCTGGGCCGGATCCACCTTCGGCCCCCTGACCAAGAGTCGACTCGGGGAGCACGAGTTTGAGGCTCTCATGAGGACTCTGGACAACCTGGTGAGATCAAAAGACAGAAGCACATTTGCAATGCTAAATTATTTTCAATTTAGCGGAACAATTCAATGTAGAGTACTGCTTTACAATGCTATAAGCATTGTCAATTTTGTGGAATGGGGAAAGTCATTACGAATAGGGCAGGTAAAATGTTGTTTATGACATGCACTGCTCTGGATCTTATCAAACAGGTCACGCGTGTCTCCCTGCACGAATCCATTAACATCCACCACACACAATAATGGATCAACAGTACTTAGAATATGCAGAGACTAAGAGGGCTCCAGACACAGGTCTTACCTACTTTAACCCTCCAGGATGTGGATCATATGGATCACTTCTACCCCTGGACATTGGACATTTACAATACATCAATCAGACAAAAACCTTCCTATAAACCTCCCTCTCCCCACCCTCCAGGGTTACCGTACCGGCTACGCCTACCGCTTCCCCGTGCTGCTGGAGCGCTCTCGGACACGGAGGGAGGTGGAAGTCCCTGCCACAGTCCACTCCTTCCAGTTTGAGGAGGAGGGAGTGCACCCGTTACCCCGCCAGCACCCCTACGCCCAGCGGCAGCAACAGGAGAAGACCCGCTGGCTCAACACCCCCAACTCCTACCTGAGGGTGAACCAAGACCAAGCCAGCCCCGGACACCAGCGCACCACAGTAAGTACCTGAGGGCCAGCCCCGGACACCAGCGCACCACAGTAAGTATCTGAGGACCAGCCCCGGACACCAGCGCACCACAGTAAGTATCTGAGGGCCAGCCCCGGACACCAGCACACCACAGTAAGTATCTGAGGGCCAGCCCCGGACACCAGCGCACCACAGTAAGTATCTGAGGGCCAGCCCCGGATACCAGCGCACCACAGTAAGTATCTGAGGGCCAGCCCCGGATACCAGCGCACCACAGTAAGTATCTGAGGGCCAGCCCCGGACACCAGCACACCACAGTAAGTATCTGAGGGCCAGCCAGGGGATACCAGCGCACCACAGTAAGTATCTGAGGGCCAGCCCCGGACACCAGAGCACCACAGTAAGTATCTGAGGGCCAGCCAGGGGATACCAGCGCACCACAGTAAGTATCTGAGGGCCAGCCCCGGACACCAGAGCACCACAGTAAGTATCTGAGGGCCAGCCAGGGGATACCAGCGCACCACAGTAAGTACCTGAGGGCCAGCCCCGGACACCAGCGCACCACAGTAAGTATCTGAGGACCAGCCCCGGACACCAGCGCACCACAGTAAGTATCTGAGGACCAGCCCCGGACACCAGCGCACCACAGTAAGTACCTGAGGGCCAGCCCCGGACACCAGCGCACCACAGTAAGTATCTGAGGACCAGCCCCGGACACCAGAGCACCACAGTAAGTACCTGAGGGCCAGCCCCGGACACCAGAGCACCACAGTAAGTATCTGAGGGCCAGCCCCGGGATACCAGCGCACCACAGTAAGTATCTGAGGACCAGCCCCGGACACCAGCGCACCACAGTAAGTATCTGAGGGCCAGCCCCGGATACCAGCGCACCACAGTAAGTATCTGACGGCCAGCCCCGGACACCAGCGCACAATAGTAAGTATCTGAGGGAAATGTTCCCTCAACATTTGTGCTTTTATTTCAAATATCTATTATATTAGAATTTCCACTATGCAATTGAATTGAACAGCCATTAAAGGCTATGTGTGTGTGTGGCTAATTAATGGACGCAGATGCAACCTTTATTAGTTTGCGTGAAAAGGTGTTTAAAACAGGGTGTTTGCTATAGTACCTCAGGGAGAGAGATTGTTATAGAGGACTCCAGCAATGGAGTCCTTTCAGACAGAACAATACCAGGCAGGCAGAGACCCTCTTACATCAGGCAGGGGGAGGAGACTAGCTCTCACTCTCCCTGTCTCTCTCTCTCTCCTGTACCTCCCAACCTCTCTTTCTCCTGTCCTCTGCATTGCAGGGGAAAGCCCAGTGCTGGTGTTGATTACTGCAATGCTATCTGCCCTCTGGTGGCGGAAAAGAAAGTCACCGCAGGGGTGTTTCTCTGTCTGAGAACACGTGATAATAATAACACTGCACTCAGAATGACAACAACACTGTATAACACACTGGTTTAAAATAATGGTTATTGTTGCATCTTGATTTCAGTTAAACATGCATTCAGAGTCAAATGACCATGGTGCAAACATTCTTTACTGGATTCAATGGAGTATTAGGAGGATGTCATTCGAGAAAGGCATATTGCCCAGCCCAATGCCTTTCTCTCTCTCTCGCTCACGCTCTGTCATATATCAGATCAACTTTGTCCCCAAAAAATGTAATTGAAAGCACAGACGTGTTGATGGGGCAAAAGCATTTGAAGCAATGCTTATAGGATGGGTCATGCAGCAGAACTGCTGACCCTCAACACTCATCTCTCTTTCTTCAGTGGCTGAAGACAGAGGAGATGCAACAAGGAGCCATCAAGATTGAGAACACAAATCAGTTTGTTCCTCTTTTTACCAACCCTCAAGAGGTGCTGGAAACACGAAATAAGGTACGTCTGCCTTACTGCTCCCAGTGAGCGATGATGTCACAGTATGGATGTATTACAGGGATCACATGGTTTGGTGTTGGGTTTTCAGCCTTTCAGGTTCTTGTTGTGTATCTCCAGATCCGGCAGCAGAACCTTCAGGACATGAAGACAGCAGGACCCCAGTCCCAAGTACTAGCCAGTGTCATAACGGATGGTAGTCCACTGGTAAGGCTCAAGTACTAGGTCTACAGTGATGTGGCTACTAGTGCTGGAGTATGTATGAATGCTTGCTTTTTACATTTTCATTTGAGGTACTGTATTTCTGTCTTTGGTGTTAAACTGAGGCCCTATGGTCTTGTCGCAAGAGATGGGTTGTTTACCCTGTTGTCTTGGTTAAATACGATTCCTAACCCAGCTGCAGAAGCTACTTTGGCCACCCAACCATCCCCACTAATCATCCTTTCTCCCCTGTTTCTCATTGTAAAGTCCATTCATTCATTCATTCATTCACACCCCTCATCCTCCACCCTGCTAATCTTCCCCAGGTCCAGAAAAAACTGCATGTTGCTGTAAAAAAGAGTGTGCTCTCAGTCAACACAAGCATCAAAGTAAAGGTAAAAAAAAATAAGATGGTCTGAGAGAGAGAGGGAATGATGAACCATGAAGACGATTAAACCAAGGAGCTCTTCTTAGAGCAAACACAAAGAAGACTTGGAAGATATTGCAATGTTCAACTTTCCTGGGAATGAATCATTTGAGTGTGAAATTGAAATGAGATGGGAAGCCTCTTGGGTCGACTATGATTATCAAAACAATTGTAATATCCTTTCCTTCTCCTTTTCATCCTAGTCTCCAGACCCGGCAGAACTTGCGATACTTGAGCCGGAGACCCCTAACCCGTTTAACCAGCTGACAGACACGGAGCTGGAGGAGTACCGCAAGGAGGTGCAGAGGAAAGCAGGAGGTCAAACAGATGGTAAGTGCATTGCTACCAAAAGCTATCCCTCACACTAAATCCAGAGCTTGGACTATTAGGTTCTATCTGCATTTTTGTCAAAATGTTGTTATTGACATAGCTTTGTTCTGTTCAATGTTCTCTACCTACAGTGTGTATACTTCTCTAAATATCCCAATTAATGTTGTTAAGTTCAAAAGTTCAAACCAATGAGGGTTTGGAACTTTAAAACCAATTATCTCAGAATAATCTTTTTGCAGATAGAACCTTATAGTCCTAAGCTCTCGAAATGTTGCCTTAACACTATCCCTCACTCTAAATGTGTCTTACTACTGGCCTTATTGCCTTATGACTCAAAAGAATTCTTCCGCTCCTCTATTTTCGCTACATACTTCAGTCTGAGACCGCCGTCGTTGAAGTCGTTTGTGGTGACGTCCAAATGAGGGGTGTTGTACAAAATCATCAGCGATTGGTTCATCTCTAACCAATCAGAGTATTTACCCATGTGTGTTATGGCTCTGGCCCAACCCATCGTTTTCTGACAACAATCAGAACGGTTAGAATGTGTTTGCCTTCCATAAATCTTTGGAGAGGCACTCAGATCCAGACTCATTGCGGAGAAGAAACTAACGTCCGTGGGCGTGGTGTAGCATTTGGCCGGAGCAAGGAGTTTGGGTAGCCAGGCAAGGCTCGCTATACTCACAGCAATGAAACCTCAGACTGTACAGTTAATGTGCCTTTCTTTCACCAATTCCTAATTAACTTCTCACTCTGCCTCACAACTCTTGCACGCGGCTTACTAGAATTAGCTCTATGCACTGTTCTCCTGTGTCTGTCTGTCGTTCTGTGCGTCAGTAGGGGAGGAGGTGGAGAACGAGAAGGAGTCTCTCCCAGCTACCCCCCCTACCAACAACCCTACCCCCTGCAATCCCCCACCCTCAGGTGAGACTCGGCCTGCAGTGCTGAACACACACAGCTGTCTTTGCTTGCCTTGCATACAGGGGAGAAGGACCACTCAAATTCCTACATGACAATATGTGGGACCCTGTACTGTTGTCTCCACAACCCCTGTTGCGCTCACCATCATTGAATATTTCCCAAAATATTTCAATCCTAACTTGAGATATGTAACATGGACGTTCGCATTAAACATGCATTGATATCAATGTATGGAGTTACGTGCATGGATCTCAATTAGGAGAATATTGTACGATAAGCTCAGTGGCTGAGTGATGTGTGTGTGTGTGGTGGTGTTTGTTGTTGTTGTAAATGTGTCACATTTCAGCGCCGTCTTGTGACGCCCATCTGTCTTCACAACTACTGTATGTACCTCTCTCCTTCTGTCTCTGTGTTCGTCTTTGTCTATGCTCCTCTATACTGACTCATAGGGCACCCCTCTGGTACTGAGATCTTGTCTCAATAGTAAGTAAGTACTGAGAAGCAAACTGTAAGACATGGTTGCACTCTCATTAACCAAATATGTTTTGTTGGGCACAACTGCAATGACATGACATGTCTGCAGTGAAGGGTAGAGTGGGGTAAATTGAGCCAAAAGGGTAAGTTGAGCCACCCTTTTTTCTCAGAAACCATACCCCAAAAATAATTTGACCAAATATTTAGAAAGAGGTCGTCATTTCATCGAGTCTGTGAAGGAAGAAACCACGTGGAAAAAGTGGGAAGCAAGTTAGGTCCAAAAAAGTCTAATTAAATTATTGTGTTCCATGATGCTTGCATCTAAACCAAAGTAGATCATTTTAAGATTGTTATACATCAGTTGGGGTCTCTATAAGCTTCAATATGAGGTCCTAAACATGTCCGAGCATGAAAGTGCATCTTTGTAGCTGTGTGGGCTAATATATTCAAAATGTTTCCCTTGGGTTTATTTGAGCCAGTGGGCATGGGGTAAGTTAATAGCAAGTTGAGCAAATGTAAGTGTTTTCTTCCCAGGCGTAATGCAAGGCATTATCGCTGGGATATGATGTAACAACAGGGCCTGGCCTATTTAAAAGTGTTTTTTAAAAGTACAAAGTGTTTATTAGGTGTTAAGCCTGTGTTAAAATATGCTTAAAATTATTAAAAGACTAAAGGGATTGTGTTGAATTGTGGGAAATAAAGATAGAGTTTTAAAAAGGGAGCGGTAATATTTAATTCAGGGCAGAAGGTGGCTTAACTTACCCTGTCCCGCGGCTCAACTTACCCCATACCCATATCACTTTTTTGGGGGGCAAGCTATGTTTTTACATGAATTCTGCTTATTTCCAGGGATACACAACATCCTAAAATATATGTATATATCTTTGTTAGAAAGAATAATATTATTTCCCTTGACGGAGTGATGGTAAATGTAAAAAATGGTTCCATTTACCCATAGCAGCAGGAAGATGTTTTTTTTGCATGCGCTACAGACGGCTATATCAATGGTGGGGGTTGTATATTTTTTTGTACTTCCTTTATACTATGGACTTACCCCACTCTCCCCTACTGTTCCATGCAGCTAACACAAAAAAAATCTATTTACGCTGATTGTTTCTTTTCCCTTTGCTTTGTTTTACTCCAATAATAAATGAACAAGATGAGACAAAGAAAGACTCCACAGCAGTTCAGAACGGGAAAGGAGAGGAGGAGAAGCATACCACGGAGGAGCTGGAGAAAGGGATGAAGGCTTTGTCTACCAATGACACTTCTACACCCCCCTCCACCACCCCTGCTGCCCCACCCGCTAAACCGCCCAGCAACACCCCTGAGGGATCCCCCTCCAAGTCCCCCTCTAAGAAGAAAAAGAAGTTCAAGGCCCCCTCGTTCCTAAAGAAGAGCAAGAAGAAAGAGCAGAAAGAGAAAGCTGAAACTTGAGGGGACATGTAAAATGATTCCGACACACACCCTCCACTTCTAGCCAAATACACGGAGGCAAACACACTAACTCGCACTCAAGTCTCCTGTATGTATAGCTCAGTCACTCATCACGTCTAGAAGTAATTCTAATTCTGTTTTTTTTGGGGGGGGGGCGATATTGTTTCTGTACAACTCTCAAATGATCTTGAAACAATCCACAATCATTCTAAATGAAATAGAATCAACAACATCACCTGAATTATGCACTCCCTATTTATTATAAGAAGTAATGCACTTGTCACATGTATGTATATAAACCAATGTTGCATTGAAGTATCCTCATAGGCACCCCCTGGCCTGGTCATGTTTATTCGTTTTTAATAGTCAAACGAAGGTGACAGGCATGTACATACGAGCACAGGTGCAGTACATGTAGAATTATGCAGGTATAATAACGTGCTCTTTTTCCAATTAAACTAACTATTCAAGTCATAGACAGCAGGGACAAATAAGAAAATAAATGCTTAAAAAAAAAAGTCCCCAACATTAAGCTGACAGTTATAAATGCCACTAATACCAAGCAAGGATATGATCTAAGCATTGTGGAAGAAACGTGTTGCTTGATGTTGCAAACTGAAGCCAAACTAAAAGGTACTAAACATTCCACTCTTCCCCAAATTTTTCTTTGAGATATGTGTACAAAATACCTCTACAGCTGTAATTATTTTTATGATCAGTAGCTGTTATCAAAATGCTGATGTGTGATATTTGTTGGTTTTTAATGTATTATTTCATATTAGAATGTAAAGTGAAAAGTTGCAAGGTTAAAATGTACCAGTCATTAAAGATCAAAGTTGATTTCAATCCAGTTTGGTTTGATCTGTTGTTCGTTACACTAGCAACTGCACTTAATCATGTGAGATTCAGGTACTGTAAAGTCGCCATTCTGATATACCTTGCCTAACTTTTTTATAATTCATCTTGGTTAGATATGCCTTATCAAGACATGATCTCACGTGTGATAGGAATAACATGTGCTTCAATACGTTTTTTTTTTTTTTTTGCCTCCATGGCCATGGTTGTCAACTGTACCGCATGAATAGAACGTAATTCACAGATGATAGATATTGTGGTGGCAGCTACAGAGAAGTACTTGGGTGTACGATATTTTACTGCAGAAGAGTTACAAGGTGTTTTGAACGATACTGTCCCATCCTCCCAGGCTGCTGGCCTGGTGCAGGATCAGATAGGGCCAAAGTAGTGGAAAAGTGATGATGTTTTAATGGGTGTTGGGTTAGTTGGTAGGGCAATTTTTTCACAGTGTAATGAATTCATACTACAGAATAGTAGGCTGATACACAGCCAATGCAGTAGGCGGCGGGATGCAACTAAAACATTTGTTTGCGGACCACCATAATACCAAAGAAGAAGAAGAAGAATATATTGGAATGTTAAAGATGTTAGGCTGCAAATATACGGTCAGGATATAGGTAGGATGTCTAAGTTTAAGTATTTAGGTATGGGGTTTGATGAGAGGCTTACGTGGAAGAGACATGTTGAGTATATTGAAATAAAGTGTAGGAAAGGCGCTGGACCTCATGAGGGCAGTGGCAGGATATGATTGGACGTCGAATAGACAAACACTGTTGTATACTGTATGTACCAGGCATTGATCAGGTCATCTTTGGATTATGGGTGCTTTGTATATGGATTGGCAGCTAAAACGGTACTACAGCGCCTGGATAGGATACAGTCAAGGGCCCTGAGATTGTGTGTGGGTGCCTTCAGGACGACACCTGTTGAGGCATTGTAGGTGGATAGTGGGGAACTCCCACTGAGGATAAGGCGGGACAAACTGGCATTAGCATACTGGGGGAGGTTGAAAGGGAGTTCAGAAGGACATCCTGCGGTCACGGCAACTGGGGAATGCTGGGAGCGAGGAGTGGGTAAGCAGAGGTCGTACGGGTGGACAATCAGGCAGAAGGTGGTAGAATATGGACTGGGTGAGAGAGAGATAGGGCCGGCAATTGCATTGGGGACCATTCCTCTGCGTCTGTTTCTGAAACCAAGTGTAGATGTGGACATGATTGACGGCAGGAGAGAATGGGGTGAGGACGTCAGACTGTGTGTGGAGAGCTAGAGATAGTAGTTTTTATTCGTTTTTAAGGATATAGATGGTTTAAAGGATCCAGTCAGTGGTAGGGTGGGTGTATATCCCAGATAGGTTTGAGATGGGTGGAGGACGTGAAACCACTCAGAGTGGTGATCTGCTCTGATTCGCCTGCAATGTTGAGTACTGAAGACGAGCAGGTCGGATTGGGGAGACTTGTTTGTTTAGATGATGGTGAGGTTAGTGGGATTGGAGAGGATGGGAGTGATGCTAAGCTTTTGCTGGGTTCCGGCCCATGTGGGTATGGAGGGTAATGAGAAGGCCGATGTGGTGGCTAAGAGTGCTGTGCGGAGAGAGGGGATAGATATTCAGGTTCCGCTGGGCCGCCGGTCAAGTCCTTGATCTGGGAAATGGGTTAGATCTTTGGCAAAGGGAGTGGGATGCTAGTAGTAAGGGGAGGCAATTTTGTTGCGTGCACCGATCAGTAAAGGAAGAGGTGGGATGAAGGACAGAGGAAGTTATGTGGAGTAGACTATGGTTTGGGCACACATATTTTGGGAACTGTATGACGTAGATAATGAGAGATTGTGTGAAAGGCTTAGAGAAGCTGGATGGAGTTTGGGTGGTGTACTGGGGGGAGGAAAGTGATGTCTAGGGCTCTATTTCACTTTCTTAGAGGAGCAGGACTAATGAATATAATTTAATTTAGGTAGGCCGTCACTGGCCTCCCACACCAGTACAGTAGGTGGCAGTGTGTATACACCATAAAAGTTGGACGCGATCAACCAACCCAATCCCGAAGAAGAAGAAGAAGAAGAAGAAATAGAAATAGAAATAGAAATTAATTACCGAAATCCACAGGCAATGTTCATTCATATCGATTCCACCCACTAGGGGGCAGTCAACAGATTTCTGTGTTGAGGGCTTCCGTTTTTCTGTCCTGTATTTTTCATCTGCGGACTTGGGGTTACTGAAATCAAACAGAAGAAATCTGTAAAATTGTCGAGGTTTTGACTTTGCTTATTGGTTGAAGACCTTCACAAGAAGGCACTAAAATGGGCAGAAGTAGAAGCCGATCCCCACCAAAACGAGGTTTGCTTCAGCAACGAATAAGCAATAATAAGAGCAATTCGCTAACGTTCAGCATTGTAGTTACAAACAGTCCATATTTGTTCTAGCTAGCAAATTGGTGATAATAACTACACCATTTTGGTCTCGCAATTACCATTGAGATGTTTAACTCTAAACATTGTAGATAAACTATGCTAATTGGGTTAACTTTAGTTTGTGTACATTCTAGCTAGTGCGTATTTATCTGGTCCATCGCCCGACAATAACGAGTTGCCTCTATGCTCTGGAACGTTCAATTGATTATTTCAGTTTTCCCCACGAATTTGAGTTGTTTCGAAATAATTGTTACTCAGTAAAGTTAAGATGTTGCTAGTGTTGGATAACTTTTGTCTGTATGCGTAGGGTGTCGTTAGTCAAATAGGAATATAACGACCAGATTAGCTCTAGTCCGCGAACATGCGTCGGATATGTGCTACTACTTGCATGCCCCTCCGACGTATGCACATGTACCAGAGCTAGTCTGGCGGTAAACATTGTGCTCAAAATAAGTTATTTACTTTATTATTTTGGAGACATGACACCCTGCACACACAGAGAAGTTCTCCCAACACTTTAGCAGCATCTTTATTTTGTTGAGTTAGTACGAAAGTATATTAAACCCAAACCAGTTACTAAACAAAATTCCCTATGGGGGAATCGTGGAACAATTCATAACATGGATGCTTCGTACCCTGCCCTACTAAGTATTGTCTTGGTCTTTGTTCCTCATATTCTGCAGAGAGACGGCGCTCTCGCTCGGGTTCTAGGGACCGCGAACGAAAGCGCAGGGAAAGGGAACGGTCCCGTTCTCGAGACAGGGAAAGGCGAAGGAGCCGCTCGCGTTCTACAGCCCGCAGGCGACGCTCAAGGTGAGAGACAAGGCCAGTGAGCCAACTCAACTGAAAGGAGACTGACAGGGTCATTGGTTACTACTATATGTGGTGTAACCTCACAGGCTACACACCCATTGACAGAAGTATCTCTGGCTAAAGACACTGATATCTTTGTGCTTATGGGTGAAATTGGACTAACTATAATTTGTCAATTTATGTACTTCAAAAGTGTCACTAGCGTTCTGATTCCCTATGCTTCTCCCCAAAATGTGCACTTGTTCACCTAATCCTCAAGAATTTAAAAGCATTGCGTTGGTGTTAGAATGGGCTGGAGGGTGTTTCCAGTTTCCATAATATTTTCTTAAACCAGTCCATTAGGGGAAATGATTAGTGCACACATCAAGAAGATGATACAGGATAGGATCTCTGCCTAGATAACCCGTCCTCTAGCTATCGCTGTCTCTTTTCTTTAGGTCTCTTCGCAGGCTACGCTCTTCCTCTGGCTCCCCCTCCATGCAGAAGGACAGGCGTGACGATGATCAAAATGATTCCAAGGATAAGCGGATTAAGGAGCATCAGATCTCGGGTGGTTTATCCGCTATGAACTTGGATGCGTTTCAAATGGTGAAAAGTCTGCCATTTGGGACGCACCCCTTCTGTGAGGATATGGATAAATACTATTGTTCCATGTCACTAGCTAGGTTTCCAATCAATTGGCGACAGATTTCAATGTGAATATTAAAACATGTGTACTTGTGCGTGATAACGAAGTGCACATAATAACTTTAGCGGTTAAATTCCCATGTACCGAATCAAATTTAAAAAAGACAAGTTAAATGGGTCACCAGTTCGCATCCTGTAAAGTAGATTAAAGTGAGCAAAAATAAATCACTCTGCTCTTTTTTGTTGTTGAGTGCTCCAACTCCTTTTTACCTCGAATTAGTCATGCTTTTTCTTGGTAAGCCATTCTCAGTGTTTGCGTTACAAAATAATCAGTAGAGCTAAAAATGTAACTAAAAATAGTATTGGCACGTGCACTCTAGCCAACAATTTACAGATACATTATGGGTATAGCCTACTACATGATGAGATTATTATGGACAAAATATTATTTTTATTTGTCAAACAGCAGGCAAGCATCTGTAACCGATGTGAAATGGCTAGTTAGTTAGCGGTGGTGCGCGCTAATAGCGTTTCAATCAGTGACGTCACTCGCTCTGAGACCTGAAGTGGTTGTTCCCCTTGCGTTGCAAGGGCCGCAGCTTTTGTGGCGCGATGGGTAACGATGCTTCGTGGGGTGTCAGTTGTTGAAGGGTCCCTGGTTCGAGCCCGGGTTGGGGCGAAGAGAGGGACGGAACCTACACTGTTACACATCCATGTCACCAAAATTAAACCCTCGATATTTATTGGAAAGAAGCATCAAGCTCATCACTGTACGCTTTCACTACCCTTGAAAGTTCATAGTGGGCGGATCACACAACATAGGCTTTCATCGTGTGACTCCAAATTTACTTAGAAAGGATGGTTATTTCAATATTTGCACATAAAAGCATTTCCACTGCCATTTCTTGCATAATTAATTTTACAGACATAAAGATCCAACCTTGTCTGGCATGGTTTGTCAATTTGTAATGTTTATGGACAAGTTTTCTGTTTCCATCAGTACACTTTTTTATCCAATGTACTTTACTCGCATAAAAAGGTTGAATGGAAACCTGCTTAGTGTCAAAATGTGTGTATTGTTTACAGAGGAAGACATGCAGGGCAAGACCGAAGAGGAGATTGAGATGATGAAGATTATGGGCTTCGGCAACTTTGACACCACAAAAGTAAGGATTCTGTCGACTTGTCTCAAACCTAGAGGTTCCTGGTTGGGCTTGTCAAAGATATCCATAGATATTATATTATTTGTATTATACCGTAAGGCCTCTGGTTCTCAAACCTCTCCTTGGTGACCCCTAGCCGTTCCACGTATTTGAGTTATCAACTAACACCAAACCCTTGATTAGTGAATCAAGTATGCTAGTTCAGGGGTGTATTCATTACGGTAACCTTTTACCGTTTAAGAAGCAAACGGGGAGGGACCGAACTGAATTTGTCCAATAGAAACACTTGTTTGCGCGTTTTCCATTTGGAGTTAACGGTTTCGCAACAGACGAGACATTTTGCGACACGATCAGCGTCATCATTACACCCTACCACAAAATGATTAAATGTGTGAAGGTCCCGGAGGAGAAGTTTGAGAACCACTGCTGTAGGCAGGGAAGCGTCCAAGTTGTCCAACTCGCCACAGGATGGCGCAGTTTGCTCAGGTTCATAAACCAAACTGATTGTACAGTGCTCTTCACTAACAACAATCACAGATCTAAGAACCATATGGCAATAATAGTGATTATAAGGAACCTGTGACACTTCACAGTTTATAAGACTAAGGGAATCTGTTAGGGCTGTGATTCTTATCAAATGGGTAGGTCTCCATTTGTGTGTAGCAGTTTTTATTGCGAGAACATGTTTTCATTTGAAACAATTTAAGTCTTGATTGTTCACT
This sequence comes from Salmo salar, assembly GCF_965601325.2. Classification (NCBI taxonomy): domain Eukaryota; kingdom Metazoa; phylum Chordata; class Actinopteri; order Salmoniformes; family Salmonidae; genus Salmo; species Salmo salar. The sequence goes on along the minus strand of NC_138314.1, from coordinate 12,401,261 downwards.
ATTCATTCAATGGTGTCAATCTCTTGTTTTTGGATGAAGCCTTGACCTACTTCCAGTGTGATGTGTTAATGTGGGTGTCTTTGCCAACAGGGAAGGAAGATCGATGGAGCGGTCAATGCACATGCTATCAATGTGTCTCAGAAGAGGAAATACAGGTATGCTGATTCATTGTCTTTAGAAACTACAAGAGGTGTTGTGGTTTATCACTTCACAAATAACATTCAAAACTGCCCACATGTAGTCGTGTAAATGCTGTAATATAGACTGCATCTAGTTTTCATAATATTGCAAATGAGTGGGACTGCATATTCAGTATCTAGTCCTTCATGTTTGGCTATTCTTTATTTTCCATCACATTCTGGCCACCTGTAATTAAGTAGCATATCTTGTTGATGCATGCACCAAATAGCATGGTTTGATTATACATCAACAGTTGCAACTGCAAGACACAAGGTTCTGGCTGATATTGAGCAGTCTGAAGAGTGCTCATTCTCACTGGAGCCAATCACTTCTGCAGGTGTTTCTATACAGACAGACCGTCTCTCCTATTGGTGGATGATGATGTAATGTACAAGTGCTGCAAGGGTAGTAGTGATGTAATGTTTCCCCCTCTCTTTTCAGGCAGTACATGAACAGAAAAGGTGGATTCAACAGACCTTTGGACTTCATTGCTTGAAGTAGGATAAACAACAGACTCATTAAAGTTACCTAAAATGTACTAGCCTTGTGGTCTCTCTTTACTGTGACACTGTGTGTTTTGGTGATAAAGTAAAAAAAAAATGGTATAGTGTGTTTCTTTCACATTTATTGACTCCCTGCACTGCATATAAGTTCTGCAAATACTCATGCGACTGAATAAGTAAATGTTTTTGTAATATCAGTTTTGTTTATTTATTTTAAGAATGAGCCTTGTTAACAACATGCCATTCAGCATGCATTTTAAGGTGTTTTTGATTCAGACTAAAAACTTAAATTCAGATCATGGCCCCTTCTCATTTTTATGATTCATGTAAGCAAACAAATTGTTGAAATGTAGTGCTCTAATCAAACCAAATCGAATGTTATTGGTCACATACAATTATTTAGCAGGCTTTATTGCGGGTGTAGCGAAATGCTTGTGTTCCTAGCTCCAACAGTACAGTAGTATCTAAAAACAATACACACAAATCTAAAAGTAAAAGAATGGAATTAACAAATATATAAATATTAGATTGAGATGTGGGTTCTAAGTGGGATAGTTTTCAGCGCTGGAAGGTCTGAGAATGTTTTTGAAGGTTCCTTTAAGGTTCAAAATGTTGTTGTTTTTTCGTTCACTCCTATATATAATAATGGTTTCATTCCGTTTGGTTCCTAGTGAATGCCTCCCATGTGATCTACCTCGCATGGCCAAAGTTCTTGTTGGTCTGTCTTAATCTTTCTCGCATACAAAAACAGTTGCATTCCAATGAAATAGATTTGATTCTGGGCATTTTGGTCCGACTGATGGAATATCTCAACTTAATCTTACCAGAGGATCGTCAACAATGGTCCTGTCAATCATGCACAAAATATATTTTGTGTAGTCTTGCCGCAACATGTGCAATGTTTTTTCCCTCATAGCTAGTATGCCAATTGCATAACCTGTTATGAATCAATCTACCAATCTAGTTTCCAAGCATATTTGGAGATTTCCAAGTGGTAAAAAGTGTTGATTGAATTAAGGTCGGCTCTCCACTGTCATGCTTTCTAGAATTCAATTATGTTTTTATCAATATATCAATATTTTATCAGTAATTTTTATGGTTAAAGGTGCTTAATTATTACTGCGGTCCATATTATCTCATCAGGAAAACAAAGGTACTTGTCACTAAACGAGACAGACCAATAGTGGAACAGCATGTGAATTCGGCCTATCACTGATCTTGAAATACGGCAAACAACACTGAGAAACCAATCACCGATGTACACAGCGAAAGCAGCATGTCCACGGGGCGTGGTATTACGCACAAAAAAGGGGTGTTGCCACCGCAGCTCGTGCGAGTTGTTGATAAATCGTGACCAGTCTCGGTGAGAACAACCAATGGTGGAACGCTAAAACACTTATTGGTGCCAACATTAGCGAAACAAGACTCCATTGTGGATCATGTATTGTAACAACGCTAGACTGATGGGGGAGAATCTTAATTAAATACCCCTCACGTCCTCTCTCCTCAAAACCCATTGCATAAGCAAGTCAGAGGTTGCTCTTACCTTCTCTTTTGAGAAGGAGGATAATGCAATTGCGATTTCCCCCTAGGATATGATTGAGCCAAAATGGCGAAACATGTTGACCAGTCGCATATGACTCGGAGTATGTGACAGCCCTATTGGTTGAAGCGACAGTTGCTAGGTCCAATAAGAAATGCATTTACTATTTAGGGTACCCAATCGCATCACCGTTCACAGAAGCTTTTTGGCAAAAATACAGGAGTTAATTTGCCAATATAATTGCGGTCTGATCAACACTGTTGTAAGGTAGCAGTTTGGCTAGCCGCTCTTTTCAAACATTTTGTATAACTTATTTTTTGTGTCAGCCTTTGCAGCTCGAGACCGAGCAGCATAACTAGCCAGCTTGTTACTACAGTATTTGAATTTGACAAGGCTGTTTTGACGTTGGATAGCTAGCTACATTCGCTGGTTGGAAATTTCGAACAGACATCACATTTTAAGACGGGTTCATTTGTTAGCTTCACACGCTAGCAAGAAAGCTATACTTTTTTTTCTGTGCGGCTAAGTTTGAACGTACATTGTTTTTGAAAGCCATCTACTAATAACTAACTAGCTACCGGTTGTCATTTTACTTTGTCAACAACAAGGCGTGACGTTTGGTTCAACACTAATTCTGCCTGCAAGATTTTTGTTGGTGACTTCCACAAACGTTGGCTAGCATTTACGTTAGTTTGCCATCACTGACAGCGATTGTAACCGCGAGCCAGCCTCATTCAAGCGAATTTGACAAAAACAATTTAGCCAATAAATAAGCTATCAAGCTGATCAGAGCAGTATCACAGCGATAACTGACTTGTTATCGATAAATTGCCTTGTGGGAGATATATAATCTCTTGCTTATTTTAATCATTACCAAAAAAACGTGAAGTAGTTAACGTTAACCCACAGAAGTAGTTGTGTATCCAAATTCATACCCGAAGTGTCATCTTTTTGTCGGTGCTATTGTTGAAAATGGCGGCGATCGAAATGGTGCAGATGTTGATCGAAGCAGCAGAATACCTTGATCGCAGAGAAAGAGGTACAGTAGTGATAACATGTTTTGCATTCTTATTTTTTTTTAAATTAATGATTGAGTTAGAACTGCCGTGCCTCAATTGCATTGCTGGTGGACGCACCTGTTATAATCAATTTGTCAGGTTGATTAGCTATAAATAATGTATTGATTATTATTGCAGACCACATATTAAACATGAATGCATAGTTAAGTAATTGCATTGTAACTAGGCTACATCGACAAATAGGGGAAGTTGGCAGCAGTATGTTCACAGCAACAACAAATGTACAGCAATAATTACAGTCGACACTACCATGGTATTTATCTAGACACCTTTTAAGTATAGTGTTTGCAATCTTACTGAAATGCAAAAATTACCGTATTTTATTTAAAAAATAATTATTATTTGTCACATTTACATGGTTCATGCTTGCTTCATTGAATTTGATCTTGATGTTTTCTCCAAGCGACCCCTTCACTTCTCTGTTGTGGTTTGCAGGGTAGCTGGTAGGGTTTACTCTAGTTCAGATGACATCATTGGCTGAAGGGGAAAAAATAAATCGATATTTTGTACAAATTGTCTCATCTTCCCTAGGCAAAAATACAGTATTCCCTCATCTAACTTTTCTGGCCCTCATCAATTTTCATTGGAATGTGTATGGCTGCATTGAATGCATTCCTTGCACTGTTGAGAATTATGATGATGTGATTGACTTGTATCCTGCTCATTTATTTGCAGAAGCAGAACATGGTTACGCCTCCATGTTACCGTTCACCAGCAGCAAAGAGAAGGACAGCTTGAAACGGAAAAACAAAAACAAGAAGAACTCCAATAGCAGGTAGTCATTTCACTAACAGTAGTGTATAATCCCCTGTGTACTGTAGACCCCCTCAGTGATTCAGCTGTAATGGCAAGATCAGTTTTTCAGAAAACAAGCAGTTTGTGTGGTCCAGTTTTGAAGCACCCCCTCATCAGGCTGTGTTATTCATCCATGTGCAGGCAGAGCCCCCCTCGTCCTACATTCACTCATGTAGTGAATGTCATATAGGCGTGGTGGCACGGTGTAGGCATGCAGCACTGACAAAACCAACTCGACTTTACCAACTTGCAGGGGCTCTGTTGGGTTGTTGCTTTGCTGTCCATTGGGATTGTGTTCTGATCTTCAATGTTATGCTCTCAATGCTGGACAAGCTAGTCTGTTTGCAGCCAATAATAATCTTTAACTGTATTATTATAATCTATAACAACCCAGTCCTTCTGCAACTCTATAAAACTGATGCTTTGAGTTTGTGTCTGTGAGTGTGTTTGTGCCTGTAAATTTGCTTTGAGCATTTTTAATAGCATTTTGCCCTTGCAGTATCCCAGACACGAAAAACATCAATCAGAATTAGGCAGAGTTAAGCAAGTAGCAACATGCAGTAGTGGGGAATCCAAGCAGATTGAGGTTGATCAGGGTGTCCAAGGACAGACTGCACCAGTCAAGCAGTTCACCCTGATAGACAGTTCTCCTCCTGGAAGGACAGGACACCCTCGCCTGGCCAGCTGTCTGTTGTTATCCAGCTTATCAAGACACCTAGCTATGAAGAAACAGCCTCCTACGGTAGTCCTCCTACCTAACCCTGACAGAGATTAAGCAGTATGTCTGGGTGGCCGGGCGAGGCAGTAACTCGAGATAACTGGATATTAAATCTAAACCGGTAAGGAGGGGTCGCATGGGTCTATTTATGCCTCAGTCTGTTGTAATAGGAACCTGATTCATATTAGATATTAGGCTACATAGGTAGTTTTAGCACTAGTCAAATGTTGATAATAAATTCTAATGACTGTAGCAAAGTAGAATAGCGCCGGAGAGGATGGATGACATTTTACGTTCTCCTAACAACTGTTATTTTGTTCAATTTTTGTTTTGCGTTTAACTTGTTTTTAAACTTATTTTGTACATAATGTTGCTGCTACAGTCTCTTATGACCAAAAATAACTTCGGAACATCAGAACAGCAATTACTCACCACAAACTGGTAGAAGCATTTTCCTTTAATGAGTCCGACGTGAAGGATATACTGCTCTCCCGGGAACAGGCCCAAATCCCCATCATTTGCGTATTTGCATGAAGAGAAGACAGACAAAAAGGGGGCGGAGATCGGGCTCCCTTCTGAGAATTCATAGGCGAGCGAGTAAACCCCCACTGCCATCCGTTCTATTGGCAAACATGCAATTATTGGAAACTAAAATCGATCTACACGCAAGATTAAATTACCAATGGGACATTAAAAACTGTAATTTCTTATGTTTCACCGAGTCATGGATGAACGACGACATGAACAACATACAGCTGGTGGGTTTTACTGTATTGGCAGGATAGAACAGCAGCCTCTGGTAAGATAAGGGGTGGTGGTCTGTGTATATTTGTAAACAACAGCTGGTGCATGATATCTAAGGAAGTCTTGAGGTTTTGCTCTCCTGGGTATCTCATGATAAGCTGTAGACCACACTATCTACCTAGAGTTTATCTGTATTTTTTGTAGCTGTCTACATACCACCACAGGCTGATGCTGGCACTAAGACCACACTCAATAAGCTGTATACCGCCATAAGCAAACAGGAAAACGCTCATCCAGTGGCGGCGCTCCTAGTGGCCGGGGACTATGCAGGGAAACGCATCCGTTTATACCAAATTTCCACCAGCATGTTAAACTCTAGACCACCTTTACTCCCAAACAGAGACGCGTACAAAGCTCCCCCTAGCCCTCCATTTGGCAAATCTAACCATAATTCTATCCTCCTGATTCCTGCTTACAAGCAAAAATTTAAGCAGGAAGCACAAGTGACTCGGTAAATAAAAAAAAAAGTGGTCAGATGAAGCAGATGCTAAGCTCCAGGACTGTTTTGCTATCAGAGATTGGAATATGTTCCAGGACTCTTCCGATGGCATTAAGGAGTGCACCACATCAGTCACTGGCTTCATCAATAAGTGCATCGACAACGTCGTCCCCACAGTGACTGTACGTACATACCCCAACAAGAAGCCATGGATTATAGGCAACATTCGCACTGAGCTAAAGGGTAGAGCTGCCGCTTTCAAGGAGCGGGACTCTAACCCAGAAGCTTATAAGAAATCCCGCTATGCCCTCCGATGAACCGTCAATACAGGACTAACATCCAATCGTATTACACCGTCTCCGAACGCTCGTCGGATTTGACAGGGCTTGCAAACTATTACAGACTACAAAGGGAAGCCCAGCCTAGAGCTTCCCAGTGACACAAGCCTACCAGACAAACTAAATTACTTCTATGCTCGCTTCGAGGCAAGTAACTGAAACATGCATGAGAGCATCAGCTGTTCTGGATGACTGTGTGATCATGCTCTCCGCAGCTGATGTGAGTAAGGTCAACATTCACAATGCCGCAGGGCCAGACAGATTACCAGGACGTGTACCCCATCACGCTTTGACCAACTGGCAAGTTTCTTCACTGACATTTTCAACCTCACCCTGTCCGAGTCTGTAATACCAACACTCTTCAAGCAGACCACAATAGTCCCTGTGCCCAAGAACACCAAGGTAACCTGCCTAAATGACTACCGGCCCGTAGCACTCATCTGTAGCCATGAAGTGCTTTGAAAGGCTGGTCATGGCTCACATCAACACCACTATCCCATAAACCCTAGACCCACTCCAGTTTGCGTACTGCCCTAACAGATCCACAGATGATGCAATCTCTATTGCTCTCCACACTGCCCTTTCACACCTGGACAAAATTAACACCTATGTAAGAATGCTATTCATTGACTACAGTTCAGCGTTCAACTCCATAGTGCCCTCAATACTCATCACTAAGCTAATGACCCTGGGACTAAACACCACCTTCTGCAACTGGATCCTGGACTTCCTGATGGACTGCACCCAGGTGGTAAGGGTAGGTAACGGCACATCCGCCACACTGATCCACAAGACGGAGGCCCCTCAGGTGTGCGTGCTCAGTCCCCTCCTGTACTCCCTGTTCACTCATAACCGCACGGCCAGGCACGACTCCAACACCTTCATTAAGTTTGCTGATGACACAGCAGCGGTTGGCCTGATCACTGACAACGACACGACAGCCTATAGGGAGGAGGTCAGAGACCTGGCAGTGTGGTGCCATGACAACGTCTCTCTCAACGTGATCAAAGGAGATGATTGTGGACTACAGGAAAAGGAGGACCGAGCACGCCCCCATTCTCATCGACGGGGCTGTAGTGGAGCATGTTGAGAGCTTCAAGTTCCTTGGTGTCCACATCACCAACAAACTAACATGGTCCAAGTACACCAAGACAGTTGTGACGCGGGCACGACAAAACCTTTTCCACCTCAGGAGACTGAAAAGATTTGCCGTGGGTCCTCAGATCCTCAAAAGGTTCTACAGCTGCACCATTGAGAGCATCCTGACTGGTTGCATCACTGCCTGGTATGGCAACTGCTCGGCCTCCGACCGCAAGCTACTACAGTGCGGCCCAGCTTCCTGCCATCCAAGACCTCTATACCATGCGGTGTCAGAGGAAGGCCTTAAAAATGGTCAGACTCCAGCCAGCCTAGTCATAAACTGTTCTCTCTGCTACCGCATGGCAAGCGGTACCGGAGCGCCAAGTCTAGGTCCAAAAGGCTTCTTAACAGCTTCTAGCCCAAGCCGTAAGCCCCCTGAACATCTAATCAAATGGCTACCCAGACTATTTGCATTGCCCCCCCTTCCCCTTTACACTGCTGCTACTCTGTTATTATCTATGCATAGCCACTTTAATAATTCTACCTAAATGTACATATTACCTCGACTAACCGGTGCCCCTGTGCATTGACTCTGTACCGGTACCCCCCTGTATGTAGCCTCGCTATTATTATTTTACTGCTCTTTTTTATTTATTTATTTAGGTTACTTTTTTTAAACTGCGTTGTTGTTTAGGACTTGTAAGTAAGCACTTCACTGTAAGGTCTACACTTGTAGTATTCGGTGCATGTGACAAATACACTTTTATTTGATGTGTATGCCCCGCCCACCTCAGGATCTGTCTTTTTCAGTCATCTATTTGCTGTGTTTGAGGTGTGCGAAATCCCCCCCACCACCACACCACATTGTGAGCAACACATTTGAGCAGTCTCCCTCTAGAGTGGGTTTGCTGCAATTCTGCACATTTTTCCGGAGTGGAACATTTGCTCTAACTAATTTCCTGCAATTCTACCAATTTTTCTATAGGATGGAGAGAAATGTTAGCAGTTTTATTTTATTATAATTTTTACCCCTTTTTCCACAATTTTTGTGATATCCAATTGGTAATTAGTCTTGTCCTGTCGCTGCAACTCCCGTACGGACTTGGGAGAGGCAAAGGTCGAGAGCCATACGTCCTCCGGTACACGTCCCTGCCAAGCTGCACTGCTTTTTGACACACTGCTCGCTTAACCCAGAAGCCAGCCGCACCAATGTGTCGGAGGAAACACCGTACAACTGGTGACTGTGTCAGTGTGCATGCGCCCACCACAGGAGTCACTAGAGAGCGATGGGACAAGAACATCCCGGCCGGCCAAACCCTCCCCTATCCCGGACGACGCTGGTCCAGTTGTGCATTGCCTCATCGGTCTCCCGGTCACGGCCAGCTGCGACACAAACCCGGGATAAAACCCGGCTCTGTAGTGACGCCTCAAGCACTGCAGTGCCTTAGACCGCTGCGCCACTCGAGAGGCCCTAATGTTTGAAGGTTTTAATATATCTGAGTGAGATTGACTAACAATCAGAGGGCCTGACTGAGTTCCGCTAGTTGCCCATCCCTGGTTTAAATGCTTCTTACAGTGGTGATCAAGTTTTATAAATTGCATGGCTGGGCAGTGGATCTGTAAAAGTAGTAGTGTGTTGCTAGGAGCAACGTAAATGCTGGCACTTTTTATGAATGTACTCGTCTCCTCTCTCCTCTTTTTCTCTCGCTCCCCTCTCTCTCCCCTTTTGTTCTACTGTTCACTCTTGGCAGTCAATGCTGCTTCAGCTCCTCCATTACAGAAATGGTCCTCTTCTTTCTCTCCCCTGCTCCCTGTGCACACAGAAACAGGCCTGACATGCTATTGTGTTGGTGGACTAGACTCTGTAGACCTGTTTGTTCCACTCTATTATGAAGTCATGGAGAGAAAGATGTTTTTTATATCCATCTTATCCATCTTATCCGTCTTATTGATTGTATGGCCTCTTGGGCTCAGTTGAACATTTTGCCCAGGATGTCCTTAGCTCTCTCCGCCTTAGGAGAACCCAGGGGAAACACTGACTGATGAGACTATATATAAAGCTAACGACAACAATGCAGCTATGTTTATCCTTATTCTTACGCTCTTCCATTGTGTGTAGTACTACATAGCTGGAATACTGTGTAGCCTAATTCACTGCTTATTACATTGATCATATGACTGCTGTATTGTACACACAATCACTAGACCGTTAATCCCCATTCAAGTCAATAGGTCTGTAATGATTTGTTCTATTTTATAACTGTACGGTAATGCATGGGCTCCTCATGTACAGCATGCCAGGTATATGGCACCTAGAGTAGATGGGGGAGGTGGCTTTGTCCTGTACAGTAATACGACCTGGCAGAGGAGAGGAGAGGAAAGGTCTCTGGCAGTGGCATGCCTCCCTCCTCCCACCCCTATCACATGGGAAATGGGTTACACTGGTAGCCCTATTCATATCCTAGTCTTCTCTACCAGTCAGCTCTACTGTGCTGTCATATGAACTGTACTCTCTGGCTGGGGCAAGCAAGCACTCGTATTTGTGTTGTCTGTAGTGCGTGGTTGATCTTTCGGAGGGGGTCCAAGGCTGTCGGGGTGCTGACAGTAGTCAGCCTGCAGAGCGCAGGTTGGTCTATTTTGGGACTGGAGGTTGGGGAGTTCCGGTGTAGTGGAGAGAAGAGGACTTTGCTCCTGTCCCTCTCCCTCTGCCTAGTGCCCTTTCCCTCTCACCCCATTGCAGATTCTTTATGAAAAAGAGACCTGGCCAGCTTCCTGGCCCTGTGTGGAGCTTGGAGAGAGGGGTGCGTATCTGTGTGCCCTTATCCTACAAGGGACAACAGGTCTCATCCCGGTAGAGCTGGTAGGACCATAGGCTGTTGGTGAACAATGCAGTTTACACTGCAATGTAGGAGGCAAGGTGGCCACCAATACACAATCACTACAAGACCTTTTAAATCGTCTCTGTGCCTTGTCTGTCTGTCTGTCTGTCCCTCTTCCAACCGCTACTCTCTTTTCACCCTTCACTCACTCTATAGCCTGGCTGGTATCAGGCAGCAGGCTGTTTCTAGTTACTGTTGCTAAGTCTATACCCCCCCCCCACCCCGCCCACCCCACCGGGCCTCTGTGTGTGTACACGTGTGTGCCTCCTGAATATAGATATATATCTATCTCCCTGCTTTTTCTCATTTCGTAGAGTTTAACTTCTCTGTGCTTTTTGGCGCTTCATAAACTCCCACACAACACAGGCCTCTCCCTCTCCGCAATAACTCCCTGGCTGACTGCAGTGGTGGCAAACGGAGAGGGATCGTCTATTATTAAAGCACTTTACTGAAGCACGCTGAATCTACTGTGTGATGTGTAAGGACACTTTCTAACCTCTGTCTGTCTGTTCACAGATCCACACACAACGAGATGGAGAAAAACAGGTACGTTGAATCCCACATCACTGTCCCTCTCTTAGCTCTGTCAGATCACCCTATTAGACAATGAATCTCTCCTCAGTCCCACATGGTTAGAAAGGAGTAATGAGAGTGAAATGAACGGTGCAGAATGCAGCTTATCCTACAAGGGACTACAGGCCTCATCCCTGGTCTCTCTTTGACCTCTACCTGGCTGTCCCTGGAGTCTCCCTGTTTCCATAGTCTCTCCCTGGAGGTGTCCCTGTCCCTCTGGTGTTCTAGGCAGGGTCTGAGTGGTGTTCTGTTTCAACCAGGGCTAATGACTCAGTGGCAGGCAGACTGACTGAATAATGCATGGCTCTGGAGCTTAGGCCTGGGAACAGCAGCACAGCATAAGAGTGTGTGTGTGTGATTCTCAGGCTTTATAAACCCATACACATTCCCATAACTGGAAGGAAGGCAGCCATTTCACTCCTGCTGCCTATTGCCTCTATCATTGCATCCCTCCTAGGTGTGTAACACTTCACCAAACCCATGGTTCGTATTGTGTTTTTGGGGTCAATGTTTGGTTCGGTTTTGGTACAGCAGGAAAATGAAATGCCATTCACAATGTTCAGCATTCACAATGTTCCTGGCATTGTCTGTTGTGACTATTGTTATGTTGGGCCTCAAGTTTCCACTCTTGATTCTGTGTTTGTAACCATGTGGGAGGTAGGAATTTACCAGTTGTGAAGTCGTAAATACCAGTTTGACGCGTTCATGTGATTTGAACTCGTTGAGAAATGCCGATTTGGCTAATGGCCAACAAACTGCGTCAACCATAAACTAAAAGTACAGCTATCATGCTTGTAAACAAATTTATAGAGTTCAAAAACTACATTTAATAGATTCCTTTTTATAAATCTTTTGTTAAATTTTAACTGGTGAAAATGCGGTTATAGGGGCCATTTACTTAGTAGATGAAGTCCGAGGTCACCGTGTGGGTGCTCACGACGCTAGACGAGTTTCCCACCAGTAATTACCAGTTGGAGGGCCGTTCAAGTGGATTTCCCCCCCCCCCCCCCCCCCCAGCCGTATGTGGTAAATTCCCACTTCCATCTTGGTTACGAACGCACCATGACACTGCCTCTGTCAGTGGGGGCGTGTCTGTAGCACAGTACATCTCCCCCTCTGGGGGTAATGTGATGGGCGGTCACTGTTAAGTAAGCGCGACACAGGGTGCATTGGTCAGTTCATTGAAGCTTTGGCTTTCTTATATAGAGCGGCTACTACGTTTGCTGAAATGAGTGAAAGATGGATGCTCGAGTACGTTTACGAGGTGCTGACTGAAACCCCCAATTCTCAACCACTGAGAATCGGCGCATATCTGTGTCAATAAACCAAAGACTGTATTTTATTTTTTATTTTTTTATCTTAACACAGTTTATCTATCGCTCTTGTAATTTCTTTGGCCCAGTCAGAATCAGCTGCCAAGGGCTGCTTGAGTGCAGAGGGGAGACGATGTTTCTTTGCGTTTCGGTCTACTGTGGGGATGTCTGCGTAAATGTGACAACATATTTGAGGTGTTGGCAGCTACGTAGGCTGTTATCGTAGAGCGTGGCGACATACTGTTAACGTTTTATCCACAACTCTCTGTCCGTCGTCATTGTAATCTACTGGGAAGCCGTTCCCAAGCGAGATTTAAACGATGATGGAGGATCCTCCAATTCTGGTTTCTTGACCTCACCATTGTATAGAACTAGTTCCCAGCTGCGCCTCACAAAAGTACAGTTTTGAAATGCGGCAATTTAAGATTGAAATGTTGATTTCCAACGTGCACATAGGCTCTAATTGTTTTAACGAAATGACCTGAGATATTTATCAGCTCAGATTTACTCGAGGCGTAGGCCTAGTGTTTCTGCTGTAAATATTCATTTGATGTATTCATTCGGGTTTACAGTGCGAACCGAACCAAGGTCCCCGTACCAAATGGTTCGGTACAAATACGCGTACCGCTATACCCCTCACACCACTGACAACGGGTATGACAAATATTCTACAAATTATAACCAGCATGGCCCCTTGTTCCGACACATAAGATGGCAGTTATTGCCAGGCGACATTTTTGTTTGGCCAATGATGAAACACAAACACACTGCCAGCCAGAGGACGGTGAGACTAGATCCGTCTGTCAGTCGTTGTGTGTGTCTAGATAGACTCAAGCAATGGGGGCTCAATGTTTTCTACTCCTATGTTTGCTCAAAGGAATCCTACACTTCTACCACAAGTCCTCTGTTAGTGAGTCCCTTAGCTGAATCTGCCTGCTGGAGCTGGCCATCTGTGTAACCTCACTCCTCTCCACCACACCTTTTGCGTGCAAACTCGTCCCCATAGAAATGGAATGTATGGATTGCATTACTGTCCTCATCCCTCTGCCCGGGGCAATTAGCCTGAGGTCAGAGACGGTACAGGAGGATGATTTACAGGCTGCAGGGCAAGTGGAAGGCCTGCGTTCAGGAGGCCTGGTTGCCCGTGTAAAAGACCATGTTGGTTGGAGCGTAGGGAGTTGCCCGTGCATGGTCTTGTCTCTGGTCTATATATTACACAACACTGAAATGTCTGGACCAGGGTTTCCGTTAGCCGGTAATGGCCGCATTTTGAAATATATATATTTTTTAAATACAACTGTTGCCGGCAAAATTGACTGAGAAAAAGGTAGGCAGGCTATCAGCACGTCACCTTTACAATTTGAGCTGGAGGCAGTATGCATTTGAAAACATGCTTAATGGTTTGAAACCTGAATGTTTTACTTCCATATTATGAGGCATGTCTTCACTTATTTGAAAATCCGACCGTTGAAACATGGCAATTATTTCATAAAGACTTCATAAGGGGCACGTGAGTTTCAAGTTTTGGGAAGGATACAATATCCTACTATTTATACCTATCTGCGTTCCTGTTATGATTTTCATATGCGCATGTGGTTTAATTTCAATAACGTTTTTGTTTCTCAAAATTGTCGTGGTTAATCATAAAAATCTTCAAATATAAAAGTCAAAATTCTACTAATGCGAGCGCACCAGCTTCTGCCATATGGACACATTGATACACCGTGATTCATTGGTGGCTAAATAGCCTAAATGAGCTTCCATTGTAAAATAATGCAAATCAATTTCTAACATTTTTGACATGCGTTTTTCTGGATTTTTTTTGTTATTGTCTCTCACTGTTCAAATAAACCTACCATTAAAATTATAGACTGATCGTTTCTTTGTCAGTGGGCAAACGTACAAAATCAGCAGGGGATCAAATACTTTTTTCCCTCACTGTATGTCATTTCTCTCCTGTTCTATTGGTTTTCAGATCAACTTTCTTTCCTTGTCCAGAAGCCAAAGGCACAATCCTAGTCATATTAGCGACCCATCCTAACAGAGAATTTGAATCTCTGTCACATATATTTCCCACAAATTGCATTTTGGCAAATGTTTTGAAGATGTCTTATTGGCTGCTTTATTACAGGAGTTGCAAGTTCTGTTCAGATGAATTACCATAATCTAAAATGGGATCTGTGTCTTTCTGAGCATGGTGGGTGGATGCCCTAATGGGTTACACACCCAATGCATATGGGTCTGGTAAATTTCTCAAATGGCCGTTAAATTAAAATCTTCCCGGTCATGTTGTCCGGCACCACATTTTCCAAACGGAAACCCTTGTCTGGACTTAAATGCTGGACGTTGTTGGTGGGATTTGTCAAAGGGTAAGGTACAGGCTCACAGAAATATAGGCTACATGAACACAGACCCATAAACAGTCACCTCATTGATACGTTGTAAGTGTATACATCCCTGGAATATCATGTTGCAGAAATAGCCTTGTTTTTGTGTCCTTCTTACCACACCCTTACAGTCCTGCCATTCAGTCAGACCTAGTGTTGCAAATATGGGTTATATAAACTTTCTAAGTTTACCAGTAAACTACCAGAATTTTGGTAACTTTCAAGGATTTTATGTAATCTATCACAAAACTTCTAGTGGGCCCTTTGGGTACTTCCGCTTATCACAGGTGTCTTCAATTTCTAGTTGAAGTCGGAAGTTTACATACACTTAGGTTGGAGTCATTAAAACTCGTTTTTCAACCACTCCACACATTTCTTGTAAACAAACTATAGTTTTGCCAAGTCGGTTAGGATATCTACTTTGTGCATGACACAAGTAATGTTTCCAACAATTGTTTATAGACAGATTATTTCACTTCTAATTCGCTGTATCACAATTCCAGCGGGTCAGAAATGTACATACACTAAGTTGACTGTGCCTTTAAACAGCTTAGAAAATTATGTCATGGCTTTAAAAGCTTATGATAGGCTAATTGACATCATTTGTGTCAATTGGAGGTGTACCTGTGCATGTATTTCAAGGCCTACCTTCAAACTCAGCGCCTCTTTGCTTGACATCATGGGAAAATCAAAAATCAGCCAAGACCTCAGAAAATAAATTGTAGACCTCCACAAGTCTGGTTCATCCTTGGGAGCAATTTCCAAACGCCTGAAGGTACCACGTTCATCTGTACAAACAATAATATGCAAGTATAAACACCATGGGACCACGCAGCCGTCATACCGCTCAGGAAGGAGATGCGTTCTGTCTCCTAGAGATGAATGTACTTTGGTGCGAAAAGTGCAAATCAATCCCAGAACAACAGCAAAGGACCTTGTAAAGATGCTGGAGGAAACGGGTACAAAGTATCTATATCCACAGTAAAACGAGTCCTATATTGACATAACCTGAAAGGCCGCTCAGCAAGGAAGAAGCCACTGCTCCAAAGCCACCATTAAAAAGCCAGACTACGGTGTGCAACTGCACATGGGGACAAAGATCGTACTTTTTGGAGAAATGTCCTCTGGTCTGATGAAACAAAAACAGAACTGTTTGGCCAAAATGACCATCGTTATGTTTGGAGGAAAAAGGGGGAGGCTTGGAAGCCGAGGATGACCTCAAGCATACTTCCAAAGTTGTGGCAAAATGGAATAAGGACAACCAAGTCAAGGTATTGGAGTGGCCATCAAAAAGCCCTGACCTCAATCGTATAGAAAATGTGTGGGCAGAACTGAAAAAGCGTGTGCGAGCAAGGAGGCCTACAAACCTGACTCAGTTACACCAGCTCTGTCAGGAGGAATGGGCCAAAATTCACCCAACTTATTGTAGGAAGCTTGTGGAAGGCTACCTGAAACGTTTTACCCAAGTTAAACAATTTGAAGGCAATGCTACCAAATACTAATTGAGTGTATGTGAACTTCTGACCCACTGGGAATGTGATGAGAATGATTTCAGCTTTTATTTCTTTCAACTATTATTCTGACATTTCACATTCTTAAATAAAGTGGTGATCCTAACTGAACTAAGACAGGGAATTTTTACTAGGATTAAATGTCAGGAATTGTGAAAAATGAAGTTTATGTATTTGGATATGTAAACTTTTTACTTCAACTGTATCTCTGACCTTATCACATTTAAAACATATTAAATATGATGATATAAAAATATATATATATATATATATATAATTACAAAGCTGTAAAACTTTAACTAAATATAAATCAACTTATTAAATATCATTGGTGATTGAGTTTCAGCCTGAAATTTCCTTTTTTACGCACTGTTAATGTTTTGGTGTCAAACTGATGGCAGTTTTGGAAAAAAGTAAATCGTTGGGTGAGTTGCAGAGGTAAATTTAAAATGATGCCATTCTTGATTAGATGCTTTCTCCCCCCATTAATTAGGCAAGTTCCTCTTAGACCAGATGGTTTATCTACTAGAAACTCATGGGCAATATGGACACAGATATTTAAAAAATAATAATACTATATATGAATAAAAAATAAAACATTCAAGTCTAAGTTACCAAAGTTACGATAGCTTGCCATAGATTTTCTGTTAATTACCAAAACTACTGAAGATTCTGGTAACTTTTTTTTTTGTAAATTACCAGTAGCTTTGCAACCCTAGTCAGACCACAACACCGGCTTAGTACTGTAGGCCTGCTTACTGTTACATGCATGACTCTGCCCTGCCGTCAGTTGACATTGTTTAACAAACATTAGCCTCCCTGTACATCCTGATTTTTATCACAACAGTGTTGCTGCTCCTGCTCGGACTCTGTCACATTATGTCATGCCAGTTTCCTGCCCTTTAGAATAGTTAATATTAAGCTAAGCTTTAGGCTAGCAGAGGAACACACCTGGATATGTCCCAATCTTATGTACTTGTTTATCTACACAGCATGTGTGTGTCATGTTGGCTTTGTTTGTGTCTCTCTCTCTCTCTCGAACATTAGAATTTTCTTTAGTCATTCACACTGCAGTTGGAAGGGATAAACGCATACTATATCATATCTCTCTGGAGTACTCCCAGTACTAAATATTCTTCATACTCTTAGCCTTGAGCTACAAACAACATTTCAGATGTTCTCAACTATCCCACATTTTGTGCAGTTGTTTTCATTTGAAGTTCGCCCCACTCATGCGTTGGCCTTTGGTACGCACATTTTAGTCATGTAGCATACGGTCTTATCCAGAGAATTCATCTTAAGATAGCTACACACACCTGCAGTAAATAGTGAGGTCGTGCCCCTTGCCTGCCTGTGTGCATGTAGCAGCCTCTAGTTGGAGGTGTGTGTGTGTGTGTGTGTGTGTGTGTGTGTGTGTGTAACAGGGGTCATGTGGTCACCCATCGACACCCACTATTCCCCTTCAGCTGCCAAGCTGAGGGAGGAGAAAGAGAGGAGATAAGGGGGGGATAAATAAAGAGATCTCGAGCAGCTTAATGTAAATGTTGTGATCACCACACCGGGCAGGTGCAGGCCCTAGGCAGACAAGTGTTTGTGGATGAAAGTGATCATTCAGGGGTGAAATGACTGCAGGAGAGCTAGAGATCTCACACCATATAAGGTGAACAATGACGTCTGAGGGGGTTTAAAGGCCCAATGCGGTCATTTTCATGTCAATATCATTTCTGCGTAACAATTCTTAGTTTTCCATTAAAAAATTTCAAACCATTTCTCAAGCAAGAATTTAGCTCTGAGTGGGGAGGTGAAAACTGAAAGCTAGCTGTTATTGGCAGTGAGGTCTATTAACCAATTTATGGGCTGGTGACATCACCAGGATTGCCTGGATGAAAATACAATCAGGAAATAACCCTCTTTTTTTCTCTCTCTCACTTTTACAGTGTTAGTTTCATCAGCTGTTGCAGAATATGATACAAAGCACAGGGAAAAACTGAATTTGGACTGCACTGGGCCTTTTTGTAGGTGGCTGATGAAATGATGCATCTCTCTTTCTCTCCAGACGCGCACACCTACGGCTGTGTTTAGAGCGACTGAAATCCCTCGTTCCATTGGGACCAGACTCCAACAGGCATACCACCCTCAGCCTGCTGATGAGGGCCAAGAAACACATCGTGGTGGGTGATGGTGGGCGGAGAAGTAATGAGAAATCAGTTTAAAGTGTTTACAGTTTCAAGATGGCAATTTTATTCTACCATTGGAGGAGGTTAATAGACGGTGCCACTCTGTTTCTGCCTCAGCCAACTCCCTTTTTACTGTCATGGCAACGTTTGGCGTGGTTACAGCAACAGAGTTGACTAAAATAGAAAGAAATCTGTTACCATGGAGACCCTATTAAATTACTAGAGGGGGCTATGTAATAAACCCTTAGTTCCAGAAAGGGGTGAAAATGGCAGCCATGTTGGTCCGGGAGAAATCCAAACCAATCTAATTGGAATTAATGGCAGTAGAGGCGTAATCCCCATTTGACTTATGTTGGAAAATAAAAGTAAGGCATATGATATATCAGAAATTGTGTAATAGAATTATTGTCAAGTAATTATACAGTTCATACAGGTTTTATATAAAGCTTCTGTATAAATAGCCTCTAAAATATGTGAATAGACCATAAAAGTCTCCATTGTTGTTTTCTTGGAAAGCTGTGAGCACTATTATGTTCAGATATCTGTACTTGTCTGAGTCCTATCATCAACTGATTTCTACTAGTGTATGACTGGATTGGCTGCATCGTTTGAATGGTATATTGGCAGTTAATTTGGAAAATTCTTGATCATTCCTCTAAAACTGTCTGGCTAGCTAGGCTAACAAACGGAGTGCAGATAAATTCTTCAAATGCATTGTTTTACATTATCTTATCGCAGCACTGGCAAACCATGGTTGACCAACTTCCTGACCCAAATGGCTGACCTTTTAATACCATCATAAGAAGGTTCAAATTAATTCTAGTATTCTAATTCCTAATTCTATGTCTGTTACCCTCGTGGTCTAGAGGGTAATTGGTGTAGTGCTAACTCGGGTGAGCGACTAGTTCAGGGTTTGATGAGGTAGAGTAAAGCGGCGCCTGGTAAAAACTAAACCCTGCATCACTCCAGGACCAAGTTTACCTACTTAGTAGACTAGACTGTTGAGGAACCTGTCTATGGTTAACTATGTGTGGTTGGTAAGAGGCCAGTATATTAATTAATCACTGTTTGTATTTAGTCAATAAGTATTCAACCTTGTTATGGCAAGCCGAAATGAGTTCAGGAGTGAATAGTTGCTTAAGCCGTAAATTGCATGTATTCACTCTAGTGTTTTATCATGATTTTTCAATTACTACCTCATCCCTGCACCCAACCCATACAATTATCTGTAAGGTCCCTCAGTCAAGCAGTGAATTTCAAACACCGATTCAACCACAAAGTCCAGGGACGTTTTCCAAAGCCTAGCAAAAAAGGGCACATATTGGTAGATTTATATAAAGCAGACACTGAATATCCCTTTCAGCATGGTGAAGTTATTAATTACACTTCGAATGGTATATCACTGCACAGATAATGGCGTCCTTCCTAACTCAGTTGCCAGAGAGGAAGGAAACCGCTCAGGGATTTCACCATGAGACCAATGGTGACTTTAAAACAGAGTTTAATGGCTGTGATGGGGGAGAACTGTGGATGGATCCACATTGTAGTTACTCCCCAATTCTAACTTAATTGACAAAGTGAGAAGGAATTTTCCAAAACATGCATCCTGTTTGCAACAAGGTACTAAAGTAATACTGCAAAAAATATATATGTTTGGGGCAAATCCAATACAACACATTACTGAGTACAACTCTCCATATTTTCAAGCATAGTGGTGGCTGCATCATGTTATTGGCATGCTTGAAATTGTTAAGGACTGGGGAGTTTTTCAGGATAAAAAAGAAACTGAATGGAGCTACGCACAGGCAAAATCCTAGAGGACAACCTGGTTGTCTGCTTTCCGCCAGACACTGGGAGATAAATCTAGGGCAAGACCTGAAAATTGGGGTCTAGCAATAATCAACAACCAATTTGACAGAGCTTGAAGAATTTTGAAAATAATTATGTGCAAATGTTGCACAATCCAGGTGTGGAAAGCTTTTAGACACCCAGAAAGACTCACAGCTGTTATCACTGCAAAAGGTGCTTCTACAACATGACTCATCGATGTGAATACTTATGTAAATGAGATTTGTTTAATTTTCAATACATTAGCAAAAATGTCTTAATGTTTTCACTTTGTCATTATGAGGCATTGTGTAGATGGGTGAGAGAAAAAAAAATGTCTCTGACAGAACAGAATGTGGAATAAGTCAAGTGGTACGAATACTTTCTGAAGGCACTGTACATACTGAGGTCAGAGGTTGCAGGAGGGCAAAAGGCGATATCAGCATGTCTTAGAGCAGCTGTCACAGCACACACACAAAGTGAGGACCAGTGTCTATTGCTGTATGTGTGTCTGCTGTAGAGGTTGGAGGAGAGCGAGCGGAGAGCCCAGCATACCTTAGACCAGCTGCAGAGAGAGCAGAGGCACCTGCAACGGCGTCTGGAGCAGCTGGGGGTGGAGAGAACACGCATGGACAGCACAGGATCCATTGTCTCCTCCGACAATCCTGACTCAGACCAGGGTGAGCACTCAAGGGAATCCCTCTCCTACATTACAAACTGAACTGGGATCATTAATGCTTTGTGGAGGTTTACAGTATAACATGTTGTTTTTTTCTTCATTTGTCAAAGTTTCAAGTTTTTCCATCAAACCACACTATAATACAATGGTGTCCATTCTCTTCCACCAATCCTTCCGCCCACTCTATGTGATGGGGCTTTATGTTAACCAAAGTTATTGAATTTGAATATGAGCTCAGTAGAGACCACATTGGTGCTGATTGTGGTACCTGCATAATATTGACCTGTGTTGTGTGTTGCAGAGGAGGAGCTGGATGTGGATGTGGAGGGGACTGACTACCTGCTGGGGGATCTGGAGTGGAGCACCAGCAGTGTCAGTGACTCTGATGAGCGGGGCAGCCTGCGCAGCAGCTGCAGTGACGAGGGCTACTCCAGCGCCAGCCTGCGCCTGCGCATGCAGAACCAGAACACTCAGGAGAAGGCCGAGCAGCTGGGCTGCAGCCTATAAGAGCACAGCCCTCAACCTCTGACCCCTCCCCCCCAGCCCTCATCCAATCCTGTCCTTCTATCGTCCAGTTAACTCCCGCCCTCCAACCAGTCTCTGCCAATCAGACCTCACTCCCAGCAGGACTGGCCTGCTCTGACCAAGCCCCCTCCTTTCCAGCTGTATTCCACCTCTTTCCCCCCTGAAACCCCCAATGCAACACCTCTTAGACACACCCACCGTCCTATCTCAACCATCCATCGGCCAACCAGAATGGAGGATCAGTCTGTGGCACTGCCCAATCAGAGCTTTTTGATGAGTGGGATTAGGAAGACAAGACACTCCGTCCATCCCTTTGTGTCCACCAGCCCTCCCCCTTCCTTCCTTCCTTCTGTCCTTCCTTCCTTCCTTCCTGCTCTGCTGTCTGTTTCAGTGTAAGAGCCAAGTAGAGGTGACTGACTTTTCACATATCCATGCAGTGTCCCCCTTCCAGCGTCCGAAAACTTAAGACAGCTAGAGAATGTGATTACAACACCACACCTACACCCCACTGCCTCTCTCTCTTGTTCAGAAGCCATCTGAAGCAATCCAGTCATCATGAGAACCCCTCTCGACCCCCCAGCTCTAAATCCCATCTCGCCCATTTCTCCCATGAGACGCCCCTCCATAGGTGGTGGTGGTACAGACAGCAGAGCTGTGCCACCTGACTAACCAATCACAGCATGGTATTTTGGAACGGAGTATAGGAATGGATGGTCTTGGTCAAAGAGCTGTGGCGTGGTCATTTTAAACAATCTACACTGCAGCTGTTGTAGTAATGTTATCAGGTGTAGTCTTTCAGTAAGTCTTTATGGTAAATAATCGTCTACCTGCACTGTGCACGTGAAGCCTCACTGGGAGTTCTACGACGCTAAGCACGGCTGTGACGTCATCCATGTTCCACAACCTCTTCGTTGTTGTGGTCGGCAGCAATACATCCATCCCTCTCTTCTCTACCAGGCTTAGCGGCTGGATACATACCTCCATGTTTATGGCTCTTATGGGGTGGGGGGTTATTAAGCTGTCATTTGTTTTGTCCACACCTGCCATTTCAGATTTTTTATGATTGGGCGGGGAGTAGAACAATGTGCAGCATGAGATTAAGGGTTGGGGGGGATTGGGTTTAAGGCAACTTGTATCTTCCTCTCTCTGATGACGGTGGCGTCTAGCTTGTGTTTTAATGTACGTGTCTGTGTTGCTGCTGGTCACGCACTGTAGCCAGTGGTAATCACTTAAATGTGTCTGAAGGGAAGTCACACAGACAGACAGTACATTAACTGTTGAAATAAACCACATTCCATGTTAGAGAGAAAGTAAGGTATGTTAGTGGAGAATTACCTTCCCCCATATTTATGAGGGAGAGCGTTTTGCAGTTTTAATGCCAGGAAGGATCTAGCTATCTGCTTCAGGTTACCCACAAGCAGAACACAACCGATTTGGTGACTTGCTTTGCCTTTCAGTCAAAACACAGTACAAGGAAGGTCAACGTCTATTGAGTTAGTTCACCTCTGAAAAGAGCAGAAAGGTTACTGTAATATACTCTGCCTGGCCTATAGAGCTATTTATTATTTTTAGCAAGATGTAGTCATGTTTATGTAAATAGTTTACACAGAAAGAGCTCTATGTATATTGAATAAAAAGTATTTATATTAGATCTAAATATATAGATATATCTATTTAATTAGTTATCGCTTTAGTTATGTTATTCTTGTGAGGTTTTCTATGTGTGGTCGCTTTGCACATCATAGTCAATCCATAGCTTTTTAGAACTGTCTTTTGTGCCTATAGACTTTTGTGTCCTTTCAGAAATTGGCACGGTGCTCCTAGAAATGAATGAAATTGTTTTGTGGTTGATTATATTTAAAAAAAAAAATAAAAAAAATACATCCTCTGTCAATAGGGAAATAATTTAAAATAATATAATTTCAAAAAAAAATGAATATAAAAATGTATATAATTTTAGAGGAGCTGGTGTTGGTGCTTTGGCATTGCTGTGACGATGGGAAGCTACAGTGGGTTTTCACCCTTCTTTGTGCCTGAGAGCCTGAAATAAAATGGCTCCTTGACCCAAGAGATTATAACATAGTGTAGCGAGAGGAGGAAATGGTGGGTTCAATAACCTGGGGATAAACTGGAGAGGATTGCAGCAGCGGTTGAATGTAGTTGACTAGCCTATAATCGATCTCCTGCACTGTTGCAGCGCAATGGCGAACCTCGAACGTGTGTCACATGCAGAATCTCGTTAGAATGGGAAGATGGTCGATACACAGACAAAAAAATATATATGAAATATAGGATTAGGGTTGTTTAGTGTCTTGTGTGGAATGCTGCACTTCTGTGTCACTTAAAAAAACGTATCCAAAAGGAGAGGAACGATGTAACCATGCTAGAAAGGGGATTGTTGTGAATTGTGCCCCTGGCTGAAACTGGTGTTATGGGGCAGGTGTGTGTGCTGGAATGCTGTAGGTTTGAGTCGGGGTGTGTGTATGTCCCGTCACTGTCTTCAGAGAGAAACTATAAGGGTTTGGGAGAGGGAGGGTTGTTTTGAATGGGGGGGGGGGAGATTAGCACTTGTATGGATGTTTTTAGTTGTTTACAAGTAAAAAGGTGCACACACAACAACAACAACAAAAAGCCCACATCTTCAAAGAAGACCTCATGTATTATTAAAAGATCAAATGGGATCTTAAGCACTTACAAATTCATAACATATTGTAGGAATTGGAATTCGTAACATACTGTATCATACGAATTGCAAAAAAAAGAAAAAGGATGGCGTGCACAATTTTCTGGGACCCGTTTTGTCTTGAGTGCTACTTTCTAAACTACTGGTTGAAAATATACGAAACCTCTGTAGCATCACTTTAACCTAAGCATTGTCTGTTATTCGGGGGCCACACACTCTTCTCTTTCCCTCCGTCCATGGCCTGTTTTTCTGTGTCTTCCACTCCTCGTGTGTGAATGTGGCTCCCATAGAGAAGAGACCCTGATTCATTTCTATGGTGGTCCCCCCCCCCCCCCCCTCTCCACATGCTGTGGGCCAGCCACCATGGTGCAGAGGGAGCCTGAGGGAGCAGACTGGGCTGTTTGTACAGTATAGCTGCAGCTCTCCTCCCTCCCTGTATTACACTTTAACACCCCTGGTGCTTCAGCATCTGCCTTAATAGCAGGTGTGGATTCTTAAAGAACAAGCAGATCACTGCAGTTGGCTTCTGTGTAGTCCTGTGTAAGCTATATGGGATATCACCCTGGGAATTCAATTTTATATTTTATTTTAGTGTATATTTGGGTTAGGTTCGTACGAAGTGGCTTAAGCCTTAAAACAGACAACTGTAAGAGAACCATAGTAAAGTATATTATATATGAATGTATATAATGTAAGTGTAGACGTGTTATTACGAATGTCATTATTTTCATTGTAACTGTCTCGGGTGTGTTGCTCTCCCTCATACGCGCACACACGTTGTCATACACGCACGTCAGAAAAACAATGGCTTAAGGGTTTGTTCAACTATTAAAAAGGTGGATATTTTGCGCACTTACATTTTAGAATTGGGGAATTTGAATATTGACTTTAAAAGAAAGCACTTAAACATTTCGGAGGAAGGGGGGGGGGGAAGGGGGAAATGTGGAACAGTAATTTATATTTGCCAGTGATATGAAAGGAATAAAACATCTCCCAACCTTGTTTACCTAGCTACTTTCCTTGTCTTTGTATTTATGACTTGGTCGGATGATTTGAAATATGTATTTATCTATGATTATGCTGATAGCAGTTATGTCTGTCTTACCTTAATTGAATACTCAGGCTGTAAGTTACTCTGGAAAAGGGTGTCTGCTAAAGGACCAAAATGTAATGTAAATCTAATGCAGAGCACATGCCTCTAGTGCCTATATTCCATAGTAGCAATAATCCGCTTGGGTTTGATGAGACCTTTTTCAATGTGGAATGATGCCAGACAGGAAAACAAAGCCATCATCTTGGGAGGTAATCAGAGCTAGCTCTGGCAGGCAGAATAACTCTTTTCTGACAGTAATCTCCTGCCTAAATCCCTGGTTTGACCAGATAAATCTGCGGCTGTTTAATAACCGGGATGGAGGGAGGAGAGGAAGGAGTGATGGAACCTTGATCAGCATCCTTCCTCTCAAAAGTCTGTTGTCCTTTTGCTCACTGCTAAAGCAAGCACACACACACACACACACACTGGTACACACGCACACTGGTATGCACACACACTTGCACATAGTCACAAATGACACATCGCAAAGCAATTTCTTTATCTTGGCACCTTTGTGATGCAGTCTGTCCTTGTCTGGCTGCCAACTCAGCGGGAGGAAGATGGAGAGTGCAGTGTGGATATTCTACTATGGATTACTGTTCTTACACCCTCTGATATGATTCTAGCACGCCTCTGACCCTTCTCCTCCCTGGTGACTGAGATTAATTATTCTTCCCGTATCTAATTCAGACTGGAATAATATGTGTCCAGGTCAGTCTGTATGAGATGCTCACTGCTTATAGCCTATTGGCCAAAGGAAATCTGAAGTGGAGGTCCTTTGTAGCTCGTTGGTAGAGCAAGGTGCTTGTAATGCCAACGTAGTGGGTTCGATTCCCGGGATCAGCTATACATAAAATGTATGCCCGCATGACTAAATCGCTTTGGATAAAAGTGAATGCTAAATGGCATATGTTAAATTGTTATATTATTGAAGACTTTTTCACTCCAGGTTTATTCTGTTCTGAACTAGTATAGCAGAAGAAGCATTGGTGCTTTACAGTATTTTGATCTGACCTGTTTGACCCCCCCAGCACTTTCCTCAGGCGATATTCTTAAAAGGGGGTGAGTTTACATTGGATATTCTTAAAGGGGAGTGAGTCTACATGGGATGTTCTTGAAGGTGAGTGAGTCTACAGGGGATATTCTTATAGGTGGAGTGAGTCTACCCTCCCAGGTGGTTGTAGATCTGGTGGGGGAGCAACAACTTTCAAGGAAACCTTGAATATAATATAGACTCCAAACAAAAGACATGAATGGACAGTCTTTGAATGCCATCAGTGTCATTGTCTCATGGGGCGTACATGTTTTGCATTGCAGTTCTGACCCTAAATGCTTTCCCACAACACTACGCTACCTGATATAGTGTCGTCTTTGTTATTGCTGCAATAGCTAGACTAGACTACTCTCTACTTGCAGCTGTTACTGGTTTGCAGGTCCCCTATCGTGACAGTGTATTGATGGCGAGTGTACAAAGATGGCTTTATCATTGACGTGTGTGCATGCCATGACAAATGTGTGTGTCGTGTGTCTACATTCTGTCAGTGGGGTCCGAGTCCCTGTAACCCCTCCATCCCCCTGGCTGTCAGATTAGGCAAATCCATCAGTTTATCCCAACCCGGCAGACCCAACGAACCACAACCTTTGCACGCACACACACACGGACACACACCTAGGCCCGAATAACACTTTGCAATAGAATTGCAACATGCCCTTGGGAAATAAACATTGAGTACACGACTCTATCGTTTATGTGCTTTGAATCACCGCTGCAGATGCTTGCTTTTGGCATTATCCCTAATATGTTGAGAGACTCACACAACAGTCATGCCAGATCACACCCTCTTATTCAAATGTAAACACTGGCATATGAAACAAAACAGATAGCTGCACTTAGGAAGTATTCTCTCTGTGAGAGCAAATGGCCTATTTTACAGCAGAAAAATACATACAGACAGAATTCTGGGTCGTTCCACAAATGGAATGCCCTTTTATAATTTAAGTAAAAATTGTCCACCAATATTGAATTTTAAAAGCCTGTTATATTAAATGAAGTGCCCTATAGACCACATGTAGAATTCAATCAATCAGATTTTTTTTATATGAATTAAGACTTGCTATAGTGCCAAAATTCAGCATTTTGACCGGTCCGTCTGTGCTCCCTCTGTGACTTCTAGGAGGATTTTAATCCGCTTTCTCCAAGTAATTTCTGAAGATGACTTGCCCTCAGAACAGCCTCAATTTGTCGCATGGACTCGACAAGGTGTCGAAAGTGCTCCACAGGGATGCTGGCCCATGTTGACGCCAATGATTCCCACAGTTGTGTCAAGTTGGCTCGATGTCCTTTGGGTGGTGGACCATTCTTGATACACACGGGAAACTGTTGAGTGTAAAAAACCCAGCAGCACTGCAGCTCTTGACACAAACCTGTGCACATTGCACTTACCATACCTTGTTCAAAAGCATTTACATCTTTTGACTTGCCCATTCACCCCTCAGACTTGCACACATACCCGATCCAAGGCTTAAAAATCTCCTCCCCTTCATCTACGCTGATTGAAGTGGATTTAACAAGCGATATCAATAAGGGATCATAGACTGACCAGGTGAAATCTATGTCATGGAAAGAGCAGGTGTTCTTAATCTTTTGTACACTCAGTGTACATCTGTTGGCCCTAAAATGAGGGACACTGTTACGTGAACTGAACTCTTATATGTTGAAACTATTCCATTTTAAATATTTACTTCAAAAGAAACGTTGAACATCTGATAGTCAAATCATAGTGTAAAAGCAGGTGAGTTGGTTCTACTCTTTTTGGCAGTTTTCTGGTGTATTGAGGTGGAAAACTTTTGCACACAAGCTTCCATTCCTCCTGTCACTAGGGGATTTATGGCTGATTTAAGTCCCTGGAGTCTATTGAATCATCGGTGCGTCAATCTAATGAATGTTAAAAAAAAAACATAAATTGTTCAGTTTAAGCTAGAGATATCTGCATGGGCTGCAACTCAATCCACCGCATCCGATTATGGCGGCCTTCCACATCTGCGGTGGGAGGTGGCCGAGCTACAGTTATGTTTGTCAGACCATGAGACATCCCAAAAATTGATATTCTCACAAAAACGGGACGCATCTGAAGTCGTAACCGTCAATGTGCCAACTTCTGTTTGTAGCATCCAAACCCTCATCAAACTACACACAATACCCCATAATAACAAATCAAAAACAGTTTTCTTATTTTGTATTGCAAATGTATAAAAAATAAAAAACTGAAATAACATATTTGCGTAAGTATTCAGACCATTTACTCAGTACTTTGTTGAAGCACCTTTGGCAGTGATTACAGCCTCGAGTCTTCTTGGGTATGACGTCACGTTGTTCGTAACTTGTTTTGTACATAATGTTGCTGCTACCGTCTCTTATGACCGAAAAGAGCTTCTGGACATCAGAACTGCGATTACTCACCTCAGATTAGACTAAGAGTTTTTCTTCAATGAGTCGGATGGGAGGGAGATACCACAGACACCCGACCAGGCCCAGATCCCCGTCATTCGCTGGAAAAGGAAATTTTGCGGAACAAGATCAGGGTGCCTTGTGAGGATCCGGTGACGAGTGGCTAATCTGCCTTTGCCTTCCATCCTGCTAGCTAACGTTCAATCGCTGGAAAATAAATGGGACAAACTGAAAGCACGTATATCCTACGAACGGGACATTAAAAACTGTAATATCTTATGTTCCCCCGAGTTGTGGCTGAACGACAACATAAAGAACATAGAGCTGGCGGGTTAAACACTCTATCGGCAGGATAGAACAAATGCCTCTGGTAAGACACGGTGCGGGGGCCTATGCATATATGTAAACAACAGCTGGTGCATGATATCTAAGGAAGTCTCAAGGTTTTGCTCGCCTGAGGTAGAGTATGTCATGATAATCTGTAGACCACATTATCTACCAAGAGAGTTCTCATCTCTATTTTTCATAGCGGTCTACATACCACCACAGACCAATGCTGGTACTAAAACCACACTCAATGTGCTGTATACCTCCATAAGCTAACAGGAAAACGCTCATCCAGAGGCGGCGCTCCTAGTGGCCGGGGACTTTAATGCAGGGAAACTTAAATCTGTTTTACCTCATTTCTATCAGCATGTTAAATGTGCAACCAGAGGGGGGATAATTCTAGACCACCTTTACTCCACACACAGAGACGTGTACAAAGCTCTCCCTCACCATCCATTTGGCAAATCTGACCATAATTCTATCCTCCTGATTCCTGCTTACAAGCTAAAATTAAAGCAGGAAGCACCAGTGACTCAGTCTATAAAAAAGTGGTCAGATGAAGGAGATGCTAAACTGCAGGACAGTTTTGCTAGCACAGAATGGAATATATTCCGGGATTCTTTCCGATGGCATTGAGGAGTACACCACATCAGTCACTGGCTTTATCAATAAGTGCATCGACAACATCGTCCCCCACAGTGACTGTATGTACATACCCCAACAAGAATACAGGCAATTTTCGCAATGAGCTAAAGGGTAGAGCTACTGCTTTCAAGGAGCGGGACTCTAACCCAGAAGCTTATAAGAAATCCCGGTATGCCCTCCGACGAACCATCAAGCAGGCAAAGCATCAATACGGGACTAAGATCGAATCGTACTACACCTGCTCCGACGCTCATCGGATGTGGGAGGGCTTGCAAACTATTACAGACTACAAAGGGAAGCACAGCTGAGAGCTACCCAGTGACAGATGAGCCTACCAGATGAGCTAAATAACTTCTATGCTCGCTTCAAGGCAAGTAACACTGAAACATGCATGAGAGAATCAGCTGTTCCGGACGACTGTGTGATCATGCTCTCCGCAGCTGATGTGAGTAAGACCTTTAAACAGGTCAACATTCACAAGGCCGCAGGGCCAGATGGATTACAAGGATGTGTACTCCGAGCATGCGCTGACCAACTGGCAAGTGTCTTCACTGACATTTTCAACCTCTCCTTGTCTGAGTCTGTAATACCAACATGTTTCAAGCAGACCACCATAGTCCCTGTGCCGAAGAACACTAAGGTAACCTGCCTAAATGATTACCACCCCGTGGCACTCACGTCGGTAGCCATGAAGTGCTTGAAAGGCTTGTCATGGCTCACATCAACAGCATCCTCCCGGACACCCTAGATCCACTCCAATTCGCATACCACCCCAACAGATCCACAGATGACGCAATCTCAATCGCAGTCCACACCGCCCTTTCTCACCTGGACAAAAGGAACACCTATGTGAGAATGCTGTTCATCGACTACAGCTCAGTGTTCAACACCATAGTGTCCACGAAGCTCATCACTAAGCTAAGGACTCTGGAACTAAACACCTCCCTCTACAACTGAATCCTGTACTTCCTGACGGGCCGACCCCCAGGTGGTAAGAGTAGGCAACAATACATCTGCCACGCTGATTCTTAACACTGGGGCCCCTCAGGGGTGTGTACTTAGTCCCCTCCTGTATTCCCTGTTCACCCACGACTGCGTGGTCAAACACGACTCCAACACCATCATTCAATTTTCTGACGACACAACAGTGGTAGGCCTGATCACCGACAATGATGAGACGGCCTATAGGGAGGAGGTCAGAGAACTGGCAGTGTGGTGCCAGGACAACAACCTCTCCCTCAATGTGAGCAAGACAAAGGAGCTGATCGTGGACTACAGGAAAAGGTGGGCCGAACAGGCCCCCATTAACATCGATGGGGCTGTAGTGGAGCGGGTTGAGAGTTTTCAAGTTCCTTAGTGTCCACATCTCCAACGAACTATCATGGTCCAAACATACCAAGACAGTCGTGAAGAGGGCACGACAAAACCTTTTCCCCCTCAGGAGACTGAAAAGATTTGGCATGGGCCCCGAGATCCTCAAAAGGTTCTACAGCTGCACCATCGAGATCATCCTGACCGGTTGCATCACCGCCTGGTATGGCAACTGCTCGGCATCTGACCGTAAGGCGCTACAGAGGGTAGTGCAAACGGCCCAGTACATCACTGGGGCCAAGATTCCTGCCATCCAGTACCTATATAATAAGCGGTGTCAAAGGAAATCTGCACCGGACATTGACCCCCCCCCCCCCCCCTTCTGTACACTGCTGCTACTTGCTGTTTGTTTGTTACCTATGAATAGTCACTTCGCCCCCACCTCCATGTACAGATTACCGGTACCCCTGCACACTGACTCGGTACTTGTGCATCCTGTATATAGCCTATTTATTGTTATTCTTATTGTGCTACTTTTTATTTTAGCCTACTTGGTAAAAAAAATGTGTTCTACTTGAACTGCACTGTTGGTTGAGAGCTTGTAAGTAAGCATTTCACGGTAAAGTCTACACTTGTTGTATTCGGCGCATGTGGCAAATAAAATTTGATTTGATTTGAGTGTCATAGCAAAAGGTTTGAATACTTATGTAAATAAGGTATTTCTGTTTGTTTTTTTTATAAATTTGCTAAAATGTCTAAAAACCTGTTTTCACTTTGTCATTATGGGGTATTGTGTGTAGATTGATGAGGATTTGTATTTATATTCTCCATTTTAGGGGTCTGAATACTTTCTGAATATGTATATATTCATATATATATACCGGTATGTATAAAAAAAAAAGTGCATTTCCTGTGTTTTCTTTTATGTCCTAGATATAGGACAGACACTTCAAAACCTTATTCCTTATAATTTATTAAGATGAAATCGGCAACCCTGTTACGGTCAACCGTGTTACTTTATTTGACACTTAATCACCCTTGAGATGGGAAAACGTATTTTCATGTAGTTGAACATGTTCTTTATGACATAATGTTAAAATTAGGTTTAAAAAAAAGTGAAATACAAATGTTGCCGAATTGGTAGAAGGATCCTTCTGTCTCATAATGATTACGTATCGTAGAATATAACAGATGTGTTAAGCGAGACAGAGGAGGTGACTGACAATCCCATCCCTACACTGAGAAAAAGAAATGTAGGTAAGGTAGGGGCCGTGCTGGGAATGAGGGGGCTTGTTGACAGATGGAGCTGATGGTCTGCATTAGGAGGAGGGTCTCATGGGACCAGAGGGACGAGGTAGTGCACATCAGACGGGATCAGTTGTTTTTAAGGAAGAAATAAAGATTAACAGAATGGTTACCGGCCAGTAACATACAGTTGGTCTTGGTACAGCTACTTCATGAGCACCTGGCAAATCAAAGCACCTGGGATAGGAACGTTTTAAAGGAGCCTTTTGAGTGAGAGCCTAAGCATGGAGATACTACAGACATTGTAGAGCAACACTGCAGCATTCAAAGGAAATTGCTCTCAAAGTGGTACTGCTTTTCAAAAATGGCATTTGTCCCAACAGGAAAGAAACTGCAGACTGCAAAGTGAATGCATGTGAATCACACATTTAATTTACAAATCTCATAGATAAAAAAAAAAAAAGCATCCTCTTTACAGTTGTTTTCAGTTTCTCTCTTTCAGTACAACAAATGTTCCCATTTCGATGTTCCCTAACTTGCTGAGCTGGAGCAGGAGAAAGGAAGACTGGAAGACACAAACGTTGGTCTAGAAAGAGGTGATACCTCTACCTGTCATTTGCTGCTGAGTCACTCCCGGTCGTCTCCTGTCTCAATGGGCCTTTTGTTGCTGCCTGCTGTTGGAGCTGCTGGAAATGGCTGGCCTGAGCTCGCTGGTGAGCTGCGGCAGGGTGTGTGTAGCACAGGAGGTTGGTGGCACCTTAATTGGGGAGGGCGGGCTCGTGGTAATGGCTGGAGCGGAATTAGTGGAATGGTATCAAATACATCAAACACATTGTTTCCATGTGTTTGATGCCATTCCATTGACTCCGTTCCAGCCATTATTATGAGCTGTCCTCCCCTCAGCAGCCTCCACTGGTATAGGTAGGGGTGTGGGATGTGTGTATGTCTCACACACTAATGATGAGGTGTTTTTGAAAGAGGAGGTGTAGGCTGGAACTATGTGGGAGTGCTGAAGGTACATGTCTGTACATGTGGGTGACACTGTGTTCTGGATGTCAAGGTGACTTTGGTAGAAGTCTGGTGATTATGTCTGGGAGCATATGAGCTGAGAGTTGCCTGCTATAAAACTGAGAGAGGATTCAAATACATTCCATAAGCAAACAATGTGATGTCTATGAAGAGACCGCTGTGAGTGAAAGAATGAATGGTATGAAAGAAAGAAATAAGGACAATCCTTTTTTCTTATGAAGGAAGAGCTCAGGATAGACAGCCTGTCTAGCTGCTGATGGTGATTGATCAGTGTCGAAGTAGAGATGAGGTTATCCCATTGTTTACATGGCCTGGCGTCTCTCAAAGCCAAGTGGAGATGTTGCACATTACTAAGAATATTCTGCCCTCTAGTGGTTAAAATGGGACGTTTGCAAATGCGTTGCATCGACTTTAACGTTTGTATTACATCATGGTAAACAAGGCATCTACAGTGTAAATATTTTTTACTTTTTTCAACAGTATTTTATTTTCTGTTCAGATAATAACCATGATCACTCCTTGTTCGTGCATTTGTGGATCCATATGTAAAGCCTCAGTGACATGGATTACATTTTATTAGGAATAACTTGACCATCATGACATAGCATATAGTTCAAGAGATCAATATCTCATAAATCTTCAGGGGCAAGGCCACCTTATCAACATTAAAAGTGACGAAACAACTAGCTTAGAATGTGTTATTATCTTCCTGAATACTTAAAAAATGTAAAAGTGATTGGAAATGCAAATTCAAAATGTGTTGAACGTTTACTATATGGGATAAGATAGCTATTGGGCTATGCATTCTGCAGTCCCGACAGCTATGGGCGAGTGTGTTTTACCCTCTAAATTAGTTAGTTGGTCGGTAACCTGGATCAGGGCCAAGGCCAGATCCAGCATGTCGAGTCATCGCGCGAGAAGAAGACAGCGCTGCACCATCAATAATCCTCTCTCATGTGCTGAATCATCGCCTAAAAGTGCCTTGTGATCCTGGAAAATGTTTGCAGGACTGACCCATTTCACAGGCTTATGTTTTCAATGTAGTATAGGCTAAACTTGATAATAGGTGTTAGGCTATTAAGTGACTTGCATTTATTTAATATGATGTGCGGGCATTGGGGAGTTTATGCAAACAGACCTTTGTGTCTGTGTCTCTTCCTGTATTCAGACACTGCGGTGGTCCGGCACGAAAGGTGCATGGCTGCAGACTGCAATACAGCAGTACCGTTTAGACGTACTCAGTCCTGTCACACAGTTCACATGCATCGACCCCATGCCTGGACTGCTGGGACAGCACGCCAACACTGTAATGCCAGTGTTTAGTGGGATCGGATAACCTGCATGGGACGTTTCACAAAACTTAATCAGAAAAAGTCTAGGCAATGTCAATTTGGCCTATTATGTCCTACGTTGGCCTCAGTATCAACATTTAATAATAAAGTCATTTTTCGCTTTAATTAGTATAATCATTATCATCAGGATATTAGTAGGCCTGGCCGTTTGGTCTTATTATAAATAACTATTTAACATGTCCCCTGTAAGTCATCATTTTATGCTCTCGCATTGACCAAAGGTCTATCTTGGCTTGTCTGTACAGCATGGATTAGCCTGAAATACTTTCAAGTTGAATTCGTGTTCCCCTGAGAATAGTTCTTTTTGCAGGAGTTTGCAGGTTTCCCTCACCCTGCTCCTGCCCCTGCGTCAAATGATGCTCGAGTTTCATCACTATAAAAGCACCTGTCTTGCCAGACATCACTCGTATCTCACTTCCTCTCTCTTTCTCTCTCCCACACTCCCACACTCCACACACACTCTCACACGGGGCAGTGAGACGGGACTCCGCAAGCAGCAAAGGTCAGACTCGCGTTCCACTTCTCCACCTGCAAACATGAGTTACTCTGGCGACGTCTACTCCAGCAGTTCCTATCGGAAGATCTTCGGGGATGCGCCCCGGAGCTCCGGCCGCATGTCGGTGGGCAGCAGCCCCTCTCGCCTGTCCGGCGGGTACCGCTCCAGCGGCTCACACCGCAACTATGGCTCCCCATCCATGGTCACATCCTCCGGCTACCGCAAGGTGGGTGCCGGGCGCAACTTCCACTCCTCCATGCCCGACTCCATGGACTTGACCCAGTCCACGGCCGTCACCAACGAGATGAAAATCATCCGCACCAACGAGAAGGAGCAGCTCCAGGGCTTGAACGACCGCTTCGTCTCCTTCATTGAGAAGGTCCACAACCTGGAGCAGCAGAACAAGGTTCTGGAAGCCGAGGTGACTCTACTGCGCCAGCGCCACACAGAGCCCTCCCGTCTGCACGACTTGTACGAGCAGGAGATCCGGGAGCTGAGGGCGCGGGTCGAGGAGCTGACCCACGAAAAGAGCCAGATGCACCTGGACTGCGTGCAGATGAACGAGATGCTGGACCGCATGAAGGAGAAGCTGGACGAGGAGACGAGGCTCCGCGAGGAGGCGGAGGGCACCCTGAAGAGCTACCGTAAGGACGTGGATGACGCCACGATGTCCCGACTCGAGCTGGAGAAGAAAGTCGAGTCACTGCTGGATGAGATCGCCTTCCTCAGGAAAGTGCACGAGGAGGAGCAGCAAGAGCTGCAGGTTTCCCTGCAAGCCACACAGGTGCCGACATCACTTCACCCTTCATGACCCCCATCAGTTGTCACTTGTCACCCTCATCTCCTCATCACGCCGCCTCCAAATATCCTACCAAATATACACCAAGGGAAAAGTTAGGCAATGTATGTTTTGATGATAACTTGTATCATTTATGGTGATAACCAGTGCCAAATAACTAACACTGTTCATATAGCGTGTTATCATATGGCTATCTTATCATTCACATTCACTGTGGCTCCACATTCACCGAGTCAAAGTTAATTCACAGCACATGCGCTGTCCTTGGTGCTGAAGCCAGTGAACACTGCGCACTGCGATAAGTGGCAGTACATTTTACGGCACTGCGGTTCTGCGTAAAACAGCACCATGTAGTAGTCCCTCTCCTCTGCCAATTCAAACCCAGCATTGACATAGGACACTAACTATACATAAACTATGAGGGAAGTTGTTTAACTATAAAATATAATTGAAATGGTGTAAATGGTTACTGAAAATCGATTATGTGCATAGTCTGAAAGTGTTATACAGTCTAAAGCAAGACCCAGTGTGCTAAAAAGAGAGGGAATGGGAGGGAGATCGAGAGGGAGGGAGAGAGAGAGAGGGGGGGGGGGAGCATTTGGGTTGATAGGGATGCTAGTGCTCCCGCTGATGATGCCGAGAAATAGTAGCGCAATATCTAGGTGTGGTCGACCTAGCATAGGGTCAACTCAGGACGTATAAAACAAATGAAGATGAATCAATGCCCTTGTTGAATTTTACATAGTCAATCTCATGATGATCAACTATCACAATCCCACTTTGTGAACACATTTTACAGGACGATTTCTATAGGTTAATTACCGCTGGCACATAGCCTAGCTGTTGTTATTTACAAGATTGTCAACATGGTATTGATTCATGTTGTCCCACACAAGGTTCATTGCAATATAATCATTCATCAAGGTAACAATTAAACAACACTATTGTAGCGTACAGTGTTTTAGAAGGCACTGGCATTTTGGATAGATCATTGGATAAGGTGATAGTACTCTAAATGCTTTTCTTTAAATAAAAAAATAAGTCTGATGTACAATTTAATATCAATTGATGCAACAGAGGATCTTCATTATTGGAAAGATAATTAAGTGTTTGTTTTCTCCAGGGGCCTTTCTATTGCCCTGCTGGAGATATAATTGCCATGGAAGCGATTGAAAGCAACACCCATGATGGTGCACAGAGCCCTGACTCAGCGCTCAATACATCAGCTCTCAGTATTTTACCTCACTAGATAGATCACATTAGCCCAAGGCTCATAGCTCCCATGTGTCTACTATAAGCCCATGATGGTCTGTGTGGTTTGACGTAGATTTCAATAGTGATTATCAAATCTTTTACTATATTTAGTTAAAGAAAAAAAAATTGGGGGAAAAAATGGATGTTGCAACAATTTTGGTTTGGATTTATTATAATAGCCTACTTCACATTTACAGTAAATTAGAATTAATACGAACATAAAAATAATAATATAATAACGAATACTAAAGCAAAATATTATCATATTTGAATCTCCACTACACAACAAATATGTATATATTTAGCCATTGACGCATTCTCTTCACACCTGGTAACCATACCCAACCCTAACTAACCCCTCTGTCCCTGCCTGGTCCCAGGTTTCAGTGGAGATGGACATGAGGGATGGTAAACCCGACCTGGCTGTGGCCCTGAAGGACATCCGTGCCCAGTACGAGGTCCTGTCAGCCAAGAATCAGAACCAGGCCGAGGAGTGGTACCGCTCTAAGTTTGCTAGTGTGAATGAGGCGGCCTCCCGCAACCAGGACCAGGTGAAGCATAGCAGGGAGGAGCTAAATGAATATCGCAGGCAGGTGCAGGCCCGCAGCCTGGAGATCGAGGCTCTCAGGGGCCACAATGAGGCCCTGGAGAGGCAGATGGCTGAGATGGAGGACCGCCATAGCAACGAGATGGGAGAGATGCAGGTATGTGGAGTAGGACAGGCTGGCTATTACTGTATACTACAATAATTGCTACAGTACAGGGTTTACCCTGTGGATTCTACAGAATTATCCCCTCCTAAGTAACAGGTGTATATCACAGATGGTATGTGTGATGGCATTTCAATTGCTCTGTAGCACAACACATGTAAAATGATATTAGGAAATGTACGTTGTGAGGTATTAGGAAATGAACATAGTGAAGTATTTATCATTAGTAACACATTCTGATGTTAATCGGCCTGCAGGAAACCATCCAAGAGCTTGAGTCTGCCCTCCGCAGCACCAAGGGGGAGATGTCCCGTCACTTGCGTGAGTACCAGGACCTGTTGAATGTCAAGATGGCCCTGGACATTGAGATCGCTGCTTACAGGTTAGTCATCACCTAGTCTGAGTCTATATGTCTGATAATGTTAAGTCTGCATTCAGCATATCGTTGATCCAAACCACAGTGCCTTTCCTGTACTCTGAACACCTTTTAAACATCTGAATTCCAAGTCAGCAGAGTGCTTTGAAAAGTATGAACGGTTGGAGTTTGATACATTTGTAAACTGACTCTCTTCCTCTGATTTAGTCAGTATTTTAGTCAGCTCAGCAATCAGGCCACTGTTGATGCACCACAGTGTCTCTTTGAAAAGATTTATGAGCACCCCCCCTTTTCTAAACATTTGAATACCTAGTCAGCACAGCAATAGAATTTAATAAATGTTTGTAAACTGACTCTCTCTTCCTCTACATCTCTCCATCTTCACCCCCCTCTTCAGGAAGCTGCTGGAAGGTGAAGAGTGCCGTCTGAGTACAGTTGGCGGAAATATCTTGCAGTCAGGCTACTCTGGCTTCTCGTATTCGTCCAGCCGCTCCTACGCCCTGGGTTCCTCCGCCCCTTACAGGATGAGGGGAGCCAAGCCTGAGGAACCAGAGAAGGAGGAGGATGAGGAAGAGAAGGAGGAAGAGGAGGAAGGAGAGGAGGGAGGGGATGGAGAGGAGAATGGAGATGAGAATGCGGTGGAGAATGGAGAGGGAGATGAGGAGGAAGATGAGGAAGAGGAGGAGGATGTTCAAAAGAAGAAGGAAGAGAAGGGGGGTGCTCCCAGCAAGAGCACCAAGAGCTAAACTGGTTGTGTCATTGATCATCAATGCCTTTTGCCCTACTACAGTCCACTCATTCACTCATATGGATCCCTTCGCTGTCACCTCATTTCTGATTCACAAGGACACACACGCACACACACCGTACTCACGCCAGATGCCTCATACACATGTACCTTCTCCTCTCGTTCTCTGGGTATCAATAATCAGCTGTGTGGTGGAAAATAGAAAGACAGACAATGCAGAGAGGTGTATTACCCTGCCAGAAGATAAATCTGTAGCTACATTTTCCCAGGATTCTATGTCACGGTTTTACTCCATAGATGATGGTTACCACAGGGAGCAGAGAGAAGGTGGTCAACATTACAGTATTAAGCCAATCAGTCAGCAAAAGAGAATGCCTTAAAGCAAGTATGACGTCAGATTAAGAAGTCAGGGATGATATCGCCCAGTAAGGTCCCGGCTTTATGTGCCATTAATGATATGAGATGTGGTTATTAAGAGCAATTCAATTGTAATCTTGAAAGTAATAGTAGGATACTGGTAGCAGCACACAGACTATGCCTACTATATGCACAGAGGTCTAGAGCATAGAGCTTTACCAACTTTTACCAGTCCAACATTTAAGGTGCTTTTTGAAGAAATACATTTAAAAAAAAGTTGGAAACATCTAAGGGAATTTCATTGTAGAAAATGCCCTTTAAACCTTTTCATGAATGTTAGCGTATAATATTGGGGACACAGAAATCCACATTATGCCCATGGGTGCAATACCGTATTCTGAGCTGAAGATACAAACTGGCACACTGAATGCTCCTCCCTCCTCTCTTTTTCATTCACAGGAGAAAGATATAGAATGTTCTGTCCATTGACCCACTTTCTTTTCCATCACTTTTCATCACCAGAAAAGTAAATATTTCACCGCTCACCTTCCCCCCTCTCTCTGTCACTGCGAATGTCATAGCACGGCATGACAACATGGATTCTAGAAAAAAGTACATGAAATCATAGCGTTTATTTGGGAGGGTTCTAATTTCAAAGGTAGGAGATAAGTGCATTGTGCAGCACCTCTTCTGTGTTCAGAAGCACACCTTTCAGGAATGAAAAATTTAGAGTTTTAAAATGCTGCTATTTATCACACTATACCCTTATATTTGATGTTGAAATACCCTCTCTTGATTGATTCATTTGTCACTGAATAGATATGCCCTCAAAGTAAGATAACTCTCTCTAAACCTGAGGTAAATGTCTCTCCTAGTCCCTTCCTTTCCCCAGAGTGGTCTAAGTCTTGTTTGTTTACTATCTGTGGTCGTTTAGTGCTCTGTACCCTTCAACCTTCTAGCTGGTGGTTTGAGTGGTAGAGTGTGTGTTGTTAAGTCCCAAACGGTACCATATTCCGTATTTTCTGCACTACTTTTGATCAGAGCCCATCGGGATGCAGCCTGTGTTTGCTTTTAGCAGTGTGCTCTGCTCCAGACAGTTAAGAGGCCTGTGGCTGCTGTGAAGGACAGCTGGAGGTGACAATGAGTGAGAGACAGGCCTCCATTCTGACTGCATCACAGGCGGCCGGCCGGTGGCACCTTAATTGGGGAGTACGGTCTCATAGTAATGCCTGGAATGGAATGGTATCAAACACACCAAACACATGGTTTCCATGTGGTTGATACCATTCCATTCACTCCATTCCAGTCAGTATGAGCCGTCCTCCCCTTAAGCAGCCTCATGTGGACTGCAGGACCAAGTGGCAGACGGTGCAGACGCCACTGGGGTCATGGGCGGTCACATGGTGCTGCGCCACAGATAAGGGCTATTATCACCATATAACCCCCCCCCACCAGCACCACTACCACAACCACCACTGCAGTCTGAGATGGACAGCAACAGTATGTACACAGGGTACCCTAGGCAGACATATCATAGCTGCACGAGAAGGACCATAATAGCATACTGTAAGTTGTATGGCTGGCTAGCTTCCATCATGGTGCTAAGCTATCGATATCAGGACTATCTGTGGGTCAGGATACAGTGAGTGACTGCACGGATATGTAAGGTCATAAAGAATGAGTGAAAATGTTAAAGAAGGAGACATTTATGATTTACAGTGATAAAAGGAATAGTGTTGCAGGAAGTATGTTTAGGGAAAGAAAAATACATGGAAAACCCCAAATGGAATGTACTCTAGAATCCTATACTGTAGTAAAATTACCTGTCCTCCAAAATTTTTGTAAACTTACCATGGGCAAATGTATAGCTTCACAGAATGTTAAATGTTCTTTTTTTGAGACTGGCACACACTGTGGAAGGCCTTATCCTTAACCGTTGTAGATATCACTCCTTTTTCCTTTCCTTGAGAAATGAATCAATTGACAAGCATTGACTGCATGGCCTGATTCTTGGGAGCTTGAAAACTGGGGATGGGATAGATTTTGCTTGTTGAGTGTAAAAAAAGATAATTGCCTTAACCATGATCAAAACAATAAAACAACCTTTTCACTTGCAGTACACATGCTTCCGAGGTGGTTCAGGAGTGTTGACACAGACCATTCATTCTGCTACTCTACTGTGACTATGTGCTGCTGTCTCATGCAGTGATATTCCTCCCAAAGCCAAATAAAGCGATTTATTAACCAAACACTCACAACCATCGTCAGTGTCTTCAATTATTATGGTAACATCAAAACCATACTACATAAGCTACAGTTTCTCTGTACATTGTACATGTGGTACTGGAACTGACCCTGTATATAGTATTCTTACTTACTTCATTGTATTCTTCTTCTTTCTTACTTTTAGATCTTGTGTGTTTTTGTTCTACCTTGTTATTTTTTTGTATTACGTTGTTAGTGATTACTGCATTGTTGGGGTTAAAGCTTGCAAGAAAGACATTCCACTGTACTTGTGTAGACTCCTAGAAAAAGGGTTCCAAAAGGGTTCTTTGGCTGTCCCAATTGGAGAACACTTTTTTTGTTCTAGGTAGAACCCCTTTTGGTTCAAGGTAGACCTGTTTTTGTTTCCAGGTAGAACCTTCTGTAGAAAGGGTTCTACATGGACCCAAACAGGTTCTACCTGCAACCAAAAAGGGTTCTTCAAAGGGTTCTCCTATGGGGACAGCCGAAGAACCCTTTAAGGTTATGGATAGCAACTTTTTTTCTAAGAGTATATGTGACATTAAAACTTTAAACATTTTCTGACTGGGCACAGCCAGGTTAGAACAAGAAGGGCAAATCGAAAAACAATACTATAATATTTGTAGCATTTTGCATTGAAAATGCATGCAGTATACATGACAAATGTTAAAGCTAGAATCCTTTGTTGAAACAATAATAAAGCGTTAATCCCACCTCAGTTTGGTAAAAAGCTGAGGTATGGACCTGGAGCAAACCTGTCTCAAATTCATTCTATGGATGCAAGGACTGACCATCTATTATATAGGAATTATAGTATTAGCCAATAAGAAGAAGAGACTTGCTTGGGCCAAGAAACACAATTAATGGACATTAGACCAGTGGAAATCTGTCCTTTGGTCAGATGACCAACCGCAGTGTCTTTGTGAGACGCGGAGTAGGTGAATGGATGATATCCGCATGTGTAGTTCCCACCGTGAAGCATGGAGGAGGAGGTGTGATGGTGTGGGGGTGCTTTGCTGGTGACACTGTCAGTGATTTATTTAGAATTCAAGGCGCACTTAAACAGCATGGCTAACACAGCATTCTGCAGCGATACGCCATCCCATCTGGTTTGCGCTTAGTGGGACTATCATTTGTTTTCAACAGAACAATGACACAACACACCTCCAGGCTGCGTAAGGGAAATTTGATCAAGAATGAGAGTGATGCTGCATCAGATGACCTGGCCTCCACAATCATCCGACCTCAACCCAATTGAGATAGTTTGGGATGAGTGAAGAAAAAGCAGCCAACAATTGCTCAGCATATGTGGGAACTCCTTCAAGACTGTTGGAAAAGCATTCCAGGTGAAGTTGGTTGAGAGAATGCCAAGAGTGTGTAAAGCTGTCATCATGACAATGGGTGGCTACTTTGAAGAATCTCAAATATAAAATATATTTTGATTTGTTTAACGCTTTTTTGGTTTCTACATGATTCCATATATGTTATTTCATAGTTTTGATGTCTTCACTATTATTCTACAATGTAGAAAATAGTACAAATAAAGACAAAACCCTTGAATGAGTAGGTTCTCAACTCATGAAGTATTTCTAAGTTATATTCTTCAAGAATAGATGGGTATGTACTATATTATTAATTTAAAAGTAAAAAAATTGATGTAGCAACTCAGGATTCTAGCTGTAAAGTGAAACATACTATGATATCAACTCATTACTTCACTAATGGACATGGCAAAAGAGATAAATAATAGTCCACAAAAAGAACAAATCAATACATGGACTTTACTTGAACTGCCTGCCCATCCTGCTTTGCTGAACCATTAGGATGACATAGCATATATTATTGGCAGTCATGCTGCTGACAACTAATTTCACCAACTCACTGACCTGAGAGCAATAGGCAAACCTAGAATAAACTATAATAGCTGATATGATATAGCAATTTGGGTTGTCCAACCAGTAATGACTATACCATACAATAACACATCACAGTTACATATCACTCACTGACAGGTTGCTATGATAATGTGAAGTAGACATGATGTATTACTGTCGTGTAGTTAGTTGGGGGAAAGTTCTACAAACTGCCCCACCGAACTTAAAGTGATGTATTGTATGAAGTCAGTTGGGTCTCTAGATGAGTTGGATGTCTTTGTCCCAAATGTCACCATATTCCCTATTTA
The DNA here is from genome assembly GCF_965601325.2 of Salmo salar. Classification (NCBI taxonomy): domain Eukaryota; kingdom Metazoa; phylum Chordata; class Actinopteri; order Salmoniformes; family Salmonidae; genus Salmo; species Salmo salar. Next base: position 12,357,612 of record NC_138314.1, on the reverse strand, counting down.
GTGCACTACTTTTGACCAGGGCCTATGGGGAATAGGGTGCCATTTGGGACGCAAACGATATCTCCCCATCTCAGCATTCTCTTTCTCTGCTGCCTGTCTGACTCGAAGGTATAGGATGGGAGGAGAACGCAAGATGGATGACAGTAGCAGAGTATCCACCAGCGCTGCTGTCAGAAGCAAATACTTTATCTCAGAACGGAAATCTTTACTCCTTGCACAGCCACTCAGTAATACTGTGTGGGCAAATAGGCATCAGCGCATTGGCAAAAGGCCATCATCAGCAAAAAGGCCAGATCAATGAAACAGAAAACAAGACGACTCCTGTAAGAGGAAACGTAAGACCTTGGTATCATATGAACTAGATTATGGTAAACTGTACTGTGAGAACGCTTATAGCGACAGTCTAAATGTACTGTAAAACAACTCCTCTATGCATCTGTCTCTTGCTCTCTCTGTGTATGCGTGTGTCAGTGTTGGGGATTAGTGAACTATATGTAGTTCAACTAATAATTTAACTACATTTTGCAGTAGTTTGGTGGTAGTTGAACTAAATTCTAATCTAGGTAGTGTTTTTAGTAGTTTTTTTGCCATGTAGTGGTGTAGCTAACTACTGGAACTACACACTACTTTTTTTCTCGCAAAAATCAAATATGGGTGAAGTAGGCAATAATTTCCTTTCTTTTTCAGCATCAGACCTTCTTTTCTCACACTTTTAATTGGCTAAATTACACATTCTGTTAACATTATGACCCCAAAGTGAACTGTTCTTGCAATTGGTCATCTATGACATTGGTCCATACCTCAAAACATGGGTTTTGCCACCAAGTACTAAGTCATGTTTTACAGAGGGGTCAAATACTTATTTCCCTCATAAAAATGCAAACCAATTTATAACATTTCTGACATGCGTTTTTCTGGATATTTTTGTTGTTATTGTCTCTCACTGTTCAAATAAACATACCATTAAAATTAGACTGATCCTTTCTTTGTCAGTGGGCAAACGTACAAAATCAGCAGGGGATCAAATACTTTTTTCCCCCACTGTACATGTGATAAATATTTACAAAGTAGTTTGGATGTAATGAGCTACTTTTTCAAAGTAACTTTAGTGAAGTAAACTATAGTTATCTTAAGGGTTGCTTTAATGTAGCTTAACTTCTTCCAGTGTGAAGTAATTGGTAGCTTGGTAAACTTGATTTTCAGAGTAGCTTCCCCACGTGTGTGTATACAGTGCATGTGTGGCCATGCAAACATCAACCTTTGCATCTGTACGCAAGCCAAGGCACAGAATGACTGATTCGCTGTTGTCCGTGTGCCATGGAGAGAGTTATGGGTTGGCAGGGCCGGTGGGGTGAATGAGGAGAGTCCAGCGACACATCACTCTGCAGTGGGATTGAAATAGAAGACACACACACACACACACACACACACACAGGGTCGGATTAGCCACCTGGCAATTCTGGCAAATGCCAGATGGGCCGGCAAAAAAGTGTCATTGCCTATGGCCCAAGGGCCTGTTAAGATTTTTTTTAATGATTTTTTCACATTTTCTCTGTTGTCATAATCTATAATGAGCATTTGGCTGATCAGTGTGCAATGACTGGTCCCCGGTTTTCTGATTGGCTGAACTGATGTTGCACAAATTCACATTCAGTCAAACAGTTCATCAGAAAAGAGACCCACTCTGACGCTCTGTCATCAGTTAGTCAGCCAAGATCATGGATTGTAAAAGGTGGTGTCGAAAAAAGTTAGAGACCAAAAAATGGCTATTGAGGCCAACACTGCTGAGTGTGTAAAATTGAACAACTTATTTTCTAAAAGTTCTGGTTATTCTGCTGGTCTGAGTGCTGTGACTGAGAAATTATGCCAGGCTTTAGCACAGACAGATCATCAGCTGCTGTGGCAGCACAGGACAGTGCAGTCGCTGTAGGAAGAAAACAGAGGGGGGCACACTGTCACACAAACTGACACAGATGTAGCCTACTGCTGCCAGTTCATATTTTGGCTGTATATTGTATGAAATAGGAGGCTAATTAACACTTAATTAAGGAAGGGGGATTCAGGGGAACACATATGACAGGCACTAACTTGCAATATAGCCTAAAAAGTAGTTTTATAACACAGAAGCCAATAAACATCTACTAGACATTAATACAGTGCTTTTATTAAACACAAGTCATCATGTAGTACAATAAAACATACAGTATATATGTGTTTATTCATTCACAACGAGGATGTGGCTGGGCTCAGCACAGACAGACAAGAGTGAAAGCAGAGGAGAACAAGAAGCGCAGACAAACCGAGTGACAACAGAGGAGAACAAGGAGAAGCACAGACAAACCGAGTGACAACAGAGGAGAACAAGGAGAAGCACAGACAAACCGAGTGACAACAGAGGAGAACAAGGAGAAGCACAGACAAACCGAGTGACAACAGAGGAGAACTAGGAGAAGCACAGACAAACCGAGTGACAACAGAGGAGAACAAGGAGAAGCACAGACAAACCGAGTGACAACAGAGGAGAACAAGGAGAAGCACAGACAAACCGAGTGACAGAGGAGAACTAGGAGAAGCACAGACAAACCGAGTGACAACAGAGGAGAACAAGGAGAAGCACAGACAAACCGAGTGACAACAGAGGAGAACATGGAGAAGCACAGACAAACCGAGTGACAACAGAGGAGAACAAGGAGAAGCACAGACAAACCGAGTGACAACAGAGGAGAACAAGGAGAAGCACAGACAAACCGAGTGACAACAGAGGAGAACAAGGAGAAGCACAGACAAACCGAGTGACAGAGGAGAACTAGGAGAAGCACAGACAAACCGAGTGACAACAGAGGAGAACTAGGAGAAGCACAGACAAACCGAGTGACAACAGAGGAGAACATGGAGAAGCACAGACAAACCGAGTGACAACAGAAAATAACAAGAAGCAGAGACAGAGAGATCCCTTATTTAAGATAGTATGTGCCTTATTTGATACTTTTGAATGATTTCCTATGGTTTGCTGTGATTAATTTGAGATAAAGAACACATTTAAACCGTTATAGCCATGTATGTATGGTGGCCTGGGATATGAGAACCTGTTTTGACACACACACACACACACACACACACACACACACACACACACACACACACACACACACACACTTAACATAACCCTAAATATTACCCTAGCCATGAACTTAACCATAACTCCTAACCCTAACCATAACCCCTAATCCCTAACCCTAAATTTAACCCATGAGCCTAAAAAAGCCTTTTTCCTTGTGGGCGGCGAAATGTCCCCACTTGTCCGAATTTTCCTTGTTTTACTATCCTTTTGAGGACTTCTGGTCCCCACAAGGATAGTAAAAAAAAATTGAAAAAAAGACATGCACACAGCAAAACATAGCACAGTAATCGGACAGATTGATAAAATAATTTTGCAATGTGATCAATCCCTTTCTGTGGTCTGTGGTTGGGCCGTGGTGGAGCTGTCGTTGATTTGTCTGGCGGCCATGCAGCTCGGCACGGCGTGGGGAGATATGCTGTCAGCAAATTTGCTGTTCTTGAGATGCATACATGATTTAATTGCATCTTCTTACTGCACTACCGAGACCTGTTGCGATAAGGTCGTAAATCTTGGCTTCAGTAGTCACTAACAATGTTGATGGCCCAATAATTACATTTCCACTAGAAACTAAATTAAAGATGGTTACTGGCAGGGAGACAGTTCTCTGACCTTGCCACTGCTTATCCCTTTATCCCCAGTACGGTTCACTGAGACATTGGGAAAGGGTCAGTAGCCTAATTATATGAAATGCTATTACTGTTATACAGTGCCTTCGGAAAGTATTCAGACCCCTTGACATTTTCCACATTTTGTTATGTTCAAATCATGTCTAATCAATTGAATTTACCACAGGTGGACTCCAATCAAGTTGTTGAAGCATATCTGTAACGGTTGTCATCGGGAACGGAGGACCAAAACGCAGCAGGAATGTGGATGCTCATCTTGTATTTATTATCAAATAAAGTGAACACCAAAATAACAAAAACTAAGAACTCACGAACAACAAAACAGTCTTGTCATGCACACTCAACAAAACAAGAAACAATCTCCCACAAACACTACACCAAACAATTACCCATATATAGGACTCTCAATCAGAGGCAACGTTAAACACCTGCCTCCAATTGAGAGTCCAGCACCCAAACCTAAACATAGAAAACCTAAACTAGACGGAATGCAGAAATACAACCTAGAATATACTAACCTAGAACATACACCCAAAACCCAGGAACACATAAATCAAACACCTCTTTACAACACACACAAAACCCCCACCATACAAAACAAACATCCCTCTGCCACGTCCCGACCAAAATACTAAACAACTACTCCCTCTGCTGGTCAGGACGTGACAATATCAAGGATGATCAATGGAAACAGGATGCACCTGAGCTCAATTTCGAGTCTCAGAGCAAAGGGTCTGAATACCTATGTAAATAAGGTATTTCTGTTTTTCATTTTTAATAAATAATATTTTTAATAAAAGATTTCAAAAAACTTGTTTTCACTTTGTCATTGTGTGGTGTAGATTGCTGAGAAAAAAAACAGATTTAATACATTTTAGAATAAGACTGTAATGTAACAAAATGTGGAAAAAGTGAAGGGGTCTGGATACTTTCTGAAGGCACTACATTACAATAAGGTAATGAGCTTACCAAGACATCCTGCTAATCAGAGAAAAGATTCCTCTGTATCCAGGGAAAGTGTTACATCATGCGGGTGATTTTTTTATGCCCCCCCCCCAAAGTTAAAAAGACTGTAAAATCACCAGGAATTCAGCTAAAATAATTACTTACATTTAGGAAATCTGTTACCAAGTAGTCGCACAAATAAAAAAAATAGACATATGTGATCGTGTCTCAATGTAATCAAGGTATTCAATTATTGTTATTTTCAAATACAATCTCTTATTGGGCTTAGTTGTGGTTTTTGCATACTCCTGTACTACATAATTCATTAGCACATGTGGCAGGGGAAGCTGATTATATCTAAGCGAAGTTACCGACTTAACAGTCTTTTAGTCTGGCACTTAGGGCAGTTTAATCCACTGGTGAGTCCTGTTTTTTGGCTTCTCAAATGGTCCAAGGGATTTCTTAACTTTTCTTTAGCAACATATTGATGATGGAGAAAACAGCAGGTCAAAAAAGAAAATGGGCAAATTGAGGGTAAAATTACAGCAAAAGCGTATTCCGTCAAGAGTCTTCTTGCTTTTTCCGCACAATAATAGTTTTCATGTATCCACAATTCAGCGGTTCCTCTTTCACACCCTCTTCTCAGCCTCTCTCTCTCTTCCTTTCTCTCTATCTCTTGCTCTCTTTATCTCCCTTTCTTTCTTTCTTTCTTTCTTTCTTTCTTTCTTTCTTTCTTTCTTTCTTTCTTTCTTTCTTTCTTTCTTTCTTTCTTTCTTTCTTTCTTTCTTTCTTTCTCTCTCTCTCTTTCATTTTCTCTCTCTCTCTCTCTCTCTCTCTCTCTCTCTGTCTCTCTTTCACTTTCTTTCTCTCTCTTTCTTTCTCTCTCTCTTTCTCTCTCTCTTTCTCTCTCTCTTTCTTTCTTTCTCTCTTTCTTTCTCTCTCTCTCTCTTTCTTTCTTTCTCTCTCTTTCTTTCTCTCTCTTTCTCTCTCTCTTTCTTTCTTTCTTTCTTTCTCTCTCTTTCTTTCTTCCTCTCTCTTTCTTTCTCTCTCTCTTTCTCTCTCTTTCTTTCTTTCTCTCCCCCCCTCTCTTTCAGTTTCTCTGGCACCCTTTTTCCACCGCTATTTATATAGACTTCTGCATTGCAGATGTCCCAGAGCCCTGCAGTCGTGTTGGAGCTCCTGAGGAATCCCAGCCATATTCTGCCACTGACAGACAGTACAGCAAGACATCACACCACCGTGCACCCAATACGTAATATAGCATGACTGGGCAAAGTCGGGTGCCAGATATTGCAGGGGAAGCAATGCCACATACCACAGATCACAAACACAACACTGCAGTCATAATCCAAGTATGAAATGTAACATGCTGCATACCTGCATTGCTATAGATTGGTTTATCTCTTTCAGCACTACAGGGGTATTTGATGAGTCATACATCTCAGTGCTGTGCTCCAGCATGGGTTACAGTGGTGAGACTTACGCAAGAATCAAATGAAGTAACAAAAAAAACATTACTTCACAGTAGGCCTATTTCACATGTTTTTGTAGAAATTGCAGTTCATTCTTAGCCTACTTTCAGACTTTGAAGCTCTATGGATGACATTTTACTATAATAAACATTGAATATTAAGAGGAGAAAAGAGGGGAAACGCCCTGAGAAGCTTAAAAACGTAGCTTTTGTGTTTTGGTCTGCAGTGCTGCTCTCCCTTCACTCTGACTCTGCAGGAAGCCATTAAGTATTTATACTGCTCTGTGCCCCTGTCACGCCACAGGGCTGAACACATCCCTGTGCTGCTGGGGAGGGAGAGGCACACATGCACGCACAAGCATGCGTGCACACACACACCCACACAGTTCTCATTCAATACATTTGTGGGCCTTTGCTGCCACATAGCGTGAAAAATTCAAATTGCAAAACAAAAATATGTCATTTTCAAAATGCCTCCAAGGTCAGCCGAGATAGATTATATATAAATTAATTGTAACCCACTACCAGCAGCGTGATATATACATTAATGTATATGAAATCCACAACCCAAAAACCACAACCAGCAGACCAACTCTGGAATTCATTCAAGTCTAGACCAGACAAGAGAAAGTGGATTTTATAAAGAGTGTTTCGCACCAATTGCAAAGCAACGTTATAAAACGTCGCGATACAGAATGCAACTCAGACCATTTAGCAACTTCGGGAAACCACTTTGTGGGAGGGGCAACGCAGTAATAGGAACGTGCATCATCTGGGGCAAAGGATCATTTCTGTCGAACCAAACGGTCATATTTGTTATTTAGCAAACTAGCAAAGGTTGTAAAATAGCTAGCAAGCTGTAACATACACTCCTCTGTAGTAGCTTGGACAAGAGTTGCACAAATGACAGAGCTACGGCACCGCGGAACGACGGAAAACGACCTACAACATCAACAATCCGAAGACAAGGTACGGAGTGTTTATGGACTACCGTTTGGACAGACCTGCTAGCTAGCTAGCCAAGGGAAGAGAAACATCCGCTACATGCACATGATGCAGGGAGACCTTTCCACACATTATGATAGAGGCTATAAGTAATTATAGTAAATGTTTTAGTTAGTTAACTATATCTAGTGTAAAAGCCAAGTTAGTTAGTTGACCAGCCACGCCTGCAATTAATAAACATTTGCGCGAGCTTACTATCAAAACATAGATAGAATGCTAACTAGGTAGCTAACAACATGATATGGATGCTGATTTGCTGCTAACATTAGTTCTGGCATGAAAGGCACTCGTTTACTTCAGTGGTTAGCTGTTTAGCTATCTTATCTAACGTTAACGTTTGCCTGTGTTGCCAGGTCAAAGAGGGCAGCTAAAATTAGGTAGCTAGCTATGTATTCAATTGATTAAATCGAGGAACGTTCCATGTCATTTCAGCAGGCCATAACACCCACCATCTCAGATTGTTCTGAAATCGTTTCTGTAGTTAGAAACAGGCACGATTAGTATTCACGCAAGATTATTTTGTTTAAATATAATTTGATCTCTGAGAGAACAATGCACTTGATCAAATTATATTTCAACAAAATAATGTTGCAGGAATGATAATCTTATCTGTTTATATCAACAGAAACGATTTCGGAACAATCTGAGATGGTGGGTGTCAAGCCTCTTTCTTGTGCTTTTTGAGGTGGAACGACCTTCAATTTAGTCATAAACTCTGCCTGGTTTTTCCAATGTATGGGTTGGATTTCAACTCATAAGGTAGCTAGGCTGAAATTAAAAGGCCAATCAACTCTGCAGGAAGGACAACCCACATACACATTTGTAGCCACATACAAATAGACTTCCACGACTGCCTCAACTTAGCTAGTGTGCACCAACAAACTAATATGGTCCAAGCACACCAAGACAGTCATGAAGAGGGCACGACAAAACCTATTCGCCCCCAGGAGACTGAAAAGATTTGCCGTGGGTCCTCAGATCTTCAAAAGGTTCTACAGCTGCACCATCGAGAGCATCCTGACTGGTTGCATCACTACCTGGTATGGAAAATGCTTGGCCTCCGACCCGCAAGGCACTACAGAGGGTAGTGCTTACGGCCCAGTACATCACTGGGGCCAAGCTTCCTGCCATCCAGGACCTCTATACCAGGCGGTGTCAGAGGAAGGCCCTAAAAATTGTCAGACTCCAGCCATCCTAGTCATAGACTGTTCTCTCTGCAAGCGGTACCGGAGCGCCAAGTCTAGGTCCAAGAGGCTTCTAAACCGCTTCTACCCCAAAGTCATAAGACTCCTGAACATCTAATCAAATGGCTACCCAGACTATTTGCATTGCGCCCCCCCCCCCTCTTTTACGCTGCTGCTACTCTCTGTTATTATCTATGCATAAGTCACTTTAATAACTCTACCCATATGTGTATATATTACCTCGACTAACCGGTGCCCCCACACATTGACTCTGTATATAGCCTCTTCATTGTTATTTTACTGCTGCACTTTAATGATTTGTTTCATTTTTTAATATATATTTTTTCTTAACTGCAATGTTGGTTAAGGGATTCTAAGTAAGCATTTCACTGTAAGGTCTACCTGTTGTATTCCACGCACGTGACAAATAAAATCTGATTTGATGCCAGTTGCGGGCTCTTTTGAAGAAGAAACATAGTTATATGTTGAGGTCAAGGGTGTTCATAAGTTCTAATAAAAATAGACAGTGTCCAGCTGCTTTGGTGTGTATTGCCTGTTCTCAAATTTGACACAGTTCTACTGTGGGACTTTATTAGATTTTCAGTATCCCTCCACTTTGCCTTGCATTCCTGCTTTAGTAGAATGTAGTCCTGGGTGGCTAGGCATAGGGCCTTGCATTGTAGTTTTTGATCAGTAATTGACATTAACCCCAATCTAGGTTTGACTGCTGAAGAGAAGGATAGTGTTAACAACTGTCAGGCAGGCCTCATGCAGCTGTGTTGTGGTATAGAGCTGTGGTGCTGTGCTGTCTATGGTTTGGTTTAGAGTCATATGTCACTGTAGGAGTTCCCTGACTGCAGATGCAACTTTCCATGGAAAACAAGTTGTCTGTCATCTGCACCCTCAATTTTTTTGTTGTTGAAACCGTATGAGCCATGGTGAGCCAAATTTAGAAGAGTAGGTCTAGGCATGCCTGATTGGCAGGAGTCAAAAGACAAGGTAGAAATAGCATAGGCCTACATTACTTAACATGGATGAATAAATCTTTTGCTTCTGATGTGAAACGGCAAAGAGTGTAGTGGGACTCTTTCCTACACAGGAAACATGAAAATGGTCTCTTCAGTAGCAGGAGTGTTGTTTATGTGAAAGGAGGGGCTATTTTTAACCAAGGCATCCTGACTGACGTGATATGGTCACCATGGAAACCAGTGAGCCTAGAGGATCCATCAACTTGATGGCTTCTGCTGTGTGTGTGTGTTTGCAACCAAGATAGAAAATGTGTAGGCTAATAGCCATCTGTTATGTTATTAAGAGGTTAGACAACAGTGTAACTTTGGTAGCGCCCGGGGGGGGCGCAGAGGAGAGCGACAACGAGGACTTTACAGCAGTCTGCTGTCTCCTGATAACACATTTGGTGGCTGTTGCCATGGAAAAGTAGAGGGTCATCCGGATTAATGCAGTTTCACAACAAAAGCTCTGAGTATCAAGGGGCAGACAGACACTGTGAAATATATTGATTACTCTGTCGCTATCAGACCTACATTTATCACGCAGAATATCCTAACACCAAATCAGGAAAGCTCTACAAGCTTGCAATGTTTTATTCACTGACCAAAAAAATAGACCTTAAAAGGAAATGGGAGAGCATTCCTCGTAGGTAGCTAGCGGTGTTTATTTACATTGTCTGACTCACTCTCTCCCCATCTCTCTGTCTGTCTCTGTCTCTCTAGGGATCTGAGAATGAGGGGAAAGCAGAGAAGGATGGGGCGTCTGACAGTGAGAGCAAGCCTGATGCAGGGACCCCGGGGGTGCCTGTCCCTGCTGATGATACCCCCGAGGTCCTCAACAAAGCCCTGTCTGGACTGTCCTCACGGTAAACACTACCAAAATAACAGATTTCTATTTACTATCTTCTCATGGTAATCCCAACATCCAGTTTGGGAATTGTTTAGAACAAGGGAAAGATCATAGTTTCACAACACACGATGTCTGCGTCCCACAGGGTTCGGGTTAAAAGTAGTGCCACTATATAGGGAATAGGGTGCCATTTGGGACACAACAAACCTATTGCATTGCATTTTTGTTGTTGTACTGTTTTCTGTTTGCTCCTCCTTCCTAACATCCTGCTGTTCAGTCATGGATAATTGAATGCTTATGAAACAGCACCTGATATACTCAATATAACTCCTGTTGATCTGTGTAAGCCTATATTGACATTCTTTATGAGTGTGTTGGCCAGCAAATGTTTTGTGCAACTGATATGGATGCTTATTGTTCCCCTCTTCATTTCACTGTGTTCATTTCACAATCTATTAAACACCGCATGTGGGTATTAACTGTGTGTGTTCTCAGATGGAAGAACTGGTGGGTGCGAGGGATCCTGACTCTGGCCATGATCTCCTTCTTCTTCTTCATCATCTACCTGGGCCCCATGGTGCTCATGCTGATTGTGAGTGCTCCTCCTCCCTCCCCTAAGCCTCCTGTCAGTCCAGTTTGTTAGCCCATCCCAAATCGCTCCCTACCCCGCTCCCTTGGCCCTAACCCCTCGCCATTTCCAGATCCGTAGGTTCAGGATAGGTAAAAGCAGTGCATCGTTGGCGCTTCTACCATGTTGCTAACGCACCTTACAGATCTGCAGAAACAGATCGCGTTAGGAGAGGGTAAGGGATTTAATTGGGTCTGTCTGTTTCTGTCTGTCCTTAATTGTTTCAGGTTCAGAGTGTAGGTCAGTGGAAATAACATGCTTTTCTTTGCTCTGCTTTAATGCTCTGTTGGACTTGCTGGGAGGGAGAAAGCATGCTGCCACATCCAGACACTGCAGGAACTAAATCGAGAACACAAAAACTCTCTAAATGGTCATAGCACAAGACACGTCCAAATGTGTATGATTAAATGACATGGTTTTGCGCAATGACGAATCATACACAGACCAGATGCTGTTGTCAGAGCGATATCAAATGTGTGGTAGGGGAATTCCATGTAGTTGATACCAAAGGGATGATACCAACACTCAGTCATCGGCACACCTCAGTAATTTATTATAGACCTGTTGTATATTTGCGGTAATATTGGATTATCTGTCTCTGCCCAGGTGCTGTGTGTGCAGATCAAATGCTTCCAAGAAATCATCCACATTGGTTACAGTGTGTACCACTCCTACCACCTGCCCTGGTTCAGAACGTTGAGCTGGTGAGACACACACACACACACACACACACACACACACACACACACATACAGTTCTATGTCTGTGTTTAAGGTTACACTGCAACTAACCATTTGGCCACCCAAAATAATGAATTGCATGTTTTATTTCATTGCAGACTTCCTGAGATTTTTTTGGTCTTGGTAATGTTTACCCACTTTACAGTGTTAATCTAGCTTATTAAACCAATCAGCAGATAGACTATATCATGTTAGTTAGCTGATCAAATTGAGTATGTAGAGGTGTAGTTTTTTTAACCAGAGTAGTGGTGATGGTATTTGTAGTATGATCGCTCAGTGGTTTCCTGCCATTCACATTGCACTATGTTGGAAAAACCTGGTGAAAAGCTCTTAACATTATTGATGTAAATATTGAACCTACAATGTCCCTTAATGGCTTCAGATACATGCAAACCCCAAAGTTCACCATTACACCAGACTTTTCTAGACTGGAGTGCATAGTGCAGTTGATCTGTGTTCTGTGTTGCAACAGTTCTGACCTCGCCTTCCTCCTTCCCCTCCTCATCCTCGCCCTCAGGTACTTCCTACTGTGTGTGAACTATTTCTTCTACGGAGAGACGGTAACGGACTACTTCTCTAATCTGGTGCAGAGGGAGGAGCCGTTGCGCATCCTCAGCAAATACCACCGCCTCATCTCCTTTGCCATGTACCTCACTGGTGAGGCTGTGGCTCAAGTTCTAATTAGCTTCCATTCCTTGTGTTTTCCTTCCTGATCACTGATCTGGTCAGGCAGGATATATGGAAATCGATCTAGTGCTTTCAGGGAGTATTGAGTGAGAGGGGAGGGAGGGAGAAGGGCAGTCCTCTTCAACTTTTAGTGTTGCTATAGTCATTGTTGGAGCTTCTGCAATTTCTATCAGTTTTTACCTGACTAAGGGTTTGGTACAAGTTTTAAAAATGGTTAGTTTCAGACGGAAGATCCACTGTGCTTCACTTGCTCCTCCCGCTTTCAGTCAGTTGGTGCAGCAGTATGGCAGTTAATGGCAGCAGGATGTGGTAAAGGCAGGCAGCACTTGACTCGCAAACAGCTGTTTGTGACTGCATGATCACACCTCGACTCCGTGCCTCAAGGTGAAAGGAGAGGAAAGTAAATACCCACCCCTCCTTCGTTCACTCCTCCCTTTGGGTACATTTAAAAACCAGGCCAGGTCGTTTACTGTGGAAATGCTGGCAGGAAAAGGCTTTTAAGGTAATCGGGCCATCTCCCTAGTGCCAGATAATATAGAATGAGCTCACGGGGTCAACTAGTTCTATAAAGACAAACTCGCAGAATACTGTGTGCTTTGTTCTAGCCTGGTCCCAGATCTGTTTGTGACGTGGCCGCCACAATGACCATAGAAGTTGGCAAGACGGCACAAACGGATCTGGGACCAGGCTAGCTTTGTTCTTCTCTGAAGCCCATCTAACAAAATAATGTGAATTGGGTGGATGTAGAAATATTCAATGTCCAAGTTGTCCTAACTGGATTATGGTCACATTGGTTTGATCTAATTTGTTTGATTCAGTTAAAAGCCTCTTACTCAGAAGGGTATCTTCTTACTCTGCTTTGGGGAAGAATACAATTCTTGGAACTGTAAGAAATGAAGAGTTCGATGCTGCACATTCACGTGATTGTCTTTTTATCTGTTACTGACTTTGGCAGGCTTTTAACCTCGGGAACCCAGAACCAAATTGGCATTTATGCGTCACTGAAGATTGATTTTGTGATTGAACATGGCTAGGATGATTTACAAGGATGCAGTTACCGGTCCTCAGTTTGAAAGCAAAGAATGACAATAACTACTAAAAACAGGCTGACCCCAAAATGCTTTGTTGACTTGTGTCCTCTCTTTGTTTTTTTGTTGTTGCAGGTTTCTGCATGTTTGTGCTGAGCCTGGTGAAGAAACACTATCGCCTGCAGTTCTACATGGTGAGTGTTTGTGTGCATGTGTTGCGTAGTGTATTGGGCATAGTGTTTGTGGGTTCTGTATTATATGAGCCTTCTTCCTCTTGGCTACTATTACGTTATCGATGTGTCCCGGCCTAAAAACGTGTAAGCCTTCCAACATCGTTCTGGGTCCGTTCCAGGACATAAGACCGGGGCATCATCCACAGCAGTGGTTCTTCTCTCCACCACATTCCTGCTTTCAACTTACTCTTGAAAGTTGTAATAGCAGAATGCACAAGGTTCCCCAATGCTGTAATGGGGGCCTGAGGGAAAAAGTTTGGGAACCCCAGATCTACTGTAACTTCAGAAAGTATTCATACACCTTGACTTTCTCCACATTTTGTTGTTACAACCTGAAATTAAAATGGATTCAATGTATTATTATTATTTCACTGGCTTACACACATTAACCTATAATGTCAAAGTGGAATTATGTTTTTTGAAATTTTGACAAATTTAAAATAGAAATCTGAAATGTCCTGAGTTAATAAGTGTTCAACCCCTTTGTTATGTCAGGCCTAAATAAGTTCAGGACAAAAAATATTCTTACCAATTTATTTTAGGATGAGGCCTGTTTTTCATTGGAAGCCAGAAGGAGGCTAGTATCAGCTACATTTATTTTTATACTAGACTATGGTGATATTTTATATATAATTGCTTCTGCTCAGTGTTTGAGATCAATTGGCACCCTTTACCATGGAGCATTTGAGATTTATTTTAAACTGTAAAACCATTACGCACCACTGCACTTTATATACCAGGGTTGGCTGGCCTTCTCTAGTCACTCGTAGGCTCAGTCAATGGTATACTTTTATTTACAAAGCCATTTTGGGTTTACTACCATTTTATTTGGGCGTTTTTATTCTCCAGAAATGTGGTGGTACACTCTTCGTTCTCAGGACTTTATCATGCTAACTGTTCCAAATGTCCGAACTGAATTTGGTAAAAGGGCTTTTATGTACTCAGCGCCATCGGTTTGGAGCACCTTACAAAATACTTTTAAACTGGAAGAACTTGTCCTGATTGGTGTTTTTAAATAGTGGATGATGTCACGCCCTGACCATAGAGAGCCCTCGGGGTTCTCTATGGTGTTTTAGGTCAGGGTGTGACTAGGGGGTTTTCTAGGTATTACATTTCTATGTTTGTGTGTGTGGTTCCCAATTAGAGGCAGCTGAATATTGTTACCTCTAATTGGGGATCATACTTACGTGTCCTTTTTCCCACCTGCTATGTGGGATATTGTTTTGTATGAGTGCCTATGTGCGCTACGTATTTCACGATCGTTATATCTTTGTTGTTTTGGAAGTTTCACTATCATTAAAATGTGGAACTCTACTCACGCTGCGCCTTAGTCCAATTATTCATACGACGGTCGTGACAGATGAAGGTTTTTGAGGCTGGTTCCTTGACCTGTCAATGTTTTTAATTGATTTCTATGGTTTTTGCTAGATTGCATGTAGTTTTTCATGTCTGTCTAATTGTGCAATGACTTGTGCAATGACTTGGTGCTGCCTATCTTGGCCAAGACACTCAATGTGCCCTTCCTGGTTAAATAAAGGTAGAATAAAACAAGTCACATAAGTTGCATGGACTCTGATGGCACTCTGATGATATATGCAGAAAGGGTGGAAACAGACATTGAATATCCCTTTGAGCATGGTAAAGCTATTCATTATACTTTGGATAGGGTATCAATACACCCAGTTACTGCAAACATACCGGCATACTTCCTAACTCAGTTGCCGGAGAGGAAGGAAGCCATTCATGAATTTCACCATGAGGCCAATGGTGACTATTAAAAAAAAAAAAAAAAAAAAAAAAAAAAAAAAAAAAATATATAAACATTTTGTTTAAAACCAAAATGTATTTGTACTTTTAGCCCTTTTTCGCCCCAATTTCGTGATATCCAATTTGTAGTTAGTCTTGTCCCTTTGCTGCAACTCCACTACGTACTCGGTAGAGAGCCATGCGTCCTCCGAAACACGACCCTGCCAAGCTGCACTGCTTGACACTGTTCGCTTAACCCAGAAGCCAGCCACACCAACGTGTCAGAGGAAATACCATCCAGCTGGCGACCAAAGTCAGCTTGCATGCGCCTGGCCCGCCACGAGTTGCTAGAGCGCGATAGGACAAGGAAATCCTGGCCGGCCAAATCCTCCCCTAACCCAGACGTCGCTGGGCCAATTGTGCACCGCCTCATGGGTCTCCCGGTCACGGCTGGCTGTGACACAGCATGGGATTGAACCCCGGTGCCTTAGACTGCTGCGCCACTCGGGAGGCGGCAAATGGGGACTCTAAACAGTTAAAGTTAAATGGCTGTGATAGGAGAACTGAGGATGGATCAACAACATTGTAGTTACGCCACAATACTAACCTAATTGACAGAGTGAAAAGAAGGAAACCTGTACGGAATACAAATATTCCAAAACATAGTTACTGTTTGCAACAAGGCACTAAAGTAATACTGCAGAAAATGTGGCAAAGCAATTCACTTTTTGTCCTGAATACAAAGTGTTATGTTTGGTGCAAATCCAATACAACACATTACTGAGTACCACTCTTCATATTTTCAAGCATTGTGGTGGCTGCATCATGTTAAGGGTATGCTTGTAATCATTAAGGACTGGGAAATGGGAAACTGAATGGTGCTAATCACAGACCGGGTTAGATTTTCAAGCAGAGTTAAGTCAAAACTATGGCAAGACCTGAAAAATGGTTGTCTAGCAATGATCAACAACCAATTTGACAGAGCTTGAAGAATTTTGATCAGCAAATGTTTCACAATCCAGGTGTGGAAATCTTGTAGACTTACCCAGAAAAACTCTCAGCTGTAATTTCTGCCAAAAGTGATTATAACGTATTGACTCGGGGGGGGGGGGGGGGGGGGGGTTGAATACTTATCTAGTCAAGATTATATTAGTGTTTTATTTTTCAATGTTAGTATTTTTCTTCCACTTAGACATTTGTTTTTTTGTGTAGATCGTTGACAAAGAATGACCATTTAAATCAATTTGAATCCCACTTCGTAACACAACAAAATGAGGGAAAAAAGGTGTGAATACTTTCTGAAGGCACTTTATCTGCTGCCTTTGTCTCACACACACATAGCTAGAGGCTTTGTGTTCTGGGCTCAGGCTTGACCATGTAAGGCAGTGACAGAGCTGAGCGCTGCAAGGAAACACCGTGCATTCAGAAAGTATTCAGACCCCTTGACTTTTTCCACATTTTGTTACGTTACAGCCTTATTCTAAATGGATGAAAGTTTTTTTCCCTCATCAATCTACACACACTACCCTAAAATGACAAAGCAAAACCAGTTATTTTTTAGAAATGTTTGCAAATGTATATTAAATATCACATTTACACAAGTATTCAGACCCTTTACTCAGTACTTTGTTGAAGCACCTTTTGGCAGCGATTACAGCCTCGAGTCTTCTTGGGTATGACGCTACAAGCTTGGCACACCTGTATTTGGAGAGTTTCTCACATTCTTCTCTTCAAATCCTCTCAAGTTCTGCGTGTATTCCGAGACTCGTTTAGCTTTTAACAGCTAGGACCGCTATTTCTTGTCCCAGAATTCCGCTTAATGAAGGTTGAAGCCTGCTTTACAGAGATGCTAAGCTGCTAGTCATCAAGCTAACGAAGTTGGTACCAAATTAGTTTTTCAGTGGAGCCCTTTTTGTCTGGAGAAATAATTACAGTTTTTTAGAGCTGTATCTACTACGCTTTGTTTCGGGACAATCCGGATCACTCATAGTTCCAATGCAGCAATTGTTTCCTTACTGAGGGTTATAGGCTTGAGGTGGCTTCCTTGATCATGCAGGTCGCCAGCCTTCGTAAGAAACTGGAAAAACCGCAGAGTGGAATGTGTACATTTTCTAAGCCGGTGGCTGGATGGCGTTCACGCTTGTTGGATGCCTTGTTTGTCGTTATCCGACTTGCCGGTGTTGCCCGGAGCTCCCCATTCAGTTGAAGGAGCACAACAAGAGGAGCAAGGCAATCAACGATGGTCACATGTCACAAGCCGTGGAAGTCGAAGACAGCGGCCTCCCGCAAAGCAGTCTAAACTCCCAACGAGAGGCCCAGAGTGGATTCAAACAAGGAATAGTTCCGCCGTTCTGGAGCCTGAGCTTCCTGCACTTTCGTCGCTTCGGTTGCCTGTGTCTGTGGCCGCAGTGCCTACTACTACGATGTCGACGTCGGCAACCTTCAGCCCAGCTCTAGATCGAGCGGGGCTTCTCCATCTGTCAGACGCCTGCAATGGGCTCAAGTTATCCTGCCTCTCGCCCGTCCATAAAGGGTTCTCCGAATCCAGTGAAGCGTGGGAGTGGGCAGATTTCCTCGTCCTTCTCGCCAGCCGTGATTTTTGGGCAGCTCCATGGTAAGAAATGTGAAATGTGCTCCTGGTGCAAAAACAATGTCCTATCCCGGAGCTCGAGTAAATTACATTACTAAGCTGCTCCCGAATGTACTACTTCAGGACATAGAATCGATTTCCATAGTAGTCCATGTGGGTTTTAATGACATTATGAATGGCAGCTCTGAAGAGTTGAAACTGGATTTTAAAGAGCTGATTGACTCTGCTAGACACTAACAAAAGACCCATCATATCTGGCCCTGTGCCCTCTCTGAATCATGGCATTGAATGCTTTAGCAGGATTCTTTCTCCTCACAACTGGCTACGTGATTATTGCAGCTCAGTGGGTGTAACTTCTGACAATTTCGATACCTTTTGGAAACAAAACACGTTTTTATAAGGAGGATGGGATCCACACAAATCCTTTAGATTCCTTAATCCTTTCACCGCATTATAAGGTTGCATTGAGACAATGACTTATCTATGACCCAAGCCCAGCTCAGCTAATCCGTACCATTTGTGATGCAGAATTGCCATAATGCTTCAGCAAATGTACATTACACCAGGGGCGTTGGTAGATACAATGTAAGTAACCTAATTTATGTCCCTCTAACTGCCCTGAATGTCTCCGCTGATCCTACAGCTATTGTATACTGTAATCATGTGCCTATGAATCAGAAATGTTCTTGAAAGCAGTATCCAGATCCATTGGCTGTAGTGATCATAATATAGTAGCAATATCTAGGAAAACCAAAGTTTTATAAGGCTGGGCCTAATATAGTGTATAAGATGTCATACAATAAGTTTTATAGTGACTCCTATGTTGATGTAAATATTTGTTGGTCCGTGGTGTGTATGAGCAAACAGACGCTGCACTTGACACGTTTATGAAATTGTTTATTCCACTAACTAATAAGCATGCACCCATTAAGAAAATGACTGAAAACTGTTAAATCCCCTTGGATTGATGAAGTATTGAACATTTGTATGGTTGAGAGGGAATAGGCAAAAGGAATGGCAAATAAGTTTGGCTGCACAAAATGGCAAGCAAATTGCGAAATCATGTGCGTAAACTAAATAAAAAGAAGAAACTACACTATGAAACAAAGATAAATAACAAAGAATGATAGTAAAAAGCTTTGGAGCACCTTAAATTACTTTTTGGAGAAAAAAGGCAAACTCAGCTCTATCATTCATTGACTCAGATGGCTCATTCATCACAAAACCAACTGATATTGCCAACTACTTCAATGATTTTTTTCCATAGGCAAGATGAGCAAACTTAGGGATGACATGCCAGCAACTGACACTACACATCCAAGTATATCTGAACAAATTATGAAAGGCAAGCATTGTGATTTTGAATTCCGTAAAGTCATTGTCTATCAACAATGACAAGCCACCGGGGTCTGACAACTTGGATGGAAAATTACTGAGGATAATAGCGGACGATATTGCAACTCCTATTTGCCATCTTTTCAATTTAAGCCTACTTACTAGAAAGTGTGTGCCCCCAGACTTGGAGGGAAGCAAAAGTAATTTAATTTATTTCTAAAACTAAAAGCATTGTAAATAATAAATACAATTTGGGACAAATCATTCACTAAACCCTAAACCTCAACTAAATCGTATAAGAAATAATGTGGAAATTAAGCAAGTTGAGGTGACTAAACTGCTTAGAGTAACCCTGGATTGGGAACTGTCATGGTCAAAACATATTGATACAACAGTCCGTAATAAAGCGCTGCTCTATCTTCTTAACAGCACTATCAACAAGGCAGGTCCTACAGGCCTAGTTTTGTCGCACCTTAACAACTGTTCAGTTGTGTGGTCAGGTTCCACAAAAAGGGACTTAGGAAAATTGCAATTAGCTCAGAACAAGGCAGCACGGCTGGCCCTTGGACGTACACAGAGATCTAATAATATGCATGTCAATCTCTCCTGGCTCAAAGTGGAGAGCTTGACTTCATCACTACTTGTATTTGAGCGGTATTGACATATTGAGTGCACCGAGCTGTCTGTCTGAACTACTGGCACTCAGCTCAGCTACCCATACATACCCCACAAGATATGCCACAAGGTCTCTTCAAGTAACTGATGCAAGCAGCAAAATTTAGATTTTAAAAAATGATGAAAGCTAAAAATACACCTTATGGAACAGCGGGGACTGTGATTCCACACAAACATAGGAACAGACACATGCATACACTCACACGATAACATATACGCTATACACACACGTACACATGGATTTTGTACTGTAGATTAGTGGTGGACTAGGTGCCTGAGGGGACATGGTGTGTTGGGAAATCTGTGAATGTATTGTAATGCTTTTAAAATTTTATAAACTGCCTAAATTTTGCTGGACCCCAGAAAGAGTAATGGGGATCCATAATAAATACAAATGTTGACTGGGGAGCATCGCTGCATAGCTATTTTCAGGTCATTCGGAGACTTGTCCCGAAGCCACTACTGTGTTGTCTTGGCTGTGTGCCTAGTGTCGTTGTCCTGTTGGAAGGTAAACCTTTTCCCAAATCTGAGGTCCTGAGTGCTCTGGAGCAGGTTTTCATCAAGGATCTCTCTATACTTTGCTCCGTTCATCTTTCCCTTGATCCTTACTATTTTCCCAGGCCCTGCCACTGAAAAACATCCCAACATCATGTTGCCACCACCATGCTTCACCGTAGGGATGGTGCCAGTTTTCCTCCAGGTGTGACCTTTAGCATTTAGGACAAAGCGTTCAATCTTGGTTTCATCAAACCAGAGAATCTTGTTTCTCATGGTCAGTCCTTTAGGTGCCTTTTTGGAGTGGCTTCCGTCTGGCCACTTTACCATAAAGGCCTGATTTGGTGGAGTGCTGCTGAGATTGTTGTCCTTCTGGAAGGTTTTCCCATCTCCACAGAGAAACTCTAGAGCTCTGTCAGTGACCATTGGGTTCTTTGTCACCTCCCTGACCAAGGCCCTTCTCCCTCGATTGCTCAGTTTCGCCGGGCGGCCAGCTCTAGGAGGAGTCTTGGTGGTTCCAAACTTCTTCCATTTAAGATTGATGGAGAACACCGTGTTCTTGGGGACCTTCAATACTGCAGATTTGTTTTCTACCCTTCCCCAAGTTTGTGCCTCGACACAATCCTGTCTCTGAGCTCTACAGACAATTCCTTCGATCTGATGGCTTGGTTTTTGGTCTGACGTGTACTGTCAACTGTGGGACCTTCTATAGACGTGTGTGTGTGTGTGTGTGGTGTGTGTGTGTGTGTGTGTGTGTGTGTGTGTGTGTGTGTGTGTGTGTGTGTGCCTTTCCAATTCATGTCCAATCAATTGAATTTACCACAGGTGGACTCCAAGTTGTAGAGCTCAAATATGAGTTTCATAGCAAACGGTCTGAATACCTACAGTGGGTGGGGGGGAAGTGTTTGATCCCCTGCTGATTTTGTACGTTTGCCCACTGACAAAGAAACGATCAGTCTCTAATTTTAATGGTAGGTTTATTTGAACAGTGAGAGACAGAATAACAACAAAAATATCCAGAAAAACGCATGTCAAATGTTATAAATTGATTTGCATTTTAATGAGCAAACACTTCTAAACCTGTTTTAACTTTGTCCTCATTTGTAGATTGATGAGTAAAACAATTTATTTAATCAATTTTAGAATAAGGCTGTAACGTAACAAAATGTGGAAAAGGTTAAAGAGTCTGAATACTTTCCGAATGCACTTGACTCTGCAGTAACACATCAATCAGTGAGTGAGCTCTAAACACTGCATTAAAGCTAAACTGCCACACGCTGACTGGCCTGAGGATTTCGTCTACGGCGGTGTTTAAATTTGACCCATTTAATCAAATGTATTTATAAAGCCCTTTTTACATCAGCCAATGTCACAAAGTGCTGTACAGAAACCCAGCCTAAAACCCCAAACAGCAAGCAATGCAGATGTAGAAGCACGGTGGCTAAGAAACTCCCTAGAAAGGCCGAAACCTAGAAAGGAACCAGGCTCTGAGGGGTGGCCAGTCCTCTTCTGGCTGTGCCGGGTGGAGATTATAACAGAACATGGCCAAGATGTTCAAACATTCATAGATGACCAGCAGGGTCAGATGAGGTCCGGCGTACTGCTGGTTTTTATTCTACCTAATAATGAATTGCACCCACCTGGTGTCCCAGTCTAAATCAGACCCTCATTAGCGGGTGGGGGCAGGGGGGGGGGGAGGTTTAAGCAGTGGAACTGGCTTCGAGGTCCAGATTTGAATGTGAGGGGTTCTAGGATATGTTTGTGTTGTTGCAAAGACCACAGAGCAATGATGACACGCCTATCAGTAAGGATTGCTCTGCCAAATGCCATTCACCTCATTAACACTTTGGCCACATATCTGTTTGTGTAAATACCACAGTAATTGAATAATTTTCTTCCAACTATTGGGTTCCTTGATATCACTTTTCTATAGCGATCCTATACTACACGATTTTAAGACAATATATATGTATGTAATTCTGTTTTTCTCCCTGCCAGTTTGGCTGGACACACGTAACTCTGCTGATCGTTGTGACCCAGTCCCACCTCATCATCCACAACCTGTTTGAGGGAATGATCTGGTAAGGAATGTCTCTCTCTCTCTCTCTCACATGCGCGCACACACAGCCCACAACACATGGCACATGACTATTGTAAACAGCAATGCTAATCAGATCTCTGACCGCTAGTTGGTTTCCACTGTATGGGAGGGCAAATTTAGTCAGTGGTTGCGTCCTAAATTGGCTATATAGAGACTAGGGTGTCATTTGGGACATAACCATTTGGGACATACATGGGAGTGTCTTCATTCAGCCCACTCTTTCCGTTCTGTACAGTGGGAGGTAGAGGTCTTCACGGACCCGTTCCCGACCTGGTCGGAGCCAGACCCGGTCCAATCAGATCTGAGTGATGGAACAGCAGAAAATAAACATTTTAAGCTATTTTATAGGGATAGTCGCCCCCCCCCCCCCCCCCTTTTTTTTTTTTTTTAATATAAAAAAACAAAACAAATTCGCCTAAAATGACATGCCCAAATCTAACTGCCTGTAGCTCAGGCCCTGAAGCAAGAATATGCATATTCTTTGAACCATTTGAAAGGAAACGCATTGAAGTTTGTGGAAATGTGAATTGAATGTAGGAGAATATAACACAATAGATCTGGTAGAAGAAAATACAAAGAAAACAACCTTTTTTCTACTACCATCTTTGAAATGCAACAGAAAGGTCCCAAATCTAGCCATCATTCTGGTTGTAATTCTGATGGTGTCCACAAGAGGGCATCAGTGTATGTGCCAAGTTTCAGACTGATAACTTGAAGTATGAGCAAGCTACATGACATTTAGTGTGAAGTCACCCAGGTACATTTTTCCAAAAGGAAAAGGCTTTCTGTCGCATACTCCTGTAAAGCCCAGCTCATTGGCTATCTAGCTAGCTTTGTTTGACCCCGATTGGTGCTTATTTGACAAAGTTACAGTCAATCAAGTGAAGACCGTCCGCGTCATCGGCGTGCCATGAAGGCGTTGCTCTCTGACCAAATTTGGTGTCCTATAGGATATACTACACTCCTAATGATATAGGGAAGTCTGGTTACGTTCTAGGATCTCTGAGGAATAAATACAAATGTAAAATGACTGGTTGAAACAACATTTAGGGTTAGATTTTCACAGATTCCTTTCTTTGCAAATTGAATGAGTGGAAATACAAAATCGATCGTGCATGCTATATGGACCTTTTTTAGGATATGGAAAAGGATTTTATCTAACAAAATGACACTTCATGTTATCTCTGGGACCCTTGGGATGATAAATCAGAGCAAGATTTCAGAATGTAAGTACACATTTCACCTTCAGAGGTGAATTTATCAAACCTATCGTGGTGAAAAGTGTTTTGTTGTTAGGAGCTCTCCTCAAACAATAGCATGGCATTTTTTCACAGTAATAGCTACTGTAAATTGGACAGTGCAGTTATATTAACAAGAATTTAAGCTTTCAGCCGATATAAGACACTTATATGTACCGACATCTGTTGTTTCTCTAAAATGTGCGATCATGACACACAGCGCTGCATGATTTACAACTGTCCCGTTGACTGAACGCCTATCCATAAGAATTTAACCGCTTTGTGATTGGACGGCAACACGCGCCATGCTCCACTCTCGTGAAAAGCAATAGCAGCAGCATAAATTATAACATTTCTCTACTGCAGCAGTCGTGTTCAGATCTGTACGGTCATACGGTCAGTCCAATTTACACATACCCGAGACCAGTGACAATCTGATCCAGATCCATGACATTTATTTAGAATTCTGGATCCGGACCCGCTCGGGTCCCACGTCAGTTCTCGGTTATTCGGGTACAGGTGGATCCGTGAAGACCTCTAGTGGGAGAACCGACTGCAGAGTGAAAAATACTATTAGCTGATGTAATTGTGGTTGGCGCTACAACCATGTGATGGAAATAAGTGCATTAGGGAGTTAGGTTGGTCCACGGCAGGGGCTTGTTACAGAACATTCAGGGAAATTAACTGTGTAGAAGAGACTTGCTCTGTCTCTTGTAAATACTTGTCTGCTCTATGCACAACGTATCTATGTACGACACTCCATTGAATATGCCCCAGTTGTTGATACCAGTTCCTCTCTCCTTCTCTGTCTAGGTTCATCGTGCCCATCTCCTGTGTGATCTGCAATGACATCATGGCCTACATGTTTGGCTTCTTCTTTGGACGTACTCCACTTATTAAGGTTAGCAAGACTGGCACTGTCAGTCACACAGCTATGGTCAACATCAACAGGCAACATAGCGATCCTATGAATATGTAATGGGTATGTTGCATCTTCCAAGGCTTGTGGCATTTTGCAAAAGGGATACCATTGGAACACTCTTTAATATGTTAACGTGACTGTGTTCCATGCAGCTGTCTCCTAAGAAAACCTGGGAGGGTTTCATTGGTGGATTCTTTTCGACTGTTGTGTTTGGGATCCTGGTAAGAAATTGCCACAACAAAGTGCAAAAGTTTGTATTTAATTTTCTCTATTAGTCTTATCTTACTCCCTTTCTCCTCCTCTATCCAGTTGTCCTATGTGATGGCGGGCTACAGCTTCTTTGTGTGTCCGGTGGAGTTTAACAGCGACCATAACAGTTTTGAGGTGGACTGTGAACCCTCTGACCTGTTCCAGCTGCAGGACTATGCCCTGCCTGCCGCCCTCGAGTCCCTCACTGGATGGGTGAGCCTGATCTGTCCTCTCTCTCTCTGTCTGGTTGGCTGGTTTCTGCTTATGATCTCTGTCTGGTCTAAGTTGCCCCAGAGAGATTTTTTTTTTTTAAATGTAGAGTTCATTTTGTGCAATTCTATACATTTTTGCCATGGGGTGTAGAGAAAATATTGCTTTTTTTAAAGCTAGTTTTCTCCAATTATACACATTTTGCTATTGGGCGGAGAGAAGATTTGCAGTTTTTAATATGATATCTGAGTGAGACTGACTAACAAAATCAATGGTGGCCCCACGGGCTTTAATTTGACCTTGATTACTACGAGTTTAGATAGCTGGCCGCTAGACTAAATTACCAATCTGAAAGAATGTTAGCCCACATGGGCTGAGTGACTATCAGTGACCGACATAACAGGAGAGAAACTGTTGATACACAACCACATTTTGAAATTGCACCTTATGCATTCTACTATTCTAACTCCCAACAGTAAGTTTTGACCCAGACTGTGTTACAAAAAAATAAAAATACATTGATCCGAGGGCCTTCAAAACAGTTTCCCTTCCCTGTCCTAAATCATGTCCCCTTATTTCTCCTATTTTTGTAGAAACTGTTTGACCATATGTGAGACCAGTTTAACATCTTGCTTCTCTCTCTCTCTCTCCAGCCCACACTGCGCCTCTACCCATTCCAGATTCACAGCATCTCACTGTCTGCCTTTGCCTCCCTCATGGGACCTTTCGGAGGCTTCTTTGCCAGCGGCTTTAAGAGGGCCTTCAAGATCAAGGTGACTGTCAGAACACCTCACCACTGTTATCACTGGGCCAGGTGGACTCACTAGTATTGAGTAGCCTTAGTTGGCCGTGCTCATGATCTATGCTTCCGGAACCACTTGGTTGTTTCACCGTAGTTTGTGATACACTGCAGTTTGACTTACTTTTGACTTTGCTTGAGCAAAGGGTCTCAGCAGTGCACCAGCTCTGTGTTATGTTGTCCTCTGCTCTGATGTCACCATGTCCGTCCGGCCTGTTGTTGTTGTTATTCCAGGACTTTGCCAACACAATTCCCGGTCACGGTGGCATCATGGACCGCTTCGACTGCCAGTACCTCATGGCTACTTTCGTCAACGTCTACATCGCCAGCTTCATCAGGTAACTAGCTAGAACACCACAGGCTTATTAACTGCTTTGGCTGACAATGCTGATGTGTTAACAAGTGAATAAAAACAAATATATATATTTAATTAATACGGCGTGAGGGGGTGTGGTATATGGCCAGTATACCACGGCTAAGGGCTGTTCGTAGGCACAAAGCAACACAGAATTTATCAAAAATAAACGGATACCTTATTTACATAAGTGTTCAGACCCTTTGCTATGAAACTCAAAATTGAGCTTAGGTGCATCCTGTTTCAATTGATCATCCTTGATGTTTCTACAACTTGATAGGAGTCCACCTGTGGTAAATTCAATTGATTGGATATGATTTGGAAAGGCACACACCTGTCTATATAAGGTTAACAGTGCATGTCAGACCACAAACCAAGCCATGAGGTCAAAGGAATTGTCCGTAATGCTCAGAGACAGGATTGTGTCGAGCCACAGATCTGGGGAAGGGTACCAAAAAAGAATTCTGCAGCATTGAAGCTCCCCAAGAACACAATGGCCTCCATTCTTAAAGGGAAGAAGTTTGGAACCACCTCCTCCTAGAGCTGGCCGCCCGGCCAAACTGAGCAATCGAGGGAGAAGGGCCTTGGTCAGGGAGGTGACCAAGAACCAGATGGTCGCTCTGACAGAGCTCCAGAGTTCCTCTTTGGAGATGGGAGAACCTTCCAGAAGGACAACCATCTCTGCTGCACTCCACCAATCAGGCCTTTATGGTTGTGGCAAGATGGAAGCCACTCCTTAGTATAAGACACATGACAGCCCGTTTTGAGTTTGTCAAAATGCACCTAAAGGGCTCTCAGACCATGAGAAACAAGATTCTCTGGTCTGTTGAACCAAGATCGAACTCTTTGACCTGAATGCCAAGCATCACTTCTGGAGGAAACCTGACACCATCCTTACGATGAAGCATGGTGGTGGCAGCATTATGCTGTGGGGATGTTTTTCAGCGGCAGGAACTAGGAGACTAGTCAGGATCGAGGGAAAGATGAACAGAGCAAAGTACAGAGAGGTCTTTGATGAGAACCTGCTCAGGACCTGAGACTGGAAGGTTCACCTTCCAACAGGACAACGACTCTAAGCACACAGCCAAGACAGTGCAGGTGTGGCTTTGGGACAAGTCTCTGAATGTCCTTGAGAGGCCCAGTCAGAGCCCGGAATTAAACTCAATCGAACATCTCTGGAGAGACCTGAAAAAATCTGTGCAGTGACACTCCCCATCCAACCTGACACAGCTTGAGAGGATCTGCAGAGAAGAATGGGAGAAACTCCCCAAATACAGGTCTGCCAAGCTTGTAGCGTCATACCCAAGAAGACTCAAGGCTATAGTCTCTGCCAAAGGTGCTTCAACAAAGTACTGAGTATAGGGTCTGAATACTTATAAAAAACTGAAATATCACATTTACATGTTTAATACATTGGCAAAAATGTATAACCTGTTATTGCTTTGTCATTATGGGGTTAGAATTGTTTTATTTTTGAATTAGGCTTTAATGTAACAAAATGTGGGGAAAATGCACTGTTTATCAAACCCCCCGAGGTGCCTTATTGCTATTATTAACTGGTTACCAACGTATGAACTACTGGCCAACAGCTCGGACACCCATGCATACCCAACAAGACATGCCACGAGGTCTCTTCACAGTTCCCAAGTCCAAAACAGACTATGGAAGGCGCACAGTACTACATAGAGCCATGACTACATGGAACTCTATTCCACATCAAGTAACTCATGCAAGCAGTAAAATTAGATTAAAAAAAATATATAAAAAAATTATTCTGGAACAGCGGGGACTGTGAAGAAACACAAACATAGGCACAGACACATGCATACGCACTATACACACATGGATTTTGTACTGTATATATGTGGTAGTGGTGGAGTAGGGGCCTGATGGCACAGTCTGTGAATGTATTGTAATGTTTTTAAAATTGTATAAGCTGCCTTAATTTTGTTGGACCCCAGAAAGAGTAGCTGCTGCCTTAATAAATACAAATGCAACAGTAAAAATAAAAGTTGTCATACCTGTGGTATATGGTCTGATATACCACAGCTGTAAGCCAATCAGCATTCAGGGCTCCAGCCACCCAGTTTGTAATTTGTATTTCTCTCCCAGTGGATCCGCTCTATTGTATAGAGACATGAGCTGCAGCCTCAACCAGTTTGAATAACCAGGCCTTTCTTGGAGACATCTTTGTGCTGTCAAAATATCGCCCTGCATGTGATCCGTTGTGTAATCTTCTGTCTCCAGGGGCCCTAACCCTGCCAAGGTGGTCCAGCAACTCCTAGCCCTGCGCCTGGACCAGCAGCTCCACATCTTCAACTCCCTTAAGACCCACCTGACAGAGAGGGGTCTGCTGGAGGAGGAAGCCTAGGGCCCCCACAGGCATGCCCAGTGCCGGGTCACCCTACTGGGGCCAGGAGGGCAGCCCCCTGGCACCAGAAAGCCCTGGAGGTGTGGGGAGAAGTGTAGCGCTTGTGTGAGAAAATAACTCCAGCCTTTTGGTCATTCCGTTTTGTGTGTGTGACGGTGTGTGTGTGACGGTGTGTGTGTGACTGTGTGTGTGTGTGTGTGTGTGTGTGTGTGTGTGTACATTATGACAGTGTGTCCTAAACTGTTTTCCTTCAGTGTTTCAGGTTGTCTGTGAGTTACTGTACCTGTTTATTTAGTCATGTCAGCCATATTATCTACAAGTGATGCCACTTTATGTGTACCACAATGAGGTCAGATGTACATTTCCACATGTATACAGGATATTCTATACCTTTAGTGTGTGTGAATATTTCATGATACATATATTTTTTATTTGTGTTTTAATGCACTGCTCAACATACTCACACTGTATTGTCCTCATCCTGTCACCCTGCCTGTTTTATTTACTTCATTGTAATAATTGTTTGTATTTATAATATTGGTTGGGTTTTTACATTGGCATCTTCCATTAAATCTGTGCTTTGTCTGTGCATTTTACCTGCAGAGATTCACTCTGCTATTGGCACATGTCATGCTGCGTATGTGTGTTTCTCTCTGGTTCCCAAATGGCACTCTATTTCCTATACACTACACTACTTTTGATCAGAGCCCTATTGGCCCCCTGGTCAAAAGTAGTGCACTATAAAGGGTGTCATTGTAGCCACTCATGCTTCACCTGCAGCTTCGTTCACACCCAGCCAAATGGTGTATGTGATGTCATGTGGGGGTAGAACCATTAGAGGAAGTGGACTGTCTAAATTAGGAACAAAACACCACTAGGGATTTGACCGGATTATTGAGTATGTCATTAGTGTTACAGAATGGAGGTCAAGAGTCAAACTGTTTCCTGCACAGCAATGGATGGAATACACGTTGTAAAATGACAAAGGAATAGTATAGGAACACTAGTCGGTATTTCTGATAGTTTACTACAGTTGTCTGCCTTAATGTAAGAAGTTTTATGTTAAGCGATTCTCCTTTTGGTGCGGGACTGATATGTTAGGGTTTTAGCGGTGGTTATTTATTTGCCAATCAAGTTCCGTTATTCGAGATCAGTTCATGGTGGATAACAGCCACCAGAGGTGTTTTGAACAAAAATATAAATGCAACCATTTCAAAGATTTTACTGAGTTACAGTTCATAGAAGGAAATCAGTAAATTTAAATAAATTCATTAGGCCATAGTCTATGGATTTCGCATGACTGGGCAGGGTTGCAGCCATGGGAGGGCATACTGTAGGACCCACCCACTGGGGAGCCATGCCCAGCCAATCAGAATGTGTTTTCCCCCACAAAGACGATCCCACAGGTGGAGGTCCTGGGCTGGTGTGGTTACACGTGGTCTGCGGTTGTGAGGCTGGTTGGACGTACTGCTAAATGATCTAAAACGATGTTGGAGGTGGCTTATGGTACAGAAATGAACCTTCAATTCTCTGCCAACTGCTCTGTTGGACATTCCTGCAGTCAGCATGCCAATTGCACACTCCTTCAAAACTTGAGACATCTGTGGCATTGTGTTGTTTGACAAAACTGCACATTTTAGCGGCCTTTTATTGTCCCAGTACAAGGTGCACCTGTGTAATGATCATGCTGTTTAATCAGCTTCTTGATATGCCACACCTGTCAGGTGGATAAATGATCACTAATAGCGATGTAAACACATTGGTGCACAAAGTTTGAGAGAAATAAGCTTTTTGTGCGTATGGAACATTTATGAGATCTTTTATTTCAGCTCATGAAAAATGGGACCAACACTTTACATGTTGCGTTTATGTTTTTGTTCAGTGTATATATGCGCCATGTATTTCTGGCTCTGATGGCCCCTGTTGAGGTTCTCATAGGAATGAGTGAGATGGGACACCATCCATGTTTACATCAGCTTTTGTAATTGAAGAATAGTTACAAATGACCACCATACTTAAAAAAATAAATAATTATCTTCTAAGAGGCAGACAGACAATTGTTTTCAGCTGTTATAGAGTGTTGTATAGGAAGTGCCAGGATGGTGGAGTGAATGGATCATGCTGTGTACAGTTTCCAAAGCTATGGGACAGTAATGGAGTTATCACTCTGCTAGCATTTCATGCTAACGATTTCTGCACTGCCAAGTCTGCTCCCTCTCAGACCACACTACCACAGCCTGATAGTACAAACACTGGCAGTATGTCCCAAATGGCAGCCTATTCCCTATATACTGTACTGCTTTTGACCAGAGCACTATGGGCCCTAGTCAAAAGTAGTGCACTATAAAGGGAATAGGGTGCCATTTGGGGTGCATCCACAGGCTCACAGATGGTGCTCATGGTTACACACCCCTCCTGTGGGTCGAGAACAGTAGTAACACTTATTTCATAATCAATCTCACTAGGTGAACTAAGAATAGATTTTGTAAAGCTACAGATGCTGTTGATGTATTTCCTCCTTGTTGCCATTGTGAGATCACCACCAAGGGACTTGTGTGGTCACATCAACATAAATGGTTAAACTCTTCTCCTTGGTTGTACCCAGTGTCAAGTGTTCATTTACAAGGACCAGTCTATAGACCAATCTGAGTGTGATATGACATTAATGGTGTTAGTGGGGAAACCAGGGCCTGTATTCTTTAAAGCTACAAAATGTAGCTTTTTGGGCGACCCAACCATATTCACATCGAAATGTGAGTTAAAGGTCTGTAATTCTCATTGAAAGTAAGTCTAAGAAGCGGTAGATATGTTCTATTTAAGCTATTTCTATGCTTCGGCGTTCTTAAGTTTTGTTTTTGGGTCTTTTACTTTAAGTTTTGTACACCAGCTTCAAACAACTGAAAATACAATATTTTTGTTTATGGAAAATATATTTCACAGCGGTTTAGATGGTACAATGATTCTTTACTACACTACACTTGCTTGTTTTGCAACATAAACTGAAATTAGGCGAACTATAAGAATTTTAGCAACCAGGAAATGGTGAAGTGATTTCTGCATCTTTATGTGTCTCAGAGTAGTAATGCTGTCTGGTCTAGGATCAGATAAGCCTTTAAGATCATAGTGGATAACATTATATGAACAGCGAGGACAAGATCCTAGATCAGCACTCCGACTCTGAGATGCTTTAGGAATACGGCCCAAGGCTCATCTATCTATGAATATTAGGGGTTGATGTGTTTAATTAAATAGATGGGTGTGTTGCAGGCTGTGACTGACCCACATACAGATTATCTTTCACTCTGACTGATCACATAGGGCCCAATGCTGACTTACTGTATAATCGGTCGATCATCCATCCATTGATGCCATATGTGTACAGTAACTCGGGATTGGGCCCATGTTGTAGACTGATACATTATTTTTGGAGTAGCCTTGGTCTAATTTTATCAAGCCAAGCCTCATGCATCTTGAACTTGAGCAATCACTAGCTACAAAGATATTGAAAAGGTACCTCTGTTTCTGTCAGTAAAATGTTTTATGTAGGGTTGAGTATCGTAAGTAGCACATTTTATTCCGTGAATGTAACAGGAAAAGAAACAAAGCAATATCAAGTATAAATGTAGGCTGTGAAATGTCCGTGTAGGATCCTATACTTACAGGAAGGAGGCATAATTGGGAATCCGGTGACTAAAAAGCCATAGAGGTATGTTTCAGATTGGGCAATCATCTGCACTACTCTACACGTCCACTGCCATTATGTCTCTGTGCTTCACATCCTCACCTTCCATCCCATCTGTCTCCACTGATATGGAAGGCCCCTCGACAGAGGGAGACCTCTATACACTCCAAAAACCACGCACCTCTACTCCTTGAAATGCCTACTTTAAACACACAGTACCCACATGTTATGATTTTTGTTCCTATACATTTTTGTGATAATTATTTGATGTTATGTCAGTCTTCTCTACCTTGCCTGTTATTGTTATTCTGTGAATTGTATACTGTAGTGTACTGGTATTAAACTTACCTTGGTTTTTCTATATTATTATTATTATATCATCCAAATCCAGCTGTTTAGAAATTATATTATCTATATTCTTCTGTTTTGTACATTTACATAACACACATTTAGCTAATGTTCAGATAAATATTCAGGTAATATAGGACTAGAGGAGAGACTGATCAAATACGTGTCGCTATTTTCACTCTTATTGCTGTGGTATCTGGTGCATTAGCTAGTCTTGTATTTCCTGATATTGGCTGTTGTTGTCTGTCTATAGAAGCTCTTACTGGGTATGTGCTATCTGTGTGATGCGCTCAAGAGAGGGAACCTATTGCGATGTCTCATGATGTGTAGTTAAGGGAGGTATTAATAGAAGTAAAGTCGGAACACAACCAGTGAGAAGGGACTACATTTCCATTGGACTTCATTGGTGGTACAAACAGTACTGTGCCAGTACCATGTCTGTATTACGGATAGCTGCCACTAGAGTGAGCTAAAGGCTAAAATAGCTTTTTTTTAATTGAGAGTCCTCCTTGGTCTATTTTTTGAGCCTCTGCCAGTATTACACTTAAAAGCAGCAAGGTTATTATTCCATTTGCATCACGGCAGTTCGATGCATTCCATCTCCTGAAGGTTGAAAGGAAACTACTTATAGGGGGAAATGGGCATCATTATTCCTCCTTAGCGACTTGCTCTTACATAAATGAGAATTTCCCTCAGCAATAGGTTAATCATAATATTGAGCATACCTATTTTCTGCAGCTCATGTAATAGGCTATCACTGTGCAATTTCCTATCACACAGTTCTATTTTAGTAGGGTATGAATCTTACCAAGCTAGCAAGGACATTATGGAATGTAGGGATACAGTTGAAGTCAGAAGTTTACATACACCTAAGCCAAATACATTTAAACTCAGTTTTTCACAATTCCTGACATTTAATCCTTGTAAAATGCCCTGTCTTAGGTCAGGTAGGATCACCACTTTATTTTAAGAATGTGAAATGTCAGAATAATAGTAGAGAGAATGATTTATTTCAGCTTTTATTTCTTTCATCACATTCCCAGTGGGTCAAAAGTTTACATACACTCAATTAGTATTTGGTAGCATTGCCTTTAAATTGTTTAATTTGGGTCAAACGTTTCGGGTAGCCTTCCACAAGCTTCCCACAATAAGTTGGGTGAATTTTGGCCAAGTCCTCCTGACAGAGTTGGTGTAACTGAGTCAGGCTTGTAGGCCTCCTTGCTCGCACACACTTTTTCAGTTCTGCCCACATATTTTCTATGGGATTGAGGTCAGGGCTTTGTGATGGCCACTCCAATACCTTGACTTTGTTGTCCTTATTAGGCCATTTTGCCACAACTTTGGAAGTATGCTTGGGGGTCATTGTCCATTTGGAAGACCCATTTGCGACCAAGCTTTAACTTCCTGACTGATGTCTTGAGATGTTGCTTCAATATATCCACATAATTTTCTTTCCTCATGATGCCATCTATTTTGTGAAGTGCACCAGTCCCTCCTGCAGCAAAGCACCCCCACAACATGATGCTGCCACCCCCGTGCTTCACGGTTGGGATGGTGTTCTTCGGCTTGCAAGCTTCCCCTTTTTTCCTCCAAACATAACGATAGTCATTATGGCCAAACAGTTCTATTTTTGTTTCATCAGACCAGAGGACATTTATCCAAAAAGTATGATCTTTGTCCCCATGTGCAGTTGCAAACCGTAGTCTGGCTTTTCTATGGCGGTTTTGGAGCAGTGGCTTCTTCCTTGCTGAGCAACGTATCAGGTTATGTCGTTATAGGACTTGTTTTAATGTGGATATAGATACTTTTGTACCTGTTTCCTCCAGTATCTTCACAAGGTCCTTTGCTGTTGTTCTGGGATTGATTTGCACTTTTCGCACCAAAGTACATTCATCTCTAGGAGACAGAACGCATCTCCTTCCTGAGCGGTATGACGGCTGCGTGGTCTCGTGGTGTTTATACTTGCGTACTATTGTTTGTACAGATGAACGTGGTACCTTCAGGCATTTGGAAATTGCTCCCAAGGATGAACCAGAGTTGTGGAGGTCTACAATTCTTTTTCTGAGGTCTTGGCTGATTTCTTTTGATTTTCCCATGATGTCAAGCAAAGAGGCACAGAGTTTGAAGGTAGGCCATGAAATACATCCACAGGTACACCTCCAATAGGCTAATTAACATCATTTGAGTCAATCAGAAGCCTCTAAAGCCATGACATCATTTTCTGGAATTTTCCAAGCTATTTAAAGGCACAGTCAACTTAGTTACCTGAACTTATGACCCTCTGGAATTGTGATACAGTGAATTATAAGTGAAATAATCTGTCTGTAAACAATTGTTGGAGAAATTACTTGTGTCATGCACAAAGTAGATGTCCTAACCGACTTGCCAAAACTATAGTTTGTTAACAAGAAATTTGTGGAGTGGTTGAAAAACGTTTTTTAATGACTCCAACCTAAGTGTATGTCAACTTCCGACTTCAACTGTACCTGCTATGTTTGGCTGTTCACACATCGCATATACCCCTCCTGTGGGTATTGTTTTGCTTTTGCTGTGATAGATATTGATATTTTATGATTTATATGTTTTGTTATTATTATTGTATATTGTGCAATGATTTGTGTTAAATTGTATTTGATTTAGGAAACCGTTTGAAGTTGTACATTCTTGATAATGCCAGAAAATGTGCTTTGCCTTTCAGTAAATACCCTGTTCATGTTAGATGGCATGATCTGTGTGCGTGTGTTCTTCCCTGTATCTCTGAACTTCCCTGTTTTCTTATCTGCTAACAGTTCCAGTTATTATTAGCCCTCTAGAGTCGATTGACGCATTGGTGCATCAATCTAAGTAACATAATAAAAGAATCTCCCCCATCAAAATCCGTCATTTTATGCTGGAGATATCTGGGGGGGGGGGGTTCGTTGGATGCGTCTCAATCCACTGCATCCACCGATGTCGCACTTCCGCATCTCCGGTGAAAGGAGGCAGAGCTAGAGCGGTGTTTGTCAGACCATGAGACATCCCGAAAAATATATTATTATCTACTACTATTATGACCACTCTATGGAAAGGGGAAACACTCCCGAACACGATGACAGGTGTCACGGGACTCTTCTGAAGGTAACCGGTACCAGTTAAAAACATGATGGAAGTATGACGGTAGTTTTGTGCCTACCCAAAAACGGGGTTCAATATTTGTTAACAAATTATATATATACAGTACCAGTAAAAAGTTTGGACCAACCTACTCATTCAAGGGTTTTTCTTTATTTTTTACTAACTTCTACATTGTAGAGTAATAGTGAAGACATCAAAACTATGAAATAAAACATTGAATCATGTAGTAACCAAAAAAGTGTTAAACAAATCAAAATATATTTTATATTTGAGATTCTTCAAAGTAGCCACCCTTTGCCTTGATGACAGCTTTGCACACTCTTGACATTTTCTCAACCAGCTTCATGAGGTAGTGACCTGGAATGCATTTCAATTAACAGGTGTGCCTTGTTAAAATGTAATTTGTGGAATTTCTTTCCTTTTTAATGCGTTTCAGCCAATCAGTTGTGATGTGACAAGGTAGGGGTGGTATACAGAAGATAGCCCTCTTTGGTACAAGACCAAGTCTATATTATGGCAATAACAGCTCAAATAAGCAAAGAGAAACGATAGGCCAACATTAGTTTAAGACATGAAGATCAGTCAATGTGGAAAATTTCAAGGACTTTGGAAGTTTCTTCAAGTGCAGTCACAGAAAACATCAAGCGCTATGAAACTGGCTCTCATGAGGACCGCCACAAGAAACAAAGACCCAGAGTTACCTCTGCTGCAGAGGATAAGTTCATTAGAGTTACCAGGCTTAAAAATTGCAGCCCAAATAAATGCTTCACAGAGTTCAAGTAACAGACACATCTCAACATCAACTGTTCAGAGGAGACTGCGTGAATCAGTCTTTTATGGTCGAATTGTTGCAAAGAAACCACTACTAAAGGACACCAATAAGAAGATGAGACTTGCTTGGGCCAAGAAACATGAGCAATGGACATTAGACTAGTGGAAATCTGTCCTTTGGTCTGATGAGTCCAAATTGGAGATTTTCGGTTCCAACCGCCCTGTCTTTGTGAGATGCAGAGTATGTCAAATCAAATCAAATGTATTTATATAGCCCTTCTTACATCAGCTGATATCTCAAAGTGCTATACAGAAACCCAGCCTAAAACCCCAAACAGCAAGTAATGCAGGTGTAGAAGCATGGTGGCAAGGAAAAACTCCCTAGAAAGGCCAAAACTTAGGAAGAAACCTAGAGAGGGACCAGGCTATGAGGGGTGGCCAGTCCTCTTCTGGCTGTGCCGGGTGGAGATTATAACAGAACATGGCCAAGATGTTCAAATGTTCATAAATGACCAGCATGGTCAAATAATAATATTCACAGTAGTTGTCGAGGGTGCAACAAGTCAGCACCTCAAGAGTAAATGTCAGTTGACTTTTCATAGCCGATCATTGAGAATATCTCTAAGACAGGAGAAATACTCCAGATATAACAGACTGACCCTAGCCCCCTGACACATAAACTACTGCAGCATAAATACTGGAGGCTGAGACAGGAGGGGTCAGGAGACACTTTGGCCCCATCCAATGATACCCCTGGACAGGGCCAAACAGGCAGGATATAACCCCACCCACTTTGCCAAAGCACAGCCCCCACACCACTAGAGGGATAACTTCAACCACCAACTTACCATCCTGAGACAAGGCCGAGTATAGCCCACAAAGATCTCCGCCACGGCACAACCCAAGGGGGGGCGCCAACCCAGACAGGAAGACCACATCAGTGACTCAACCCAATCAAATGACGCACCCCTCCTAGGGACGGCATGGAAGAACTCCATTAAGCCAGTGACTCAGCCCCTGTAATAGGGTTAGAGGCAGAGAATCCCAGTGGAGAAAAGGGAACCGGCCAGGCAGAGACAGCAAGGGCGGTTCGTTGCTCCAGTGCCTTTCCGTTCACCTTCACACTCCTGGACCAGACTACACTCAATCATAGGACCTACTGAAGAGATGAGTCTTCAGTAAAGACTTAAGGTTGAGACCGAGTCAGCGTCTCCCACATGGGTAGGCAGACCATTCCATAAAAATGGAGCTCTATAGGAGAAAGCCCTGCCTCCAGCTGTTTGCTTAGAAATTCTAGGGACAATTAGAAGGCCTGCGTCTTGTGACCGTAGCGTACGTGTATGCATGTATGGCAGGACCAAATATGTGAATGGATGATCTTCGCATGTGTGGTTCCCACCGTGAAGCATGGAGGAGGAGGTGTGATAGTGTGGGGGTGCTCTGCTGGTGAGATTGTCTGTGATTTATTTAGAATTCAAGGCACACTTAACCAGCATGTCTACCACAGCAATCTGCAGCAATACACCATCCAATCTGGTTTGCGCTTAGTGGGACTATCATTTGTTTTTCAACAGGACAATGACCCAACACACCTCCAGGCTGTGTAAAGGCTATTTGACCAACAAGGAGAGTGATGGAGTGCTGCATCAGATGACCTGTCCTCCACAATCACCCAACCTCAACCCAATTGAGATGGTTTGGGATGAGTTGGACTGCAGAGGGATGGAAGAGCAGCCAACAAATCAAATCAAACTTGATTTGCCACATGTGCCGAATACAACAAGTGTAGACTTTACCGTGAAATGCTTACTTACAAGCCCTTAACTATCAGTGCAGTTCAAGAAGAAGAAAATATTTACCAAGTAGGCTAAAATAAAAAGTAATAATAAAAATGAACACAATAAGAATAAAAATAATGAGGCTATATACAGGGGGCACCGGTACCGAGTCAGTGTGCAGGGGTACAGGCTAGTTGAGGTAATCTGTACATGGAGGTGGGGGCGAAGTGACTATGCATAGTTAACAAACAAACAGCAAGTAGCAGCAGTGTACGGGGGGGTCAATGTAAATTGTCCGGTGGGGGTTTTTATGAGTTGTTCAGCAGTCTAATGGCTTGGGGGTAGAAGCTGTTGAGGAGCCTTTTGGTCCTAGACTTGGCGCTCCGGTACCGCTTGCCGTGCAGTAGCAGAGAAAACAGTCTATAACTTGGGTGACTGGAGTCTCTGACAATTTTATGGGCTTTCTTCTGACACTGCCTATTATATAGGTCCTGGATGGCAGGAATCTTGGCCCCAAACTTAATGATGGTGTTGGAGTCGTGTTTGGCCACGCAGTCGTGGGTGAACAGGGAATACAGGAGGGGACTAAGTACACACCCCTGAGGGGCCCCAGTGTTAAGGATCAGTGTGGCAGACGTATTGTTGCCTACTCTTACCACCTGGGGGTCGGCCCGTCAGGAAGTACAGGATTCAGTTGTAGAGGGAGGTGTTTAGTTCCAGAGTCCTTAGCTAAGTGATGAGCTTCGTGGACACTATGGTGTTGAACACTGAGCTGTAGTCGATGAACAGCATTCTCACATAGGTGTTCCTTTTGTCCAGGTGAGAAAGGGCGGTGTGGAGTGCGATTATGATTGCGTCATCTGTGGATCTGTCGTGGCGGTATGCGAACAACTGCTTAGCATATGTGGGGAACTCCTTCAAGACTGTTGGAAAAGCATTCCAGGTGAAGCTGGTTGAGTGAATGCCAAGAGTGTGCAAAGCTGTCATCGAGGCAAAGGTTGGCTACTTTGAAGAATCTAAAATCTAAAATATATTTTGATTTGTTTAACACTTTTTTGATTACTACATGATTCCATATGTGTTATTTCATAGTTTTACTCTACAATGTAGAAAATAGTAAAAATAAAGAAAAACCCTTGAATGAGTAGGTGCGTCCAAACTTTTGACTGGTACTGTGTATATATATATTATTATTATATATATTTATTTTCTTGAGCTTTCTTAAATCTCCTAGATATAGGACAAAAACTTCAAAACCGTGTTTCTTATTATGTATTTTCTGACTGTCTTTTGCCATTAATGAATATGTTATTTAATGAGTTTCTCTGGGCTACAGTAGTAAAGGCCAAATTCAATATTTTATCAAATCCTTTTATATATATTTTTTTATACATAAATGGGTCCTAAAATGTCAAATCAAATAGCTAAATGATTTATAGTATGACCATCTTAAAACAATTCTATATGTCAACTTGGAACCGCAATAGCTTAGACTTTTAAGAATGAATACTGTATCTTTGAATGAGGCAGGAACATTATAGCCTACTTTCACCCCTGCCTATAGTTTTCCTCAGAGTGTGTTGGGCTGTGGTTCTCATTTGGGCAGTTTTGTAATATATTAATCAGTGCATAAATTCTAAAATAAATCACCAACGCTATAACAGCAAGCCACAATGTTACAATTTTAGATGCAAAAAATCTAGTTGAAATGTATGGCTGTGAACACATACCGTAGGCTGCATGTTGCCGGTAAGCGACATTGCCACAGCTTGAAGAGACTGCAACCCAGAAACGAAACCCACTTCCTCCTGAGAGAGAATAAAGGGAGACCAGTGGTTAAGTGACACTGGTGAATGGTTCGTCATTTGAAACCTTCTATCGTAGAGCACTTGCTATGATATACCTACCTGGAGAGGGGAGTATTTACAGTGCGGTGCAGTATTAGAATAGCAGAACATGTATCTAGAGGGAAGTAGAGGGAACATGAAAGAACGTGTTTTGACATGTTGAAAAAGATAGATTAGTAGCTATACAGGAAGTAGGAAGTCAGATACAGAAAGGTTTAGTGTGACAGACAGACTGGAGATCTACAGCAAAACCCCTCATACATGTGTGTGTGCTGTGTGTACATATGTGAGTGTGTGTGCGTGAGTGTGTGTGTATGTGTGCGTGTGTTGTGAAGTGAGATACTGATCTTTTCTATGAAGGAGGAATAATGTCTCTCAAGCTACCTCGGAACTGGGACTTCAGCACCCTCAAAGCTGAAACAGCTAGAATAGGTAAGTTACTGGATGTTATCCTAAACATTAAGCTATTCTTGGGAGTCATTGCGTTTGCGTAAATAGGAAAATGTGTTGTTGTATCATCAGTAGCATTGTACACTAGTGCATGTGTGTTACATGCGTCTATGAAGAGGTATAGAGACTGGACCTGTGGGTTTAACGGCCCAGTGCAGTCAAAAATTGGATTTTCTAAAGTTATATTTCCACACTTTGCGGTTGGAATAATAACAATTACTGTGAAATTGTGAAAATGTAGATAAAAACGCTTAAAATTTCAGCCTGTTTTGGTGGGATGGAGTTTTGGCTTGCCTGGTGACATCACCAGGCAGTACATTAGCTACTAGACCAATAAGAGAGTTCTAAACCTCTCTGCCAATAACAGCAAATGTTCCGTTTTCCCCTCCCCACTCAGACCATTCCCAGAGTCCGTGCAAAATTCTTGCTTGAGAAATTGCTCTTTCCTAAGAAGCTACTTTTGTTTCTTTTTGACCAGTTTAATTTAAAACAGACAATCACATTAAGGTGCTTAATTGTTACTCAGAAATGATTTGATATTGAGATAAAAATGGCTGCATTGGACCTTTAAATTTGTTCCATCTGAGTGGGTAAGACCACAAGTCATGAGGACACACCAAATGCACTTGATGGATCCTTTCTGTCTTCTTCTAAAGCTTCTTAAAAGGAAAGTAATCCAATATAACTGAAAGTAATCAGATTACGTTACTGAGTTTGGGTATTCCAAAAGTTAAGGCTCTAATTACAATTTTGGACAGCTAACTAGAAACTATAATGGATTACATTTACAAAGTAACCCAGCCATCCCTAGACATGAGGTTGACTGTGGCACTGTGTGTGCCAGCAGCATACTGAGAGTGTTTTATATAGACTGTTGTTCTTATACTTGGTTATATTTCTGTGTTAAGCTGTGTTTGTGGTCCAGGGCCATGGCTTACAGAAGGATCATGCACCTGATTACAGCAGGTGTGGTGCACCTATAACTTAACAAAACAGTGCATGAGTGCATGTGAATACATATATAGCCGACATAGCCTTATATGGGGCGGCAGGGTAGCCTAGTGGTTAGAGTGTTGGACTAGTAACTGAAAGGTTGCAAGTTCAAATCCCTGAGCTGACAAGGTACAAATCTGTCGTTCTGCCCCTGAACAGGCAATTAACCCACTGTTTGTTCCTAGGCGTCATTGAAAATAAGAATTTGTTCTAAACTGACTTGCCTACTAAAATAAAAAAATGGCAATGTCAAGACTTCATACTAAAACTATTAGTGGAATGGTGCAGTTGTCATTGAAAACAGTGTGGATACTTCTATTTATGATGACAGGTTTATGTAGTTTAGTGGGTACACATCAGCATGGCTGGGAAACAAGTTCCTTATTATTTCTATGAAAAGAAGTGACTTCTTATGCTACGAGGGCCACTCCTCATAGCCTGG
This sequence comes from Salmo salar, assembly GCF_965601325.2. Lineage (NCBI taxonomy): Eukaryota > Metazoa > Chordata > Actinopteri > Salmoniformes > Salmonidae > Salmo > Salmo salar. The sequence goes on along the minus strand of NC_138314.1, from coordinate 12,315,576 downwards.
TTCCTCTCTAGGTTTCTTCCTAGGTTTCCGGCCTTTCTAGGGAGTTTTTCCTAGCCACTGTGCTTCTACACCTGCATTACTTGCTGTCTGGGGTTTTAGGCTGGGTTTCTGTACAGCCGTTTGTGACATCAGCTGATGTAAGAAGGGCTTTATAAATACATTTGATTGATTGATTGACTTCTATGATTGTTTAATTTATCGCACAGTATACTTTACCAGTCAGTTACTCACAACCCTGAGAACTTAACCCCAGTCCTCATCTCAAGAAAATGTAGTGCTATAGTTCAGGCAGCAAGGCGTTTCTCATTTTCTCTGTGCCCTTTGGGTACTTTCAGCAGGAAGTTGATGAAATGTCAGAACAGTAGCTGTGACTCTGCAGACTCGTGTGTGTGTGTGTGTGTGTGTGTGTGTGTTTGGGTGTGAGAGCGACTGTGTGAGAAGGCCTGATGACTTCTATAATTTCCCTTACACCAGTACACTGTACACACATTTTATCTACGGCATGGCTACCTTCGATTGTTCATCAGAGATTCAAAAGCCATACATGTCAATGACATTATATCGGGATAGGAAATATGTACACAGAATTAATATGTATAGTCACACAACTGAATGGGGCCAGTGTGTTCTGTCATTTCAACTGCTGAAGTTAGAACACTATTCCCTATTTAGTACCCTACTTTTGATCAGGGCCCATAAAGCTCTGGTCAAAAGTAGTGTACTACATAGGGAATAGGGTGCCATTTAGGACTGGTCTCTAGGGGTTAAATATTCACGTAATTGAGATCCTTATTTGGAACTACATCTATTCTGCTGGCTCTTTGTACACTCAATAGGATTGTGCCACGGCCACGCACTTTCAACCCCTCACTATTCCCACTGATGTGAAAGAGCTGGCGTTCTTTCAACAAGCTCTGTTTGATTGAGAAGTTGAACATTTTCATTCATGCTTCCATTGGGACTCCTTAGTCTAGAAGGTCCTGGGTCCAGTTGAAAAGTTCCTCAAGGGTCTGTGTCCGTCTTTCCTTTTTTTGTGGCGTCTCATACTTCACTGTGTGTGGGCCAGAGGTTCGTCCAGAGTCCTTTGACATGGCCCTCTTCAAGGGATGACGCTATTAAAACAGACCAAAGGGTCTGCGTTTTAGGTGGGGGGCCTTCAAAGTGTTTCTCCCGTCGATGCAGCCACTTCCTGTTTATATAGCCGGGCTCATCTTCTTCTCTTCTTTCATCTGGCCTGGGAGGTCACGGTGAATTACACAACAAGTGAGCGAACGCTCTCAATCACAATCACACCATCTGTCCGGCAAGCTACAGTACCACCCTGCGTGCCAATCCATGCATGGTTTTCTCTCTCCATCGTGTGCCACGTAGCATACAACTCTACCCCCATCTCCATCCTTTCGTCATACTCTTCCGTTTATCTCTCTCATGCTCTCTTCTGAGATCATCCACAGACAACTTAGACATTAAGTCATCATGTTGTTGAGCAATGACTGGCCTGTTAGCAAAGGACAAATAACTCAACTTTGTTTACATTTAGGCCTAGTTGAGACCAAGTACTGTATTATTATTCCTGTGTTGCCCTTCCCTGTAGTCTATTGTACATGATTGTTGAAAGCACATTGTGTTTGTAGGTCAATATTTTCCTACCATTGAACAATCACGACTAGAATCTAGAAGCATGCACCTTAAACAGGAAGCTTGGCAGGTCAGACAGTGGCGGCCTGTTTCCTGCCAGGCCACCACTTCTATCTACTGCAAGTCAGATTGATGCATGTTCAAATTAATAAAAGAGGAAGACCTGACTTGACGGATGTTGAGAGCCTTGTTTACATCCTGGCTGTGTTTAGTGAAGTGTCTCTTAATAAGGCTCTCTTTAACAGCACGGCTGTTCTGTTTGTTTCCACTCTGCGGCAGCGCGGTCTAAGAGTGTGATGCCTGGAGAGGGCAGCCCAGGGTTAGGCTCGCCTGGCTCCACCAGGAGGTCCATGGACAGGCCTCTGAAGGCTGGCTGGCTGAAGAAACAGAGGTCCATCGTAAAGAACTGGCAGCTGCGCTACTTTGTGCTGAGAGGAAGCACACTGACCTACCATAAAGACGAAAAGGAGGGGACTGTCCAGGTGAGAGATGGGGTAGAGAAGAATGCAGATAGGTCTGAGCTCTAGTTATAGCCTTTAACTTTGGCTTTTCCTGATCTGGTCATGTGGTTAGGAAAACCTTTAAGCATCCAAACAACACTACTGCTGTCAATATTCAGTTTCCATCTTTATTGAAGTCCTTCCCTGTGTTTCCTGTAGCCTAGACATGTATGCGTTGTTTACTAAGATGTTAGTGACAGTCTGTCTCTCTGTCCCCAGGGTGTAATCCAGCTGAGGTTCAGTAAAGTCAACGAGCTCCCACAGAATCAAGATGACCCAGGGAAATTCCTCTTTGAGATTATACCACGTAAGCAGAAGACAGTCTGTCTGTCTGTCTGTCTGTCTGTCTGTCTGTCTGTCTGTCTGTCTGTCTGTGTCTGTCTGTCTGTCTGTCTGTCTGTCTGTCTGTCTGTCTGTCTGTCTGTCTGTCTGTCTGTCTCTGACTCTGAGTCTGTCTCTGACTCTGACTCTGACTCTGTCTCTGTCTCTGACTCTGACTCTGTCTCTGTCTCTGTCTCTCTGTCTCTCTCTCTCTCTCTCTCTCATTCTCTCTCTCTTTCCCTCCATCTCACCATCTCTCTCTTGTCCTCCATCTCACCATGTCTCTCTCTCTTGTCCTCCATCTCACCATGTCTCTCTCTTGCCCTCCATCTCACCATGTCTCTCTCTTGCCCTCCATCTCACCATGTCTCTCTCTTGCCCTCCATCTCACCATGTCTCTCTCTTGCCCTCCATCTCACCATGTCTCTCTCTTGCCCTCCATCTCACCATGTCTCTCTCTCTTGCCCTCCATCTCACCATGTCTCTCTCTTGCCCTCCATCTCACCATGACTCTCTCTCAGCCTCTATCTCACCATGTCTCTCTCTCAGCCTCCATCTCACCATGTCTCTCTCTCTTGCCCTCCATCTCACCATGTCTCTCTCTCTCCCTCCATCTCACCATGTCTCTCTCTCTTGCCCTCCATCTCACCATGTCTCTCTCTTGCCCTCCATCTCACCATGTCTCTCTCTCTTGCCCTCCATCTCACCATGTCTCTCTCTCAGCCTCCATCTCACCATGTCTCTCTCTTGTCTCTCTATTGAGAGAGGAATTAAAGATATACCTTTCAATCTATGTATGATGTATCCCAGTATGTTGGAGAGTCATACCCTCTCTGTATTCCAGGCAGCAGTGGTGATAGGGAGCGGTACCCGTACGTCCTCATGGCCAACTCCCACAGTGAGATGGAGGAGTGGGTCCGCACGTTGCGCAGGGTGGTTGGATCACCCTCTAGTGGAGGTACAGATAGTCTTCTGACATTAAAGGACAAGAGTTTTCCCTGACCAAGAGACATGACCAGGAAAAAAACATAGAACTAGGACCCAGAATATGTTTTTCCTGGTCAGGTCACATGGTCAGGAAAAAGCGGGTCTCTAGTCATCTGAACTTATTTTCTTGACTTTTGGTTCAAGGACTCTTTTTGGAATTGTCTTCGGGCCCATGACATAAAGCCGCAACCCATGAGGAACTAGCCACAAACTTGAAAAACCCTGTCTCTGATTCTCCAGTTTGGGCTGTGACTTACTCTAACCGCTCTCCTTCCCTCTCAGCGATATTTGGCAAGAGCCTGGGTGATACGGTAACCTACGAGCAGCGGTTCGGCCCCCACATGGTGCCCATCCTGGTGCAGAAGTGTGCGGAGTTCATCAGAGAACACGGACTAAGCGAGGAAGGCATCTTCAGACTGCCGGGACAAGACAACACAGTCAAACAGTTTAGGGACGCGTTCAACGCCGGAGAGAGACCTTCCTTCCCAATGTGAGACGCCTCAGCGCTAAACTAAGCTAAGCTAACTTACATAAGAGCGTTTGAAGGAACGTTCAAGGGCGCCAACGTACAAACAGACAATTATTACGCCCTTTTTATACAAACTGAAATCCCGTTGGCTTCTTTTCTAAAGGTTGTATAGTAAGATGAGAGAGATGCAGTGAGGATGATAGTACAGAGATGCCTGATACACTTTTCTGCTGTTAGTGCTCTGTGGCTTACACCACATCCTGTCCTAGTAGACAGAGAAAGACAGTTTTATAAGAACCTTCTGCCCATGCTGAACTCTCTATTGTGACAAATTTGTTGAAAAGGGGGACAAACTGATTTGTAGCTGGATTCAACACAAAATAGAAATATACTCAGCACAACTGTATGTTTTTGTTTGTGTGTGTGTGCGTGTGTGTGTGCATGTGTATGCATGTGTGCATGCACGCGTGTGCGCGTGCGACTGTGTGGGTGTGCTCGTGCACTGTTTCTGACAGTTTTGTGCCCTGCAGTGACACAGATGTCCACACAGTGGCGTCGTTGCTCAAGCTGTACCTGCGGGAGCTGCCTGAGCCGGTGGTTCCTTGGACACAGTACCAAGACTTCCTGGACTGCAGCCCCATGCTGGACCCCAACAGTGCTGCAGTAGGAACTAATATTTACTTCAATAACGAAGTTAGCCAAATATTCTTATAAATAAACATGTCCTCTAGGCTACAATTTGTGATTTAGCTCTATATCTGTCAACTGTGCCAAAATGAGTATGTACTGGATCAAAGGGTTTTGACTTCCTTTAATGATGACCATAACCAAATGTTCTTGGACATATTTTTTTTCACAATCATTTGAAATGTAGCTTTATTTCTATCAACTGTGCCAAAATGACTACATGCAGGCCTGCTGAGTACATTTACATTTACATTTACGTCATTTGAGTAAGAGTGTGTTAGTTGAACTTTGTATATTCCAACTCACTTTCCACCCAGGGTCGTGAGAGACTGGAGGAGCAGATCAGTCTCCTTCCTAGAACCAACTACAACCTCCTCAGCTACATATGCAGGTGAGCTGACACTTACCCAATCACAGATCAGGGTAGTGAATATTCAATTGAATGACATATCATAGAACCTATTGACGAAACGAGCTTCTATTGAAACATTTGAAAAGCAATTTGATTACTACCCTGTAATGATTAGTCTACAGCTTGCTCATACAGCATTTTGTGTTTGATTAAAAAATAAATAAAATAATCTGCATGGTGAGGGATTCTAAGTCCTATAAATAGGGAACGTTATAAGGTATAATTTGGTACTCACCCTGTGTGACTTTGCTGTCTAAACGTTCTGTCTGTGAAGGTTCTTATTTGAAGTGCAGCAGAACTCCAAGGTGAACAAGATGAGTGTTGAAAACCTGGCCACGGTCATTGGGATCAACCTGCTCAAGCCCCAGATTGAGGACCCCATCACTATGATGAAGGGTGAGACCAGACCATTGCCTGTCAGGATCATCTTAAGCCATGTTAAGGATAGCCCTGGGCTAAGAAATTGCAGTGTGAAACCGGGTTGACGTTAATTCCATTTCAATTCCAGTCAATTCAGAAAGTAAACCAAATTCCAATTCCAAAATCTCCGTCATTGAAAACAATTGAAAATAATTTGAATTTCAGTGGACTTCCTGAATTGACTGGAATTCAAATGGTTTTGACCCCAACCCTGGTGTGAAAAGGCCTTTAGTGCATACTGTAACAGGGTGGTATTGTCATTATCAGCAGTAGGCCTATGCTTTTATTTTGAAAGTCATACCTTTATTTTGACATACTGTTGCAGTGACAAACTGACCTTACTGTACAGTTTGATTATTTATGAAATGAAGATGCATAGATACAGTATAATTTATATCAACAAATTGTTTCTGTATCCTCATTCCCTTCCAGATCTGTCTTTTGTGTGAACAGACTGTGCGCTTGGCTTTGTCTCTCCTCACAGGTACTCCTCAGATTCAGAAGCTGATGACAGTGATGATCAGACAACATGAGGCTCTGTTTCCTCCGTCTAAAGACGTGGCTCCTTCGTCCCCCGTCGGGAAGAGTGACAGCAGGAAGAACAGCGCTCCACGCAGCTTTGTGGGCTGGGAGTCTGCTGAGGTAACAACATCACACAGTTATTTTCAACGCAGCCCATAGGGCTCTGGTCAAATGCAGTGCGCTATAAAGGGAATAGGGTACTATTTGGGACGCAACCTTAAAGTGGTTCTTCTCTTATTTCCTACCGTGAACGTGGTATAATACATGCGCAATTAAAGGAGTAATACATTGAGTACACCAAACATTAGGAACACCTTCTTGATACACACGGGGAAATTTGAGCGTGAAAAACCCAACAGCGTTGCAGTTCTTGACACATACTGGTGCATCTGACACCTACTACCATGCCCTGCTCAAAGGCACTTAGATCTTGTGTCTTGCCCATTCACCCTCTGAATGGCCCACATACACAATCCATGTCTCAATTGTCTCACGGCTTAAAAATCCTTTAACCTGTCTCCTCCCCTTCATCTACACTGATTGAAGTGGATTTAACAAGTGACATCAATAAGTGTTCATAGCTTTCACCTGGATTCAACTGGTTAGTCATGTTTTGTATACTCAGTGTATATTATGATACATTATTATATCAGTAAGCATTGCATAGCTACACTTCTGTAAATGTTCATGTGTGTTGCAGTTTGTAAGAACACTTTAAGCAAAGCTTGATTCGATTTCAGAATGTTTTGGAGAAGAAATTGATATCTCTCTCTCATTTTAGTTCTGTGGTCTAAATCCCCATTCTGTCTGTCCCTGCAGTGTGAGGGGTCTCTGTCAGAGTCTCCAGAGGAGGAAGAGGACACAGGCACTCTGGGGCCAGATCCAGTGACCATCTCCATCCCCCAGGTAGGGCCCCAGCAGCCCCACGCCCCCTCCTCATCCTCAGCCATGGACCCCTGGTCCGGGAGCCCCCGCAAACGCACCCAGACCCTGCCCACCCTGAACTGCCCAGTCCCCGGGATGGCCGGCAAGCTGGAGGCCATAAAGTGCTGGAGCCACATCAAAGAGTGCAGCGAGGAGAAAAGGGAGAAGGGGGAGAAGACTCTCTCAGAGGACATCTTTAAGATCCTGGACCTACAGAGGACCTCTCTGTTCGGAGAGGTCCAGAAGAAGGACTGGGGGGACAGAGGGACGGCCAGGAGCGGAAGTGACATCACAGTCACCTATGATGACATCACAGCCCCCTCTTCCAAACCCAGCAGTGACCCCCAGCAGAAGTCTCAGCCAGCGACCCATGAGAAGAAGACAGAGGCCAGTAGAGCTGGGGTTTCACCTTCAGCCCAGCAACCAGACAGTAAGGTTGAACAGCAGGAGGACAGCCGAGGAGACACAGAGCACCTCGTTACCAGGTCTGTATTATGGAATACTGTCTGTGTCCCAAATGACACCCTATTCCCTATATTGTGCACTACTTTGACTAGGGCTATAGGGAATAGGGTGTCATTTAGGATGCGGAATACTCTTTTATTGGAAAGGACACCACGTCAACACTAGTGTACTGTACTCTGCATTCATAAATGCAATCTCTCTCCCTCTCCCCTCCCATGCAGCCTGCAGCAGAGGAACAGAGAGCTGAGTGCCACAGTAGCGGAGCTGCAGTCAGCCCTGGATACAGAGAAGCGCTGTGTGTCCGCTCTGGAGATCCGGCTGAGGAACGCAGAACGCAGCCGAGACGAGGCCCAGAGACGCAACCAGGAGCTGGACCAGGAGATAAAGCAGTTCCTCACCAGAGAACCACGAAGGCCAACTTAGAACCACAAGGGGGCCAACCTAGATCCAGTAGTTCCCCACCAGAGAACCACGAGGGCCAACCTAGAACCTAGAACTGCCTTTACTCTTAAGTTATCAAAGAGATCCCTCAATACAGTATATGGATATTTAACATAGAGATCTCTAAACAAGGGAGAGAGGTAGAGAGTCAGTGTCTTGGCCAGAGCTGTAACCCTGGCTGGGACCTGTAAAATGTTGCTAGCTTGTCAGTTTGTTTGGTGGGAAAACCCATGTAGAAACTCTTTATCTAAAGCAGGTGTTGACTACACTTCACATGCATAGACATAAAATGAGGAATGCTGCAACTGTATGTGAATGGCCTTTGCTTGGTGTAGCTGATTATGGATGTGATGTGTGTATTATCCTATAAAATGTTGATGGTATGTGACCATGCAGGTGCTGTTACATTTCTATTGTTGGATAACATACAGCATGTAAATGCAATAGCTACTGGTGCATAGTGTCCAGGACACTTGGACTATAATGGACTGTATTAGTATTTTGGCTGTGATTCAATTCATAGCGCAGCGCGCTGGACAGCCAACAATACGGCTTTTAAAGGCATTTTGCCAACGTTCGCCGAGATCACATTCATGGTAAAACGCTGCGCATGTCGGTTCAATTGTTAAGGTTCCAATCATGTTTATATTTGTTTGATCAGCAAATGAATAAAGAAGAACAGGTTAAGTTGACTGACCAACGATCTGCACAGTTTGTCATTGTTATGGTTGAACTACAACCTTTTAAGAGGGATTGCATGTGATATGTGTAGTATGCACGTGAGATAGAGTGAGAGAGACAGAAAGAATGAATGAGATCAGGGCCAAAGAGAATGTCGTCACACACTGAAGGGGTCAGAAGAAAGATAGTGTAAGGCCAGGGGGAAAAATGGCTGGAATGTGTGCGTATGTGTGCGTATGTGCGTGCGTGTGCAAGTCTGTTTGGGCATTCGTGTGTGTGGGAGCACGTTTGAGCGGGCATGTCTGTGCTTGTGAGAAAAACAGGGAGCGAGTGAAAGTGGGACACTGGTGTTATCAAGCATTCTTCAGCATTGCAGGAAGATTGAAGAGAGATGGGGACTGGCAGTGCACAAAGGAGGCATTGCGTAAAAGGGACCGTAGGGGAGATAACAGCACGTCTGTCAACTGTCACCCCGGAGGATGAGGAACAGGGGGGGGGGGAGGAAGATCCTGTTCCTTCCCATGTCATCTCCTCCTCACTATCAAGAATGTCTCTTTGCAGGTCACTGTCAGAGACTCAGGAGTGAGGACCCCTGAATGAATGTGGAAACAAACAGTAGCAGCCATACAGATTCTAAAAGTGCAGTTAAATTATACGTCCGAATTGAGAATCTGCAACTGACGGTAACATGAATTCATCTAGCGGAGTCCATCTTTAAAGGCAAATCTGAGATGACGAGGTGTTGTGATGAGGTATTGAGGGGATGCCCAGGTTCTGGAATCACTCATTAAAATACCGTTCATGCGTTCATCTTAAAAAGAGAGAGTGGGCACGTGACTTTAAATGGGAGGTTAGTGTAGATTACTCCTCTGGTCATTGGTCAGTGGAGATGTGTTCTAGCTTGAGTCATCCATCCAGGTTCTAGTTCCATTGTCACCTTTGACTCCATGCTGTCTCCCTAATCACAGTGGAATGCAAGGAGACTAGTCTGCCCTTACAAAGCATGGAGTCTGCTGTTGCAAAGCCCTCTCCCTCCTGCACTCCATTCTGGGCTGTGGAATCTGGACTAAAGCTGACCTCAGAACCACTGTACTGATGTCTGACGGACATGTGAGGGCACAGCGCAGAGCACACTGGAAACTGTACGTCTTGACTCCTGTGCATTCAATAGGCAGTTGGGCCTCTTAGTCAGACATTCAGACAGAGATAACCCATTTCCAACACTCCAGTGAGATCCGCAACGTGTTCGCCAACTAAAAGAGGAAGTGCACTTAAGTGCTGCAAACTTTGAAACACAAGTGGGTAATAAGGAGATTATGGAAAAGTTGTGTTGTGTAGTCGACTTTGTTTCCACAACAGACGAAGAAACAACTTTTTATTCTTGCTCTCATAATATAACTTTTTCTCTCCAACTGAAATATATGCTTTCCAAGTTTTTAGTTTTTAAATATTACAACTTATGTCATAAAATACTAATGAAATGCACGGTCATCTGCGCAGTGCTGTTCTCATCAGCTGATCTCAGTCGGTTTGTTATGTGTTCTTCAGACTTGCAGAAGTCCATCATTTGTCATCGCTGCCCATTACATCTCACACCTCATTACATTTCAATTTCATTTGGGAAGGCACTGCCCAACAGACATATCATGTAGCATTCAACATCAATAGACCCTTTATGGATTTGTCAAAAATAAATGGTCAATGGAGCAAATTCCTGTTTCTGCAGCTCCCCCATTTACCAAACAAATAAACACATGAACAATCTCATCCTTGCCTAGTGCTCCGACACAAAACAAAATATCCATTTTACAAGGAACAGGCTACAGGACAATGTTTACAAAGTCCTCATTAAGGAAGTGGTGAGATAACACACACAGACACACACACACACTCACACGCACACAGGGACACACAAACACAGGGACACAAACACTGAGAAATGCAGAGCTTACCATATCATAGATAACAGACAGAAAGAAAGAGAGCTAGAGAGAGAGAGAGAGAGAGAGAGAGAGAGAGAGAGAGAGAGAGAGAGAGAACAGAGGGAGAAACTGAGAGAAAAAACACAAGGGATGCCTCCTTTGGACACAGCAAAGCCACCCTCTAGCTGGAACTTCAACTCTTTAGAAAACAACATCAAAAGGTGTGCATTAGGATAAATGGCATGAGATCTGGAATGAGAGTCGTTTATCAGGGTTCCACACACAGCAAGAGGAACACACAGGGAGAGCTACAGAACACAGACCTCCTCACTGGTCAACTCCAAGGGTCAACAGAACCTTTTGAGTCACCAGAGAAGCGACAAGATAAAACAAGATAAAGCAAGATAAAAACACGGTTGTTGTTTCTCACCCTTCATCAAGCTGAATCCAACCTCCAGTGGACTATTTGATAGATACAATTCTGTTCAATCTCAACACTGGATAGTCCCTGTGGATTTACCATACAACACAAGAACAGTAGCACTCCTCTCCATGGCGGACAATGGGCTCTCCAGGTTAGAGGCTACCTCTATCACCAGAACTCCCTTCCCCCTGCTCCCCTTGCTGCTCCTGATGTGGCCCCTGTCTGGGCAGGGCAGCCCCATCTCCCTGGCCCCAGAGAGACATCGCCCTGCTCCAGGTCTGGGGGACGGCCACGGGGGCGTCATAGACCCATCTCTGTTGGAGCAGGACAGGGATGTGGACATGCAGAGCCTGCTGGAGAGCCTCCGGACCTTCAATTTGTCTGGCCTGGGCCCTCCTGCCCAGGCACCTGGCAGTGTCCGTGTGGAGCCGCCCGAGTACATGATGGAGCTGTACAACCGCTTCGCCAACGACCACACCGCCATGCCCACCGCCAACATCATCCGCAGCTTCAAGAACGAAGGTAGAGAGCCACTATACTGTACTCTGTGTCCTTATGCCGTACTAGCTTCACATTATGCTGTGGTGTTCTTTGCTTTGGAATTTTTTTAATTAATGTACTGTAAGCCCTTTATCCCTGTGTAATGAGAGTATTAATTTCAGAACTGTTCATCAGAAATGTATTACGTATCAAAATGTACCTGTAGAAGGTCAACATACATAGTGTAAAAACAAGTATAAGTATAATTTATGCATTTTCATTTACGTTTGTTTTTCATCTTACAAATACTGTAGCACCTTACATTTTTGAGAGTCAGCACTGTGCAAATAACAAAAAAACGTTTTTTTCTTTATTTGGACGAGAATATGAAACTGTGAATTTCTCATTATTCATTTAGATTTTTTACAATGATATATTCATTCAACTTGATCTAGTTTAATGTTAATTTGGATGCTACAATTGCCTCGGAAGTGTTTTGGACAAAGTCTTGGCTTTTGCTGTACTATCAATTCTGCAGTGTAGTACACTGGCAATCTATTTAAAACATCAAAATGGAGAGCTACTGATGAATTAACAGCCTTTATCTCTGTGTATTCCTCTCCCCCAGACTCGTCTCCCTGCAGTTTGGGTAGTAGAGGGGTGAGACAACACCCTCTGCTCTTCAACGTATCCATACCCCACAATGAGCGTATCACCGCCGCAGAGCTGCGTCTCTATACTTTGGTCCAGACAGATCGCAACCTCTACGCTGGGGTCGACCGCAAGGTGACCATCTACGAGCTGGAGCAGCACGACGGAACAGGAGAGGACAACAGAACAGCGAAGGACACCGAGAGAGGAGGAGCAGGAGGAAGAGGTGGAGGACGGGAGGAGTTAGTAGAGCTGGCATCACGGCAGGTCTATGGTACTGATAACAGCTGGGAGGCCTTTGACCTAACTACTGCTGTCCAACACTGGCGCAAGTCAGAGTACAGCACCACCCACAGGCTGGAGGTCCACATAGCAAGCCTGGCCTCCGAGGGGGAAAGAGGGCAGACACTAGCAGACGGTGAGGGAGAAGGAGAGGGGAGGAGGATATTCAGGGGAGACATGGAGATAGACACCAGCCCAGATGACAAACACAAACCCCTGATGATTATCTTCTCCGACGACCAGAGCGGTGATCACCGCGATGACAAGCGGGAGCTGAACGAGATGATTGGACACGAGACCTCGGAAGCGGTGCTTCAGGGTGACCTGGAGCTGAATAGGCTGTGGGGGGAGCTGGGCCGGGCGGGGGGCGTGGAAGAGGAGGAAGAGGAGGAGGAGCAGGACGAAGAGGCCCTGCTCCAGATGCGCTCCAATCTGATCTATGACACGGCCTCCAGAATCCGCCGCAACGCCAAGGTCAACCAGTGTAAGAAGCAGTCGCTGTACGTGGAGTTTAAAGACATCGGCTGGGACAGCTGGATCCTAGCGCCTGCCGGGTACGAGGCCTTTGAGTGCAGTGGCATCTGCACATACCCGCTGACCAAACACGTGACGCCCACCAAGCACGCCATCGTCCAGACACTGGTGAGCATGAAGAGCCCACAGAAGGTGACACGGGCCTGCTGCGTGCCAACCAAACTGGATCCCATCTCCCTGCTTTACATGGATGACACCGGAGTAGTCACGTACAAGTATAAGTTTGAGGGCATGGTGGTGGCAGAGTGTGGCTGCAGATAGCTCGTCCACCCTGCTGGTTATATGGACATGGAGAGACACATTCGTGAAGAGAAATGACAGGGTGCGGATGGAACAAAGCAAAGACTTCATTTTTTTTTCAAGCAGGATTGGTTTTAGAATAGATGGACTCTGAAATGAATCTAGAATCACCGTTGAGAACAGTTGACAAGAAAAACAGCTATGACATGTATGTGTATATAAGATGAATCTAAACTAAACAGTTTGTACATTGTGTATGTATATTTTGTATTTCAGGAAAATGTAGATTTTATTTTGTACAGTAAAATATCTATGATACCAATTCATAATTCTGTAATAGAAGCAGTTGGATGCCATTTGAAGCTAAATAACACATTTGGAATTTGCAAAAAAATTGAGGAAAAAAGTTTGGACCTTTAAAAATAAACTATCCTTAGGTCTCTCAAAGGGTTCCGGCAATACAGTAACCAGCCATACAGTGATGTCCAATAGGCCTAGCTGGTGGGACCACATAGGGCTCTCCACAGTTAGCTCTCCACTGACATTGATCTCCTGTCTTCCTCTCCACTTATCTCTGTTTTCCCCCTCACTGGACGCTAACACTAATCCACACCTCATTTAGCATGTCTCCCAAACAGCAACAGGCCTCCCAAGGAAACACAAACCTGACTGGACTGGACTTCTGGTAGGGGCCTGCCCTCATCTTCATCCCCACCACCTCCCCCTGGCATTTAGGACAGTGGGCTGAGGTCAGGGCAGCAGTTAGGGTGGGCTGGGTTATCTCCCTCGAGCCCTCACCCACCTTCCCACATCGGCCTCAGAGTCAGTCACATGCCGTGCGAGCCGCTTTCTCCCACTCCTCCGCACCGTGCCGATAAGGAGGTGTTGGCGGTGAGAAACATGTGCTCCACCACTCAGGGCTGGAGGTGCTGGGGGAGCGGAGGGGGGAGTAGAGGGGGGGGGGATGGCCTGTCAAGATTCCATGGGTACTAATAGAAACAGATTCTACTGGCTCAACTCACTGACCTACCCCATCACGTGCCCCCTCCAACCTCCTCTCCCTCCCTTTGTTTCTTTACCTTCCATACATCCTTCTCCCCCTGGCCCTGAAATCCTTCACGTTTAAGGAAAAGATTTCCATATATTTGGCCTGTTATCATGAACAGGCTGAGAAGATGAGTGGAGAGTATGGCACTTCATGTCTCTCCTCCCCTCCTCTGAGAGTTCTGTGTGGAGTCCTCTCTTGTTGTTCTGTGTTCTTGTGATACAAATGTAATACAGTTCTCTGCTGCTTGGGTAACGTGAAAGCCTATTTATTGATTAATTTATTGATTTTACTATGACAAGTAGGTGATTATGTAAAATTGTACAACATGGATATGCATACAGAGGGTGAACATACAGTACATACCCTGACCATATTGTAGAATATGTCTTTAATTTATAAATATTTTATGAATATTATATTTTGTTACCTGTTGTTGTGGTTCCTTTGTGAATCCTTTTGTAAAATACTGAAGCAGCGAAACTTAAACTTAGTGTGCATAAAAGGCTTAACAAATCATTATATTTTCATACAATGAATACTTTAAAAAAGGACTATTGTACATATATTATCATAATAACATCTGTATCAGAAACCATAATCCATTTCTCTCCTGGCCCGACAACTATAAACAGGTTGCAAAACTGAACCTCCCTACTAGGCCTAATTATCTTTAGAAAAGAGCCCAGTTAGCACATTTGGTTCCTTGTAAGTTGTGGGAATGTATGTTTTTGGTTTCCTGACCAGTAAAACTGAAAGATTTTTAAACGTTCTGAGAACAGAAGTTAAAATTTTGCCTGTTCTGGGAACTTTTATTTTTATGTTGCAGGGAGGTTCTGATAATATTTGACTCTGGTTATTTGAACGTTTTCCTGGGAGGTTTTATTAGCGTTCTGAGAACGGAAATTATAGGTTATTCAGAGGCTTTTGAATAATTTCCTTAACGTTTCTCACTTTTAATAACACTGGTAACTTATTTTGGGTTAACTTTTTAGAACTCCAAGCACAGATAGGACACATGGAAATGAATTTCCTGAGGTATTAATCATTATTATAATGTTTTATTGTGACACGTCATCAGTGCGATTCAAACCTATAATCTTCTGATCTCTATCCATGGAATTATGAAGTGCGCTGCGGCACCAGGCTGGAGCTAGCATGCCATGTTTGAACTTTTAGGAAACGTTCTATTGAAATACCAAGAAAAAAAAAGTTTTCTTATGTTACGTTTTTTATATGTGCTGAGAATGTGCTAAAGCCAAGGAATTATTCTGCATCATTCTCAGAAAGTTGTGGGAAGGTTGTATGCAAAATAACCATATGACAACCACGCTCTCAGCAGGCTTTAATAAACATATGGTTCTCAGAACGTTATGTGCTAGCAGGGGGGCTTTCAGGGCTGGGGGTATGACTAGGATGCATAACTCTGAGGTTGGGACTGTTGTGTACCATAGTATCAGCTCACGGGCCATAGTTTACACATGTCACACAAACACAGTGGGAAACTGACTGGAAGCCCAGCTAATGAACACAATGGATGGTCTTCCTGATGATCTGCCTGCCGTTCGCTATAACAAACTGCAGATGCGGACAGCTGGTTTGGATGGAAAACCTGTTCTTTACCTTTTTTTTGAGCGCTTAAAAAAAGAGAGAAAAATGAACTATAAACATGTTTCCTTCGCTTCCAATGCTCTTCCAAAAACATGCCTGATGGACTTATATCAACAACAGCAACAGTGCCAAGGAGTGTTGACACTACACAAAGTGAATGTAAATAAAAAGCATGTGCTCCAAAACACTGTGTAAAGATGCATGACTTTTACTTGGTAGACTGTAGTAGTAGGATGTAGTAGCAGGATGTAGAAGTAGGATGTAGCAGTTGGATACAGTAGTGGGATGTAGTAGTATGATGTAGTAGTAGGCTGTAGTAGTAGGACATAGTAATAGGATGTAGTAGTAGGATGTAGTAGTAGGATGTGGTAGTAGGCTGTAGTAGTAGGCTGTAGTAGTAGCATGTAGCAGTAGCCTGTAGTAGTAGGATGTAGCAGTAGGATATAGTAGTAGGCTGTAGTAGTTGGATGTAGTAGTAGACTGTAGTAGTAGGATTTATTAGTAGGATGTAGCAGTAGGATGTAGCAGTGGGATGTAGTAGTGGGATGTAGTAGTAAACTGTAGTAGTAGGATGTAGTAGTAGGATGTGGTAGTAGGCTGTAGTAGTAGGCTGTAGTAGTAGGATGTAGTAGTATTATGTAGTAGTAGGTTGTAGTAGTAGGATGTAGTAGTAGGCTGTAGTAGTATGATGTAGTGGTAGGCTGTAGTAGTAGGATGTAGTAGTAGGACGTAGTAGTAGGCTGTAGTAGTAGGCTGTAGTAGTAGAATTTTGCAGTAGGATATAGTAGTAGGCTGTAGTAGTAGGCTGTAGTAGTAGGATGAAGTAGTAGACTGTAGTAGTAGGCTGTAGTAGTAGGAATATGTAGTAGTAGGATGTAATAGTAGGGTGTAGCAGCAGGACGTAACAGTCGGCTGTAGTAGTAGGGTGTACTAGTAGGATGTAGTAGTAGACTGTCGTAGTAGGATGTAGTAGTAGCCTGTAGTAGTAGGCTGTAGTAGTAGGATGTAGCAGTAGGATATAGTAGTAGGCTATAGTAATAGGATGTAGTAGTAGGCTGTAGCAGTTGGATGTAGTAGTAGGCTGTAGTAGGCTGTAGTAGTAGGCTGTAGTAGTAGGATGTAGTAGTATTATGTAGTAGTAGGTTGTAGTAGTAGGATGTAGTAGTAGGCTGTAGTAGTATGATGTAGTGGTAGGCTGTAGTAGTAGGATGTAGTAGTAGGACGTAGTAGTAGGCTGTAGTAGTAGGCTGTAGTAGTAGAATTTTGCAGTAGGATATAGTAGTAGGCTGTAGTAGTAGGCTGTAGTAGTAGGATGAAGTAGTAGACTGTAGTAGTAGGCTGTAGTAGTAGGAATATGTAGTAGTAGGATGTAATAGTAGGGTGTAGCAGCAGGACGTAACAGTCGGCTGTAGTAGTAGGGTGTACTAGTAGGATGTAGTAGTAGACTGTCGTAGTAGGATGTAGTAGTAGCCTGTAGTAGTAGGCTGTAGTAGTAGGATGTAGCAGTAGGATATAGTAGTAGGCTATAGTAATAGGATGTAGTAGTAGGCTGTAGCAGTTGGATGTAGCAGTAGGCTGTAGTAGTAGGCTGTAGTTGTAGGCTGTAGTAGTAGGATGTAGTAGTATGATATAGTAGTAGGCTGTAGTAGTGGGATGTAGCAGTAGCCTGTAATAATAGGATGTAGTAGTAGGCTGTAGTAGTAGGACTTATTAGTAGGACGTAGCAGTAGGCTGTAGTAGTATTATGTAGTAGTAGGCTGTAGTAGTAGGATGTAGTAGTGGGATGTAGTAGTATGCTGTAGTAGTATGCTGTAGTAGTATGCTGTAGTAGTCAATCAAATCAAATCAAATGTTATTTGTCACATGCACCGAATACAACAGGTGTAGACCTTACTGTGAAACAGGGCCGTAATTATAATATATATTACTACAGGTCAACATTAAAATATGCTATAAATGTCCCCCACAATATATTGATATAAAAAATAGAAATCTATATATTTTGTGCTATGCTACTACAGGCAACCACGCACCGCCGTCCGAAATAATCATTAGCAAATGTTCATAATCATAACTAAACTTAACAAATTGCCATTATTATTACTACCGGTTCTAGTATTACGGTGTACTGCAGTTCTGCGTGTAGTTTGTCCAAGTGAAGTTGCCATACCCCAGCAGAAGCCGTTGCTCGACTGTTGTGGGTATGTACAATCAGTGTCAAACACTGTACTGTCACTCTATTTCATTACTTTCAAATGTATTAAAAAGTAGAAAACTCGAATGTAATATGAGTGTTGCGTAGGCTATATCACTGTCGATTGTGATAGTTTTAACGTCAACACGCAATTTTGCGCCGGAACTGTAATTGTAGAAATAAAGAATATTTTGCTAAAAAGTGTCAGTAAATGCATGTAGTGGAAACAAACGTTTTTGGTGAAAACGGGCCGATTTGCGAGTGCCAATCAAACAACCATCACTAACGTTAGCTATCATAGTTGAAGTTACCTCGAAAGTTAACTAGCCACACATTCACCCAGCGACCATCAATGGTGGAGTCAATCACTACCTTCCGGAGACACCTGAAACCCCACCTCTCTAAGGAATACCTGGGATAGGATAAAGTAATCCTTCTAACCCCCCCTTAAAAGATTTAGATGCACTATTGTAAAGTGGTTGTTCCACTGGATATTATAAGGTGAATACACCAATTTGTAAGTCGCTCTGGATAAGAGCGTCTGCTAAATGACTTAAATGTAAAATGTAAATGTGCCCACCGGCGTATTCAACTAATGTTAATGTCTTTATCAGGTTATTTTGTCAGAAAGCCCAGGTGAAGTCTGAGTAAAGTGTCAATCATTTATGTTGCGCTGCATGTGTAATTTATGTAAACAGTAGTAGCTTTAATTTATTGCTTATTCGTATAGTATACTGTACTTTATTATGATAAATAGCATTATTAGTGTTTGTTTGATTAAAGTGCAAGTGTAACAGTGTAGGTTCCGTCCCTCTCTTCGCCCCAACCTGGGCTCGAACCAGGGACCCTTGCACACATCAACAACTGACGCCCACGAAGCATCGTTACCCATCGCGCCACAAAAGCCGCGGGTCCTTGCAACGCAAGGGGAATAACCACTTCAGGTCTCAGGGCGAGTGACGTCACTGATTGAAATGATATTAGCGCGCACCACCGCTGACTAACTAGCCATTTCACATCGGTTACACAAGCGGTTTTATTAGTCAGCTTTCATTCACAGTGAGTGTCATCATGAGCAAGAGGAAGGGTGGCAGTGATATTAGTCAGTTTTTTGGGCAGCCTCAGAAAAGAAGAAAAGTAAGTTGAGAGCGGTGAGCAAAAGATTACCAGTCAGATGATAGAAGTATACAGTAATAGAAGAGATGAGTCAATGTTTCTTGATATAATAGAAATGGTTAGTAATCCATTCCTGAACATCATGGCAAGAAACACCACTTGTTTACTGATAATATTTCTTTCATGTTCACTCTGGTGCGTTCAGAGTAAAGAGAGAGAGAGAGCACGAGGACGCCGACAGGGCAGGGAGAGCAGGTGACATGGAGGTGAGTGAGAAAAGGAGCAAATATTGATGGTTTAGACCGAATAATGACATCACAACAGTCTAGTCCGAATGTTCATTTAAGCTGAGATATTCCTCTAAGTATGCCTTCTTGTGTGTATTTCAGATAATACAATCAAGCAGGGAGAGTGAGTCTGAGACAATGACAGACAGACAGAGAGGGAGAGCAGACAGGCAGGCGAAGATGAAGGTGCAGGAGAGGGAGGTGAGGAGCGTGGACCTCGCCCAAATCATCCAAATGTGAATGTCATACTTAGTCAAACCCTATCAAATTCCACAAGCTACAGCAGCTTGAAAATGTGCTGCTACGCGGAGACCTGGACAAGGTGGTAGACGTGTATCCTGAATTGAATTCAAGACTACTGCAGGTGCAGCTGGGCATGTTTGGGGCTAATTACACATATCAAACGAACTCAGATGTTGCTAGCGTTATTTGGGAAATGGTGCCAGAGGTGAGAGGTCTCTTCAGTCAGGTGGAAGCTTTAGTAAGGCTTCTGCTGGTCATCCCTGACCCAGCAGACTTGGACCAGCTCCGCAACGCCAAGGAGCCACCATTGGTAGACACGAGGAGTTGCTTCGCGGTCTGATGGAAGGGTTCCAGGCCGTGGCCGAATGGCACGACCTAGCATTGAACACATTGCGGGAGCAATTCCGTGGGTTGTCTACTAGGCAGCCTACCACGACGGTAACCTCCCAGCCCCTCAGTAACCCGGCTGGTAGCAGCGCCGTCACCCCGGTTTCCCGGGAATCCTGCACCTGTCGGGCTTTCTCGCTCAGTGTTCCCTCGTCATGGAACTGCAGCCTTCCTCCTTCCCCTCGGACCACTCTAAGATAGCGTACCTCATCACGCTGCTGTCCGGGAGGGCCCTTGCCTGGGCTACGGCCATTTGGGAACAACAGTTGGCCGTATGCTTCAATCTGGAGGGATTGGTGGCAGAAGTGAAAAAAGTTTGAGGCATCGGTGTCTGGGAGAGAGGCTGCCAGAAGCTACTCCAGTTTCGGCAGGACTCCCTCAGTGCGGATTATCTGAGGAAGTAAAGGACGAGCTTGCTACCGACGGATCTCGGGAACTACCGACGGATCTCGACTCACTAATCGCCTTAACCATCCGGATCAATGGACGGCTACGGGAACGTAGGAGGGAGAAGAGGTCTGATTGCGGTCCCAATCACTCACTCAAGGATCCCTCCTTGGATCTGATGAACTCCGGAAGTCCCCAGCGTCTACGTCCCCGAGAGGATCCGAGCTTACCCGAGTTCCTCCAAGAGCCTCCGAAGACTGACGATTTACCTCTTCCCGAGCCGATGCAGCTCGGCAGGGCTAGGCTGTCTCCAGCCGAACGCGTACGCAGACTTAACACCCAGAGTTGTCTGTATTGCGGTACTGCCGGTCATTATGTGTCTACCTGTCCCTTCTTGAGACCTAGCTCATTTGTGGGAATGAGTACTCTGGTGGGTCTTAAGGATAATTTTACTTCTCACCTTACTCGCCCCCCTCTCCATGCCACCCTGCTGTGGGGCGACCAGTCCAAGTCTCTCCAGATACTCATTGACTCGGGGGCCGATAGGAGTCTTATGGACATTACCCTGGCGTCCGAGCTGGGCATCCCCACCCAACCCCGCTCCATTCCCATGGATGTTAGAGCGCTGGACGGGTGCGCTATAGGCCGGGTCACCAACCATACCACCCCCATCAACCTACGAGTGTCGGGAACCACAGCAAGATGATCCAATTCCTGCTAATTGAGTCCCTGCAGGTTCACGTGGTATTGGGATTCTCTTGGCTCCAGCAACACAATCCCTCTATTGGCTGGTCTACTGGTGCCATTGTGGGCTGGAGCCTGTTCTGCCACACTCATTGCCTGAAGTCAGCTCTGCCTGTCCCGGGACGTCTTCCTGGGGGCTTGGAAATTGCCCCGGACCTCTCCGCCATTCACGCGGAGTACCAGGACCTCCGGGAGGGGTTCAGTAAGGCCCAGGCCACTTCGCTTCTGCAACACCGACCGGTACCCAAGAATGTCAAGCCTGAATGGCACGCCGCTATAGCCCCGCAGCTACCCCTCTGGAAGCCAAGACCATTCTCCCCTGCTCCAAGATCATTAGCACCTCTGCTCTTCGTTCTCTGTTGCCCCGTACCCTCCGTATACTTTCTATTTTACATGTGTCTAGATGTAAACCCATGTCTCACAGCCCTTTGTTTCCTGTTTCCACCCCCCTCCAGGTGTCTCCCATCTTCCCCATTATCCCCAGTGTATTTATACCTGTGCTGTATGTGATCAGTTCGTTTTGTTTCGTCAAGCCTACCAGCGTTTTCCCCTCTGTTCCTGTCTCTTGATTGTTCCCGTTTCTCCTGGTTTTGAACTTCTCTGCCCGCCCTGACCCTGCCGGCCGTGCTGTACCTTTGCCTGACCTGACCCTGAGCCTGCCTGCCGTCCTGTACCTGTAAATTATGTATTCAACATAGACAAGAAAAATACAATAATTTGTGTATTAGTTTAAGCACAATGTGTTTAGCTATGGTTGTGACTTAGACGAAGATCAGATCAAATTTTATGACAAATTTATGCATAAATCCAGGTAATTCCAAAGGGTTCACATACTTCTTCTTGCCGGTACCGAGTCAATGTGCAGGGATACAGGTTCGTTAAGGTAATTTGTAAAGTGACTATGCATAGATAATAAACAGTGAGTAGCAGCAGTGTAAAAACAAAGGGGGGGGGGGGGGGGCTTTTGATCCTAGACTTGGTGCTCCGGTACCGCTTGCAGTGCGGTAACAGAGAGAACAGTCTATGACTTGGGTGACTGGAGTCTTTGACAATTTTTTGGGCCTTCCTCTTACACTGCGGTGTATAGAGGTCCTGGATGTCAGGAAGCTTGGCCCCATTGATGTGCTGTAACGCCTTACGGTCAGATGCTGAGCAGATGCCATACCAGGCGGTGATGCAACCAGTCAGGATGCTTTCGATGGTGCAGCTGTAGACATTTTTGAGGATCCAGTAGCTACGTACTGTAGTAGGCTGTAGTAGTAGGATGTAGTAGTAGGCCTACCGTACCCAGCTAAAAAGTACCCAGAACACTGACACAGTGCAAGGGCCAGTTGACTGTATGCCAGGCTGTGTTGGCATGGTGTCTCCTTCTCTGAGAGGGCTAGTGTCACCCATGTCAACACACTGAGGAGGGACACACACAGATAAGTAGAAACATGGAGGAGCTATTGGCTTTCCCAAGCAGCATGCCACATGCCTTAAACTGCCAGAAGACAAGCATACTACCAGTTTAAACCCTGTGATAAAAAAAAATACATAACACAGAGTATAAAAGCAGTGGTGGAAAAAGTACCCAATTGTCATACTTGAGTAAAAGTAAAGATACCTTAACAGAAAATGACTCACCTAAAAATGTAAGTCACCCAGTAAAATACTTCTTAAGTAAAATAATACAAGTATTTGGTTTTAAATATACTTAAGTATCAAAAGTAAAGGTGATTGCTAAACTAAACTTAAGTATCAAACGTAAAAGTATAAATCATTTCACATTACTTATATTAAGTAAACCAGACAGCACAATTTTATTTTTTTAAATTCCTAATTTCCTTTTAAATTCCTTTCCGGATAGCCTGGGGCACACTACAACACATAATTTACAAACGAAGCACTTTTGTTTAATGGGTCCGCCAGATCAGAGGCAGTAGGGATGACCAGGGATGTTCTCTTGATAAGTTTGTGAATTGGATGATTTTCCTGTCCTGTTCAGCATTTAAAATGTAACGAGTACTTTTGGGTATCAGAGAAAACATATGGAGTAAAAAGTAAAAGTTGTCAAAAATATACAGTAAATAGTAAAGTACAGTTATCCAAAAACCTTTAAAGCATTTTTATTTAAGTACTTTACACCACTGTATTAAAGGACATGGCCCTACTCTCTCTTGCTCCACCTCGCTCTCTCTCTCTCTTTTACAAAACCTCTGTTTTTCTTTATCTATGCATCTAATATTTATTATCTCTCTGCTGCTAACTTGTGCTTTTCCTATGAGATAGATAATTACACAAAATGAAATATTTACACAAGGATTTGTTCACCAATACACATAAAACTTGGATTTGACAAAACCATTAATCAAAGACAAGTAACCTAGTGGTTAGCGTGTTGGACCAGTAACTGAAAGGTTGCTAGTTTGAGTCCCCGAGCTGACTAGTTGAAAAATCTGTCGATCTGCCCTTGAAAAAGACACTTAATCCTAATTGCTCCAAGGCTGCTGTCAATAATGGCTGATCCCTGGCCATGACCCCACTCTCTGAGGGCAGGGGGAGTGGGATATGCAAAAAACACATGTCCATTTCTCACCACACACTTGTAGACGTGTGAAAGAGGACAAATATAAGCACCACCAATTTGACCTTGATGTCAAAAACTCATTAGTTGCAAAATATGAAAAGTTAAGTCACATCGACCCACTTTTTTTGAAGAGTCCTATACCATAGAACTAAGTGCATGTGTCTAAGTTATTCACAACCATATACACAGCTATTTGGCATTACCATACTAATGACAAATGCACTGCAATGTTTTGGGAAGTAAACTATGAGATCAGTGACCTCTGTCATCTCGTGTTAGATGAGAGCAGAGGTCATCTATAAATAGTCTTAGACCAGAAGGCAAGGAACCTAACCAATTACTGGACGACTGGACATCAACAGGCTGGCATTCAAGCCTCTGTGTGGGAGATCACTAATTGAATATTTACAGAAACCGCTGAAAATATGAGTCTGGCCACTGTCAACTAATGCCAAAGTCTAAGGAGCATGTTGAAATAGGAAGTCTTAAGTGTTTGTGCTGATGATAGGACATGAATGTGGAAAAATCTGTGCTTTCTCTGGCTACTTCTCACATTACAAAATGACACGGTACTCAAAACATGCATCGTAATTACGCATCGATTGCCTTGTCGAGACTATTATACAAATACGTATTTTACCCATTGTGTATGCTCATGCCAGAGTTTGTGGCAACACTTTTTTTTTCTGGATGTGGTACATACTTAGTCATAACTGAGAAATTACTATGCATAGGTTAGACATTACAGATGAGTTTGAGATAATGCTGGAAAGGGTGCTTCGATGTGTCATCCTGCCCTGCCTTTGCTCTGACGTGGGATAGCTCCCATCATATCCCTCCCTCTGAATCCCTCAGGCCCATATCAGGCCGTGTGTGGGTTTGTGGGTGTTCTTTCCAGCTGTCATTTTGTGTAATTATCTATCCATGTTCATAGGCAAAGCACAAGTGAAGAAATGCTAGATTCACAGATAAAGAAGAACAGATGTTTCATACAAGAGAGAGTGGCAGAATGCGAGAAAGAGCAAAATGGAGAGAGATGGATAGAGAGAGAGACAGAGCAAGAAAGAAAGAGGGAGGGAGTGTGAGATGTAAGGAACCATCAAACGTGGGTATTTACATGGGAGGAAATGTACTAATTGCCTGTAATGGGGACAGGGGAAGGTGTGGCGTAGGGTCAAGGACGCTGCCCTCCATCCAGCCAGATCTCTGCCCCACAGCCCGTGCTGATCATGGAGATAGCTGGCACGCTTTTGGGCAGAGCCCCAGAGTCCAATTGTCCTGAGGAAGCTGTGCTGAAGTCACACTACCATGTGGACTAGCTGTGTGGCAAGGAGCTACGTGTGTGTCTGCATCCCCTAGGGATGGCCCCCGACCTTTTCTTCCCCCTTCTACTCCCACCCGTGTTCATTACAGCTGGGGTGAGCCACACCTCAGCAGGAATAAACACTACTGTCCTGTAGCTCAACCAGGAGCTCTGGTGGATGCACTTCTGTAGAGTGTAATGAAGTCTGGAACTTTCTGCACATTGCCACTCTCTGCACAGAGGCTTGGTATTCCAGCTGTGCTCTATGCTGGCCAGGGCTTTGCTATTGGACTATTATTAACTTTCATCTCCTCCATCAGTGTTAAACTGACTATCAATGATATGGGGGAAATGGGGGTGGGCTGTAGGGGGTTTGAGGACCTTTTTTGGGGGGACAATGTGCCAAATGTTTGTCATTGGTAGCCTCAACACTCACACACTAGACTATTGTGCTCGGAAACGCATTTCCTGTGTCTATGATTCATAGTTTATTTCTCAGTGTACTATCTGTTTTCCCCAACCACTGAGACTACTGAGTAGCCTACATGTTGCAATTCATTGACTTGAGGCCCTTTTGCCACAACCAGTCAAACTTATAATATTGACTCAATGAAGACATCTTGTGGCCTTTCAGGGTATTTATGGACTTACACACACGGATTTATGGATTTATTAACATGTAATTTCCAGGAACACAATGCATTGTATTTTCTGTCATAGTATTACGTAACGTTCTGTCTTGTTTACTTAGATATTGTAGCTACATTTACAGTAGTTAACTGCAGATCTGTGTTTTTCTACAATAGGGTGGTGTTTGCCTATGATTGACTAAACAAAGTTTCCCCAGTTTGTCTTACCCTTCTTACAAAATTATGCAGTCAGACATTTTAAGGTCTCGCTTCAGTTTGAAAACAGTGATAGTTCGATTATGTACTGTAAACCTAATGTACTAGGAAAACATAGGTATATTTGGTTTAGCTTTGTACAGATATAGTACATAATAGCAAATGAGGACATACAAGTTAAATACAGTAGATGCTTGTTTGGAACTGGTAATTTTGTCATTATCGGGGAGTTACTTTACAAAGGGAATTGCCATTATGACATTGTTATGAAAGCTGAGTAGTAAGCCAGTGAAAATGATCTGTGATCGAGTCGACTTAGGTTGGAATCATTAAAACTAGTTTTTCAACCACTCCACAAATTTCTTGATAACAAACTATAGTTTTGGCAAGTTGGTTAGGACATCTACTTTGTGCATGACAAAAGTAATTTTTCCAACAATTGTTTACAGACAGATTATTTCACATATAATTCACTGTATCACAATTCCAGTTGGTCAGAAGTTTACATACACTAAGTTGACTGTGCCTTTTAATGGCTTGGAAAATTCCAGAAAATTTTGTCATGGCTTTAGAAGCTTCTGATAGGCTAATTGACATCATTTGAGTCAATTGGAGGTGTACCTGTGGATGTATTTCAAGGCCTACCTTCATACTCAGTGCCTCTTTGCTTGACATCATGGGAAAATCAAAAGAAATCAGCCAAGACCTCAGAAAAAATGGTAGATCTCCACAAGTCTGGTTTATCCTTGGGAGACATTTCCAAACGCCTGAAGGTACCACGTTCATCTGTACAAACAATAGTACGCAAGTATAAACACCATGGGACCACGCAGCCGTCATACCGCTCAGGAAGGAGACGCATTCTGTCTCCTAGAGATGAACATACATTGGTGCGAAAAGTGCAAATCAATACCAGAACAACAGCAAAGGACCTTGTGAAGATGTTTGAGGAAACAGGTACAAAAGTATCTATATCCACAGTAAAACGAGTCCTATATCGACATAACCTGAAAGGCCGCTCAGCAAGGAAGAAGCCACTGCTCAAAAATCACCATAAAAAAGCCAGACTACGGTTTGCAACTACACATGGGGACAAAAATCATACTTTTTGGAGAAATGTCCTCTGGTCTGATGAAACAACAATAGAACTGTTTGGCCATAATGACCATCATTATGATTGGAGGAAAAGGGGGGAGGCTTGCAAGCCGAAGAACACCATCCCAACCTGAAGCACATGGGTGGCAGCATGATGTTGTGGGGGTGCCTTGCTGCAGGAGGGACTGGGGCACTTCACAAAATAGATGGCATCATGAGGAAAGAAAATTATGTGGATATATTGAAGCAACATCTCAAGACATCAGTCAGGAAGTTAAAGCTTGGTCGCAAATGGGTCTTCCAAATGGACAATGACCCCAAGCATACTTCCAAAGTTGTGGCAAAATGGCTTAAGGACAACAAAGTCAAGGTATTGGAGTGGCCATCACAAAGCCCTGACCTCAATCCCATAGAACATTTTTGGGCAGAACTGAAAAAGTGTGTGCGAGCAAGGAGGACTACAAACCTGACTCGGTTACATCAACTCTGTCTGGAGGAATGGGCCAAAATTCACCCAACTTATTGTGGGAAGCTTGTGGAAGGCTACCCGAAACATTTGCTGCGCAAATGTAGCCTGTCATTACAGCCATTAATGGTGTAAATGGTGATGCATTTTCAAAATGTAAGATACAGAAATAAACTACGTTTTATACCTACATTTTGAGCTGAAAGTCATTCAAGTTAGCAGTCAATATCAAATAGGGAAATGTCACATTGTGACTTCTCTGGAATATGTTACAACTTCATCCCATAAGTATAGAAGATAGTGAGATGTCACAGCTATCTTTAGACATATAGCCAGTACCACCACTGAGGTATATTAATTATAACCCACCCAAACTAAGCCTATCTGAAGTATGAAAATGATCAATGAAATCAACAGTTAGGTTGCCTATTGTTGTTGCAAAGATGAGTCCATAGCAGATTGCTAAAATGGTAGCCTACTTTATATGGATAATATTAATGTAGCAGTAGAGGCTCTTCAGAGGAGGAAGTGGAGGACCATCCTCAGTGAATTTCAAAAAAATAAAAATGGTGAAACATTACAAAATGTATCCTTTATAGATAAAACTATACAAAATATATTCACATCACCAAATCATTTATTAAATCACACAGTTTTGTTATGAAGGTCTATAGTAGCTTCAACAGCACTCTGTAGGGTAACACCATGTTGTTGGTGAGGCTCATGGTTCTCACCCCTTCCATAGACCTACACAGTAATCATGACAACTTCCAGAGGATGTCCTCCAATCTATCAGAGCTCTTGCAGCATGAACTGACATGCTGTCCACCAAATCAAAGGATGAGAGAATTAATGTAGTACTGAAAGCATAAGCTAAATTTAGCTATCACTGCATAAAATGTGGTGAGTAGTTGACACAAAAAGAGAGAAAGACAATAGTTGAACACATTCATTTCTTCAAAAATAAAGGAGAGGCGAGAGAGAGAGAGAGAGAGAGCTATCCTTGTCCCATCGCGCACTAGCAACTCCTGTGGCGGGCTGGGCGCAGTGCACGCTGAAACGGTTGCCAGGTGTATGGTGTTTCCTCCGACACATTGGTACGGCTGGCTTCCGGGTTAAGTGGGCATTGTGTCAAGAAGCAGTGCAGCTTGGGAGTTGCAGTGATGAGACAAGACTGTAACTACCAATTGGGGAGAAAAATGAGTAAAGAATGTACAAAATGTAATTAAAAAAAGAATAAGCAAAGGTATAAATGTAAAATACAAATGTTAGGCTAGCCTACTGGTATATGTAGTCTAGAAAAATATGTATGAAAAAAATATAGGCCTACTGTCAACCCCCCAAAGCATTCTCACTGCTCTAGCTCACTGACCTGTGTTGATTGATAGCTTGCTGGTCTAATCAGAGTGCTGAATGGGAATTTTACTAGCCAATCAGTTTTTTTGCAAGTGCAATACTCTCTCTGGCTGTGTGGAGAGTAATCCACAGAGACTCCGTACCACAAAATAAATGACAAAACATTTCTAAAAGTCAAAGTCGAGTTCCGAGTCTTGAGGCTCCAAGTCAAGTCTCAAGTTATTTTATTTTCAATCAAGTTGAGTCTCAAGTCATCAAATTTGTGACTGGAGTCAGACTCGAGTCCAAGTCATGTGACTCGAGTCCACACCTCTGGAAATAGACCATTCCCTTATTTTCATTATACTTACATTTTAGTCATTTGAGGAAGCGTGACTAACTTAAAACCTCAATATTGTTTTCCCTTCATAAAATGTGAGTTGGCAATGGCTGGAATTCAAGCTCGCAAAATGCCAAGTGAAATTGCTGAATGAGAGGCCCTCATGAGCAGGCTGATATTAGTTCCCCAATATAGTTTTCATAATTGTAGATTACTGTCACGCCTGCTCCTGCTCTCTCTCTCTGGCACTCGAGGGCGCCAGGGTGCCCTTCATTACGCACACCTGTGTCGTGTCTGGACTATCATTATATGTGAACACTTATTTATATCAAATCAGTTCTCTAGGTTTCATTATTACGTGATTAAACTAATCATTTAAACATTAATTAACTAGGAAGTTGGGGCACCACGGAAAATATTGCGATTTAGAGTTATAATTTTCCGAATATAACTCTTCAGATATTTTCATATCTGATCAATTACAGTCATTTTCATTAATGTATTGTTATTACCTCATAAGTTCTCATTACTGAACGTCGCAAACGCTTGGATATCTGCACGAAGCTTAATGAATCAGCAATATACAAATTGGCTTAATTATTTATTTACTAACTAACTAAACAATCACAGAAATACATAACAAACAAATAGTAGATATTGGTTACTAACAATGATATAATAGTCCCTAATGGGCTAAGCGACAAAGGAAAGGGGTGGGGACTGACAAAGAGCGGGAAAGACAAAATGGATTCACTACACACAGTGGATAATTGTAATCATTGAAATGCTAATCCTTTGCACATGAATGGCCACATATTCGAGAATAATTGCAATGTATATATTTACGCCCGTATGTCCTTGTTGTCTTCTCTGTTGGAATCCGGTCTGTCTGCTGGAGAGTCAATCATCAGAGAGTCTCTGGTTAACTTCCCCAGAATTCACAATGTCCTTTGTGGTTGTAGGTGGTTAGAATGGCTACTTCAGAGTACCATTCGGAAATGTTCTCATAGAATAGATGCTTCGGCGGTTGGCGGTATTCTCGTTCTAGACTTACGTAATTTCGAGCTACAGATTAGTAATTATATGTCTAAGATTTGCTCTTATTCTGTAGTAGTCTCAGAGTTTAACCATTTCCAATCGTGTAGCCAAAACTACAGCTGTATGGTCTAATGATCTATAGAATTGTAGCCATTCCAACGTGGGGACTCTGTCCTGGCGTTCTCTGACTTAATGTAGATTTTGTAGGAAGTGGGTTTTATACTCTGTGGAAGAAGGGGCGGTTCCATGACGCCGAATTAATGTCTATGCTCACGTGGGCGTGACCACTGATTTTGTTAACTTTATATGAAAACACATATTTTGTTATTTAGAAAGTTAACATCACATTACATCTTTTCACAAATAGTTTCATGTTTAATCACATACATTTCACAATACTTATATGTAAACCTGACAGCTGGGAAATGTACACTTTAAGAGATACAGTTATGTGTGTTTCCTGGCCTTCCTGATTGCACAAAATAAAACAACTTCGACAGGATTGTTCTTTAAATACCCGCACACCATTCCCAATTTTTCAAAAATAGAAACATTGTTTAATCCTCCGAATTTGGGGATTAGGAGTTGGACATTCTCTCTCCATCAATACTGCATGTCCAAAGGGGAGAGGGTCCCTTCAAAGAATTTACGACCTGTCGTTAAGTCATAAAACTGTGGAGAGAGAGAGAGGGGTGCCTATGATACTTCCCCAAGGACAGTCATGACACCTGTCACCATCATTACGTGCAGCAGCGCTCATTGGACTCACCTGGACTCCTTCCCTTCGTTGATTGCCCCGTCTATAACTGTCTGCTCCCCCGTTTGTTCCCTGTGTCTGCATTAATGTCGTTATGTGTTTATGTCCAGACGCTGTCCTGTCCTGTTCCATGTCCGTCGCCATTAAATGTTCACTCCCTGTACCTGCTTCTTGTCACTACCAGTGTCGATCCTCACAGATTACTACTGATTACTTAACCTACAATTGAAGTCAGAAGTTTACATACACCTTAGCCAAATACATTTAAACTCTGTTTTTCACAATTCCTGACATTTAATCCTAGTAAAAATTCCCTATTTTAGGCCACTTTATTTTAAGAATGTGAAATGTCAGAATAATAGTGGAGAGAATGATTTATTTCAGCTTTTATTTCTTTCATCACATTCCCAGTGGGTCAGAAGTTTACATACACTCAATAAGACGAAATCGAGTGGTTTGTGTAACAGCTGTCGTAGAGAGGGGACCAAAGCGCAGTGTGTTGATTGCTCATGATTAATATTTATTATTTACTCAGAACACTAAAGAAAAATAACAAAGCGAAAAACGAACACGCACAGTTCTATCAGGTACTTAAACTAAACAGAAGACAACTACCCACAAACACAGGTGGAGAAAAAAAACCTACTTAAGTATGATCTCCAATTAGAGACGAGGACCAGCTGCCTCTAATTGGAGATCTTCCCCCCCAAAAAACATAGAAATATAAAAACTAGAACCTAAACATAGATATACAAAACATAGAAAAACACAAAACACCCCCTGTCACGCCCTGACCTACTCTAACATAGAAAATAACATCTTACTATGGTCAGGACGTGACAGTCGAGTTAGGTGCAACAACTTGACTTACTCAGTTGTGGCCCACTTTTTGGAAGCAAACCACTCGATTTTGTCTCTACGTTATATTGGCATCGAACATGTCACCCTCCCAAGGAGAGGGGGTGACCACGATAATTTATTGTTAAAACGAGAGGCTGCCTGGATCTTTAATTTAAAGACCCTTGCTCCCTTCGGTTTCAACGTAGACTTTGATCTGAAGCCATTATTGTGATTTTGCTATTGTAAATGTTTGTAGGCTTATGTAGCCAAATTGTATTTATGATCATACGCTATCCATTTATGTTTTTTGTATGCTATTTTAATATATGAGAATTAATCAATGATATCAGGCCACACCAGGCCATGATTACAGACACCTGTGTGTGTCTTTTGACACTATATAAACGAGTCATCCCACAGTGTTTGTCATTATACCCTGATGAAGACAGCTTGTCTGTAAAATGTTGGACATTACATTTTTGCATCTGAGCTCCTAGAGTGTGCGGCTGTCCTTTATTTTCAAATTTAGCCAAATTACCAGCATTGTCTCTTTATATCTAATGCTCGTCAAATATTCCATATGAGTCAACATATAACCACTTGTAATTTACAAACACATGTACACATAACCCATGCGTTAGCCTGTACTGACTGTACTAATGATGCTACCAAACATGTCAGTTATTTGTTTGCTTCATAGATTACATTCATTTTAACACATGCAAGCCTGTGCGCACACACAGTCAGATCCAAGGCTCTTCTTTCTTCTCCTTCTCCTCATTGTCCTCCCTCCATGTTTACTCCGAGCCTCCTCCCTTACCCCCAGGTAGGTCCCACAGAGCCAGTCCCAGTGCCTGAAGTAGGGGGCATAGTTCCCCCTGTAGATGTGGTGGTGTGCCTGGTGGAAGGGGGCCCCGCCGAAGCAGGGCAGTAGTCTATGGATGGCCCAGGGCAGGTCGTAGCCACAGTGGTCCTCTATGGCCAGCCAGGTGTTGAGCAGGTGGAACAGGGCCTCACTTAGAGGGTGGCAGCCCACCACCCAGGCACTGCTCAGGGCCAGCATCTGCAGGGAGAGTAGCTCAGCCGGGCTGGCGTCCTGGGCAGTCAGGGCGAAGGTGATCCGGTTCTGGTGATGAGTCTGGTGGACCCTCCGATACAGCCAGGGAACCCTGGAAACCATACAGACAGAACTTTTGTGTTTGGTAGGCAGCCAGGGACAAACCTTATGTGCTCCTTCTAGACTCTCTACATGAGGGTCGTCCGAGTTAAAGGAGAATTTTGCTTTTTTACAATAAAATCTCTATTTTTCATGTAAATAGCATGTTATAAAACGGTCCGATTTAATTTGTTTTTGAGAAACTTGGTGTTTTTCCACCCAACTGACTGCAGATAAAAATCAGTGCGTGATGATGTAGTGCACACAACATTTTATTTTCGCTTAAGTTTTCATTGTACTTAATAAAAATCTAAAAGTTCAGTGTGTTTCCATTGCATTTTCAACTCCACCGATAGTTGTGTCACAAAAACTGTTTCGTTGAATAGCAAATTTGCCTATTCTGGTCTTGGCACGTGTGCACTAGCCAAGAGCTCACCGATACAGTGCGGGTACGCTATGCTGGTAGACTAGTCTACATGATGAGATTATTATAGATAAGAGAATATTTTTATTTGTCAAACTGCAGTCAAGCATCGATCATCATGTCACCAGAAAATGACCCTCGATACCAGGCGGTGTCTGAGGAAGGCCCTAAAAATTGTCAAAGACCCCAGCCACCCTAGTCATAGACTGTTCTCTCTGCTACCGCCCGGCAAGCGGTACCGGAGCGACAAGTCTAGGTCCAAGAGGCTTCTAAATAGCTTCTACCCCCAAGCCATAAGACTCCTGAACATCTAGTCAAATGGCTACCCAGACTATTTGTATTGCCCCCCCTCCCCTCTCCACACCACTGCCACTCTCTGTTGTCATCTATGCATAGTCACTTTAATAACTCTACCTACATGTACAGTTGAAGTCGGAAGTTCACATACACTTAGGTTGGAGTTATTAAAACTCGTTTTTCAACCACTCCAAAAATTTATTGTTAACAAACTATAGTTTTGGAACGTCAGTTAGGACTACTTTGTGCATGACAAGTCATTTTTCCAACAATTGTTTACAGACAGATTATTTCACTTATAATTCACTGTATCACAATTCCAGTGGGTTAGAAGTTTACATACACTAAGTTGACTGTGCCTTTAAACAGATTGGAAAATTCCAGAAAATGATGTCATGGCTTTAGAAGCTTCTGATAGGCTAATTGACATCATTTGAGTCAATTGGAGGTGTACCTTTGGATGTATTTCAAGGCCTACCTTCAAACTCAGTGCCTCTTTGCTTGACATCATGGGAAAATCAAAAGAAATCAGCCAAGACCACAGAAAAAAAATTTGTAGACCTCCACAAGTCTGGTTCATCCTTGGGAGCAATTTCCAAATGCCTGAAGGTACCACGTTCATCTGTACAAACAATAGTACGCAAGTATAAACACCATGGGACCATGCAGCCGTCATACTGTTTAGGAAGGATACGCGTCCTGTCTCCTAGAGATGAATGTACTTTGGTGCGAAAAGTGCAAATCAATCCCAGAACAACAGCAAAGGATCTTGTGAAGATGCTGGAGGAAACAGGTACAAAAGTATCTATATCCACAGTAAAACGAGTCCTATTTCGACATAACCTGAAAGGCCGCTCAGCAAGGAAGAAGCCATTGCTCCAAAACCGCCATAAAAAAGCCAGACTACGGTTTGCAACTGGGGACAAAGATCATACTTTTTGGAGAAATGTCCTCTGGTCTGATGAAACAAAAATAGAACTGTTTGGCCATAATGACCATTGCTATGTTTGGAGGAAAAAAGAGGGAAGCTTGGAAGCTGAAGAACACCATCCAAACCGTGAAGCACGGGGGTGGCAGCATTATGTTGTAGACCTCCACAAGTCTGGTTCATCCTTGGGAGCAATTTCCAAATGCCTGAAGGTACCACGTTCATCTGTACAAACAATAGTACGCAAGTATAAACACCATGGGACCACGCAGCTGTCATACCACTTTGCTGCAGGAGGGACTGGTGCACTTCACAAAATAGATGTCATCATGAGGAAAGAAAATTACGTTCATATATTGAAGCAACATCTCAAGACATCAGTCAGGAAGTTAAAGCTTGGTCGCAAATGGGTCTTCCAAATCGACAATGACCCCAAGCATACTTCCAAAGTTGTGGCAAAATGGCTTAAGGACAACAAAGTCAAGGTATTGGAGTGGCCATCACAAAGCCCTGACCTCCATCCTATAGGAAATTTGTGGGCAGAACTGAAAAAGCGTGTGTGAGCAAGGAGGCCTACAAACCTGACTCAGTTACACCAGCTCTGTCAGGAGGAATGGGACAAAATTCACCCAACTTATTGTTGGAAGCTTGTGGAAGGCTACCCGAAACGTTTGACCCAAGTTAAACAATTTAAAGGCAATGCTACCAAATACTAATTGAGTTTATGTAAACTTCTGACCCACTGGGAATGTGACGAAAGAAATAAAAGCTGAAATAAATCATTCTCTCAACTATTATTCTGACATTTCACATTCTTAAAGTAAAGTGGTGATCCTAACTGACCTAAGACAGGGACTTTTTACTAGGATTAAATGTCAGGAATTGTGAAAAACTGAGTTTAAATATATTTGGCTAAGGTGTATGTAAACTTCTGACTTCAACTGTACATACTACCTCAACTAACCGGTGCCCCCGCACATTGACTCTGTACCGGCACCCCCCTGTATATATTGTTATTTTTTACTGCTGCTCTTTAATTACTTGTTACTTTTATCTCTTATTCATATCCATATTTTTTAAAACTGCACTGTTGGTTAGGTGCTCGTAAGTAAGCATTTCACTGTAAGGTCTACACCTGTTGTATTCGGAGCATGTGACTAATAAAATTTCATTTTTATTGGAAAGGAGCATCAAGATCCCC
The DNA here is from genome assembly GCF_965601325.2 of Salmo salar. NCBI lineage: Eukaryota > Metazoa > Chordata > Actinopteri > Salmoniformes > Salmonidae > Salmo > Salmo salar. The sequence continues at coordinate 12,279,968 of NC_138314.1, read as the reverse complement.
ATGCACTTTCACCACCCTGTGAAGTTCATCATAACTTTTTTCATCTGTAGCCTAATAAACTGCATGGTATCCCAAATCATAGTGGGAGGACCACACATTATATAATCATGTGACTCCAAGTTTACTTCGATATGATGGTTATTATATCAATATTTGTGCATAAAGGTGTTGCCACCACCATTTCTCGCATTATTAATTTTACATACACAAAAAGATCCCACCATGTCGAACGAACAAATGATCTGTCGGCATTTACAAAATTGTACTGAAACTACCCGTTTCTATCACAGCTGTCGTGATTTAAAATGTTTTATACGGTATGACTTTACTTGCATAAAAACTGTTGATGGAAACGTGGTTAGTAATGGAATTTTAATGTTGTTTGACTTGGTTTGTGTATTACCAAATTTGCTTGAGATGATTTTAATGCAACACTGCTCACTGCATCCAAGTTACTTGACATAAACGTTTCAAAAAGCTGTCAGTCAAGGCGAGGCCATGAATATAAGCTCCCCAGATGGGTATGGGTGATATTTTAGACACTCAAAAGGCTATTTTACATGGGAATCAGAATGACTGTTCGGGACATCTAGTGTATTTTAATTCTATTACCAATATTACAGGTGCAGAAGAGGTTTGGCGCATGCACACTTGGTCAAAAACAATACTTAGATTTTTTCCAGACAATAAAAAAAATATTTTACCTTTAACTTTCCAGACAATGCATCTTAAATCAGTTGCATATGTGACTTTTTATTTAGAGTTTTTTTTGGAAGTACATAGGTGTACTGGCCGTTACGGCGGTAATGACAATAGTTGTTCAACGAAACTCCATCCTTTTGTAATTACCGAAAGTATTATTACATTATCCAGCTTGAAAAGCTGGTGAATCTTCATTTTCAATGTCTCCTGAGTCCAGTGGAGGCTGCTGAGGGGAGGACGGCTCATACTAATGGCTGGAACGGAGTAAATGGAATGGCATCAAACACATGGAAATCATGGGTTTGATACCATTCCATTTATTCCACTCCAGCCATTACCACGAGCCAGTCCTCCCAAATGAATGCGCCACCAACCTCCTGTGCTGTAAACCCAGATTCTGGTTCAAGCTTACCGATGCATGGAATAATGCCATATAAAGAACAGAGCATCAAATAAAAGTAGGCACGCGATAACCTCCCCAATGAGCAGGCTGCATGATGGCGCGAGTTCGGGAAATCTTGGAATCCTAACTCTTTGATAAAGCGCGGTGGCAGGGAGAACAGTTGTCAGGTATTTCAGAAAAATCCTCCAACAGCAGTCAACCCATCGCTGCAAACACAACAGCAACGGTTCAGCGGTCCTCGAGATCCTGTAGAGATCTATCCGTGGCCAGAAACATCCCAGCGCTTCAAAGGCTAGAAAAGGTGCGCTGAGGAGAAGGTGGATGAGGAAAGCGAAGCATGCGGGCAGGAAAGGTGACGTGAGGAACTCCCGTTGTGCTCGCAGATCATCCCACAGCGCCTGGAGCAGCAGTCCATCTGGGTTCCCATGTTTTAGAAATGTACTAATATTCATAATACCAGCATACGAAGGGTTATTTTTTTAATCAAACCAAAAATGACCATCATGAAGTGTTCTCAGCATTTATCCAAGTGTGTTGGCTACTACTTTGTAATAACGTAGTCCCCGATGTAGTTTCTTAAATTCCCTCTCTCCAGCTGAAGGTACGCATTTAGTTTATGCTCGAGTTCTTAATTAAATACTTATTTTCTCTTCCCCAATGGTTGACAGAACACGCTTGTCTGTCGTTTGGTGGGATAGATCCACAGAAGCAGTAAAAGTAAAACAAAATCACATTCCAATTTATACAAGTCAGCAGCACAGCCTGGTCTCATAGACTATAGGTAACATAGTAAATGTAAATCTGTCTCTCCATTTAGTATTGCACAGTATGTTACATTTCATATGGCATGCATTAATTTGTGGATGTCCATCATCCATTTTTAAAAATAATAGTTAGGAGTAGGTAACATAGTAAATCTGCCTCCCTCCATTTAGTATGATATGTTACGAATTCCATTTTTTTGTGGCTAACGTTAGCTAGGTGGCTGACATTAGACGAACTAGACGTTCACGTTACATGCCCACTCATCCACCCTGACCAACTACCCTCCTTTAGTTTTTGCCTTAAGTAACCTTCTGTCTTATGTAACCCTACCAAACGTAACATATACTAATTTCAGTGTCCTGTATTTTCATTTACTATGACACGTCTAGTGTATGATACCATGCTGGAGTCAGATGGTTTCACATAAACATCTTGTGTGGGGCCCCTCTGGAGGGATATCTGAGTCTAGTCATTGTGTTCCCAATGTGTTTCATTCAAACTAAAAGCCTGTGATAATTTTATGGGAGTAAAGCAATTCATGTCATAGACCCAACTTCAGATAAAGATATTAGCTTTGTCATTATATTGTTTATTTTAAAATCATCTTATTTTATAATTTTTTATATTTTACATTTTATATGACCACATGGAGTGCCAGAGATAATTACAGACACCTGTGATAATCTGATGTATCCAATAAGGCCACTAGATTTCATGTGATCGAATTTTAAAAAAACTTGAAAGTTACCAAAGTTCTGGTAGTTTACCGGTAGCTTCGAAAGTTACCAGTAATATACCCTCCCTTTGCAATCCTAGACATGTCTCATGCTTGAAATTACCTCTACAAGCCTGAATCTGAAGCAGGGATATTGGCACCTTGGGTCCTGCCTACGCAGTCACAGACTTCTGACTGCACATCCGGCATACCTGATTGGGAATCTAGGGGGTTTCTCACAGGAGATAACAGGTGATTGAACTGTCAGCACTTGACAGTGTACACCAGGTTATCAAGTCATCTTGAGGCGGCAGGTAGACTAGTGATTAGCGCATTGGGCCAGTAACCAAAAGTGTTGCTAGATCGAATCCCCGAGCTGACAAGGTAAAAATCTGTCGTTCTGCCTCTGAACAAGGCAGTTAACCCACTGTTCCTAGGCCGTCATTGTAAATAAGAATGTGTTCTTAACTGACTTGAATAGTTAAACATTTTTGACAAAAATCTTAGTGCTACATTATGAAATACTATACTTACATTTTAAATGTTACTGTCACATCTTCTCCTGGACTTCATTCCCTTCATCATTTCCTCCCCTTTATATGTCACTCCCTTATGTTTTCTCACCAGGTGGTATTGTTCTTGTTTACCGGCGTGTAGCCTTACGGAATTGTCTCATTACTGGTTGTTGTTGTTTTATTAAACATTTCACCTGCACCTGAAATTGGGTAACTTCTCTTCTCCATAACTTCTGAAATCCAGTCCATATGGTGTGCAATAGTCTGAATGTCAGTGAAGATGTGAATAAGCAGATAATAAATATAATCTTTCTAATAGGCTGTGTTATGTAACCGTCTACCCCTACTAAATTGCAAAATCAAGATTCATCAGTCTTTCTTGTTTGACAGATGTGAAAGGGCAATGTAAGAAAAAGGCAATAAAAAGTACCTAGTCGTCAAAGAAAAACACATTTTATTGTGTAAATTACAAAATTCTGGATTTCTGATTCACAATTTAACATCAGTGAGCGAGTGCAAAAGAGTCTCCTTCAAGTCATAATCAGTCAAGTCAACCTGAGAGAGTCTAAACAAACCGTTTATACAGGTTGTCACTCACACAGCTAACAAAGCTAACTCAGCCAGAACAAACCAGTGTTACGTTGAGAGAACAGTTTAATGGATACAACACAAGTGCCTCTCAAATGAGTTGTCAATGCTTTAGTCAAAGCGTTGGTGAAAAACATACAAATGATTCACCCCAAATGAACTCGGTCTAAGACGACACTGAGGGCACCAGTGTGTGAAAGACTCAGAAAGCTGCTGTTGCATTTTTCATGAAAACCCCATTGCATGTTTATACCATTGACTCATCCTACCAATAAGAATGCTTTTGTTTGCTTTTCTGTAAAGAAATCACTGTAATAAAAAAATAAAAAAACACAATTGGGATTTTATCTGGTCCAATCTTCAAGAAACATGCGTCACAATGACGAGATTAATATCTATGGACATGATCTGTCATGAACCGCAGACAAAGGACTAATTAGAATAAAATGTACTGCTAAAGCACGCACCTGTAATGCTCTTAATATCCAATATCAAGGGGGGAAAAAATAAATCATGAAATGCCTAGCAGATAGAAATAAAAATAGCAACTTTTGTCTCTTTCTCGAATTCTGAACTGGGAGTGGTTGGACAGGCCATCAGACTGTTAAATAGCGCTCTCTAACCGGCTTCCACCCGGTTACTCAACCCTGTACCTTACGAGACTGCTGCCCTATGTACATAGACATGGAGTCACTGGTCACTTTAACAATGTTTACATACTGCTTTACTAATTTCATATGTATATACTGTATTCTATTCTACTGTATTTTAGTCAATGCCACTCCGACATTGGTCATCCTAATATTGATTTATTTCTTAATTCCATTCTTTTACTTTTAGATGTGTGTGTATTGTTGTGAATTGTTAAGATACTACTGCACTGTTGGAGCTAGGAACACAAGCATTTCACTACACCCGCAATAACATCTGCTAAATATGTGTATGTTACCAATAGAATTGGATTTGGTTGGTATCACCCCTTCACCAAATCATGGGGATAGGCAATAACAGAGGGTTAAGATGGTTAATCAATGAGTGTGAGGCTTGTATTTTATGTAGAACTTTTTGTATAATGTACAATTAGATTATGTCACAAATCCACAATTCCCAGAAAGATTTGATGCGGAAGATAAACCTCATCCCTTTTCTGATGTCACCCCCCTTCCCTTTCCTTCCCAATCAAAACAAGACCAGGAGAGTTTCAGCCCACAGTCTGCCTCAGTTTCAGAAAAGGTATCCATCTGTGTAGTTCAGTGCCATTCCTACAACATTTGTAGTCAATACCAGGAAATAAAATGGGATGGTTTAAAACAAGTGGCAAAGCATGAGACCAAACACCACTAGTAGAAAGTGCTTTGAGTGGAGTGTGGTTTGTCAAGGTGTCGTTATCAGAGTTGTTCATCTGTATTCGTCATACTATGACTACTACTGACTGAGAAGCCATTGCGCTCTCTGTTCCAGCATGGGATAATGTTCCCACTCAAGGAGAAGCTGGTTTCTCAACATCTCAATTCTAACAGATACTCTCTGTTGTGTCTAGGACACTCTCTCAAGAGCAGACATGAATATAATGGCCTTTTGTCCAGCATAATTATAGATAATTGAGAGAAAAACAAGTCAACCTTGACTTTTCTTCAGTCCAAAAATGATTGAACATCAATGCTCACTCTCTGAAACGGAGGTAAAGTAATATTCATTCATTGGGCTAGTCAAGATCTGTTACATCTGCTATTGTGATAAGATCCTGGTGAGAAAAGGTAAAGACAGTCAGCCAATTCATATGGGAAAGGGATCTGTATGAAGAAACAAGGTATTCCAAACAATGTATTGTGTATGATTAAGTAAATTAATCATTAATAATGTAGTTAATCATACACAACTATATCTCTCATACACTTACAGTATTATGAGCTATGCAACACATAGAAAAGACATGAAAGCGCTACCAATGAAATCAAGTTACAAAACATACATCATACACTTGCAAAAGTTCAATTCATGTTTAAAATGTCCCAAACCACACTGTTACATTCAATATATCATTGTTTCGCCTACGGTCTTAGGATAGTCTGTTGTAGGGCTAGTAAAACCTCCGGTCCAGGGTAGCATCCCAAAAGGCACCCTATTCCCTATATAGTGTACTATTTTTGACCAGAGCCTTATGGGTAGTAGTGCACTTATGGGTAGGGGTTCTACTAAGCTGACATGGAATTGGTCAAACCATGGATTAGTTAGCCATTTGATTTGGAATTTTAAGCCCCTGTAGGTATCAAAAAAATATATACAAAAATTTGATTAAATATTTAATTTGGGCTTTAGAAATGCACTGAATAACACATTCATAAATGGAAAAAAGACAGGAAATCATAAGGAATAAGGTATTGAAGTGTCTGTCCTATCTAGGAGATATAAGAAAGTTCAGGAAATATTTAGGTTTTTTTGGACACATATTTAACCCCTTTTTCTTTTTGCACAAAACTACCTCCATACTTCCATTCATTTTTTAATCCGGTACCGGGTTACCTGCTAATGGGCTGGTATGTCTCACTGTCTGGGTGTTCTGCAGTAGGATTGGATAGAGGCAATCACCGCAGCTGTGTAACCCTGTGTTAGTGGGCAAGTGAGCATTGTCGAAATCAAAACCCAACCCTTAAGTAAGTCATAAAGAACTCACTTACAAAACTCAGTTTTGGACAAGACTGACTTTATGAACAAAATGATCCTATTTACACTTCGTAGTAAATTTTGACACTAGAATAAAAGTTTGACTAATATAGATGCCACATATGCCATTTTCTATTCGAGAAGTTGTTTGCCTTCAGTTGCGCTTTAAAAAGGCAATCAGGAGTAGAAAAAACATGTAATGTTTGGTAAAAAGATGAGGGATGGAAGAATGTAACCACTAAAATGAATAAACAGAGCTATGGGTCATGTTGAGGCTATATAGTGTTTGTTTACATTTACTTTGTTAACAAACACTGGAGCAAAACAAGCGTATATTTTGGGTTCTGATGGTGTACGGCAGCTGACCTAAGCTCATGAGGCATTTCTAAGTTATATTCTTCAATAATCCATAGGTACATATCATTAATGTATAAATCCAAAAATGAATGTAGCAACTGCTGATTGCCTCTTTAAAGTATCTGTGTACCAGACTTCTATGAAATACGACCTATAATTAATAACAATATGAGTGAAATAGTTTTCCTTCCAAAAAATGGCAATTAAGTATGTCAAAAAGCAGTTTTCCTGTGTTTGAATGGTGTGGGCGTAACCCAACAACAGAATGGTGTGGCCGTATACTGGTCATTAAAAATATTCTTGCTAGTAGACCGCTCATTGGCCAACTCAGCCAATAAGCCAACATGACATCATGTTCTATAAGGAAATAGCAAGCATTTATTTTATTTCTTTAAACAGACTGTTTGAGGTGGGGTTTTTGAAGTGTTTTTTTAATTTTAAATGTATAAAGTTTTTTGGTCACAAATATGAATAAGACAAGTCAAAAACATTTTGGTATGAGTTAACAGAATATTAACTTTTAAAACTAAGATTTTCACTGGCCAGATACTTCAAAAATAGTAGTGCACTATATAGGGAAGAGGGTTCCATTTGGGACACATAACCCAAGGCTCATCTTTCACCCCACCTTGTGGCTGGCATGGGCCCAGCTCCATAGCTCCAGCCCTGGGATGGGTCTCTTCTCTCTACTCCTTTCCATCCCTCCATCAGTCTAGGTCCAGGAACTGTCCAGTTAGGACGTCCATGGCATCAGAGGCCTTAGTGGAGGAGGGGCCAGAGTCAACAAACATCTGGGGGATCTTACTCCCAAAGTAGATCTTACTGTTAGCTGCTATGGCCTGGAACTTCATAAGCTGCAGATACTCTGGCGTCAGCTTCAACTGGGAGTGGAGAGAGAGAGGGGGGAGAGAAAGAAAGTGAGGGTGGAGATGGAGGGAGAGAGGAGAGAGAGAGAAGGCAGAAGCCAGTGATGGCTGTCCTGTGATGCTGTTAGATTGTAGCCTGAGGGGCAGTGTGTTCTCTCTCTCCCACTGTTCCAGCCAGTCTGAATTCACTCCCTACCACCTCCCCTTGGCTCGACGCCTTGGATATTTGTAGAACTGCTTGGAGGAAGCAACATGGAGGGAGCGGAGAGATCTTTCACTACCCTGATTATACAGATCCTTCAGATCTGCAAATGTGGAAGGGTTAGGGCCAAGGAGGACCGGCTGTTCCTCTCAGTATGTTCCTCTCACCTTATTGGCCTCGGCCGCTCTCTCTGCTGTGTAGAACTCTGCATCGGCCCTGGCCTTCATCTTAGCCAAGAATGCTCCGTCTGCAACCCAGGGGTTAGACGTCAAATTGTGTTGACGCCATCTAAAATATTATTTCCACCTAGTATGATCATTTTAACATATTGGACCAAGCATATAGCCTATGTATGGTCCATATTATCAGGTATGCTATTAGCATTAATACCTGTAGCCCAACTGATGCAGCATAGTGGCTATAAATAAATAGGCTGAAGCATGGGGTTGCCCATCTGCATTTACCCTATTGGGCCAATCGTTAGTATAGTTCTGCATCGGGTCAGATATCCACGGTTCCCGGCGGGTGAGTCGCAAAAACAATCAGCTGGCAGGTAGAATGAAAACAATATTTCAACCGGTGGGTTGGCCGCGGTTCAGAATTACATTGTGGGTCGGAAACATTTTAAAATCAAGATAATACTTTTAAAAACCCAGGAGCTTGTTGTGTTACGAATTCCGTTCTGTGAGTGGCGAGGCAGACATAAGGCTACCAGCCACGCATTGAGAGTGTGTGGAGCCGGGAACTGTCCCGTATTTGTGTTGTGCTAAAACGTTCCAATTTGTCTATGCCAGAGCTTATGTTCCCTCTCCCCATGTGAGAATACGACAAGTTTACTTTCCATGGATAGCCTAGCACATGCGAAAATGGCTAAATGTATTGCACTTAAGCTTTGAGCTCCCATAGTCAATCCTCAGGAGACTCCTCTTTCTACCATCAAGACCCACAGGGAAAAGGACAAAAATGTCCTTTAAAAGCCCTGTTATGCCAGCATGCCATTTCACTGACCAGTGGCCTAATGACAATTATAAACTGGGTGGTTAGAGCCCTGAATGCTGATATGGGTATGACAAAAGCATGTATTTTTACTGCTCTAATTACGTTGGTAACCAGTTTATAATAGCAATAAGGCACCCTTGGGGTTTGCTGTATATTGCCAATATACCACGGCTCTGTATCCAGGCACTCCGTGTTGCAAAGAACAGCCCTTAGCCGTGGTATATTGGCCATATACCACACCCCCCCGGCCTTATTGTTTAAATATACCGTCTTATTGTTTTGCCAAACACACATACACACCTTCAATTTCAGAGATCCTTTTCTCTGTTTCTTTCTCCATGACTTTCTGGCTAAACTTGATTTCAGCCACTTGAGCCAACTTCTCTGCCTCTGTAGAGCAGCACAGGGAGGAGACAGGAAGTGAGCCTTACATTCTGGGATTTAATGACAAAACAGGCAGAATTCCTCTTAAAAATGAGTTCAACAAAACAGACTTACAGTCATTTGTTTATAAATGTCTATAAATGTACTATTATAAAATGTCAGTTTAATATTTTTTTCAGTGAAAAGGTAAAGGTCATAGTGCGTTAGTGTCTGACCAATCACATGACTGACCGATCACAGCCCTCTTCCGCTCTGTCTCCGCCTCCTTCTCCACCACCTTCTGAGTCTGAGCAGAAATCAGAAGCTTTGTCTTCTCAGCCTCCCTAAACACACACCACACACACACACACACACACACACACACACTTAAAGGTGCATGCTAAAAGTTGGTTAATATCTTTCTCCAATCCCACAGCATGTGTCCCATCCCTCACCAGAACATCCTAAAACAACAACAGCCAGGTAATAGCATGTTAACATGGAAAAAATACCATCATCAGTCCATTACTAAAGCCCTCCAGATGGAAGTGGCGAGTGTCCCAAATAGCATACTATTCCCTATGCAGTGCACTTGTCAAAGATCATGCACTATAGAGGGAATAGGGTGCCATTTGGGATACAACCGGGTTTGAGGAGAATATGAATACAGGACGGAAGTGTTCTAGAATGTTTCAGTGTTACACAGCCAACTGTTTTACTCACATCATCTCGTAGTTCCTCCGAATGCTCTCAGGGATGTTGGGCTTCGTGACTCGGACCGCCTGTGGTCAAGATTGCCGAACCACAACCATGAAAAAGAGGGGTGACGGAGAGATGATCGAGATCATAATGAACATTTGTTTGACTTTGGAACTGCCAGTCATTACATGGCAATAAGAGGCATTCCATCACCAGGGAATCATCTAGGCAAATGCCAAAACGACACAGTATTCCCTTTGTAGTGCACTACCTCTGACCTGGCCCCATAGGGCTCTGGTCATGGGAATAGGGTGCCTTTTGGGGCACAGACCTGGTTCAATTTGGGAGCACAAAAGAACAAATGGAATCTTACTCCTCCACAAACTCTCTCTGAAGTGAGCTGTACTGTAGTATTATTCATTCCTGGCAGAATCTACAGCTGTTATAGTTTCCTCTAGAGGATTAATGAGGACAAAAAGCTAAGTGTTTAAACCCAGAGGGGCCTTAAAACTGGAAAGGAATGAGCAGAGGTGGGGTTGGGGAGGAAATGATTATTTCTCTCCCTCCTCCCTCTTTCTCCATCTCGCTCTCTCATTTTTGAGTCAGACAGAATCTCTCATCGTTTTCCAGTCCAGATATTGCAACATGGGATCTGTTCTGTTTATTGTCTTTCATTAAGTTTTAGCTAGTAACTGAAGTCCACCCAGGACCGCTTAGCAGCCCACTCATCACCTGGCATTCATTATCACAATATGGAGCCTCATAAAGTTGAAGTGCAGTATTCTACTTTAACCTTACACATTACTTTAGAAACTTAACCCTGTTTCCTGTCTGCCATTCAACCCCCTGTGTGCATGTGGCTCTACCTGGATCACACAAGGATAAGCGGAGTATCAACCCGAATCAGAAATCAATACGAGGTAATCCTTGTATATAAAAACAGTTATGAAAGGTGAGTACTCACATAACATGGGCAGTTTCAATGTTCAAACTGCTCATGATATTGTTAAATGAGTATTAACCATAAATAACATATTTATAAGCAAGGATTCTCTAGAATTCCATCTTCCCATTGCTCCCTCTCCCAGTCACACAAGGATAAGTGGCGTATCAAGTAAATCAAATCAATCATCGGGATTCCTTGCATATAAACCTTTAATAAACATATTTATACTGGTATGCAAGGATTCTCTAAGATTGGTTTGTTGTCTCTTCCCCCTTCCATGTCTCCTTCCCAGTCTCAGTACCTGTATGATGAGTCCAGGAGCCATGGAGGTCAGATCCTCCTGTAGGGTCAGCTTCAGGTTTTCATCTATCTGGTCTGAGGAGGGAAACCACCGCACGCACGCACGCACACAAGCACGCACAAACACATACAATTAAGACAGGCTGCATCCCACACACCACCCTATTCACTATACAGTATAGTACTTTTGCAGTAGTAGTGCACTATGTAGGGAATTGGATGCCATTTGGGACCACCCAGACACAACACTAGGCCTCTGAAACCCTTTGAATATAGATGAGTTACCAAACAAGCCGATGTAGACCTCCTGTAGAGAGTGGACGCTGCAGAACTGGTTGAGCTCATGGTGAACCTTGTTGAATATCAGGGCCTTGTCGTAATCCGCTGTGAAGTTCCTCACTATATCATACACTGTAGAAGAGAGGCGAAAGAGTTGCTGTAAAGTTCCTCACTATACCATACACTGCAGAGAAAGGACAAAGAAGAATGGCTACAGCACAGGAGGTTGGTGGCACCTTAATTGGGGAGAACGGGCTCGTGGCAATGACTGGAGCGGAATTGGTGGAATGGTATCAAATACATCAAACACATTGTTTCCATGTGTTTGATGCCATTCCATTTACTCCGCTCCGGACATTATTATGAGCCGTCCTCCCCTCCTGTGGGCTACAGTAATATCCCTTTCACACCAAGACGTTTTTCCGCCAACTTCACCATACCGCCAACTTTTTTCCCGCCTTTTCTTTATATCTGAAAGGTATTCAATATTACATTTTTTTTATTTATTTTTCGATACAGTACCGTAAATCCTATGTGAAAGCAGTATAAAGTAAGTAAGTAGTAGTGGCTACAGTAAATACGGAGCTTGGTCCGAGCCAGAACGGTCCATAGGGCAGAAGCGTCCTGTCTCCTGTTTCTTAGCATCAGGCAGCTTGATGTACAAGTAACACCCCTTGGACCGGAAGCTAGTCTATCGCAGGGTTACAGTAAGCTGTGTTCAAAATGGTTGCCAAGTACTAGTGTTGTGTTCAAGACCACCTGAAGCGAGACTGATTCAAGACCGGAGCAAATAGTGTCAGAGTCAAGATCGAGACTGGAGGGGGATAGTAAATTGGGTCAAATTGCCAGCATAAGAGTTCAAAATGTCCAGTATTTCTGTGTTCGTATTTTACAACAACATATCGATTCTTTAGAAATTCAGAATGGTGAGAAGAAAAAGAGACCGGTCTTAATTACTACAACACTGCTAAGTACACAACCATCCCCACGCCAGGCTGCCCCTCGCCCCCTCGCCCCCCCACCCCTTACATCTGTTTATAACAAAAGAGACTTGGAGCACACTGAGAGAACATGGAGTAAACACAGTGTTTAAATGTGTCCAGACGCCTTTCACTAACAAAACCAGTGACTTACTAAACAATTGTTTTATTTTACTCAAACACAAGTTGGAAAATGATCCTCCCTTTGAAATGATGGTGCAGCGGACAACACACTCTTACAATACATGGGTTACACTGGTTTTGAAACAATATAGCGTATATACTAAGGAGGGATTTGAACATCAGACATGTTATGTCACAAGTAAGATCAGTTTTAGTTTTGCGTTGAGAGACAAAACTTGAGCACCTTGTCAAAATTGCTCCAATGTTTGATGCATTGGCTTATGACTTTACCTGCTGAGGGTACCAGGTAGTTCACCACTTCTATCCGGTCAAAGTAAATCATCACTCCCCCACTGAACAAATAAAACAGAATGTAACTAGACATACATGCAATACATTTTCAAGAATGCAGATAAAAGTAGCTGGTAATCTTTCCATCCATGAAGTTTATTTTGGGCAGTGACGACAGACAATCCTACCTTGTGCCACATGGTACATTCTTCACTTCATCTGTTTGTAGAGTGGTCTACAAAGAACAGAAAGAGAAGGCGTTGTACACTCGACAGATCCATCATTTCTGCAAGGCTCAATTCAATAAAACCTACATTGTAGTATGTATTAGTAGTATTTACACAGTAGTTATTTTTCCCATGGCCAAAAAACTCTTCTGGCAGGTCTTTGGGTGGAAGGTAGCCTAGCGGTTAAGAGTGTTGGGCCAGTAACCGAAAGATAGTTGGTTCGAATACCCGAGCCGACGAGGTGAAAAATCGGAGCAAGGCACATAACCCTAATCTGCCCCAGGGGTACTACTATGGCTGACCCTGTAAAACAACACATTTCACTGCACTTATCCGGTGTATGTGACAATACCACTGTATGAAAACCTGCAAACCTACCAGGGGTGTATTCATTAGTAGCACACTCGTAGCAAAATGTTCTGTAACAGAAACCGTAACCTAGATTTACTATTAGACAAATATAGGCAGGTCCCTCCCCGTTTGGTTCCTAGTGAATAGACTCCCATCATAGATCTGCTGTCACTTTTCAACATAAGAAGTGTGCGGGCACAGGGTGACCTTTGTAAACAAAGGAACTGCCTAAACTTTGCAGTTTGATTGAAGTCCAGCCTCAGCCTTTGCCCTAGTACATTTCACCTCAGAAACCTCTCAGACCAGTCAGGTCTCAGTTCCTCTCTTTGTTCAACTACATTTCAGCCTAAACCCCAGTGAGACCAGTCATGCCCAGGGCCTAAGACACCAGTCTTACCTGCACAGACTTGAAGTTAGTGATGAAAGGCATCATGAGGTGGAACCCAGGGTTACTGGTGGTGGTCAGGAGAGCTCCTCCCCTGTGGAACACACAAGTCAAGGACGCGTTTAGGAGGGAGCAACATAACAGATAGATCTGCCACAAATAGAGATGATATGATTCTTTACTATGCATGCATGTCGAAGAGACATGTTTGTGCTACATAAAAATAGATCAATTTAAATGAAGACATAACATAAATCTGACCTGTAGTAAACTCCAGTGTGTCCCTCCTCAATCTTGTGTACAGAGGCGAAGAGAGCTGCGCCTCCAATCGCACAGATTATTGAGGCAATGGCACCCAAATGTGCCATCCTGGGAAGAAGAGGAAGAATAAACAATTTGTTTTTAAAGGATTGGCATGCACAATTTTGGACATAGAAGATGGATGAATTAAATATTAATCAAGCTTACAGTGCATTCGTAAAGTATTCAGACCCCTTGACTTTTTCCACATTTTGTTATGTTATGTTATTCTAAAATGCATTAAATCGTTTTTTCCCCCTAATCAATTTACACACAATACCCCATAATGACAAAGAAAAAACAGGTTTTTATAAATTTTTGCAAAATTTATATATGTATATATATATATATATATATATATATATATATATAATTCAGACCCTTCACTCAGTACTTTGTTGAAGCACCTTTGGCAGCGATTACAGCCTCGAATCTTCTTGGGTATGACGTTACAAGCTTGGCACACCTGTATTTGGGGAGTTTCTCCCATTCTTCTCTGCAGATCCTCTCAAGCTCTGTCAAGTTGGATGGGGAGCGTCGCTGCACAGCTATTTTCAGTTTGATTGGGTTCGATCGGGTTCAAGTCCGGGCTCAGGTTTGATCGGGTTCAAGTCTGGGCTCTGGCTGGGCCACTCAAGGACATTCAGAGAGCTTCAACCCAGTCTGAGGTCCTGAGCAGGTTTTTATCAAGGATCTCTTTGTACTTTACTCCGATCATCTTTCCCTTGATCCTGACTAGTCTCTCAGTCCATGTTTTGAAATGTTTTGGTACCCTTCCCTAGAACTGTGCCTCGACACAATCTTGTCTTGGAGCTCAACGGACAATTCCTTCTGTCTCGGAGCTCTACAGACAATTCCTTTGACATCATGGCTTGGTTTTTGCTCTGACATGCACTGTCAACTGTGGGACCTTATACAGACAGGTGTGTGCCTTTCCAAATCATGTCCAATCAATTGAATTTACCACAGGTGGACTCCAATCAAGTTGTAGAAACATCTCAAGGATGATCAATGGAAACAGGATTCACCGGAGCTCAATTACGATTCTCATAGCCAAGGTATTTCTGTTATAAAATGTAATAGATTTGCAGACATTTATATTTAAAAAAAACTGTTTTTGCTTTGTCATTATGGGGTACTGTGTGTAGATTGATGAGATTATTTTATTTAATCCATTTTAGAATAAGGCTATAGCATAACAAAATGTGGAAAAGCGAAGGGGTCTGAATACTTTCCGAATGCACTGTTGATACCTTTCACTGAAGAGTTGAAGTCTAATCTAATACATGACCGTACAAATATTCTACCGCTTTTACAAAAATGTTGTTTTAGTGTAGTAAATAGTAATCTTGCAAGTTCTGGATGTTAGGACAGTTGATTAGAATAGAATCAGCTGCATGTAGTTTAAAACAACATCTGAGCAGAGAGGCTCTGGATGTGAGATCATTCAGCTGGCAAAAGAAACTATGTTGTAAAACATTAATAAAACGTTCTGTGCCAGCTAGGCATGCTGCTGTCAAGTTAAACTCCTATTAGTCAGGAAGAAGAAGCTTAGCTGAGACATCAGCAGGGACTGACCTTACAACATTATAAGAGGATTGACCAAGAAAGGCATGGAAACTTCTCGCCTGCCTCACCTCACCCCGAAAACATCAACAACTGAAGCCTGCCACAAGTTATTAGTCTGTACACAGCTACAACAAGAATCATATAAATCTACTATAGTGATCTTGTCTAGACGACAAGTCAGTCAATCAATCAATGACAGCATGCAGGCTTTTCATACCAGGTCGTGAAACTTGAGCTCGCACGTGAAGGTTCAGTCATCTTTGGTTCAGTATCTTTGGTTCCACTTTCTAAGTCTAACATGGAGAAGTTGTTTCACTTTCAATTGACAGAATGCGGACAGCTAAACATGAATTACCTAGCTAAGCGCCCAGTCTTGGATTTACTCATACACCCCTCCCAGTAAGGCAAAACAAGTTAAGCCAACTACGTAACAGGCATTGTGCAACAACAGTTTAACGTTAGTTTGTTAAGCTATCTTTAGTTCCTACAGAGGATGGTATCTAACCTACATTGACTAAATATTTCACATACATTATTGTTGTTGCATGTAACGTTAAATACTTGAAAAGGCCATTGATAAAAGTGTACTCGAAACCCGTATTATTACCTGTATTATTACACGAGGTGCCTCCTCCACGGTAAAAAAAAATAAATAAATACAACATTTGCTAACACCTACTACAAAGTTCACTTCCTCATTTTGCGTCATGCGTCATCAGCTGGGCGTTCTTCAGTTCCTTTAGAGGAAATATCCTTCAAAACCGGTAGAGGGCAACAAAGACTATATCAAAGAAAGCTAAATATTGTGACTGTTATGTAGAAGTTGTTTCTGTGATTTTTTAAAATCAAATATCTAGGTTTATGATTTTTCTATTAATTGTGGCATTTATATTATGCATTTATACAAGTGTACTGATAGGTAAATTGCTACACTGTTTGTTTTGATACAATAGGGCAGAGTTGCTTTTATATTACTGTAACAATGTAGGAACCATAGTTTTGGTCAGTGCTTCACAGAGGATCATAATTAGTGGGGAACATGTAATGGTATAAAACCACCCCTAAATCCAGTATGCAGATGAGAGTGTTGTAATGGAAGGTCCTGTGTGGTAATATAGACTGTCCAGTGCGGGGATTCGAGTAATGCCCTGGGCCAGTGTTGATTGCATTCGTTTTGGAACCGGGCTGCCTCCCGGGCATGAGCTCGGTGCCCCGTTTTGTCCGAAGTGATGTAAAAGGGATGTAGGCTAAGCACGTGGGGTAATGAGTAGGATTCTGTGCTTCACATGCAAAAGTGATTGTTTTTGATAAAAAGGCTTTATCTGCCTTCCCAAAAGGACTACTTTGAAAATTCAAACATACACTACCATTCAAAAGTTTGAGGTCACTTAGAAATGTCCTTGTTTTTGAAAGACAATCATTTTTTTTGTCCAATTAAAATAACATAAAATTGATCAGAAATACAGTGTAGACATTGTTAATGTTGTAAATGACTACTGTAGCTGGAAACGGCAGATTTTTTATGGAATATCTACGTAGGCGTACAGAGGCCCATTATCAGCAACCATCACTCCTGTGTTCCAATGGCATGTTGTGTTAGCTAATCCAAGTTTATCATTTTAAAAGGCTAATTGATCATTAGAAAACCCTTTTGCAATTATGTTAGCACCGCTGAAAACTGTTGTTCTGATTAAAGAAGCAATAAAACTGGCCTTTAGTCTAGTTGAGTATCTGGAGCATCAGCATTTGTGGGTTCGATTACAGGCTCAATATGGCCAAAAACAAATAACTGTCTTCTGAAACTCGTCAGTCTATTCTTGTTCTGAGAAATGAAGGCTATTGCATGCGAGAAATTGCCAAGAAACTGAAGATCTCGTACAACGCTGTGTACTATTCCCTTCACAGAAGAGCGCAAACTGGCTCTAACCAGAATAGAAAGAGGAGTGGGAGGCTCCGGTGTACAACTGAGCAAGAGGACAAGTACATTAGAGTGTCTCGTTTGAGAAACAGACGCCTCACAAGTCCTCAACTGGCAACTTCAGTAAATAGTGCCCGCAAAACACCAGTCTCAACGTCAACAGTGAAGAGGCGACTCTGAGATGCTGGCCTTCTTGGCAGAGTTCCAAAGAAAAAGCGTTATCTCTGTCCAGTGTCTGTGTTCTTTTGCCCATCTTAATCTTTTATTTTTATTGGCCAGTCTGAGATATGGCTTTTCCTTTGCAACTCTGACTAGAAGGCCAGCATCCGGGAGTCGCCTCTTCACTGTTGACATTGAAACTTTCAAAAACAAGGACATTTCCAAGTGATCCCAAACTTTTGAACAGTAGTGTATATTTTATGAAAAAGAGACGTGTGTTTCTAAACGATGCATCATGCTGCCTTGTTGACAACATGACCGAGCGGCGCAGATTATCGTTCGATTTGAGAAGGGTGATCCTCCCTCACCACTTTTGCCCATTCACATCATAGGCCATAGCCTGGTTCACTTTATCAAACTCCCTCATTGTCATTTGTTTGAGAGCCATTTGATGACCAATGTTGTCTTGAACATTTTGGGGGTGTCCAAATATTTATATAAAGTTATGCCACGGTAGCCTTCAAATAGTTTCAGTTGATTATAAGGAGTTCCGAACCAACTTGGCTATTATGTGATTCTTCTGGCGTTTATCTTTATCGCGACAGTACCTCTTCCCTCTACGGAGGTTGAAAAGATTTGGCATGGACTCTCAAATCCTCAAAAGTTCTACAGCTACACCATTGAGAGCACCTTGACTGGCTGCGTCAATGCTTGGTATGGCAACTGCACCGGTCTTGATCGGAGGGCGCTACAGAGGGTGGTGCGAATAGCCCAGTACATCACTGGGCCTGAGCTCCCTGCCATCCAGGACCTCTATATCAGGCAGTGTGAAAGGAAGACCCAGAAAATCGTTAAAGACTCCAGCCACCCAAGCAATATACTGTTCTCTCTGCTTCTGCACGGCAAGCAGTACCAGAGCGTCAAGTCTGACACCAACAGGCTCCTGAACAGCTTCTATCCCCAAGCCATAAGACTGCTAAATAGCTAATGAAATGGTTACACGGACTATCTGCATTGACCCTTCTATTTTATTTATATTTTTGCACTGACTCTATGCACATTCTACACACTCACTCACTCACTCACTCACTCACTCACACACACTCACACTGACACTCCAACACACACAAACACACACACCATTTGCTCGCACACACATACCACGCACACACATTCATACTGACTCTAGACACACGCGCACACAAACTCACATACAATCATCATATACGCTGCTGATACTCTGTTTATCATACATCCTGGTGCCTAGACACCTTACCCCTATACATATCTAACCCTACCACTCTAGTGTCCCTGCACATTGTAAATATGGTATTGACACTGACCCTGGAACTGACCCTGGAACGAACTGACTCTGTAACTGACCCTGTAACTGACCCTGGAACGAACTGACTCTGTATATAGCTTACTTATCTTCTTGTGTTGTTTTTATTTATATTTCTTGTGTTTTTGTTCGACTTAAATATATATATATTTTTTTGTTGTAATTTTAATATATATATATTTTTTATAGTACTACTGCATTGTTGGGAAAGAGCTAGAACGGCATTTCACTGTACTAGTGCACGTGACAATAAAAACTTGAAAACTGATTCCATGTGCTGGACTGCCTAAATTAGCTGATGATGGTGCTCCGGTACCGCTTGCCGTGCAGAAGCAGAGAGAACAGGCGGCAGCGTAGCCTAGTGGTTAGAGCGTTGGACCAGTAACCCAAAGGTCGCAAGATCGAACCCCCGAGCTGACAAGGTACAAATCTGTTGTTCTACCCCTGAACAAGGCCGTTAACCCACTGTTCCTTGGCCGCCATTGAAAATAAGAATTTCTTCTTAACTGACTTGCCTAGTTAAATAAAGGTTTTTAAAAAATGGTGAGAGTAGTGGTGGACTGCAGCAATGGCAGAACTCACAGCGAGTACAAAATATTATTTTAGATGATCTAGCTACATTATAGTTAGGATACATTTGATTATATATTGTGCAGCTCACAAGGTAGAGTGATAACACCTCATCAAGCTTGAAAGACATCTGATTTATGTGTTGATGCTTCCTCACTTCCAAAACGAGCCTTTCATAGCCCTCGATCAGTCGCTTTAGACATATGAAAAGCCAGCCCTAACCCCTAGGTGCCGCAGTGCATGGCAGATCTGTGCTGTGCATTTTAAACGGGGAAAGAAAAAAAGGAACAACAGAGCGAGGGAAAATAAGTTTGTCAGAGTTCATTAAGTATCAAGGGAACATCGCTGGAACTGGCAACGTAAGCCGCACCGGGGCCCTACCATTAATCACGACTGACAAGGAACCAGGGGCCAGGGGAGGAGGGGGGAGGGAAGGGGGGGGGAGTGCACGGGTGCTGCTGCCAGAGACTCTGGTAGTGATTATAGCATGGGGTCTACACACAGAGCGAAGGTGTTGAAGGTAGAACAGACGAGACCACAGCCTAAAACTCATTGTCCAGGTATGTTTCCACAGTCTGAACAACAAGGAGCCCACCATTGTGACATTATCACTGTTTTCCCTGTACTGTTTCCTTACCGTTACTCTTTTCAGAAGATTATATAAATCACACCACGCCCGTGTAACATTAATAATATACAGTGTGTAGCAGCAGTAAAGGGTGGCATGGTGCTCAGAGTTTTGCCTGTGGCTGTTTTGTGTGAAGTCCGGCTTAATAGTGTGCATGAGGTAGCGAAGAGTGTAAATGAAAGAGAGCGTCCTCCGTATATCGCTGTCTGCTTTGCCCTGCCTTGTTCTCTCAGTACCCCAGCAGGGCTCTCATGGCTGTTAGCCCTCTCTACACTGCCACTCCAGAAGAGAAAATAAATGGGAGAGAGAGGAAAAGGACCCTGTGACTCGTGAAGATGGAGGCCTCTGTTAAGTGCTGTTCTTGAAAGCACGTCTGGCCTCATTAGCTGTCAGTTGTAACAATACTGAACTGGCAGCGAAGACTGCTCTGAATCTAGCAACCATAAATCACAGCCTGACAGCCCTCTGACAGGCTGGGAACCAGCACACATGCAAGCCTTGCTCCTGCTCCTGCTCACACACAAACGTACACCGCACAGCACATCTACAGACAGCCCAACCCACACACTCCAAAACACACCCTCACTAACACACATGCCCACTGCAGCACTGTCTTACCTTCCAGAACAGGCGAGGTTGAGAAGCGAGGTTTGGACTGGAAATGTCTGAATTATTCCCTGGAGCTTTGTGTCTTGTGTGTGTGTGTGTGTGTGTGTGTGTGTGTGTGTGTGTGTGTGTGTGTGTGTGTGTGTGTGTGTGTGTGTGTGTGTGTGTGTGTGTGTGTGTGTGTGTGTGTGTGTGTGTGTGTGTGTATGTCCATGTGTTGTACCTAGAAACCTCCAGTCTATTGCTGTGGCCTGGTGGGGGTTGCTCGAGTATCAATCTGCCGGCGTCCATTAAGTTGACGCGTGACGGTGAGTGTGACATGGCTGGAAAGAAAGGAAGCAGCAGAAACAAGGCCTGTGGGTCATTAATCACAGGGCCCTGACACACACATACCAGGAGGCCAGGGGCACTGTCGGTGAGCTCACAGCTGGGACAAACTCAACAAATACAGGCTCTCTCTCTCACACACACACACACACACACACACACACACACACACACACACACACACACACACACACACACACACACACACACACACACACACACACATAGGTACAGGCACACGGGTGTACACACATACAGACTCTCAGACAGCCAAGAAGGCCATGGCACCATGAGTGAGCTTACAGCTGGGCAAGACACCACTCAACTCACAAGACATGCCGGCCAACTACTCATACTCATACCCTGCATTCCCCCCCTCCCTTCCTGCCTCTCTCCCTACCTCTCTCCGTCCCAGATTCCAAGCTCTCTCCATCTGACGTCCCCCCCCCCCTTTAGGATAAATCACCATAGCCTCACAATGGCTAAGACACCTGACACAAAGTTAAGCAGGAAGGAAATAAGTCAAGATATTACTTTTAGCTTTTGGAAACTGATGTTCTGCTACCTTTCCCCTCTACTCTATTTCGGTGCCATTTAATATCATTACTGTTTGTGCTCCAGGTCTTGGATGTCCTCCTCTCCTCTCTGCTGACAGAAGTGGTCCCAGTGCAGAGTAACACAAGCTTGACCTATCTCTCTCTCTTTCTCTCCCTCTCCCCCCTATATCCCTCACAATACCCTCTATCTCACTCTCTCTCTGTCTCTCCCTCCCTCTCTCCCTCCCTCACTCTCTCTCACACACTCTCTCTCTCCCTCTCCCTCTCTCTCTTCCTCTCCATCCCGTCTATCTCTCTCTTTTCTCTCTCTCTCTCTCTCTCTCTCTCTCTCTCTCTCTCTCGCTCTCTCTCTCTCTCTCCAGCAACACATTAATCTTCTCCTCGTTGCTGAGATCTCCATTTAACACCTTCCTCTTCATCTGAAGAGTTATGAGAGGGCTCAGTGTGTGTGTGCAGTGTGTGTGCGTGGGCGGGGTAAAATGGTCCTGTGAATGTGCATAAGTATATTTGTGGTACATAGAGACACAGTGTGTGCGCTGCTGTGGGGGTGTGGGAAAGGCTCTTCGAATGGCTTCAGCGGGGCATTGGAAGAATGAGAAAATTCCTGATAGACAGCCCCTCATGCATCTGCTGGAGGAACTAGATAGAGGCTGTAAGGCTAACAGCTGCTAGCCATCTATCTGGCCTCGCTGGAAGGAAAAGGGTGGTCTGCAGGGACTCATCAATAGGCAATGGGGAGTTTGTATGGTAAACCTGTGGCCCACAGGACTCTGGTCAAAAGTAGTACACTATTATAGGGAATAGGGTACCATTTGGGATTGGGACACGTTCCAGAACCTTTGGATAAACCAGTTGGGGGTTTTGATGAATGCATTGATGGATTTTTGTTATCGTCTTAGTCATATCCATTGAGAGTTGTACTGTAGAGGTGTTACACTTGACAGTGCAAATCCCATGTCTTAGGAACCATGTTGTACATGTATGCACAGTTGTGACATGAAGTCTCACCCTGATTAATGGAAAAATAACTGGTTTTGTTGTCCCTTTCTCACTTAAAGGGGATTTATAGTATAATCTATTGTTTTGAGTGCAGGTCTATTAATTCATTCATTCAAAAAAAGGCAGCTTGACAGGTTTGTTGATTTATTGCGTGGGGGATTTAATTGACATTGAAAATGTGACAACATTTTTCTTTCATAACACCAAAAATATGAAAGTAGAACTGGAAATCCTACTCTTGACATGTTGCGTTCTAAAACCAAGGGGCAAAAGTTTGTCAGAGTCACAGTATTTACTTGGCTGTTTCTGCCTCCCCCCCTCCATCCCTCCCTTCCTCTCCTTTATCCCTCCCTAACTCTCTACCTCCTGTGCCCTAATGCTCCCTCACCACAAATCCCTTCCCTCGCTCCTCGCCATCCTGCCTCTCCCCTCCTCCCCCTCCCTCTCCCAGCACTCCCCTAACCCCACTATGGCCTCACACACCAGGCCTGCCATAAATCAATGGGCAGGATCGTGTCTGCCAGTTAGACTAAACAAGAGCATTTGTGAGGATTTTGCTCCACCCCATTAATCATCTTGACAGTTTGAAAAACACATTTCCCCTTTAATGACTGTATTTGGATAATCAGCTCTGTTTCCCCTCCTGGCTTTCCCAGCCCCTCCCCTCTTATCCCCTCCCTCTTTTTCTTTCCGCCCCAAGCAACATCACAGGCAGCTGGGTTGGCTTATTACAGGACAGAGGCCTGCGTCCCAAATGGCACCCTGTTCCCTATAAAGTGCATGACTTTTGCCCAGGGCCCATAGGGCTCTGTGCACTATATAGTGACTAGGGTGCCATTTGGGACGCACACGGAGAGGAGGGGGTGAAGAAGGAGTGAGGGAGGGGTCTCTCTCAGGCTTCTAACAGGGGCTCAAGTAAAAAAGTGAAAAATAATTACAGCTAGGGCCTCTGGAGGGAATTTGTTTTTTTCACCGTCTCTCAAGAAACCGCTATGACTCTCCTAATGTAAAGTCCCATATGTGAACACACTCTCACAGTCCCGCTGAATTAAAATACACACAACACATGGATGGGCATGAGATGCCAACACAAGACAACTCTGTAATGTAGTGCTATAGGGGCAACAAGAACTATGGAGACGCGTGGGACAATATATCTATCCACTAGCTAAATACAAGGGCTCATTAGAGTCACTGTGATGGAATCAGGCCACAGTGTCAGTTTGGACCAACTGTGTTCACTGTGTCTTACTCAGAGCTGTCACTGCCTAAGGGGGACATGAAAGCTGAAGCTTAGGTATGGGAATGAGAAGGGGAACTCTCGCTCTGTGTGTGTGTGTGTGTGTGTGTGTGTGTGTGTGTGTGTGTGTGTGTGTGTGTGTGTGTGTGTGTGTGTGTGTGTGTGCTTGCGTACATTTGTGTGTGGTGGGGGTGGGGGTGGGGTGGGGGGGGGGGGGGGCTCCGGCAGTGTGTTGACACCTGGAATTATGTCTCTGTTTGAACAGTTGCGAGAAGACAATACCATCCCCTGAATACACTCTCTACCGATGAGTGAACATGGCACACAGAGACACACAACACTGTTTGCTCTAGAGGCAGCGCTCATACGCTACAGTCAACCAATCATTCTTTCTCGTTACCTACAGTCTGAAGAAGTTCAGTCCTCACATACTGGTATTCCTATAGAGTCTGACTGTGTAATAGATGAATAGATGGTTACTCATCAAGACGGTTCACATCCTTTTATTTCAACATGTGGTTTCAATTTCACATGTCAGATAAGTTCACCCTAGGCCCAAATATAAGTGTATAAGATAACCTTGATTTTGCCTCTGATAAGAATACGAATTTGGGATTGATTAGACTTTGAAGTTCATGACTTTGCAAAATTCAGACCAGCTGCATTGAAGGTATGACCTAAATAACTTCTCTCTAGCTAGACATTTTGACTAAAGAGTGCGTCTGGGTTTGGACAGACTCTTTGATTTGAGAGAGACAGCAGAGGCAGAAACCATAAGGGTTGTTCCACCAATTTGTAACCTTTTGAGAAGTGTAACTTGGTCAAAAAAACTTTTGATTTCACCTAATTTTAACATTCTGTCATCAAGAGCACATGTTAAATTTTTTCAAAAAACACGTCTTCCCATCTCAAGAAGTTGAATAACAAAATGACTATAGTATGTACCTATAAGTGCCAAATAAAATCAGGATTGACCGACCGTAACAGGGTTAATGATCTCATCTTAAATCAGGAATAAATCCCCTCATGAGGGGGAATGGAAGCTTGTTGTGTGCAAGCTTCACAAAAAAATGAAATTGCTAAAACCTTTTTGGCCTGTCCATCTATTGGTAACAGGGTTGACGTGTTATGTTTGACCTGCAGTTTTCCACCACAAAAGGTCAGAAAATGACCAAAAAGAGTAGAACCAGCTCACCTGTTTTTACACTATGATTTGACTATTAGATGTTCAATGTATTTTTTTTACAAAAATATTTAAAAAGGAATATTTTCACCATATTAAAATGAGAGTTCAGTGCACATAACAGGGTTGACCTTGAAAAGAGGGACATAAATACATGAATCATTAATCACATTATATAAATAATAATCAACAGGGTTGACATAGGGACATGCTGAATTTTGCCACTTTTAAAAAAAAATCTGAATAATGGAATTTCCCATGTGTTCTATAAAATACCACTTCATTTAATATAACAGGCATTTAAAATTCAAAATTGGTGCACAACTTTTACTGAAAATATCAAAGGGACGCGAAGATACACTCTTTTCGTGGAACGATCCATAAATACTAAGTGAACGGGGAAAAAAATGGCATACCTAGCCAATAATGGCAAGTAGCAGGGCCAACGCTCATTCCTTGCCAAGGCACCTTCTCCTGTGCAACACCGTGATTGTGACATCCCCGCCAAGCTCTCCCAGCGCACAAACAAATGGAATCCAGCTGCAATAGCGGTATGCGCGTTATTAGCGGTGCGCCATAATTGCGATGTACTTTTCTGCTCCGGGGTTACCGGGTGTATGTTTATTAACCGCGCACACGCATGCAATAGGACAAACGAGATTGGGGCAGAGCAGAAGAGGTGGTGGTTCAAACGAGTTTGGCCTCCCTTGGGGCGCCATGTGCTTTATTTCTTTGTTATTGCTTTAAAGACTGGCATTATGCTGTGCTTAAATTCGGGTGTGAATGAGATGATAGGTTGATTTGAAGCATGTAGAGAGAGGCATTCCTCTGTTTTTATTTGGAAATAAAGCAGGAACTGTGTGATTGCTTAATGGCCCTGATGAAGGATGTGTTTTACCATCTGGTTTGCTTTACAGTGTGGTCACTGTTGGAAAGAGTAGAGCTCTGCATTGTGTCCTGTTCTGAATGAAGCTCAACATAGAGGTCAGAGTCATGGAAGTTGAAGTTAACATTTGGTTTTGTTTGACTGTTTGTTTGTGTATATGAGAGAGAGAGAGTGTAAGTGAGAGAAATAGAGAGAGAAGGAGAGAAAGAGAGAAATAGTGTGTGTATATGAGAGCGAGGATGCCTCTCTCTCTCTCTCTCTCTCTCTCTCTCTCTCTCTCTCTCTCTCTGCCATGGCTGTCAGCATGGTAAGCCAGTGTGGACTTGGCGTCTAATTGAGGAGCAGCTCCACACCCTGTCATTAATCACTGGGGCCGTCTGCCCAGGACCCCACAGTGACATGCAGCCAGGCAAGCAGGCAGGCAGGCAACACAGCTCTCTTTCAGCCTGAGAGAGAGGCTACAATCTCCCTTGTTGTGTCCCAAATGGCACCCGACTCCCTTTATAGAGCACTACTTTTGACCAGGGTCCAAACGGTTCTGGTAAAACATAGTACACTATGTAGAGAATTGGGACGCAACTGGGACGCTGCCAATCGGGAAGCAACCTCTGTCTGTCCATCCCTGTCCCCACCACACCCAGGAAGTAGGGACAGGACAGGGAGATCAATCTATCTCAGGTGTGGGCCCTCCTTGGAGGACAGCAGCTGGAGACTTTATGAATTGCCCTCCTCACCCCTCCTTCTCTTCGCCCAGCCAGCCTGCAGAGCAGAGGCGACAGAAATGGAGAATCTGGGTGTTGACTCAGCTGGAGCAGTGAGAGGGGAGAAAGATAGATGGAGAGTGAGATTGATGAGAGTACTTGGATGGAAAGAATAGTGAGGCATTTGATGAACGAGTGTAAATAGCGACAGCGGAATTAATTCCTCCCTGTGGACAAGATTGAAAGTTTTGCCCTCAGTTTGACCTCTGGTTCTAGGCCCCTCTCTAATACACTAGTGTGAGGCTGATCTGTCACAAGTATTTTAAGGGCCAGTGCCAGCCTCACCCAGGACATTAACTTCATATTTAAACTCTGACGTTTACTACTACATTTACACAGGGACCCGGATATACAAAGTCAATAGCCATGTACAACATGGCAAAGAGTAATAAGTAGTACAGTACTCAGTCAAATATATCATCTTTACTTCTACAACAGACCCATAGGTGGCAACACAAACCAGGATATGACCCAGTTTAGTGGACCGCTTTTAAACAGTTTAACATTCTTCAATATAAAAGTTCTTCTTATTTACAGTACAACCTCAAAACAACAATTTCTCTGTCCTAGTTTTGATTCCAACCTCTGATCCAACCCTGAAATCAGGTAGAGAACCCAGATAAACCATATGTGTGGCAGACAGTCCCATCCCCCTCTGCTGTGGGCCTTAGCTTGTTCCTGGGGATGAAAAATGTGTCCGCTGGGCATCCCTCCTGATGAGTTCCTGTGCTCAGCTCTCAGGGCAGAGTGATCTTGATGGTCTGGAGCTGGCCAGCCCACCATGGTTTGGGAGGGTGATCTATTTTGTTAATGGCCCTGTCAAGTGACACCTGCGCTCGCCTCTCTCTCTCTCTCCCCCCTGTCTGGAGTGCTAATGAACCGAGAGTGCTTCTCTTGCTAGGGGAGTCTGGGTCAATAGCCGCCCCTGAGACAGACTACTAGCCTTTTTACTCCTGGATAAACCTCCTATACTATACACTGTCAGACAGTTAAAGGCTGGAGAAAAAACCATTATTTAACCAAGATCCAAACCACTGGAATTGCTGAACTGTGGTGTTGTTGTTACCTAGGCTTACATTCTCTTTCCTGAATATTAGTATCTAACAAATACTAAAAACAGAGAAATCTGACCTCAGATTATACATAATACAGTTTTGTATTTATTAACCTACAAAATGCTTTCCCCCACCAGGAGAGAGCCGTAGAACGCATCCCAAATGGCACCCTATTCCCATAGAGCTCTGGTCCAAAGTAGTGTCCTACATAGAGAATAGGGTGCTATTTGGGACGCACATAGCCTTTTTGTTCGCGCTGCCTGGTTTAAAGGCTGTACTCCTCTCTGGGAGGACAAAATGTCAAGAGCTTTGATTAATATTTCTCTATTTACCGCTTGCATTGTCAGTCCTGGCCTTTGTGCAGCAGGGCCATGCATCAGACAGGGAGGGGAGCCAGGGTTGGCATCCCTCTCTCTAGTCATTATTGAAATCCCACTGACCCAGCAGCCATTCAGAGACAGCTAGCAAGCCACAGTGCTGCTGAGACAGCTATTCTGGCCCGCTAACAAACAAGCATCAGCAATTAAACCCTGCACTCCCAACAGCCAACATTATGGTGGCGGTAGAGGGAGAAGGGGAGGAAGGAGGGATAGTTGTCTTTAGAAAGAAGCTGGGTAAAATGTGAGTTGACCTGATCTGCCTTCTCTGAGACACTAAAATCCTGTCAACTGCTATTATTTATTCTGAATTATAAACTGGGTAGTTTGGGTCCTAGATGATGATTGGCTAAAAGCCGTGGTATATCAGACAATATACCATGGGTATAGGCTGTATCCCAACTGGCCATGATTGGGAGTCCCATAGGGCAGCGCACAATTGGCCAAGTGTCATCTGGGTTTGGCCGGTGTAGGTCTTCATAGTAAATAAGAATTTGTTCTTAACCGACTTGCCTAGTTATATAAAGCTTACACATGACGCAAAAATACTTGTTTGTGATATATGGCCAATATACCACGGCTAAGGGCTGTCTCCAGGCACTCCGCGTTGCGTTGTGCTTAAGAACAGCCTTTAGACGTGGTATATTGGCCATATACCACACCACCTCGGGCCTTATCGCTTAAATATAACACATAGCCATATAGCTGTAGTCTATCACTAAATCATTACTATACTGGTCCATAGAGATAACTGCAGTGCAACAGCTAAATGTAATTACATTTAACAGATAAATGACCCTCTTATACCCATGATGAAAACTAGTTTTACATTAGGGCATTATATAAACATTTAATTAAGACAAAACAACTTTAAATGCAATCAAGTATCATTTATTAAACAAAATAAGACATTTCCCTGTCAGATGGATAGCACTGCCATCGTTGTGTTTTTATTTTGTTTCGATTTAATCTCGTCCTCTTTCAATGACAGTCAGCAACCCCAACGGGCTCACACAATAACACTTGAAAAAATATGACATCTCTGCTTACAAATAGAAAATAAATGGCAATTTATCAAGAAGACTTTCACCGTCAGGACATGCGATACTCCCTCAGAGTGTGAATAGCAGATGAAAAAAACAGCGGAAATGGAAAGATACAGAAGAAATGTTAAAAAGTAGGCTTATTCCTCCAGAAAAAAAACATCAGTCCATCTTTGCCATGGTGCAAAACTTTATTTAAAGAGTGTATGATAGACATAATGCTATGATTCAAATCATTTTTTTCTATTAGAATATTTATGAACAATTCATTTGGATAGTAAACTTCCCCCAGTTTGAATGCCAAGCGCTCAAGTGAAAAATAAATACACGTTTTCATTCCTAGGAGGGAGCGGGAAAAAAAATCATCATCTAAAATCAAAAACCAATCTAAATTCCACCATCTCATCCAATCAAATTCAAGCTCCTTTCTGTTCCCAGGCAGGTGTCTGGCCCACACACCAATGTCTCTGGGCCTGTACTGCTGGCCAGCCATCACCACTGGGTCTCTTGCCATTGCAATGCCATTCAGAATCCTGTGGCAACAGGTGGTATTCCAGACAGGCAGGGTGAGGCACCCTTGTTGTAGTGACTGGCAGAGACCCCTCCTGTCCAGACGGGGCCTGGTTCATCCATCCACTGTGCATGTCTGAGGTGCCTGTTCTGTTGTCTCTGTGTCCTCAGACATCACTGGTAGCCCAGGGCAGAGGCTGAGCCCAGTCTCTGGCTGTAGAGGGCATAGGGGGAGTAGTAGGGCGAGGAGGCCTGTAGAGAATGCATGGACAGGCCTGGGGCTCCGGGCAGGTGGGCCTTGGTGTAGGGGTGGTAGCGGGCCAGGCCTAAGCCAGGTGACCCCCGCAGGGAGAAGGAGCTGGGCATGGTGCCAGGGCTGCCGGGCTGGGGAAGGTGGAGGTGGCAGGAGGCGGCTGAGGAGACAGAGGAGGGGTAGGCAGAGAGGAGCTTACTGTCCAGCCCACCAGAGAGAGCTGTGTGAGTACGCAGGTGGGCCAGCAGCTCCTCTGACGTGGAGAAACGTTTGTCACACGGCCCTCCTACTGACACCCAGTTACAGGCGTGTGGCTGGGGCTCGTTCTGCAGCATGTAGCCGTAGGTGTAGAGCGGGTGGGACAGGGTGGGGGTGGTGGAGGATAGAGAGCTGGGGTGGAGGGAGTGGAGGTGGTGAGATGGATACATGATTTGGAAACCTGATTTTAGGGAAGAGGGGTCGTGGACACACGTATTGCAGTTGCTGCCCCCTAGATGGGGGTGGTTGGGATAGGTCAAACAGTATGGGTCCCTGCATAGACCCTGCATGAGGGACGGAGGTGAGGCCCCGGTGAGGGGGCTGGAGCCAGGGTGCTTCCCTGGGATCCCCATCCCTAGACTAGACTTGGTATGATCCAGGAACTGAGAGGGGTAGCCTGCATAGGCGCCCACTATGGAGCCATGGTAGCCCATGGAGGCGGGGGGCATGGGGAAGACGGAGTGTCCTGGTTTGAAGGGGGAGACAGGGGCGATGTGTCCAGAGCCTAGCCCAGGCTGAGAGGACTGTGGGTCAGCCTTGCTCTCCGGCCGCGGGCTGCTAGCGGAGCTGGCATTGCTTGAGTTGGCGCTAGCCCGCATGTGACTGGAGTTAGCTAGCTGGGCCCCATCCAGCCTCTCCTTGCTGTGATCTGAGTCTTTCTTCCCTGTGCTGCTGTTGCTGTCTGAGCTGGCCTGGTCTGAGCTCACTGGCTTTTTGTCCATGTGCAGGGCCTGAGAGTGTGATGTCTGCTGCTGTGTGGAGGGGGACTGGGTCTGTCTGTGGGACTGGCCTTGGGAGTGCAGGGGAGGGGAGCTGGAGCTAGGAGAGGTGGAGTGTGAGGGGAAGGAAGGGCAAGAGCCGCCGCTCCCGGATCCACCACTGGGCACTCTGAAGCCAGCTTTGTCTGTAGCACCCTTGGTCAACAGCCCATCCTTGCGGGATTCCCCTCCGGCCTTGTTGTAAGGCTTGAAGCTAGACTTATCCTCCAGAGACTGGTGCTGGTCTCCAGACTTGTGGCCGGAGCTGGAGGAGCGTCCGGATGGGTCCTTGTCACTGAGGCTGCCGGAGGAGAGGGAGCCCAGTTTGGACGAGGACGGGGGGTCTGGTTTGCCGATCTGAGAGCAGGTCTGAGCCAGCAGGGCCAGGGGACTCTTCTTAGCATCCAGCTGAGGGGGCGACACACACAGAGACAGGATGAGAGCACTGCCACGTTAAAAACACTCTATATTCACACTCTATACTAGACTTACATTGGATGGTCATTTGGTAAGTATTGGGGTAATTCTGTAATTATTTGGTTACTATTCTGTAACTATTTGGTTACTATTCTGTAACTATTTGGTTACTATTCTGTAACTATTTGGTTACTATTCTGTAGTATTTGTGCCTGAGTGTCGTATTTCCACTAGAAATCTATTTCAGCCACTATCATTTAATAGGGCAAATAAAATACATGGATGTGATTTCCATCCAATAAATGTCATCACAACGAGGTGCAGTAAAATGTGTTATAAATGTTAGTCATAAATTAGCCCATGAGTCATATATCCGCAGAGGGAAGGAAACATAATTCTGTTCGAGAGTTGTATGTCCCTGTGTATTCAGTTTGAAAATCCCCAATAGAAAGAACGATTTATGACTGCAATGTTGGCACGGGGTAAACAGCATCTGTTCTATTTGGAGAAAACGAAGGAAACGATGAGCTATTTCTGTTTCCTTCTTTTGAAGACAATTACGCACAATATCTATCTGAGAGTTATTTACGTAGTCTAAAAAAGTCGACTCAATAATAGGCTACTAATTTGAGAGATTCATTCAGTGTAATTCGTTGGCTCATGTTTGTATTATCTAAGAACAAAACTTAAAAGGGGAAATAAATATAAACAGCATTGTAATGTAAACTGTTGACTCATTAGCGACAATTTGATGCGTAGCTTGATGCGTAATTCATGATTCATCTCGTAAACTACATGGGAAGATTTCGAAATATATGTAGACATTTCCAAACATTAACACGGTAGATGATGATTGAACAATTAGACAGTTTTAGAAGATGTGCTTCGCTTACCTCAATGCTCACTGGCGCGGACGTCAGGGGTTGGAGATATTCCGGGTGTAGCAAGTGGCTGCTGTGTGCGCTCAACATCTTTAGAATCCGAATGGGCAGCCTTTTAGCCTGGCGTGTTGGATCTGAGGGAGAAGGTACGGAAACCAGCGGTGTTTTCGCTCCTCTCTGGGGTGAATTACCGCTGTTGTTACCGGTGCGCTCGGGGGACGGACTGCGTAAATGCGCTTCAGATCCGTGGGGAGAATCGTTCATCTGGATCGAGGCGGCGCAGAGTTCAGGCGAGGGCAGCGAACGTGTTGGTGCAAGTCGAAATACATTTATGTACACACCGTATTATGCGCAAATCAATAATCAATGATAAGTACCCGGTTTGTTTAATCCAAATATACCAACGCTAGCATGGGTTCCCTGAATCAGATCAAATTATTGTCTTTAAAGAGGAAGATTTATCTCAAATGTCATCATTCCTTGATCCGCTCTTCTGTCCCTTCAAAATACTTTCCTTAGAATGGAGCAGAAAGATCATCAGTAGTCAGTTATCACAAGAACAGAATAAAAAAGGACTAAATCGAATATCGCCGTAGAGGATATGGTCAGGCTGCTCCGTCGATGTCCCACTGTCTCTCTCCGTTCACACAACAGCTAGTACCATGCTCATTTCACATACTAAAGATCTAAGGACGAGGAATTTCAAAGCAAGAAGCCGCCGCCCAATAGCGAGTTCCCGCATTCAATAAGGAGGAAGACTCTCTCCATGTAGAGGCGTGGCCTGCCTATGCCCACACCCTTACACTCTCTGTAGCAATGTGGTAAAGTATGGCCTATGTTCTTTTTTGTTGTAATTTTATTTAACCTTTATTTAACTAGGCAAGCCAGTTAAGAACCAATTCAAATTCGTATTTACAATGACAGCCTACCCCAGCCAAACCCGGACGACGCTGGGCCAAGTGTGTGCCGCCCTATGGGACTCCCAATCACGGCCGAATGTGATACAGCCTGGATTCGAACCAGGGACTGTAGTGACACCTCTTGCACTGAGATGCAGTGCCTTAGACTGCAGCTCAACTCGGGAGCCCAAGACATATAGACATATTATTATGATAACTGTCATTAAGTCGTTTTTTATTGACATAAAAAGTATCTCTATCATATATAGCGCGTAGCCACAGAACAGGCTGATGGTTTCCTGAAGAGGTCATTTTTTTTATATAGCCCATCCATTCCCCTTGTAAATAAGTTAAGTGCATTCGAAATAACAGCCGTATGTTCGTGTCTGGGTACAATTCTGGAATGTTAATGACTTCATTGCATTGCTGCTATCTGAATCGCCAATTAGGTAATTTAACTAATCTAATTGCGCAATGAATTGGTTGTATTATTGGAAAATTAGTCCTGACAGATGCTATTAAGCTCGGGCTGAAAGAAATAAACTTTGATGCTGAGGGTACTCTGCTCCTCCAATGGTCATAAATTGTGTCTGGTATGATAGTTCTCATTTCTCTCCCAGATGCCACGTCACCTCTTGTTATAGCGGCCATATAATACCCGCCGTTGTCTCCATTGAGGTTATACATTAGAATGACACGCTTGTGTCTAGAGATGCCCGTCATGACAACACAACAGCAACTGTCTGACAACACAGCAACAAAATGAGTCACTATTCAACAGATATTATCCAACAATCAAAAAATCTAGTTATTACACAAATTGATTTTTTTCCCTTATTCAGATATAAAAATCGAAACATTTTGCTTCTCAGGCCAGTTGAGATGAGTAACAAGTCAACACATCTGTAGCAAATGTATGTGTTCTACAGTATCTTCCTAAACAACAGCTGTATCTACTGTGCATATGGAAATTATTCAGACCCTTTCCTTTTTTCACATTCTGTTACGTTTCAGCCTTATTCTAAAATGGATTAAATGAAAAAAATCCTCATCAATCTACACACAAACCCAATAATGTCAAAGCGACATCAGGTTTTTATACATTTTTGCACATTTATTAAAAATATAAAAACAGAAATACCTTATTTACATAAGTTTTCAGACCCTTTGTTAAGAGACTCGAAATTGAGCTCAGGTGCATCCTGTTTCCATCCTTGAGATGTTTCTACAACTTGAACACATCTGTCTATATAAGGTCCCACAGTTAACAGTGCATGTCAGAGCAAAAACCAAGCCATGAGGTTGAAGGAATTGTCCATAGAGCTCTGAGACAGGATTGTGTCGAGGCACAGATCTGGGGAAGGGTACCAAAACATTTCTGCAGCATTGAAGGTCCCCAAGAACACAACGGCCTCCGTCATTCTTAAATGGAAGAGGTTTGGAACCACCAAGACTCTTCCTAAAGCTGAGCAATCGGGGGAGAAGGGCCTTGGTCAGGGAGGTGATCAAGAACCCGATGGTCACCCTGAAAGAGCTCCAGAGTTCCTCTGTGGAGATGGGAGAACCTTCCAGAAGGACAACCATCTCCGCAGCGCTCCACCAATCAGGCCTTTATGGTAGAGTGGCCAGACGGAAGCCACTCCTCAGTAAAAGTCACATGACAGCCTGCTTGGAGTTTGCCAAATGGAACCTAAAGACTCACAGACCATGAGAAACAAGATTCTCTGGTCTGATGAAACCAAGATTGAACTCTTTGGCCTGAATGCCAAGCCTCACATCTGGAGGAAACCTGGCACCATCCCTATGGTGAAGCATGGCGGTGGCAGCTTCATGCTGTGGGGATGTTTTTCAGTGGCAGGGACTGGAAGACTAGTCAGAATTGAGGGAAGGATTAACAGAGCAAAGTACAGAGAGATCCTTGATTAAAACCTGCTCCAGAGCACTCAAGACCTCAGACTGGGGCAAAGGTTTACCTTGCAACAGGACAACGACCCTAAGCACACAGCTAAGACAATGCAGGAGTGGCTTCGGGACAAGTCTCTGAATGTCCATGATTGGCCCAGCCAGAGCCCGGACTTGAACCCGATTAAACATCACTGGAGAGACCTGAAAATGGCTGTGCAGCAATGCTCCCCATCCAACCTGACAGAGCTTGAGAGGATCTGCATAAAAGAATTGGAGAAACTCCCCAAATACAGGTGTGCCAAGCTTGTCGTGTCATACCCAAGAAGTCTCAATAAAGGTGCTTCAACTAAGTACTGAGTAAAGGATTTGAATACTTATGTAAATGTTATCTTTCAGTATTATTATTTATTTGATCCATTTGCAAAAATGTCTAAAAACCTGTTTTTGCTTTGTCATTATGTGGGATTGTGTGTAGATTGATGGGTGGGTGGGGGGGGGGGGGGGGGACAATTTAATACATTTTAGAATAAGGCTGTAACGTAACAAAATGTGGAAATAGTCAAGGGGTCTGAATACTTTCCAAATGCACTGTACATGTCTGTTCGGTTCTAAACAACACCATGCTGTTCATTCAACCTTGTTAAACTGAGAACACTAAGCTAGCTGACAGACTCAATGACTCAAGAGAACAATAAATAAGGGATTTTCCTGTGCTGCTTTAAAAAAAAAAAATAGGACATAGAAAGTCTGTGACAGTGCTTATCAAGTGTTGTCAGCAGTGGAGTCCTTGACTATAATGACTAATGCCATTTATCTGCAGTTAAGAGGAAAGGGAGTGGGAAGCTGGCTGGCTGAATGGCTGGCTGGGGGTGGATAGATGAAGTCACTTCTTCTGCCTCACTCAACAGGATCACTGTCTGACTTGTCATCGTTAGCCTTTAGCCATCACTTCTCACCTACACACTGCAGCTAACACTCAAATAACCTGCCGAGATCCAAGAACATGTGTATGCAGATGTACTCAGGGTTAAGTGTGATGTGATCTTCCTTTTGAATGTGTCTGTCTGTCTGTCTGTCTGTCTGTGTGTTTGTTTTATTCTGTCTCCACCGTGGGATGGAAGATGTATAAACAGATGATGCATACGCGGGTTGGTGATTCTGTTCACAGGCCAATTCAAGAGTAGGCTAGGCTATGAGGCAGGCAAGAATTGAATGAGCTTCAAATAGATTTTTTTACTCGGTGTCTACTTCTGATCTAAAGCTTTGAAAAATGTCACAAGGAAACGTGCCATGCTTATAACTCAAGTCATTCACTGACATAACTCATTTCTCCATTTCCAAGGGGGTCGGTGGGTTGAGAGAGAGGATAAGTGTGGGTGGGGCGGGTTAAAGAAGGAGGGGGTAGAAAGGAGCCCTGGAGGAGGGCAAGAGAGGAAAAAGACACAAAGAGCGAGAGAAAGAAAAAAGGGGAGGGCTGAAACAACGGGGAGTAGTTCCTTTCATGTCTTGCATTGAAGTGGGGCTTGTAACAGCTGTTGTGGCGTGTTGGTGACTGATGGCCACTTCCTGTTGTTGATATTTAAGGGGCAGGTTTTCCGTCAAGAGGGTGCTCAGGAGTAGAAATTCCTTTGGCCCTGGAGGCATTTGCCTTTGCATGGCCATATCAAAGCAAGAGGTCTTTACTAGAACAGCAGCCTAACAAAACGCCCTGTCCTGTGGCTATATGGAGCTGGGGCTACATGGCTAGGTAACTGAGAGTAGAGGACCCCACAGACATGCCCCTCTGTCTGTAATCCTGTGATTTATAGACCCACTGAGGCCTGAAATGGATGCCTAGCTTCATGGCAGGCCTTATTCATTTAAGTGGTGAAAGGCTGGTGTTTGACTCAGTTGAGTGTAGAGTGTAATGGTACAGTTGAAGTCGGAAGTTTACATACACCTTAGCCAATACATTTAAACTCAGTTTCTCACAATTCCTGACATTTAATCCTAGTAAACATTCCCTGTCTTAGGTCAGTTAGGATCACCACTTTATTTTAAGAATGTGAAATGTCAGAATAATAGTAGAGAGAATGATTTATTTCAGCTTTTATTTCTTTCATCACATTCCCAGTGGGTCAGAAGTTTACATACACTCAATTAGTATTTGGTAGCATTGCCTTTAAATTGTTTAATTTGGGTCAAACGTTTCAGGTAGCCTTCCACAAGCTTCCCACAATAAGTTGGGGGAATTTTGGCCCATTCCTCCTGACAGAGCTGGTGTAACTGAATCAGGTTTGTAGGCCTCCATGCTCGCACACAGTTTTTCAGTTCTGCCCACAAATGTTCTATAGGATTGAGGTCAGGGCTTTGTGATGGCCACTCCAATACTTTGACTTTGTTGTCCTTAAGTCATTTTGCCACAACTTTGGAAGTATGCTTGGGGTCATTGTACATTTGGAAGACCGATTTGCGACCAAGCTTTAACATCCTGACTGATGTCTTGAGATGTTGCTTCAATATATCCACATAATTTTCTTTCCTCATGATGCCATCTATTTTGTGAAGTGCACCAGTCCCTCCTGCAGCAAAGCACCCCCACAACATGATGCTGCCACTCCCGTGCTTCACGGTTGGTATGGTGTTCTTCGGCTTGCAAGCCTCCCCCTTTTTCCTACAAACATACAATGGTCATTATGGCCAAACAGTTCTATTTTTGTTTCATCAGACCAGAGGACATTTCTCCAAAAAGTACGATCTTTGTCCCCATGTGCAGTTGCAAACCGTAGTCTGGCTTTTTTTATGGCGGTTTTGGAGCAGTGGCTTCTTCCTTGCTGAGCGGCCTTTCAGGTTATGTCGAAATAGGACTCGTTTTACTGTGGATATAGATACTTTTGTACCTGTTTCCTCCAGCATCTTCACAAGGTCCTTTGCTATTGTTCTGAGATTGATTTGCACTTTTCGCACCAAAGTACATTCTTCTCTAGGAGACAGAACGCGTCTCCTTCATGAGCGGTATGGTGGCTGCGTGGTCTCATGGTGTTTATACTTGCGTACTATTGTTTGTACAGATGAACGTGGCACCTTCAGGCGTTTGGAAATTGCTACCAAGGATGAACCAGACTTGTGGAGGTCTACCATTTATTTTCTGAGGTCTTGGCTGATTTCTTTTGATTTTCCAATGATGTCAAGCAAAGAGGCACTGAGTTTGAAGGTAGGCCTTCAAATACATCCACAGGTACACCTCCAATTGACTCAAATTATGTCAATTAGCCTATCAGAAGCTTATAAAGTCATGACATCATTTTCTGGAATTTTAAAGTACCTGTCATGCACAAAGTAGATGTCCTAACCGACTTGCCAAAACTATAGTTTGTTAACAAGGAGTGTGTGGAGTGGTTGAAAAACGAGTTTTAATGACTCCAACCTAAGTGTATGTAAACTTCCGATTTCAACTGTATATATATATAGATCAGCTGAATATTTTAAACTACAGTGGACGGATTGCTCATCCTGTCAATTGTAGAATTTCTTCTTGTAAGAGTAAAATGAAGTTTGAGGCACACGTGAGGATGTTCGCTTGTGAGTTGGTTGAGTTGCAAGTTCATATTTGGTTGAGTTGCAAGTTCATAGTTGGTTGAGTTGCAAGTTCATAGTTGGTTGAGTTGCAAGTTCATAGTTGGTTGAGTTGCAAGTTCATAGTTGGTTGAGTTGCAAGTTCATATTTCAAGGGGCTTTCAGGTTGTTATCAGACCATGTCCATGTCTATAGCCTTCTGATTGTATCAATGAAGCGTAAATGGAGAGAAACTACTGACTGATTGAGTGTAGTGTAATACTGGCTGCATCCCAAATGGCACCCTATTCCCTATATAGTGCACTACTTTTGAGCATTTCCCCATGGGCCATGGTCAAAGCAGTGCAATTAATGGGAATAGCGAGCCATTTGGTACGCATCTACTGTATGCTGCAGGCACAGAGAGGAGAAGGATAAAGGGTCTGAGGGGCAGAGGAGAAGAAATGAATGTAAATAACTCCTATTTACTTATCTGTGACTGATTTATGGGGTGTGTGGAATGGGAATACAGGCCTGAGGCTGGGGCTCTGCTGATCTAGCCCTGTCTGTGGGTTCTCCAAAAATAATACAGCCAAAGACTGTTTCATGGGGTGTAGCAGACATGCCATTTAGGCTTCAAACACTTAAAAGAGGAAAACCCTAGAAGCTAACATTCCATCCTGGACAAATAGTTTAAAATATGAATTTTCCTTGGGTCTGGTTTTAAACATTCACAAAAAAAAGTATCTACATACAGGGTTCTCTCTTTAAAATCATTTTGTCTCTCTCTTTCTCTCTCTCTCTCTCTCTCTCTCTCTCTCTCACTCACTCACTCACTCACTCTTTCTCACTCACTCACTCACTCGCACACATGCACACGTGCACACACATACGATAAGATCTAAGAAGTGGGATATTTACATATTTCTGTTACATTGTAATGTATCTGTGTGTCAGTACTACCGCTGTGGCTGATATACTTATCTCTCCAGTTTAGGGGTTTAGATTGTCTCTGTTGTCAGCTCAGTCTGTCTCTCCAACACAGCTCTCCTCTTATCTACCCTGCCTGCCTACCTGTCATCTATCTGTCTGCTCTGCCTGATCATCACACCAGGATAATGGGTTCTGTCCCAAATGGCACGATTCCCTGTATAGTGCACTACTTTTGACCGGGGCTGATAGTAGGGCTCTGTTCAAAAGTAGTGCACTATGAAGGGATTAGGGTGCCATTTGGTATGCAGCTATGGACTTTCCTCACAGCGTTAATGGTGGATTGCCACTTTTATTTCCTAGGAAAAGTGATCCTCGTATGATCCCCGGTTCCACTTTTAACATACACCTGTACAAAAGCACAGACACAGATGCACATAAGCATGACAGACACCCACACGCGTGCAATCTCAAATTCTTCCCCGCTAAGATACGAAACAAAAGCAGCTATTGTTCTCCACATGGAGAAGTTATCAGGAATAGTGGGTGTGGGTGGGGGAATGCCAAGGAAGAAAAGACAGACTGACTCACTGCCCGACCACATCTGACTCAAATCAGATTGTCCTACATTGTTGTGTGAAATTTCAGCTGACATCAAAAGGTGTTTTTCCATTGGTCCAGTGAGGGCATTTTATAGCAGTACAATCGAGGCATTCACAGGACCCATGACAGGTTCCAGGGCAGTGAACGCTTGGGGTTTGCATCCCAAAGCACCCTATTTCCTATATAGTCCACCACTTTTGACCTATGGGCCCTGATCATAAGTAGTGGACTATATAGGGAATAGGGTGCTATTTGAGACAGCCTCTGTGCAAATGAAATCTCCTGCACATTCCTCACGCTTGTTAAACTCACTGCTGCTTCCTCTCCTCACACTCACAGTCACAGGCTCACAATATCTTCATCACGCTACTCCTTTCTGTAACACCAAGGACACAAACATAACAAACACACTCACACGCATGCACACGCAAACAAAGGAGCATTTGATTTCTCCATGTATCCTTCCACTTCATTGCAAAACAAACAAAACATTATATTATAAATGGTTATTTATCAAACCTGATTACAAAAGAACATCAGCTTCCACATCTATCAAATACATCTGCACATTTGTTGGCTTCTAAAAGTGATAAAATACAGATGTTCTCTATTCCCAATAGACCCTACATTCATGAATCAACAGCCTAACCCAGATAAAAATGATGATTGCATCTTTTAGGAAAATAAAGTAAAAATGTTCTCCGACTGCACATAGTGGTGTAAATAATGTAGCCATGGTTTTGTAAGAAGAAAATAAGTAATCAGAAAGACTTTTATTGGCCATCTAGATTTCATGTTAAGGACTTTTTGTGACAATACACTTCCCATGCTCATTTGCATGTGAGAGGGAAAATTCAGTGAGAGATGTGTGAGTGACAGTCAGGTAATAGATAATTACAAAGTCTCGAAAATAGTTATAATAATATGGTCATAGCCTGTCAATAGCAATAACCCTACATTTAAAATCCCCACAAGACAGTGTGAGAATCCTGTGGGTATATAGGCCAACAATCCAGACTTGCCTACAGCATCATTGCAGTCCCGCGTTTTTAGTTTGCCTTTGCGGCGATTCCTGCATATCCTGAATCTACGTGGTGGTGGGAGGAGAAGGGAAAAGTTTGGCATCACAGCAGTAGGCTACCTGTCAGTCATCAAGGCCCGGAGTGAGAGGGGGAACCTTGTCGGTTGCCCTGCCTTTGATGTGACGAAGGATGGAGCCGCTCAATTAAAAGCCTATCAATGTGTAAGTAAATCAACGCCTATCAGTCTTGTCACATCAAACAAACGGTTATTGCACTGGTCCGCCCACCCCATTAATCTCCCAGCGTGTTGCTTGCCAACCCTGGGTCATGATGCCACAACGAAATCCCGGGATGGAGTCAGAAAATGGAAAATACATTTTTTCCATACTTTATTATTTTGGATAATTCACAAATGTTTGACTTTATCAAAAGATAAAGGTAGAAAATAGTTGCTATTGAACATTTTCATCTTATGTTCACCATCTTGATATTCCAGAATTATTCTTTTTGCACTTTTTGAGTCCCACATGGGAAAGCGATATTCTGTAGGCTGTGTTATAGACATAC
This sequence comes from Salmo salar, assembly GCF_965601325.2. NCBI lineage: Eukaryota > Metazoa > Chordata > Actinopteri > Salmoniformes > Salmonidae > Salmo > Salmo salar. The sequence goes on along the minus strand of NC_138314.1, from coordinate 12,238,191 downwards.
ATCACTCAGTGTAGCTACAGTGCACTTGCAATAGTCCTATTCTATAAAGGCTATATAGCCTGTCACCTTCAAAAGATGACAGATAAATAATATGTCTTCTCAGATGAGTGTGCTGAAAACATATCATTTGCTTGACACATATATTGCCAGAACATAGACCCTATTCCCTTCTGCTGTCCATGTGTATGAGTCTAGGAACAGATCCAGATTGACAGTCATTGATGATTCACAATGACATTTAAATCCACCACTAGTCACTATAATTCATTTCTCACTTTAAGGAAACCATTTGGTTGAAAAACAAAACTATAAAAAGCTGCATTCCAAACGTAGTGGAGGACATACGATTAGTCTTGTAGCCTGGGTCCTTGTGGTAGTGACAAAGCACTCTGCCAGACCACGGGTGTAATTCACAGGCTGGAGATGAATACATGAAAGTGAAGCAGTCCCATACATCACCGTAACCCCCCCTCTACGGTCATGTGTGCCCCAGAAAGTCACATGCCTACTGCCGTTTGTCATCGGAGCGTGCATTCTCATTTGGAACTTTGTGTTAAGCGCTGTGGGCCAAGCTGACACTTATGAAATATTTCCCCTGCTGACCCCGGCTACCGCTGCAGCCCAGTCATTAATCCTTGCTCTGCAGACAAACAGCGAGAGGGGTAGAGAGAGGGGAAGCGAGAGAGGGGGAGGGGGCACAGAGAGAGAAAGGGAGGGACGGAGGGAAAGAGAGAGAGAGAGAGAGAGAGAGAGAGAGAGAGAGAGAGAGAGAGAGAGAGAGGAGACTCCAACAACAATCACACAGCCTTCATGGGAGGCCCTCACATAACACAACACCGACAGCTTTTCTATAGAAATCGATACTTCTATTGATTACCGGGAGGATTATGTAGCTTTATAAGTTCCCCTCCTCTCATCTACAGTCTGTTTCTCTGTTGTGCTGCTTTCCCATAATAGGGTAATTTTCCACTTTATCCTTCTTTTTTTTAGTGTGCCTTTCCTTTGAGCTCTACATTTTCATCCAGTCGATCTGTTTCGTCCTTCCTTTCCCTGGCCCAGTGCATGTGTGCAGCACCCCAATAACTAAGTTTGGGCCTTATAAAGGTTATTTAGTTGCCAGGAGAAAGAGCAAGCTGCTTCTGCATGACCTGCCAGAAGGTTACACTCCCGGTGCAGAAGGTTACACTCCCGGTGCATCGTAAATTACACACGACAGGCAACAACAGGGGAGCAGAGAGGAAGAGAGAGGGGTTGAAGGTTACACTCCCGGTGCAGAAGGTTACACTCCCGGTGCATCGTAAATTACACACGACAGGCAACAACAGGGGAGCAGAGAGACGAAGAGAGAGGGGTTGAAGGTTACACTCCCGGTGCATCGTAAATTACACACGACAGGCAACAACAGGGGAGCAGAGAGGAAGAGAGAGGGGTTGAAGGTTACACTCCCGGTGCATCGTAAATTACACACGACAGGCAACAACAGGGGAGCAGAGAGACGAAGAGAGAGGGGTTGAAGGTTACACTCCCGGTGCATCGTAAATTACACACGACAGGCAACAACAGGGGAGCAGAGAGGAAGAGAGAGGGGTTGAAGGTTACACTCCCGGTGCATCGTAAATTACACACGACAGGCAACAACAGGGGAGCAGAGAGGAAGAGAGAGGGGTTGAAGGTTACACTCCCGGTGCATCGTAAATTACACACGACAGGCAACAACAGGGGAGCAGAGAGGAAGAGAGAGGGGTTGAAGGTTACACTCCCGGTGCATCGTAAATTACACACGACAGGCAACAACAGGGGAGCAGAGAGGAAGAGAGAGGGGTTGAAGGTTACACTCCCGGTGCATCGTAAATTACACACGACAGGCAACAACAGGGGAGCAGAGAGGAAGAGAGAGGGGTTGAAGGTTACACTCCCGGTGCATCGTAAATTACACACGACAGGCAACAACAGGGGAGCAGAGAGACGAAGAGAGAGGGGTTGAAGTGAAGACGCAAGTGCAGTTTTCTTTCTGGTCTGACTTGATGAATGAGTTTCAGAACAAGGCAGAAAATACATCATATCACCTTTAATGGGTACAGATTTCTGCAGTAATAACTCAACGTTAAAAATGGAGAGAAAAAAAACGGTGAAATATGGCTTCGCTTATTCCTCCCAATGACACTTTTACGAGCCCTCCCTGCAGTATAAAGGCATTGATTGCTATTTCAAAGTACTGTGTTGGACCCAATACTGAGTACAAACAGCTGTCACAGTGGAGGTAGTGGTAGGGAGGGAGGGAGGGAGGGAGGGAGGGAGGGAGGGAGGGAGGGAGGGAGGGAGGGAGGGAGGGGACGCTGAGAGGACTTATGGCTCTCGCAAATTTAGGGCCTCTTTTCACAGTCGTTCACAGCTGTAAATTTACAGTGTTTGTGCTAACTGTTATTAAAACCAAATCCATGGCCTGGCCAATGTCATCCACTTTAGGAGAGCAGTTGGGGAGAATTCTTGAGCTGACAGCCTGTCCCTATGGTGAAGGTGAAAGAGCCCATATAATAAAATGAAAAGGTAACGTGTGTGTGTGTGTGTGTGTGTGTGTGTTTGTGCTTGCATATGGAGAGATGAACTATCTCTGCTTGTCTTTATGTGTGCGTCAACATTATGTCTTGTCCAGACCAGTCATCTTCTCCATCTTGCTCTAAGAAACTCTGTTCTTCTCTCCTTCTCTCGCTCTCTCTCCTGTTTTCCGTGGTGTGTACTTCGTTACTTTTACGAGAGCTCTGACCTTATGAAGTATGCTATAACTATTTGTGCTTACACTGTGTGACCTAAGCCAGTCCTGCTATAAACCAGGCGTAAGTAACATGTGTGTCTCTCTCTGTGAGCCCGGAGATGTCAGCGGCTTGGGGGATTTCATTACTGTTGAGTACACTAGACATGATGGGAAACACAGGGAGCACAGACCATTACTCTCTGCTTATGGAGTTTGGTCAGTGTCCTTGGTGTTTTTTTCATTATCTATTGAAAGTCAAGGCTCCCTGGATTCAATTTGAGGCCTTTATGAATATCTCTACCTTTTGCCAAACTAAGATGAGATGAGGAGGCTTCATGTTCTCTTTGTCCTCTCTCTCTCTCTCTCTCTCTCTCTCTCTCTCTCTCTCTCTCTCTCTCTCTCTCTCTCTCTCTCTCTCTCTCTCGTACTCCTTTCTCTCTCTCTCTCGTACTCCTTTCTCTCACTGTCTCCCTTACACACTCTCTTTTGCAGCCCAGTCTATTAAAACCTATTCTGGACTCTTGCCACCTGCACATCATTTATTTCAGCTGAGGCCAAGAAGAATTATTGATGTGTAAATCCTAAAGCCTTTTAGGAAATCAAAGTTCCAAGACATAAATCACATTTCCTTGAAAATCCAATAGTCTTTCTCACTCACTCACTCACTCACTCACTCACTCACTCACTCACTCACTCACTCACTCACTCACTCACTCACTCACTCACTCACTCACTCACTCACTCACTCACTCACTCACTCACTCACTCACTCACTCACTCACTCACTCACTCACTCACTCACACTAACACAGAGAGAGGGTGAGGGAGTCTCTGGACTCCTTCCTATCTATCCCCCCTTCTTTCTTCAGGCTCATGAGGGAAAAGTTCAGGCCTCATCCTTTCCTCCCTCTGTCTAGCTGTCTCATCCCTCTTTTCTCTGTTTGTACTTTACACCTCCACATTTGACTCTGCTCTCCATCCCCCAACACAGTAACACATATACTCATTGTTCTCTTATTCCACTGCTAAACTTCTGATCTCTCTTTTATTTTACAGCTTTCATTTTTCATTTCTATCCCTTTCCCACATATCCACTTTATGGATCTCTCTCTCTCTCTCTCTCTCTCTCTCTCTCTCTCTCTCTCTCTCTCTCTCTCTCTCCTCTCTCTCTCTCTCTCTCATATCCCTGTGTCTCTCTCCCTCTCTCTCATATCCCTGTCTCTCTCTGTCTCTCTCTCTCTCTCTCTCTCTCTCCCTCTCTCATATCCCTGTTTCTCTCTCTCTCTCTCTCTCTCTCTCTCTCTCTCTCTCTCTCTCTCTCTCTCTCTCTCTCTCTCTCTCTCTCTCTCTCTCTCTCTCACTCTTCATATCCCTGTGTGCAGGTGCTGGGATGACTTCTCCTGGTGGCTGACTGCGCCTTTATTGAGCACTAAATAAAACAAGAGGACGATTTAACTCTTCATCAGATCAAGTTGCAGAAATAGAGAAAAGAGAAAACACTGTAAACAATGTTAAGGGAAGGTGTGAGGTGTTAGCGCTCAATTTCTCTTCCTCTCCTTTTACAGGTAAAAGACGGTAAAGCTAGAACAGCTAGCAGAACTGTCATTTCACAATGTGTGGGCCAGGCCTACTTAAGAACATGATAGGTTGGGGACTTTCTCATCGATTTCCATGTCATTCTTTTAAATCACTGCTCTTCATTTTGCCATGAAAACCGTACAATGGTGAAAATAAGAATGGTGCGGCATAGAATCAATGTTTTCCTGTAGAGCTGAAGCACACTGCGCCACCATAACACAGAGGAGTGCTATATGTTATGGTGACATCCCTTTACGGAGTGGTGGTGGGGAGCCTCTGCTTTTTGATATGTGATCCACCAGGGTTGGCTTGCACTGGCTGGCAGATTGTATCAGCAAACAAGGCAGGCATATGTGCAGGAAGACTAAATAAAAAAAGGGGGTTAGTGATAAAACTGTGAAGGATTATCTGCCATTTGCCCGGCCCAGTGATTTGCTGTCAAAACGGATTTGGTAGAGATGGAATGACAGAGAGGAAGATGATGGAAGGGAAGGGGGGGGGGGGGGGGGTCATACAGGGAGGATTTTGTTTTCTGTTTAATTTCTTGTCTTCCTCTCCTGACACCCTCTACCCATGCATTGTGTGTCACTCACATCTGAACTTGCCGAGCAAATTCTGTGGAATGATTGGAGCTGTCACTCAAATGTAATTTGTTGTGTGCCTAGAGAGAGAGAGAGAGAGAGAGAGAGAGAGAGAGGCTAGGAAAGGTGTAGTCTGTCTATAGTAACTCACTCTGTTCATGCTTCAGATCACAGATGATAACTTTAAAGGCGACAAGATAAATGTCTGTAAACGCAGGTGGTCTCACTACACAAACATCACCTATGTTATCCAGCACTGAAGGGATATTACAACTTGACTGTTCTCAAACACTCCAACTCCAGAGGGCAAACCAAGGGCACGATAGAATAGTGTTCTATTTCTTTTTCAGCTCCTCCATACTCAGATACAATACATTGTTTTGTGTCGAGGCTCGTCTCTAAATTCATCTGGCAACCATGTATTTTATGAAGATTGAACTGAAAGAAAACGGAACATTAGAACATAGAGCTGTCGTTGAATCGAGGTCATTTGAATGGAGAGAAAGCACATTATTTCAGACCCATACGACTTTTTTTTCTCGGTAATATTGTGTTTGGTGGCAGTCTAAACTATTCAGTCAGTACCATGGCAACAACAGCATAATTGACTCAGTTGATTCTCTTTAACATGACCAAAATATTCTCTCCGGCCAAATGCCCCATTGTGCTAAAGTTGCCACCCCGTTGACAAGCTAATATCCTAATTCCTGACTGCTGAGTAGTAGTCTCAGGGAGTTTAAAGAGAGGTGTGACTTGAGCCACCTTGGCTCATCAAAGTCATTACACACATTTCTCAAGCTGCCACTTTCAGCGCGCTGGGTTATTGAGCTCTTGAGATGATTTTATAGCACCCAGCTGGCTACTGCCTATTCAGGGAGTTGACACCGGGGTTAGAAAAATACCCCCTAGGAGTGAGCTGGGGCCCAGGGGTCTCACCTGTTGACTGTCAATGGATGGTATATTAGAGAAGTAGCAACTGTTGTGGGATGTAGCAGAGGCGTGTGGTGGATGCAGCTTATGTACAAGGGACAGTTAGAGTTCCAGAGAACCTGCTGGTTTTTATGTAACATTAGTGTACGACTTTTTTTCCTACCTGTCTGTGGGCTCTCTGTTACAAGAACAGACAGAATAGCTCCCACGCTCTGGGCTTCCTTTGCACAGCGAAACACTCTAAAAGAGATAGAGGGAGGGAGGAAAATAGGGAGGGGTATAGAGGTGTAATTAATGTTTCACAAACCCAATATTTCCCCTCAGGGCCATACACATTCTCCATCTCGCCAATCTTTCTCGCTTTCTCTTTTCACCAAATTCAATGATACTTTTCTCCTATGTTTTTCTCTGTCACTTTGGTCTCTAAACTTTGAGGATTAGGGTGTAAGAGGTGGGGATGGAGGGCTGGCATGTTGTGGCTGTGGCTGCAGGCTTCTGCAAGGGAGATATCCTCAGGTTTCGCTGATAGATACCCTGTCTATCACCCCGAGGCGACAGGGAGATGTCATCATGTGTCAGAGCCTGTCTGTCATTTCAGTCCTGTCAGCGCGGCTCTGCCGCGTTCCATCACGGCTCTGTCACTCTGAGTTTCCTCCACGCCTGTGATCTGAGAGGCCCAGACAATGCAACTGCCTGCTCTGCACTCCCCTCTCTGCACTCCCCTCTCAGCTCAGCTCACCTCTCCTGATCTGCTCCCCTCTCAGTGCAGTGAAACCTACCGCTTACATGACACAACAGATGCAAGGTCAAGGTCTCTGTTGAGTTTCTGTTCTCTCTCAGGTGTGTTGTTGCGGTTGCCAATGCATGGAAGTCAATGAGGAGTGTGAGTGTGTCAGTGTGCGAGCGAGGCGAGGCAGGCGTTGTGTGTTTGAGTGACAGTGTGAGTGAGGTGCAGCCAGGCGGCGGCTCTTTGTAAGAAGTGCTGCCTACCTTCTCTTCTCACAAGTCCCTCCCGGCAACAAACTGTCATGGCTGACAGCTTCCACAAAGGAGGAGATGGAGGGAGAGGCAGGGGGTACAGGGATTAAAAAAAGTTGAAGAGATGAAATTAAAGCAAAGAAGGAACCTGACAGCACCTTGAGAAGAGGTATTGTCTGTGGGGGAAATGTATCTGTGAGAACAGGCTTTGATCACTGGAGGATGAGAAAGGGAAGTGCTTGTAAAGACGGCTCCCTAAGCTCATTGAAAAGAATGGAGGAAAGAAACCAGACCTGCAATTACTCCTCTCTCAGTGACTCAGGCAGGCCAGAGGAAACCACAACACTAAGGGGTAATGGTTCTACAAAACACAACCTGGAAGGTCAAGGTTGAGACATACTTGACCCTGTCGGTTGTGCAGCGGGCCGTGTTGAATGGTGACAGTTGTAGTTCTGTTCGTCGAGGGTGTGTTTCGTCTACTTCCCTTCTCTGTTATTCAATGCGTTGCAAAAACTGCTGAGTTTGCACTATTCACAAGACTCAGTAAATGCAAAAAGACAGATGAAACGTAGCTACAGCATTGAAGTAAAAAGACAAAAACCCTTCCCCAAGAGGAAAACAAAAAGACAAAGGATTGTAGGAAAAGAAGCTTCACTTCAAAGGGGGAAGATTTTAATACATGAAGGAGAATGAACTCTGAGAGGGAGAAAGGAGGGAGAGGCAGTTGGAGGTGGACGGAGGAGGGGGGTGGAGCAGTGGAGATAATCACCTTTATTTGGTGATTCGGAGGAGAGGAGGCCAGGGCACCGCCCCAGCTCCATGTGTATGGGAAGAGGAGTGCAGCTCCACTGCCCCCACTATGCTCTACTATGCCCCAACAGCACTTTGATAGACAAAGCAGCCCAGTGAAGGGGAACTTCATGCTGGCAGGATCTGAGGAGACTGTTTACAGAAGAGCTTGTCTGATGTAGGCCCTGTTCCCGCCCTTGTATGGAAAGCAGTGTAGGGAGCCCGGCTTTGATGTCTCTCTCTTTCTGTTTCTCTATGTTCTGTTTCCCTCCTTTATCTCTCTCTCCCTCTCTCTTTCTCCGTCAATTACCTCGTACCCCTGCACATCAACTCGGTATTGTGTATATACCCTGTGTAATAGCCGAGAGAGAGAGAGAGAGAGAGAGAGAGAGAGAGAGAGAGAGAGAGAGAGAGAGAGAGAGAGAGAGAGAGAGAGAGAGAGAGAGAGAGAGAGAGAGAGAGAGAGAGAGAGAGAGAGAGAGAGAGAGAGAGAGAGAGAGAGAGAGAGAGAGAGAGAGAGAGAGAGGAGAGAGAGAGAGAGAGAGAGAGAGAGAGAGAGAGAGAGAGAGAGAGAGAGAGAGAGAGAGAGTACCTCAAATAAAATAACGTTTGTCCCATGCTTCGTAAACAACAGGTGTGGACTAACAGTGAAATGCTTCCTTACGGGCCCTTCCCAACTATGCAGAAAGAAAGAAAATAGAGAAATAAAAGGAAAGTAATAACATTTACTAATAAAAGTAATAATAAATAAACAATGAGTAATGACAACTTGGCTATATACACGGGGTACCAGTACCGAGTTGATGTGCAGGGGTACGAGGTAATTGAGGTAGATACAGTGCATTCGGAAAGTATTCAGACCTCTTGACCTTTTCCACATTTCGTTACGTTACAGCCGTATTCTAATATTGATTAAAAAAATGTTTTCCCTTATCTAGCTTCACACAATGCACCATAATGACAAAGCTTTCTCATTATGGGGTATTGTGTGTAGATTGATGAGGGAAAAAATGTATTTAATGAATTTTAGAAGAAGGCTGTAACGTAACAAAATGTGGAACATTTTGCTAACACTTTAGAAATATAATTTTTGCACAAGTATTCAGACCCTTTATTCAATACTTTGTTGAAGTACCTTTGGCAGCGATTACAGCCTTGAGTCTTCTTGGGTATGACGCTACAAGCTTGGCACATCTGTATTTGGGGAGTTTCTTCCATTCTTCTCTGCGGATCCTCTCAAGTTCTGTCAGGTTGGATGGGGAGCGTCACTGCACAGCTATTTTCAGGTCTCTCCAGAGATGTTCGATCAGGTTCAAGTCCGGGCTCTGGCTGGGCCAATCAAGGACATTCAGAGACTTGTTCCGAAGCCACTCCTGCGTTGTCTTGGCTGTGTGCTTAGGGTCGTTGTCCTGTTGGAAGGTGAACTGTCACCCCAGTCTAAGGTCCTGAGCGCTCTGGAGCAGGTTTTCATCAAGGATCTCTCTGTACTTTGCTCCGTTCATCTTTCCCTCGATCCTGATTAGTCTCACAGTCCCTGCCGCTGAAAAACATCCCCACAGCATGATGCTGCCACCACCATGCTTCACCGTAGAGATGGTGCCATGTTGCCTCCAGACCTGACGTTTCATCAGACCAGAGAATTTTGTTTCTCATGGTCTGAGAGTCCTTTAGGTGCCTTTTGGCAAACTCAAAGCGGGCTGTCATGTGCCTTTCACTCAGGAGTTGCTTCCGTCTGGCCACTCTACCATAAAGGCCTGATTGGTGGAGCGCTGCGGAGATGGTTGTCCTTCTGGAAGGTTCTTCCATCTCCACAGAAGAACTCTGGAGCTCTGTCAGAGTGACTATTGACTTCTTGGTCACCTCGCTGACCAAGGCCCTTCTCCCCTGATTGCTCAGTTTGGCCGGGCAGCCAGCTCTAGGAAGAGTCTTGGTGGTTCCAAACTTCTTCCATTTAAGAATGATGGAGGCCCCTGTGTTCTTGGGGACCTTCCATACTGTAGACATTTTTTGTTACCCTTCCCCAGATCTGTGCCTCGACACAATCCTGTCTCTGAGCTCTACAGACAATTCCTTCGACCTCATGGCTTGCTGTTTCCTCTGACATGCACTGTCATCTGTGGGACCTTTTATAGACAGGTGTGTGCCTTTCCAAATCATATCCAATCAATTGAACTTACCACAGATGGACACCAATCAAGTTGTAGAAACATCTCAAGGATGAGCAATAGAAACAGGATGCACCTGAGCTCAATTTTGAGTCTCATAGCAAAGGGTCTGAATACTTACGTTAAAAAGCTGTTTCAGGTTTTTTTATATATGCATTTGCAGAAATGTAAAAAAAATGGTTTTGCTTAGTCGTTATAGGGTAATTGTCATAGGCGTCGTAAGGATAGGACCAAGGCGCAGCGGGTAAAGTGCTCATACTTAATTTATTTGATGAAACGACGAAAAACAGTTCCATAAGGCACACAGGCTATACAGAAAATAACCACCCACAAAACACAAGTGAAACAAACCTCAACTAAATATGGCCTCCAATTAGAGTCAAGGACAACCAGCTGCCTCTAATTGGAGGTCCTACCAAAAACCCAACATAGAAATAGAAAACTAGATTTAAACATAGAAATAGAAAACATAGAACCTAAACCAAATACACCGAAACACACAAAACAAACACCCCCTGCCACGCCCTACACCAAACTACAATGACAAATAACCCCTTTTACTGGTCAGGACGTGACAGGTATTGTGTGTAGATTGATGAGGAAAAACATGTATTTAATAAATGTTTTAAAAGGCTGTAACATAACAAAATGTGGAAAAAGGGAAGGGGTCTGAAAACTTTCTGAATGTACTGTATGTACAGTTGAAGTCAGACGTTTACATACACCTTAGTCAAATACATTTAAACTCAGTTTTTCACAATTCCTGACATTTAATCCAAGAAACAATTTCCTGTCTTAGGTCAGTTAGGATCACCACTTTATTTTAAGAATGTGAAATGTCAGAATAATAGTAGAGAGAATGATTTATTTCAGCTTTTATTTCTTTCATCACATTCTCAGTGTGTCAGAAGTTTACATACACTCAATTAGTATTCGGTAGCATTGCCTTTAAATTGTTTAACTTGGGTCAAATGTTTCGGGTAGCCTTCCACAAGCGTCCCACAATAAGTTGGGTGAATTTTGGCCCATTCCTCCTGACAGAGCTAGTGTAACTGAATCAGGTTTGTAGGCCTCCTTGCTCGGACACACTCAGTTCTGCCCACAAATATTCTATGGGATCAAGCTTTAACTTCCTGACTGATGTCTTGAGATGCTGCTTCAAAATAACCACATCATTTTCCTCCCTCATGCTGCCATCTATTTTGTGAAGTGCACCAGTTCCTCCTGCAGCAAAGCACCCCCACAACATGATGCTGCCACCCCCGTGCTTCACGGTTGGGATGGTGTTCTTCGTCTTGCAAGCATCCCCCTTTTTCCTCCAAACATAACGGTGGTCATTATGGACAAACAGTTTTATTTTGGTTTCATCAGACCGGAGGACATTTCTCCATTAAGTATGATTTTTGTCCCCATGTGCAGTTGCAAATGGTAGTCTAGCTTTTTTATGGCGGTTTTGGAGCAGTGGCTTCTTCCTTGCTGAGCGGCCTTTCAGGTTATGTTGATATAGGACTCGTTTTACTGTGGATATAGATACTTTTGTACCTGTTTCCTCCAGCATCTTCACAAGGTCCTTTGCTGTTGTTCTGGTATTGATTTGCACTTTTCGCACCAAAGTATGTTCATCTCTAGGAGACAGAACGCGTCTCCTTCCTGAGCGGTATGACGGCTGCGTGGTCCCATGGTGTTTATACTTGCGTACTATTGTTTGTACAGATGAACGTGGTACCTTCAGGCGTTTGGAAATTGCTCCCAAGGATGAACCAGACTTGTGGAGGTCTACAATATCTTTTCTGAGGTCTTGGCTGATTTCTTTTGATTTTCCCATGATTTCAAGCAAAGAGGAGTTTGATACATCCATAGGTACACCTCCAATTGACTCAATTAGTCAATTAGCCTATCAGAAGCTTCTAAAGCCATGACATCATTTTCTGGAGTTTTCCAAGCTGTTTAAAGGCACAGTCAACTTAGTGTATGTAAAATTCTGAAATAATGGAATTGTGATACAATGAATTATAAGTGAAATAATCTGTCTGTAAACAATTCTTGGAAAGATTACTTGTGTCATGCACAAAGTAGATGTCCTAACCGACTTGCCAAAACTATAGTTTGTTAACAAGAAATTAGTGGATTGGTGGAAAAATGTGTTTTAATGACTCCAACCTAGTGTATGTAAACTTCCGACTTCAACTGTACATATAGCTAGGAATATAGTGACTAGTCAACAGGACAGATAATAAACAGTAGCAGCAGCATATGTGATATATGTGAGTAAAAAAAGTTTGTGCAGAAATGGTCAGTGCAGATAGTCCGTTTAACTATTTGGTTAACTATTTAGCAGTCTTATGGCTTGGGAGTAGAAGCTGTTCAGGGTCATGTTGGTTCCAGATTGGTACCGCTTGTAGTGCGGTAGCAGAGAGAACAGTCTATGACTTGGGTGACTGGGGTCTTTGACAATTTTTAGGGCCTTCCTCTGATATTGCCTGGTATAGAGGTTCTGGATGGCTGGGAACTCAATCTCAGTGATGTACTGGGCCGTATGCACTACCCACTGTAGCGCCTTGCCAAGCAGTTGCCATGCCAAGCAGTGATGCAGCCAGTTAAGATGTTCTCAATGGTGCAGTTGTAGAACTTTTTGAGGATCTGAGGGCCCTTGCCAAATCTTTTCAGCCTCCTGCCCTCTTCTCGACTGTGTTGCTGTGTGTGGACCATGATAGATCCTTAGTGATGTGGACACTGAGGAAATTGAAGCTCTCGACCCGTTCCAATTCAGCCCGGTCGATGTGAATGGGGGCATGCTCGGCCCTCCGTTTCCTGTAGTCCACGATCACCTCCTTTGTTTTGCTGACGATTACGGAGAGGTTGTTGTCCTGGCACGACACTGCCAGGTCTCTGACGTCCTCCCTATAGAGTGTCTCATCATCGACGGTGATCAGGCCTACACCATCGTGTCGTCAGCAAACTTAATGATGGCGATGGAATTGTTAGCAGCCATGCAGTCATGGATGAAATAGGGAGTACAGGAGGGGACTAAGCACGCACCCCTGAGGGGCCCTTGTGTTGAGGGTCAGCGTGGTGGATGTGTTGTTGCCTACCCTTTCCACCTGGGGGTGGCCCATCAGGAAGTCCAGGAACCAGTTGCAGAGGGAGGTGTTCAGTCCCTGGGTCCTTAGTTTAGTGGTGAGCTTGGAGGGCACTATGGTGTTGAACACTGAGCTGTAGGCAATGAAGAGCATTCTCACATAAGTGTTCTGCTTGTCCAGGTGGGAAAAGGCAGTGTGGAGTGCAACAGAGATTGCGTCATCTGTAGATCTGTTGGAGCGGTTTGCGAATTGGAGTGTGTCCAGGGTGTCTGGGATGATGGTGTTGATGTGAACCATGACCAGCCTTTCAAAGCATTTCATAGCTACAGATGTGAGTGCTATGGGGCGATAGTCATTTAGACAACCATTTCCTGCAGTCGAATGACTAAAGAGGGTGTATTGTTATTAATATTTTTCATAATTTCATAGATAAACTTTAATTTTTTTATTACGCCGAAAATCTGGTGTTTCTATGTCAAACGGTTTTATTATCTTTCGGTCTTCTGTGATGTACAGTACAAGTCAAATGTTTGGACACACCTACTCATTCCAGGGTTTTTCTTTATTTTTACTATTTTCTACATTGTAGAATAATAGTGAAGACATCAAATCTATGAAATAACACATATGGAATCATGTAGTAACTAAAAGAATGTTATACAAATCAAAATATATTTTACATTTGAGAATCTTCAAAGTAGCCACCCTTTGCCTTGATGACAGCTTTGCACACTCTTGGCATTCTCTCAACCAGCTTCATGAGGTAGTCACCTGGAATGCATTTCAATTAACAGGTGTGCCTTGTTAAAAGTTAATTTGTGGAATTTCTTTCCTTCTTAATGCGTTTGAGCTAATCAGTTGTGTTGTGACAAGGTAGGGGTGGTATACAGAAGATAGCCCTATTTGGTAAAGACCAAGTCCATATTATGTCAAGAACAGCTCAAATAAGCAAAGAGAAACAACAGTCCATCATTACTTTAAGACATGAAGGTCAGACAATACGGAGCATTTCAAGAACTTTGAACTTTTCTTCAAATGCAGTCGCAAAAAACATCAAGCGCTATGATGAAACTGGCTCTCAGGAGGACCGCCACAGGAAAAAAAGTCCCAGAGTTACCTCTGCTGCAGAGGATATGTTCATTAGAGTTAACTGCACCTTAGATTGCAGCCCAAATAAATACTTCACAGAGTTCAAGTAACAGACATCAACTGTTCAGAGGAGACTGCGTGAATCAGGCCTTCATGGTCGAATTGCTTGCAAAGTGTCACGTTCCTCGTATTCTCCCTCATCGGAAGATATGTCGAAATCACTCGATGACCAATACGCAGCAGGTTGACTGTTCCACATCATATTTATTTTAGATGGAAACGACAAAACAAAATAAACACGCAAAGGAGAAAGGTGACAGTTTCACAGGTGAAACGAAACACAGTGCAAAATTACAATTACCCACAAAAATCAAACACAAACACACCCCACTATATGGGACTCTCAATCAAAGGCAGATAGACAACACCTGCCTTCAACTGAGAGTCCCAACCCCAATTAACCAAACAGACATACACTCACTAAACTCCACATAGAAATACCTAACCTAGAACCTACCCCAACACTCACAACCCCACTATACCATAACCAAACATAACTGCCACGTCCTGACCAAATATAATACAAAAAAACCTAAGTATATGGTCAGGACGTGACATTACCCCCCCCTAAAGGTGCATACACTGAATGCACAAAACCAACAGAAAAAAAAAAAAAAAAAAAAACAACAACACACAATTAACCTCCTAACTAAAGGGAGGGAAGGGAGGGTGGCTGCCGTCAACGACGGCACAGTGCTACACCCCCCCTCCCCAACCCACCTATATTGGAGGTGGCTCCGGTTCTGGCCTACTGTCCAACAGACCGTAGACAGACCTGTTGGGCTTAGGACAGTAGGCAGACTTCTTTGGTTCTGGTTCGTAAGGCTGTAAGCAGACTCCTTCGGTTCTGGGTTGTAGGCAGAATCATCACAGTCATAGTTAATCAACTTTATTTTAGAATTGTGACCAGACTCACCCGGTTCTGGGTCACAGGCAGCTCCCCTCAGTCCCGGGTCGCAAGAGGTTGTCGGATACTCTGGTCCGCACCCCGGTGTCGGATCCTCTGGGCTGCACCCCGGTGTCGGATCCTCCGACGGCCCTGACCCAGGATTCACCAGGCTGGGGAGACATGATGGATGCCTGGCCCTGGGCACAGGCACAGGACTCACCAGGCTGGGGAGACATGACAGAGGCCTGGCCCTAGGCGTAGGCACAGGACTCACCGGGCTGGCGGGCGTCCCTGGCCACTCTGGCAGTTCAGGGCAGTCTGGCCACTCTGGCAGTTCAGCGCAGTCTGGCCACTCCGGCAGTTCAGCGCAGTCTGGCCACTCCGGCAGTTCAGCGCAGTCTGGCCACTCCGGCAGTTCAGCGCAGTCTGGCCACTCCGGCAGTTCAGCGCAGTCTGGCCAGTCCGGCAGTTCAGCGCAGTCTGGCCACTCCGGCAGTTCAGCGCAGTCTGGCCACTCCGGCAGTTCAGCGCAGTCTGACCTCTCTGGCGACTGTTGACTGGCGGGCAGCTCTGGCGACTGTTGACTGGCGGGCAGCTCTGGCGACTGTTGACTGGCGGGCAGCTCTGACGACTGTTGACTGGCGGGCAGCTCTGACGACTGTTGACTGGCGGGCAGCTCTGACGACTGTTGACTGGCGGGCAGCTCTGACGACTGTTGACTGGCGAGACCCACTGGAGGCCTAGTCCTGGGAGGTGGCACAGGACGGACCAGGATGGGGAGACCCACTGGAGGCCTGGTCCTGGGAGGTGGCACAGGATGAACCAGGATGGGGAGACCCACTGAAGGCCTGGTCCTGGGAGGTGGCACAGGATGAACCAGGATGGGGAGACCCACTGGAGGCCTGGTCCGAGGAGGAGGCACAGGATAAACCGGGCTGTGGGGGAGCACTGGAGTTCTGGTACGGACACTCTTTACCCACACTCCAGGCTGAATGCCCACTTTGGCCCGGCACGGGCGGAGAGCAGGCATTGGGCGAACTAGACCCTCCCAGCGCTCTGGAGACACAGTGCGCAACGCCGGCGCAGGATAACCTGGACCGAGGAGGCGCACTGGAGACCAGACGCGCTGAGCTGGCACCATCCGCCCTGGCTCGATGCCTGCACTCGCATAGCACTTGCGGTGGGCTGGTATGTAGCGCACCGGGCTTTGAACGCGCACTGGGGACACCGTGCGCTCCACAGCATAACACGGTGTCTTACCAGTACCACGCTGCTTCCGGTAAGCACGGGGAGTTGGCTTAGGTCTACCACCTGACTCCGCCAATCTCCCCGTGTGCCCCCCCCCAAAAAAATTGTGGGGCTGCCTCCCGTGTCCGTTGCGCTCCCTCTCCTCATACCAGCGCCTCTCAGCTGTCGCCGCCTCGATCTCCCACTGCGGGCGGCGATAATCCCCAGCTTGAGCCCATGGACCTTTCCCATCCAGGATTTCCTCCCAAGTACATGACTCCAGAATGCTTTTCTCCTGGTGCCTCTCCTTGTGCTGCTCCTTCCTCTGCTGCTTGGTCCGTTGTTGGTGGGTAATTCTGTCACGTTCCTCGTATTCTCCCTCATCGGAAGATATGTCGAAATCACTCGATGACCAATACGCAGCAGGTTGACTGTTCCACATCATATTTATTTTAGATGGAAACGACAAAACAAAATAAACACGCAAAGGAGAAAGGTGACAGTTTCACAGGTGAAACGAAACACAGTGCAAAATTACAATTACCCACAAAAATCAAACACAAACACACCCCACTATATGGGACTCTCAATCAAAGGCAGATAGACAACACCTGCCTTCAACTGAGAGTCCCAACCCCAATTAACCAAACAGACATACACTCACTAAACTCCACATAGAAATACCTAACCTAGAACCTACCCCAACACTCACAACCCCACTATACCATAACCAAACATAACTGCCACGTCCTGACCAAATATAATACAAAAAAACCTAAGTATATGGTCAGGACGTGACACAAAGAAACCAATACTAAAGGACACCAATAAGACGAAGAGAGTTGCTTGGGCCAAGAACCATGAGCAATGGACATTAGACCGGTGGAAATGTGTAATTTCATCTGATGAGTCCAAATTTGAGATTTTTGGTTCCAACCGCTGTGTCTTTGTGAGACGCAGACTAGGTGAACGGATGATCTCTGCATGTGTGGTTCCCTCAGTGAAGCATGGAGGAGGAGGTGTGATGGTGTAGGGGAGCTTTGCTGGTGATTTATTTAAAATAAAGGCACACTTAACCAGCATGGCTACCACAACATTCTACAACGTACACCATCCCATCTGGTTTGCGCTTAGTGGGAGTATCATTTGTTTTCAACAGGACAATGACCCAACACAACTCCAGGCTGTGTAAGGGCTATTTGACCAAGAAGGAGAGTGATGGAGTGCTGCATCAGATGACCTGGCCTACACAATCACCCGACCTCAACCCAATTGAGATGGTTTGGGATGAGTTGGACTGCAGTGTGAAGGAAAAGCAGCAAACATGTGTTCAACATATGTGGGAACTCCTTCAAGACTGCTGGAAAAGCATTCCAGGTGAAGCTGGTTGAGAGAATGCCAAGAGTGTGCAAAACTGTCAGCAAGGCAAAGGGTGGCTACTTTGAAGAATCTGAAATCCTTTTTTGGTTACTGCATGATTCTATCTGTGTTATTTCATAGTTTTGATGCCTTCACTATTATTCTAAAATGGAGAAAATTGTGAAAATAAAGAAAAACCCTTGAATGAGTAGGTGTGTCCAAATATTTGACTGGTACTGTATATAAAGTGTAATATTGGGATGCAAATTCAACATTGAATACATTTCAACTCTATGTCTGACATGGTAAAGGTGTCTTCTTTTTTTAAGCCCATAACTATGTGTGTGAGGTCTAATCTTTTGTATAAAAGTAGATTTGTTTTAGAATACCAAGAAACACTCTGTGTGACCATGATTTAGCCCACTGCCGTAAAAGGCTAACTTGAAGTTTTTGGGCTCAGGCACTATGCCTGTCTGCTTGAAAGATGTAGGTTTTACAGACTGGGTCAGGGAGAGGTTGAAAATGTCAGTGAAGACAATTGCCAGTGGGTCAGCGCATGCTCTGTGTACGCGTCCTGGTAATCCGTCTGGCCCTGCGGCCTTGTGAATGTTAACCTGTTTAAAGGTCTTACTCTCATCGGCTACGACGAGCGTGATCCTACAAGTGTGTGCATGTGCATATGCGTCTGTATGTGTGCGTGCGTGTGCATGCATGTGCGTGCGTGCATACCTGCGCACGTGTGTGTGTGTTCTGATAGAGTCAAATAGGTCCTGTCAACAGCATGGTTGCTTTAATGTGACATATTAATGTGGCCTGCCAGTGCCAATAACTCACCACAAGCAGCACATTTGTGCATATTTATAAGAGTCCATCATTTCAGCCCCCTCATAAAAATTAAATCTCTACTTGTGCTGGTGCTGGGAACTGCTGAATGCGTTCATAAACCATTGAGAAAGCTTTTCATTCACTACCTGAGGTAGATTTGTGTGTATGGCCGGGAGAGGAGATGATAGAGAACATATTTATCAATGATCTAGCTGAAACAAATGTACAGTTGAAGTCAGAAGTTTACATACACCTTAGCCAAATACATTTAAACTCAGTTTTTCACAATTCCTGACATTAATCCTGGTAAGAATTCCCTGTTTTTGGTCAGTTAGGATCACCACTTTATTTTAAGAATGTGAAATGTCAGAATAATAGTAGAGAGAATGATTTATTTCAGCTTTTATTTCTTTCATCACAATCCACAGTGGGTCAGAAGTTTACATACACTCAATTAGTATTTGGTAGCATTGCCTTTAAATTGTTTAACTTGTGTCAAACGTTTCGGGTAGCCTTCCACAAGCTTCCCACAATAAGTTGGGGGAATTTTGGCCCATTCCTCCTGGTGTAACTGAGTCAGGTTTGTAGGCCTCCCTGTTCGCACACGCTTTTTCAGTTATGCCCACAAATTTTCTATAGGATTGAGGTCAAGGCTTTGTGATGGCCACTCCAATACCTTGACTTTGTTGTCCTTAAGCCATTTTATCACAACTTTGGAAGTATGCTAGGGGTCATTGTCCATTTGGAAGTCGCATTTGCGACCAAGCTTTAACTTCCTGACTGATGTCTTGAGATGTTGCTTCAATATATCCACATAATTTCCTCATGATGCCATCTATTTTGTGACGTGCACCAGTCCCTCCTGCAGCAAAGCACCCCCACAACATGATGCTGCCACCCCCGTGCTTCACAGTTGGGATGGTGCTCTTCGTCTAGTAAGCCTCCACCTTTTTCCTCCAAACATAATGATGGTCATTATGGCCAAACAGTTCTATTTTTGTTTCATCAGACAAGAGGACATTTCTCCAAAAAGTACGATCTTTGTCCATATGTGTAGTTGCAAACCATAGTCTGGCTTTTTATGGCGGTTTTGTAGCAGTGGCTTCTTCCTTGCTGAGCGGCCTTTCAGGTTATGTCGATATAGGACTCGTTTTACGGTGGATATAGATAATTTTGTACCTGTTTCCTCCAGAATCTTCACAAGGTCCTTTGCTGTTGTTCTGGGATTGATTTGCACTTTTCGCACCAAAGTACGTTCATCTTTAGGAGACAGAATGCGTCTCCTTCCTGAGCGGTATGACGGCTGCATGGTCCCATGATGTTTATACTTGCGTACTATTGTTTGTACAGATGAACGTGGTACATTCAGGCGTTTGGAAATTGCTCCCAAGGATGAACCAGACTTGTGGAGGTCTACAATTTCTTTTCTGAGGTCTTGGCTGATTTCTTTTGATTTTCCCATGATGTCAAGCAAAGAAGCACTGAGTTTGAAGGTAGGCCATGAAATACATCCACAGGTACACCTCCAATTGACTCAAATGATGTCAATTAGCCTATCAGAAGCTTCTAAATCCATGACATCATTTTCTGGAATTTTCCAAGCTGTTTAAAGGCACAGTCAACTCAGTGTATGTAAACTTCTTACCAACTGGAATTGTGATACAGTGAATTAATTATAAGTGAAATAATCTGTAGTATAGTCTGTTAAAAGTTGTTGGAAAAATTACTTGTGTCATGCACAAAGTAGATGTCCTAACCGACTTACCAAAACTATAGTTTGTTAACAAGAAATTTGTGGAGTGGTTGAAAAACGAGTTTTAATGATTCCAACCTAGGTGTATGTAAACTTCTGACTTCAACTGTAGCACATTCATCATACTGTGATTCATTCTGTCAAATTATCTCTTATTTTGCTTTAATCTATGTGTTCCAAAATGGCACCCTATCTCCTATATAGTGCACCACTTTTGACCAGAGCCCTATAGGTCATGGTCAAAAATAGTGTACTATATAGGGAGTAGGGTGCCATTTAGGATGAACACTATGTACTTTATTTATAGAGGATTTATTGTGTTTCTCCTACGAGCTGCTGAATATAAATGAAGTGTGAAAAATGTATCCATAAGTTAATTATTCTATACACAGTACTAAAATGTTGCAGCATAATAAAATGTACTTGCTCTAATTGCTATTATTTTTGCCTCTGTACTTCCTATGGCGGCTTTAGTCACTAGAGACAATCAGGTCTTTCCTTTATAGTTTCGCTCTCTACACACTGCATGTCGCAGTATTATCTGCATGTCACAGCATTATCTGCATGTCTCTGGTATTATATGTGCATCGCAGCATTATCTGCATGTCGCTGCATTATCCATATGTCGCGGCATTATCTGCATGTCACGGCATTATCTGCATATCACAGCATTATCTGCATGTCACAGCATTACATTATCTGCATGTCATAGCATTATCTGCATGCTGCAGCATTATCTGCACCCCTTATCCCTTATAGGGTGCACTACTACTGACCATTGCCCATTCTGGTAAACCATTGGTACGTTGGACCATTGTAACATTTGTTCCTGCTTTATCCGCCAGCATGGCATGTCAGTGAAAAGAAAATAACTGTGATACTGGGTTGCTTACCCTTCTGGTCTAGGCTTGTTGATATGCCTGGAGGAATGTATTGGAACTGGGAGCTGGAAGCTGGCTCAGGTGTGGGCCGGGGGACAGGCCTCTGGCACTCACTGCCATTCAGCATTCACAGCTTAGAAGAGATTTAGATAAAAAGGCATTAAAAATGACAGCAATCGGCACACACATTTCCTGCTGGAAATATCCAGCTTTTGGCCATAACTGAGGGCCTCTGTCTGTCTGTCTCTTTAGAGAGCAGCAGAAACTGAAACTGTAGCCTTGTCTGGATAGCTGAGAGCCTGAGGCCTTAGCAGCTTTCTGGGTATTATCATCACATGGTGATCTATTGGACAGAGATAGAAGAGAGAGAAACGTGAGGGGTGGGAAGAGCGAGCGAGGGGGGGAGAGCGCTCATCCACGGGCTGCTCTGGGGAAGTGTGATATGAATGGCTACAAAAACGGGCCCTTCAGTTAGGAAAAACAGAGGGTTTAAACTCTCACTCTCTCAAATGATTCATTTCTAAACAAAAGAGCTCCAACTCCTACCAATTCCTCTGAGTCATTCCACTCAGTTGGAGTACAATTGATTTTGACTGCTCAAGTGTAATGGGCCTACACTTTCCCCCCTCCTCCTTCTTGTCTTTTCATATCTCCTCAGTTTACTTTGCTCAAGGCATAGAAGCATAGAGTGACTGGCTGCATACACTTTTCCAGTGAACTGAACTAAATGCAGGGCTTTTATCTCCGACATGGTCTCCTTACAGAGTGGGACAGATTGGTAGACACGTGACAGGGGTTCAAATATAAGACAAGAGTGAGATTAGACCTGTGACTCGGTATGAAGAGGGTCACAAGTGCTGGTTGTTCCCCATCCTTGCCCCCTCCACCCCCCACCTCCATCTCCCTCACCAACACTAATTGTAAACATATGATCGCCGCTGCAGATGCAGAGTGCCTCCACTCCTGCTTTACGCCCAGTTTCAGTCTGTGTCCCAAATTGCATATTATTCCCTGTATAGTGCACAATTTTTTTGCCAAAACCCTATGCACCCTGGTCAAAAGTAGTGCACTGCTTAGGGAAGAGATTGCCAGGGAATAGATTGCCATTTGGGATGCAGACCCAGTGACTTGATGCTATCTATTCCCAATCAAAATAGAAGTATGAAGTAAAGGCCCGTCTAGAGCCCTACAGTGGGGTGGCTGAAATTGAAAGTGACAGGTTGACACATACATAATATGGCACCTGTAATGTGATTAGGCCAGCTGCATGGTGCTCCTTTCTCTAAACCCAGAGAATGGTTGGAGGGATGTGAGTCCCAAATGGCACCCTATTCCCTATGTAGTGCACTACTTCTGACTAGCCTCCTATAGGCCTTGGTGCACTATATTTAGGGAATAGGGTGCCATTTGGGACGTAAACCGACTTGTGTCCAGCAATGCCAAACACACTTAAACTCTTACCACTAAAAGGCAAAAAGGTTAGGCCCCCCCCCCCCACACACACTTTAGTTGGTCTTGTGATTCTTCATGCTTTGAGACGAATTGAGAGGATGCTGTAGTTGAATCATAACTCCTGGAGGGGAATTACAAACACATGTGGACGGGGGGTTTGGGTCTGACTGGGTTTAGTACATTGCGAGCCATCAACAGAGAGAGAGAGATGGAAGGTAGGGTACGACGGGAAAAGATTAGGTCAGGCATGATCAGGAGTTGTGCTGGCCCAAGTGAGTGTGTCATGCAGTGCCTTTGATGTGAATGAGAAATGACATGACAATTAATGATATCACAGGTGTAAAATGGAGCTTATCTCACGTCTCATAAAGTTGAGTCTCATTGGTATAATATAGATGCTATTTGATTTCTAAAAGTGTCTAGGTGAGGATAGGAAAATCAAATGGAAATGAATGCAGGGAGGAAGGGTTGAAGGGAGCCTAGGGAGTGACCATTGCAAAAATATAGTAACTAAGAGAGTTTCAAGTTTTAATGTCACAAGTACAGTGAAATGCCTTTCTTGCAAACTCAAAACCCAACAATGCAATAATCAATAACAATGTAATACTAGAAAAAAAACACACACGAGAAATAAGAAAAAATATGAAGAACACAATAAGTAAGTAAGCATACTATATATAGGGTCAGTTCCAATACCATATGTACAATGTGAAGGGATACTAGAGTGATGGAAGTAGATATGTATAAGGGTATGGTGACTAAGCATCAGGATATAAGATAAACAGAGTAGGAGCAGCTTGTATTTGAGTGTGTGTGTGTGTGTGTGTAGAGTCAGTGTAAATGTATGTGCATGTTATGTGTGAGTGAGCAGATGATGGAGTGAGTGTGTGTGTGAGTGTGTATAGGGCCCTGTGAGTATGCATAGAGACTGCAGAAATAAAGGTCAATGAGGAACCAAGGTTAACACAGATAGTCGCTGTAGCTATTATGAAGCTGTTTGTGCCAGACTTGATGCACCGGTACCGCTTGCCGTGTGGAAGCAGAGAGAATATTCTATGGCTTGGGAGGTTGGAGTCTTTAATGATTGTCCTGGCCTTCCCACCACACTGCCTGATATAGATGTCCTGGATGGCAGGGAGGTCGGCCCCAGTGATGTACTGGGCTGTCCGCACCACCCTCTGTAGTGCCATGCGATCAAGGGCGGTGCTATTGGCATTCCAGGCAGTGATGCAGCCAGTCAAAATGCTCTCAATGGTGCAGCTGTATAACTTTTTGAGGATTTGAAGGCCTTGCCAAACTTTTTCAACCTCCTGGCTGTGTGCATGTGCTTGGAACTTGAAGTTCTCGACCTGCTCCTCTGCGGCCCCGTTGAGGTTGATGAGGGCATGCAGCCCCCTCCCCCCACCACCCAGCTGGACAGAATGGACCATGGAGCTAGAAAGAATGGACCATGGAGCTGGACAGAATGGCCATGGAGCTGGACAGAATGAACTGTGGAGCTGGGTCCAGCAGGAAATTCAATCAAAACTCCTCAAAAGTCTGAGGCTGACTGTGAAAAATAGCCAAATTATAAAATTGAGCTGAAAGAAAAATATAAATAATTATTGCAGTTGGCACGCACAAGGGGAGCCGGAGCCCAGGGCCACATTTCCAAATGAGCCGTTAGTGTGGAAGGAGAGCACGTCAGTACTCCTCTTACCTTCACAATTACGTTTCTGTTTCCCAGGGGATTCCCTGACTGTCGATCTAGCGATGACAAGATGAAAGATGGAGAGAGAGGGACTGAAGAAATGGAGCATGGACTTGCCTGGGCTAGGAAATTAAGAGATGGTAGACAGCAGTATGAGAGGGTATTGGGACTGCATTGCTTTGCCAAACACAGTAAAATTGAAATGCCTTGGGTTTCCAGAATTAGGGTAATTCTTCAACTGTGTTTAAAAATGTGACAACGAGCAGGGAGATGGAGTAACATTTACAGCTCTTCTTGACTTCTGCCCCTCTTATACACCTCCTTCTAACTCCAAACTGAAATGTAAATACGTCTTTGTTTTGATTATTGCGCTGCGCCGGACGCCAAAGCCTACAACGTGGGAATCATCATAAAAGTAAATGAATGTTATCCATCATTCTCCCCCCACTAAGTAGACCTAAAGACTGACTCCATCTCCACTCTGTCTCCTCTATCTCCCTCTTTCTTCACTGGGCCTTTGAGTTGAAGAAAAGCCTGTCGAGGGGAATCAAGTCCAGCCAAAGACATTGTTGAGCGTATGTGACAGGCTGAAAGCAGCTAAAATGGCCTTATAATGATACTAATAATGGGGTGGGTAAGCATCATTTACCAGCACTGGACCGGGAGGTAGGAGGGATGGAGGGAGGGATGGAGGGAGGGAGCCAGGCTGCAGTAGTGATGATGATGCAGATCTGTCCTCATTCACAGTGGCATGGTGGCTGTGTTCCAAATGCATCCCAAATGGCACCCTATTCCCAATAAAATGCACTGCTTTTGACCAGTGCCCATACGCTATGGGAATAGAGTGCCATTTGGGACGCAGGTGATGGGATGGAACAGAAGGAAAGGTGGAGCAGCTCCAAGCCCACCAGTCTCTCTGTGGGCCAGCCCCAGCCGTTGCCTCTACCCAGCCCTGTCCCTGTGCTGCTCCACGCGAGGCAGCCTGCTAGTCAGAGCGCACTGGGCTGGAAAATCAGAGCTGACTGGTTTTATTCCAGGGTTTGCAGCCGCAGTCTCCTTTGAAACGGGGATCTGGGTGACCTCACGCTGCTGCGGGAGCACATGTTAACCATTCCCCTCTCCCCTGGGGGACCAGGGAGGGCGGGGGAGGCTATGACAGGCAGTCATCACGGGCCGCTCCCACAGGGTCACACGCACACAAACACACACAGGCAGAGAGAGAGACACACACACACACACACACGTCCTTGCCTTTATCCATGTAGTGTGACATGGTGCTGGGGATAGTAAAGGTGGTTGGTTACCTCAGCCCTCAGGTCTCTCACTGGCCTCTGAGGTAGCTTGGTCACAGACAGACTGGGGCCTCTATTCTCCTTCATCTCTGTGCCCTTCACTGTGAATGCCACGGTTCTCATTATAGCATGGACAGTACCAGGACATCAGTGCGCACACCCGCATCAGACACACTCATCTGTGTAAATTGAAATAGTTGTGTATTTGCGAGAAGGGGAAATATGCGTTTCCCCCTCTCACCAAAACAATGATGCTAACCCCTTAGATTGTGTTTGTGGATGTGTGTGCCCAAGTGTGAATGTCTCTGGATGGCCAACAGGGGAGGAAACAGAGCATAGTGTTAGGGAGACAGCTGTCAGGACCAACAGCGTGTCAGGACAGAGGCAGGTAGATGTGTGGGCTCTGTGCCTTGGCTGCCATCCACCTCGTCAAAGCCACTTTCCCAAACTCACAGTGACGCACGCTTGCCCCGGGCCGCATGGCTTATGTTACAGTACCAGTCAAAGAGATAATGACTTCATATTTGGCATTTAAGATAACATCTAGCTAACTTAACCTGTGCCCTGCTCCCTCTCTCTCTGAGTTCAGAGCTCTCTCTCTCTCTCTCTCTCTCTCTCTCTCTCTCTCTCTCGTATGCAGGGCACACTGTGTTGTCCCAGTGTGTTTGCTAGTTTAAGTGTGTCTGATGGTTAAACTAAGAAGACAGCCTGCTGACAGGCCTTATGCCAGGGCTACGTATGCCAAAATACTGGGAAATGAATGAAAATATGCTGTGTGTCATTTCTCCTAAAAACCTAACTTGTCATGAAGGTTCTGTGTGTGTGTGTGTGTGTGTGTGTGTGTGTGTGTGTGTGTAAGAGAGAGAGAGAGAGAGTGACCTATGTGTGTGTCATTATAGGAAAGTCTGTAAAAGTTGGATCCAAACGGCAGAATCTGCCTACTCTGCACAGCCAATAGAGCATTTTAACCTCCCTGCTGAAAAAAACAGCATAGACCAGCCTAAATTTCAAACTGGTCCATGGTGGTCAGTGCTGGTCTGATGCTGGTCAAGCTGGTTAGGTTGGTTGACTAGATGGTCAAGCTGATGATGCTGGTGACCAACTCTTGCTGGTATGCTCATGCTGGTGATGCTGGTACGCTGGTGACGAAGCTGGTCCATGCTGGTCCAGTATATGCTGGTCCAGCATGGTCTAGCTCAGGGATGGGCAACTATGATGGGGGTGGGGGCCACAAAAAATCTGAACTCATCATAAGGGGCTACAGTGGCTCGAGAATCTGCTACCCACATCCATACTCACACATGCAGTCAGAGCGGCCCTAGCCTATTGGGGGCCCTAAGTGAATTTTGCTGGGCTCCCCCTTGCGAGCAAAACATTTTAGAGGCCCCCCTCTTGACAGCGGAGAGAACAAATGTACGTTTTAGAGTTCATTTCCAGCAATTCTACACATTTTGCATGTGATGCAATGAAAATGTTGCAGTTTTAATGCAAATTTGCTGCAATTCTACACATTTTGCTATGGGGCGGAGAGAAAAATGTGCGGTTTTACAGCTATTTTCCTGCAATTCTACACATTTTGCCATAGGATGGAGACATTTTTGCATTTTTTTTATATGATATCTGAGTGAGAGTGACTAATAAAATCAATGGGGGCCCACTGGTCAGTAATTCGACCATGATTACTTCAAGTTTAGATAGCTGGCTAGACTAATTTAGCAATATAAAACATGTTAAGTGAGTGACTATCAGTGATTGACATAACAAGAGAAAAACTGCTTATGCGTACAGTAAGTTGAGACCTAGTCCCCCCCCCCCAACAAAAAAAACCTTTATTATTATTTTATTTTTGGGGGAAAATGTATCTATCCGCGGGCCTACAAAGGGCCACCAGCTGGTTAAGGTGGTCTGCAAAACCACGTCCATAATTATCATATTTCCCAGCAGGTTTGATTTTAAGAATTGTTTGTTTCAATGTCTGTGTTTTTGATAGTTTTTTTCATTGATTGATTAATTAATGGTTTAGATAGTCTCATGTATTAGTCTTTCTAACCCTGCCATTCATTGTAAATGCAGATTGTGGGTAAATAAAAGTTATAGTTGTTGGATGTCCCTAATCTGTCTGGATTCAATTAAACATAATTAAACATCACTTTACAAGCCAGCATAATGTGACCTGTTGCTGGTTTTGCTGGTGACCAGCTTATGCTAGTCACCATTATCCAAAACACAGCGAAGCCTGTTCACAAGCAAAAGCACAGCGAAGGCTGGTGACCAGCATGACCAGCTGGTCTATGCAGTTTTTTTCAGCAGTGTTAAAGCCAGTGTTTTTGATCCCACAAGTTCTTCTCGGTGAGGGCGCTCATCAAAGCTCCTCCAAATCTACTCCAATTTCATTTTGATCCCTGCTTTTGGAATGTGAAGTGAACAATAACATTTCTTGTGAAGCCAAAACGGAAACGGAAATAGCCTCAAGCCTAACACGAAACATGTTGGCTGTCAGCGCTCAGCATTAATTTAATGCCACTGTCTTTAGAGGCTCGGCAGTTGAGTTTAATCTGGTGGAGCGGTGGAAATGAGTGTTGGTGACAGGGATGTCAACAGCGGTTTGTTTCGCGGGCTGCAGGAGAACAGTACCTGCCTGTGTCTTTGTGTTATCCAACCAGCCCAGTCTTCTCCCCTTGTGTGCCCAAGTCAACCCACGTTACTGTCAATCACCGAAACCAACAGTGACACGCTTAATCACCCCATCAGTTAGCTGCACTCAGCGCTTTCTATGGCGGCATCCCAAATGGCACCCTATTCCCTATATAGTGCACTACTTTTGACCAGAGCCCCATAGCCACTATATAGGGAATAGGGTGCAATTTGGGATGTGGCCTAAACCTTCGCCTGCCTGTCTGTCTGTGTATATGTATAAATAGAATTTTAACATGCCACAGTGGAAGTTTCTAAATAACTGAACTATGTTGAGATATTATGTTTTCATTTGGACGGCGTCCATCCACTCCACAGTTAAAATGGCTGCCTGACACAAAAACAGGTATGACAGCTGATTTCGATCCTGGTGCCTGAGCTGAACTGGCAGTTGGTTGCTCTGGCAGTTTATCCAGGGTCATGTCAGCTCGTGTGACTTTACAGATGTTGAACTCTCTTACGCTCTTGTGTTGTCTGACCTCATAACTTCACTCTCCCTCACCCCTCCTCACCCCCTCGCCCCTATAATTCCCTCTAGCTGTCAATCACCCCCAGGGCCCAGCAGTAAAGGGCTCATACAGCTTTAAGAGAGTTGTAGCAGATGCACCGCGACGAGATTTCAATGTATGTACAGTAATACACTGAGGATACAACACATTAAAAACACCTACTGTAGCTTTCCATGACATTGACTGACCAGGTGAATCCAGGTGAAAGCTATGATCCCTTATTGATGTCACTTATTAAATCCACTTCAATCGGTGTTGTTGAAGTGGAGGAGACAGATTAAAGATGGATTTTTTTAGCCTTGAGACAATTGAGACATGGACTGTGTATGCGTGCCATTCAGAGGGTGAATGGGCAAGACAAAAGATGTAGGTGCCAGGCATACGGGTTTGAGTGTGTCGAGAACTGCAACGCTGCTGGGTTGTTCACGCTCAACAGTTTCCCGTGTGTATCGAGAATGATCCACCATCCAAAGGACATCCAGCCAACTTGACACCACCGTGGGAAGCATTGGAGTCAACACGGGCCAGCATCCCTGTGAGACGCTTTCGACACCTTGTTGAGCGCGCCCCGACAAATGAAGGCTGTTCTGAGGGCATCTCAATATTAGGAAGGTATTCCTAATGTTTAGTATACTCAGTGCATGTACAGTGCCTTGCGAAAGTATTCGGCCCCCTTGAACTTTTCGACCTTTTGCCACATTTCAGGCTTCAAACAAAGATATAAAACTGTAATTTTTTGTGAAGAATCAACAAGAAGTGGGACACAATCATGAAGTGGAACGAAATTTATTGGATATTTCAAACTTTTTTAACAAATAAAAAAACTGAAAAATTGGGCGTGCAAAATTATTCAGCCCCCTTAAGTTAATACTTTGTAGCGCCACCTTTTGCTGCGATTACAGCTGTAAGTCGCTTGGGGTATGTCTCTATCAGTTTTGCACATCGAGAGACTGACATTTTTGCCCATTCCTCCTTGCAAAACAGCTCGAGCTCAGTGAGGTTGAATGGAGAGCGTTTGTGAACAGCAGTTTTCAGTTCTTTCCACAGATTCTCGATTGGATTCAGGTCTGGACTTTGACTTGGCCATTCTAACACCTGGATATGTTTATTTGTGAACCATTCCATTGTAGATTTTGCTTTATGCTTTGGATCATTGTCTTGTTGGAAGACAAATCTCCGTCCCAGTCTCAGGTCTTTTGCAGACTCCATCAGGTTTTCTTCCAGAATGGTCCTGTATTTGGCTCCATCCATCTTCCCATCAATTTTAACCATCTTCCCTGCCCCTGCAGGGCCAAACCATGATGCTGCCACCACCATGTTTGACAGTGGGGATGGTGTGTTCAGGGTCATGAGCTGTGTTGCTTTTACGCCAAACATAACGTTTTGCATTGTTGCCAAAAAGTTCGATTTTGGTTTCATCTGACCAGAGCACCTTCTTCCACATGTTTGGTGTGTCTCCCAGGTGGCTAGTGGCAAACTTTAAACGACACTTTTTATGGATATCTTTAAGAAATGGCTTTCTTCTTGCCACTCTTCCATAAAGGCCAGATTTGTGCAGTATACGACTGATTGTTGTCCTATGGACAGAGTCTCCTACCTCAGCTGTAGATCTCTGCAGTTCATCCAGAGTGATCATGGGCCTCTTGGCTGCATCTCTGATCAGTCTTCTCCTTGTATGAGCTGAAAGTTTAGAGGGACGGCCGGGTCTTCGTAGATTTGCAGTGGTCTGATACTCCTTCCATTTCAATATTATCGCTTGCACAGTGCTCCTTGGGATGTTTAAAGCTTTGGAAATCGTTTTGTATCCAAATCCGGCTAGAACTTCTCCACAACAGTATCTCGGACCTGCCTGGTGTGTTCCTTGTTCTTCATGATGCTCTCTGCGCTTTAAACGGACCTCTGAGACTATCACAGAGCAGGTGCATTTATACGGAGACTTGATTACACACAGGTGGATTCTATTTATCATCATTAGTCATTTAGGTCAACATTGGATCATTCAGAGATCCTCACTGAACTTCTGGAGAGAGTTTGCTGCACTGAAAGTAAAGGTGCTGAATAATTTTGCACGGCCAATTTTTCAGTTTTTTATTTGTTAAAAAAGTTTGAAATATCCAATACATTTCGTTCCACTTCATAATTGTGTCCCACTTGTTGATTCTTCACAAAAAATTACAGTTTTATATCTTTATGTTTGAAGCCTGAAATGTGTCAAAAGGTCGAAAAGTTCAAGGGGGCCGAATACTTTCGCAAGGCACTGTACATAACCTTGTTCATTTACATTACATCCTTACCTTACCTTTCATTGTGGCTGGCAATGTGACCTTTTTGCTCTGCAGCTCCAAAATGACCTGAAATATCACAGTAGTCACTAACCAGTAGGCATGCAAACTATTCAACAACGCAAGCAACTTTTCATCTGAAACATATTACACTCTTGAATAATGCAACCAAACTTTATTAC
The DNA here is from genome assembly GCF_965601325.2 of Salmo salar. NCBI lineage: Eukaryota > Metazoa > Chordata > Actinopteri > Salmoniformes > Salmonidae > Salmo > Salmo salar. Next base: position 12,207,154 of record NC_138314.1, on the reverse strand, counting down.
ACTCTTGTATAACGCAGCAATTCACAATCAAAGGGTTTATTTTCTTGTTACGTTTAGCCTGCAAGACAATAGCGCAGCTAGCTATAGCTATGCTATACATTAAAATGGCATTATGTGAACTTTTCTATAGTAGCTGCTAGAGCATATGGCTTTTTGCCTGGATAGTGGCTCAGTTCAGCCAAGGGAGGGGGAAAAAAAACACTGTTGAGATTCCTTTTCTTAAAGGGGAACTGCACCTGCTGATTTGGCCTCATTTCTTGGTGTGTTCCTCAAGAAATTCTGGCGGCCATGACAGAAGCCAAACGTGAGTTGGCTTGGGGGTGTGTTTTGTTGTGGCTGTTTTTTGAGTGTGTCCTTGCCACCACCAAGACACGTCCATCTGTCAGAACCTTGCTTTCCCCCCACTCAATCACAACAAACAAACCTCCTGCAGGTTGAGTTAAAAAACTACAGGCAGATGTATGGTGAGATGGTGTAAGAAGGTTTGGACAGGTCGGTAGCCTACAGAGTAATACGAGAAGAATGCAATTGCTGAATTTATGTTGATATTCAAAAACAAAGTGTTTTGCTAACTTTCAAATGTAGTAACAGGTCCATGTAGAATAAACAACCCTCTACATAATACCATAGAAGCAGTGTTCTGCTAATATAACAATGTGCACTTTTCACCTTTCGTTGTCATTCCCAGCCGATACAGATACCGTGCCTATCAACATTTTGTCTGGTGGTAATTGGGCTACCTTGGCAAACATGTCAGAGTGCTCATACCTTCTTGTGTGGTGTCCTGTAAACAACAGGAGTTCGCTGATCCTGGTGTAGAATACACATGGTTTCTCCCTGACCATATTGACAGATACCCTTAAAAAAAAGACAAAAAAAGACAATACAAGTAAAAGTTGTGTCTAGCAACATTTTAATGTCAAGTGCCAGGTCTCTCTCCATTTGGAGACATCAGTATCAAGCCCATCTGTCAGTCTGGACTCCATCACATCATCTTGAAAGTATTCCAAGTGCTGGCTCCCTAGAGTCACTGTTCTATTACCAATGGCAGTTAGGATAGAATATGTTTGTTTGACAGATATCACCTATGTTGAAGTTCGAACAGGTCAGAGTAAATCTGCCTAATTCTGGTCTCTCCATTGATAACCAGGCAATAGGTTTTTTACATTTAACCTTTATTGAACTAGGCAGGTCAGTTAAGAACAAATTCTTATTTACAATGACAGCCTACCAGGGAACAGTGGGTTAACTTCCTCGTTCAGGGGCAGAATGACAGATTTTTACCTTGTCAGCTCAGAGATTCAATCCAGCAACCTTTTGGTACTGGCCCAACGCTTTAACCACTAGGCTACCTGCCGCCCCAAGTGCAGCTGGAGGTGAAGTATTTATCCCAGAGCCCCATTGATAAAATAAAGGTTAAATAAAAGTTAAGTAATTAAAAAAAATTTAAAAATGTAAATGATGGGCATGGCAGCGTAGATCAGCTCCTGGCCCCTCATTAAAGATACTGGTTGGTCACACACAAACACACACGCAGAGCACTGATTACATGATCAATAGTGGTTATGATTAGGATGGTGGAACCAATCTGATCGCTGTATTCACGCTGCTTTCTATTTTACTTCAGACGTCATGATATGTAATGGTAAACGCAGCGATCAGGCTGGTTCCACCATGCTAGGTTATGAAGGTGAATTGAGACAAAACTCAAAACAGTTTTGGCCTTTGACCAGGTCAAATGTCACCAACCTGATTCAAGTGTCCTCCCTGTTCCATTTATAGGAATGCTCACCGCAAGGGCTTGTCTGTGTCATGCTGAGGGTCCCCTTGCAGGTCTTCTCTATGTTGCATGTTCGGCTGCAAACTGGAAATCTCTCGAACAACTGCAGCAGGCAATCCTCATAAACGATGTACTTCCTCATCTTATGAGGTTGTCTGACAGGGTGATACAATAGACAGCCAAGTAGTACATTGTATTTTGTTATATAGAAAGGACAAAGGTTTTTGATAATGCTCAGCACAACCAAAATTACTTTACTACTTGTATCTGCTTGACTGGGTAATTACCCTACTAGTTTATCAAACCGGGTATTTTTTTATACAACTTTTCACAACACATATTAGCATTGTTGATGAAGCCTTCTGTGTCATCAGGGCAGTAACTCAGGTCAAGCTAATTCTAGGTTGTCACTAGTTACCACAGGCACAAAGTCATAAAGCCTGCCTATTTCAAAAATGTATCTTCTTAAAATGTAATTTTAAACTCTAACCTTAACCACACTGCTCAACTTATGCCTAACCCTAACCTTAAATTACCTCCAAAAACAAATTCATGAATGTTTACGATATATCCAATTTTGACTTTGTGGCTGTGGTAACTAGTGGAAATCCTAATTCTATTTATTTTTTTTATTTTATTTCACCTTTATTTAACCAGGTAGGCTAGTTGAGAACAAGTTCTCATTTGCAACTGCGACCTGGCCAAGATAAATCATAGCAATTCAACACATACAGCACAGAGTTACACATGGAATAAACAAAACATACAGTCAATAATACAGTAGAAAAAAAGAAAACAAAAAGTCTATATACAGTGAGTGCAAATGAGGTAAGATAAGGGAGTTAAGGCAATAAATAGGCCATGGGGGCGAAGTAATTACAATATAGCAATTAAACACTGGAATGGTAGATGTGCAGAAGATGAATGTGCAAGTAGAGATACTAGGGTGCAAAGGAGCAAGATAAATAAATAAATACAGTATGGGGATGAGGTAGATAGATGGGCTGTTTACAGATGGGCTATGTACAGGTGCAGTGATCTGTGAGCTGCTCTGACAGCTGGTGCTTAAAGCTAGAGAGGGAGATATGAATCTCCAGCTTCAGTGATTTTTGCAGTTCGTTCCAGTCATTGGCAGCAGAGAACTGGAAGGAAAGGCGACCAAAGGAGGAATTGGCTTTGGAGGTGACCAGTGAGATAGACCTGCTGGAGCGCGTGCTACGAGTGGGTGCTGCTATGGTGACCAGTGAGCTGAGATAAGGCGGGGCTTTACCTAGCAGAGACTTGTAGATGACCTGTAGCCAGTGGGTTTGGCGACGAGTATGAAGCGAGGGCCAACCCACGAGAGCGTACAGGTCGCAGTGGTGGGTAGTGTATGGGGATTTAGTGACATAACGGATGGCACTGTAATAGACTGCATCCAATTTGTTGAGTAGAGTGTTGGAGGCTGTTTTATAGATGGCATCGCCAAAGTCGAGGATCGGTAGGATGGTCAGTTTTACGAGGGTATGTTTGGCAGCATGAGTGAAGGATGCTTTGTTGCGATATAGGAAGCCGATTCTAGATTTAATTTTGGATTGGAGATGCTTAATGTGAGTCTGGAAGGAGAGTTTACAGTCTAACCAGACACCCAGGTATTTGTAGTTGTCAACGTATTCTAAGTCAGAGCCGTCCAGAGTAGTGATGCTGGATGGGCGGGCAGGTGCGGGCAGTGATCGATTGAATAGCATGCATTTAGTTTTATTTGCACACGGAAGGAGAGTTGTATGGCATTGAAGCTCGTCTGGAGGTTAGTTAACACAGTGTCCAAAGAGGGGCCAGAAGTATACAGAATGGTTTCGTCTGCGTAGAGGTGGATCAGAGAATCACCAGCAGCAAGAGCTATGCTTTACAGATGTAGACTGACAAGGCTCCAGATTGGATTCGATTCAGGCCGGTGACGCCGTTATGGTTTGTTGCTCCTAGTTCACTGTATTAATCAGACATGAGTTAGTTAGGTTCCATCATAGTTGCATTATTTAGTTTTGTCCGTAGACTATACAGAATATACTTGTATGAACTATGAACTAACTTGCAAATCCGACTTGTAGGCTAACATTAGCAAGCTAGCTAGCTAGCCTGCCTCGCTAGCATAATCAAATGAAATGTTTCTGACTCATCGATTTTTGAAAGGGATAAGTTGCTTTTTAGTGGCAGTCGCTCTTTAAACTAGCCAACACTATCAAAATGTAAAAATATAAGGAAAATGTCAATATACATTTAAGTTGTTTCAAAGATATTGCTCTGCTATTACCATTTTAACTGTATGAGGTTTGGGCTCAACGTGACAACTCTGTTTACACTGCCCTGTTTGGAAGGGGGCAACTGTCGAGCGAGTGTCGTGCACTCCGTCCAGAGGTAACGGTCGAGACTTGACAAGTTCGGACGTTTACATTACAGTAAATGGTCTAGCCGAGGGTATTTTCTCATAATCTGAGAATAGGCCCAAAGATGTGGGCCTGTAGGTAGCAGCCTGGGTTCAGGAGTTCACGGAAAGCTGAGAAGAGAGGTGTGTGTGCTTTGAGTTGAAGGCTGGGTCGAAGTGTGTGTGTGTGTGTTTGTGTGTGTGTATACGTGTGTATACGTGTGTGTGTGTGTGTGTGTGCTTGCACGTATGCATGTGTGTGTCTGTGTGCGAGCATTTTTGTGTGTGTGTATGTGTGTGTGAGAGAAAAGGGAGAGGTTTTGGCACTATTGTGGCAAGGGTAGGAGGAAAGGAGGGGAAATGCTTGCACAGGAAACCAGAAGCAGCGCAGGGCAGATATTCCAGTGAGACAGTGAATGTGATTCATCCTGATCAAAGGAAGCTGTCAGTGACAAAGGGACGTTTGTTTTGCCTAAGCATGACATGTATCGGAGACACATAAATTAGAGGAGGCATTAGAGGGAGGCTTGGTGGATTTCATGCTCGTGTGGCTGCTGTGGCTTCGTCCCAAATGGAACGTTATTCCCTGTATAGTGCATTACTTTTGGTCAAAAGTAGTGCACCTTACAGTGTTCCATTTGGGACGCATCCTCTGTTTGGTTGGTTGAATCGCTCTCTGCTTCGCTCTGCTTGCTGAGCCATGGAGGGAGGTTGGGTAGGAAGGGGGCCTAGACAACTGAATCCTCAGATGAGAGACACACGTGGGTGGGGAGGGAAAATGTATCTCCATGTTTGGCTCTTCAAAGCCTCCGATGAGAGATGAGAGCTGGCATGTGTTTGGCCCAGAATGAGAGGATTGAGAGAGAGGAGTAGGAGAGACAGAAAAGAAGGAGGATGAGGGTGGGGGTGAGGAGCGTGCAGTATCTGTGACCCTGGGAGTGACAGTGTGTCTGCTCAGACTATCAGTGTGTCCTTTTAATATGCATAAATAACGAGAGGAACAAGGGAGAGATCTCACTGACCGATTAGAGCCGTGGGGTTGAGATCAGCCTTTTGAACCCCCTGCCCTCTGTTACAACTGATCATTGATTTAGCTCTAGAGCAGCTCACTCTCTCTGCATGCGGTTTAACGAGACATTTGTTTGTCCATCTGGATTTACTGGCTCTGCTGAACTAGCATGTTCGGCAACATCTTCTCAATGGCAACATATCATTCAAACAAGGAAGTAGAAGATGACTGTTGTTGTTGTTACAGTTACATTTACATTTTAGTCATTTAGCAGACACTCTTATCCAGAGCGACTTACAGTAGTGGATACATACACTGAGTGTACAAAACACTAGGAACGCCTTCCTAATATTGAGTTGTACCCCTTTCGCCCTCAGAACAGCCTTAATTCAATAGAGCATGGACTACAAGGTGTCGAAAGCGTTCCACAGGGATGCTGGCCCATGTTGACTCCAATGCCTCCCACCGTTGTGTCAAGTTGGCTGGTGGACCATTCTTGAAACACACAGGAAATTGTTGAGTGTGGAAAAACCCAGCAGTGTTGCAGTTCTTGACACACTCAAACTGGTGCACCTGGCACCTACTACCATACCCTGTTCAAAGGTACTTAAATATTTTGTCTTGACAATTCACCCTCTGAATGGCATAAATACACATCTCAATCTGTCTTCTTCCCTTCATCTACACTGATAGAGGTGGATTTAACAAGTGATGTCAATAATGGATTATAGCTTTCACCTGGATTGCCCTGGTCAGTCTATGTCATGGAAAGAGCAGGTGTTTTGTACACTCAGTGTATATTTTCAAACCTTTCCACACTGGTCCACTGTGGGAATCAAACCCACAACCCTGGCATTGCCAGCGCCATGCTCTACCAACTGAGCCACAGTTGTCGTTGATGACGATGTTGAATCAGTTGTAGTAGTGATTATCAGAGTAAAACAAGTTTATGAGACATTTATAACTTATATTTGTCAAGAATCAACGGGAATATATAATTCATTTAAAAGTAAAAACACGTATGTACCAATTTCAGATTGCCCCTTTAATTTGGCAATAATTACTCAACACAACCTCCAAAATAATCACATTAAATAACATCTGACATCTCATTATCTCCAAGCCTGCAAAGAAAATAGTCCTGTGGAGTTTGGGCTTACTCTTGGTTTGGACCAGACAGAGTCCTCTGCGAGACTAGTAATCCTTGACAATCAGCAATCTGATCTGTTTTGATCCATCATGCCTGCTAGGAAATTAATTTACTGCCTGGTGTGTAATCCAAACCGATTAATGGATAGAGTTTCATACAGTTCTTGGCAAAACCTCACACCTTTCCTTCATATAGGGACACAACTTTTTGTATTAGTTTCAGACAAACTCTCAGAATGAACCGCTGTGTAACTGTGAAAATAAAATATGACCACCACATTTCTGGAGCCGAGCCCCCTTCTTTTTTAAAAGAAAGAAAAACTGCTGTAATGAATTTAAATGACGGGGAAAAAAGCAAGCGAGATTTGACAAATTAGTTTGACTGTCAAGCCATTAATTTATGACTTTGCAAACTTCCAAGTGTTTGGCTTGGCTATTGAACACAGAGGCCCATAGCTCTGGGAGGTGACTGTAAAATGAAATATGGCAGCGTTGCTATTTATTTATTTATTTCCATGCCTGAGGCTTTCATGGGCCTATTTGTTTTAATCCTCCAGAGTGTTGTAGGAGAAGCCAATTCCTGTTCACATTAATAAAAATAATATTTTGCAGAGCACGGTCTAATGGTCGAAATGTCACATCTACCACTCTCCCTTTTCCACCCCAAAGCCGTAACTCAACAAATCACTATTTTATTCACTCGCTTCAAACTCGTGAAAGAAAAAATCCCCCTGTTACTTTTTGTTTGCACTTCATACACATATGAGGTGGTCCAAATGTCATCCTGTGTGTTTGATGGAAAAATATGAGTTTTATCTTTAGCTCGGGTTATATTGGAATTGTTTTTGCTTCATGTATCTACTCACATGGATCTCATTGCCTTTCTGTATATGTCTGCTCCCCCTCCTCCCCTCCCTCCCTTTCTCCATCCCTCCCCGCCTCCCCTCTCTCTCTCCCTCCCTCCCTCCCCACAGAATTCTTTGACTGAAAACATGCGCTCTTTAATCACCGAGGTGACAGTCCCTGCCCTGTGTTTGCCTCTACCCTGCTGCAATAATAAAGGCAGGGTCACGCTCAGTGTCAGCTCCAGGCGTGATGTTTGAAGTAGGGAGGGATGAGAATGAAAGAGAGTCAGGCAGGAACTGAGGGAAGAGGGGAAGGCACTGTGTGAGTTGCATTTTATTCATGTCTGCAAAATAAAGAATTACAGAGAGTTTGAAAGTCAACAGGATACAGTGTGTGAGGGGAAACTTAGTAGCTGAAAGTATTGAGTCCCCACAGGGCTGGTTAGCCAAATGATAGGTTAGCCAAATGATAGTCCCCTCAGGGCAGGTTAGCCAAATGATTGTCCCCACAGGGCTGGTTAGCCAAAGGATACAGCAGTAGTGAGTGTTTTGGCTCTTTTAAACAGGGAGAGTGTAAAGTCTGCTTCCAACTCACACTCTCAAACACGTAGATCCCCTTAACACAGCTCACTTTCCAGCCCACTTTCCAGCAAACACTCAAACACATAGATCCCCTGAACGCAGCTCACTCTCCAGATCCCAATCACCTGAATTCTAATCACCTGTTCACACACCTGTATGTCATTATCACACACTATTTAGTTCAGTTCTTTGCACCCCATGTGACACACTTCTTTTGGAGTGCTGTTTTTCCCATGATTTACTCCTCCCATGTATGATAGTTTTTGCCTGCATCACTAACGATGCCTTTTGCCAATTCCCTGCCTGTACTCAGATTTCCTATTATTTACCCCTTGCCTGATCTCCCAGACTATGTTACTAGCCTTTCCCCTGCCTGTACTGTTGCCCTTTTGGACCCCCTGTGTATGACCTTCTGCCTGCCCCTGGACCCAGCTACCTGCCTCCTCCTGTGGTCCTTAGCAATAAACACCTGCTGCACCCTGCGCTTGAAACCAGCTCTCTATCTCCCCTCGTGTTCATTACAGAGAGTGTGCATCCCAGTAGCACCCTTTCACTCTATAGTGCACTATATAGGGAAGAAGGTGCCATTTGTACCGGTTTGAGTGTGTCAAGAACTGCAACAGTGCTGGGTTTTCCATGTCTATCAAAAATGATCCACCACCCAAAGGACATCCAGCCAACTTGACACAATTGTGGAAAGCATTGGAGTCAAAATGGGCCAGCATTCCCGTGGAACGCTTTCGACACATTGTTGTCCATGCCCCATTGAATTAAGGCCGTTATGACGGCAAAATGGGGTGCAGCTGAATATTAGGAAGGGGTTCCTAATGTTTTGTACACTCAGTGTATGCGTGCGTATGTGCCTGTGTGTGTATTTCCATGAGCGTGTGTGTGTGTGTGTGTGTGTGTGTGTGTGTGTGTGTGTGTGTGAGTGAGTGAGGGCTGAATTCCTGTGCAGTTCACGGTGAGGCCAGGCCCCATGGCAGATTGCTGGCCATGAGGGGAGGGGAGAGGCCATTAATTACAGTGCTGTGACACGGGTACTGCCGAGTAATTGATGCCTCCTGTGCAGCAAGAGAGGAGGGGGGGAGAGGAGGGGGGGAGAGGAGGGAGGAGAGGAGAGGCGCTCAGTCAAGCAGTGAAAGGGTCACCTCAGCCAGGCCGGGGGGGGGTGGGGCGGGCACACCGCACCCACCAAAAACAAGTAAAGGCTTCCGTATTCTTCCCGTCCGAAACAGTTCGGAACAGTATGTGCATATATTATGACGACATTTTGTGACATTTTGGTCCGTTTTGGTCTTCGGCAAGGGTTTTCGGCTGTTCGTGCACACTCCATTTTTTCTTGAGGCAAGCCGAAGTTCGGGAGTCGAAGTCAAAAATGTATTTTTTTTGTTTTTTTTAATGTCACATGCGCCAAATACAACAGGTTACCTTACCGTGAAATGCTTACTTACAATTCCTTAACCAACAATGCAGTTTTAAGAAAATAGAGTAAAACATTGTACTAAGTAAACTAAAATTAAAAATAAAACATTTCAAAAAGTTACACAATAAAATAACAGTAATGAGGCAATATACAGGGGGTACCGGTACCAAGTCAATGTGCAGGGGTACAGGTTAGTTGAGGCAATTTGTACATGTAGGTAGGGGTAAAGTGACAATGCATAGATATTAAACAGCCTACGCCCTTTCGTCAGTCATTGGTCAACAGTAAGTAAGTGTTTATTGTCATTCAATGATAGACAACTCGTTTTCATGCACATTCTTTCACTTGAGAAATACTGCACCAGACATCTTAGTTAAATGTAAAATTGCGGGACTAAGATCTCCTTGGCAAAAACTTAATTCTGACTATTTTGAGGAAGTTACTGACTACGACGTCTCAAGA